>NC_062214.1:3193159-3830198 GCF_902686445.1 Sciurus carolinensis
TATGATTTGGATAGGAGGTGTCACCTAAAAGCTCCTGTGTTAATGCCGGAGGTGAAGCAATTGGATCATGAGACATGTAACCTCATTAGTGGATTAATCCATTTGCTGGATTAATGACTCAAAAGAAGTGGTAACTGTAGGCAGGTGGAGATGCCTGGAAGAGGTGGGTCACTGAGGGCTGCCCTTGGGGTTGTACCTCCTCCCCTGGTTCCTCCCCCTGTGCTTCCTGGCCCTCAGGTGGGCAGCTGCCCTTTCCGTGGCCTTGCCTTCCTGCCATGGTGTTCTGTCTCACTCAGGCCCACAGTGATGGAGGCTGCCAACCATCAAGTGAACCCTTGAAAAGGTGAGCCCAAAATAAACTTTTCTAAGTTGGGCTTGGGTATTTTGATCACAGCAAGGAAAAACTTAACACAGAAGCCAAATTTTGATGATGATTTGATTGTTTTCCTTCAAACACCATAATCTAAAACCTCTAAATACCAGTAAGATTTTTCTTCCACATTGTACTTTTTATTGATATTTACTAAAAAGGGAAGATGCAAAATCACTACTTTTTTAGTGTATTTGTAAAATTCCTGTGCATTCACAACTCTCATGAAGGATGTTAAATCTATTAGAGGAAAATTAGATGTGAAGATTATTATGGAAATCTGTCAGATCAGGAGGTTGAAGCACTGGGCTTATGTTATATATTATATATTATTAATGCTAAATTGTGTAAAGAATTCAAAAGCATTAAGAACTTTGCATATATAAAAATCCACAAATCCCTCTAGATTGCCTATGTATTTTGTAAACAAGTTACAGATTAAGATCTCAATTAAGTTCGACAAGGCATTTATAAAGGTTTCAGGAAGTTTATAATTCCACCTGAACAAAATACTTAGAAAGCTTGGTGGGCATAGTGGTTTATGCCTGTAATCCCAGCCATTGGGGAGGCTGAGGCGGGAGGATCACAACTTCGAGGCCCTAAGCAGCTTGAACCCTTTCTCAAAATCCAAGAACAACAACAACAACAACAAAAAAAAAAAAAAAAAAAAAAAAACAAAAAACTAAAAGGGCTTTTGCATGTAGCTCAGTGCTAAAGCATGCCCCTGGGTTCAATCCCCAATATTAAAAACAGGACGCTAAAAAATATTTCAAATTCTTTTACAGTTTATATTTTCCTATGTAACTCCACCTGCTTGGGTCCTCAGTTTTTATTCCCCTGTGTTTACTTTTCCAAGTACTTTTCACTGTATATTTAAGTCATAATTTTACGTAGAGGGGGAGGATATTTGTGTGTGTGCGGGAAGAGTTGCTGGCTACGGAACACAGGACATCCTGCGGGCTGAGCGGGTGCACTCTGAGCTACACCTCCAGCCCCATAAGCCGACATTTAAAAACAAGTGTTGCCTTTTAGATGGAATAGCAATAAGCTACTAAAATACAATGCTAAGTTTTGGCCTGGCGCACTGCATTTTGGCTGGGCCACGGCATTTACACTTGGAAGGTCGCCCAGCAGGGACGCTGGCTAACGGAGCTGTGGCTGCAGCACTGATGGTAGAAGGGAAAGCTGGGAGCGTGCACGCAGGTCCCGGGGGCGGGAGGGGTTGGAAGCGGGGAGTCCATACCCACTGCCTGGCCACGCAGCAGCCAGCCCTGCTGGGCGCCGGCCGGGCGCTCCCAGGAAGGCTGGAGCCGTCAAGAGCCCCGCAGACGAGGGAGGCGCCCGCGATCCACACAGCGCAGGGTTTGGGCTGCGGCTGCGCTGCGCCCCCTGCCGGTCCCTCGCGGCCGGCGCGCCCGGGGGGCGGGGCGGACGGAGTCTCGCGGCTGCGCTCCTAAAGGCCGGGCTGGGCGACCCCAGCGTCGAGGGTGGAGGGGCGGGGCGCGGCCGGCCGCTGCCGATTGGCTACGCCGCCGACCAGCCAAGGCTCCAATTGGACGGCGATTCCCGCCTTCCGTCAACCGCCTGAGGAGCTGCGGCGGTTTTAGAGAGGAGACTACGCGACGCCCATCAGAAGCGGTGGCGGCAGCGGGGCAGGACGCGGAGTCCTGCTGGGCCGGCAGAGTGAGCAGGTGCTGGGGTGCGTCTCCCTGACGCCGGGGCCGGCGGGTGGGCAGGGTGGGCAGGCTGGTCCGTTGAGGCCAGCCGCTGTGGTAACGGCCGCGGGCGGGCGTCTAGGCGAGGCGTGGCCGGGCAGCGGGGCCACAGGGCGGTCGGCACCGCGAGTCCACCTCCAGGGCGGGCACGCGTGTGCCCTGCAGTAGCCACGGTTGAGACTGCGGTCGCGGTGGGGAAGGTGTGCGCCCGGGGCGTCGCCGCCGCCCTCTGGCGGTGGCCCCACTCTGGGGCCGCGTGCTCTCTGCGCATGCGCCGCCGTAGGCTCCCCGCCTGGAGGTGCAGCCCTGTGCACACGGCCCTCTTTTTGGAAGCCCCTACTGTACCGCGTTTCCCCGGGCTGTTCCTGGTGCCAGTCCTTCCCGTTGTTTCTCAGGGTAGAAAAACAAGTGCATTGACTTTGTTTCCTTCTAGGATTAGTGTTCCCTGTTTCTTGCAGATATTCCACTTATTTGATAGAATAGCTGGGAAAACTCTTGTGCCTGGATTGCAGCCTTTACTCATTGATTCTTGCAGGGGCATGTGAAACTGTATTATTTATTTGGTTTTTCTTAAAAAATCTGCCAATATAGTTACTAATTATTTTCCCTTTTTCTACAATTGACTGCTTTGTGAAAAATTAGCTGGAAACTAAGACCACCTTATTCATGTGCCTCTTGGTCATAATTCTTAAGTGCTGCCAGAAAGATCTATGTAAATATAAATAGCCCATGCATTTCACTATGTCATAAACAATGCTTTTTTACTTATTTTGTGTTGTTGACAGTTGCTCTCCATTAAAACAATATGTAAATGTATTCAGAACATAAATTTGAGTTGTTTTAAAGGTTGACCTTAAATGGAAATAACACTGAAATTGTATATTTTTGAATAATTGAATCTTCCTTTTTTTTGTAACAATAAACTTACCATTCTAGTTGTTGTTGACCAGCTAACTGCTGTCAACAAAAATGCACTAGGAAAGAGTTTAAAATTAAAAGGGAGGCTTAAAAAAAGAGTTTGTAAACCAGGAAGAGGCAACCATGGATATAAAATGAGTATGTCCTCCAAAGGGAAAAAGAGAGAGGCTGGTTTATATAGGGGAACCACCCAAGTTCCCACTTAAGTATGCTTATACAAATGAGGGATGCAAGCATGCTCAATCATGGTGAGCATTCCTAGGATTTCTATTCTGATTGGTTGACGTTTATATATGAGTGTAGGTCATAGTTCATCGGTCAGGTTCCGGATGCAAAATGAAACTTTGGAGTTGGGGAGGTTTTTATCTGGGCAGTTGGATTGGGATCAGACCCTGGGCTCCAAAGTTTAGCTTGTAATGCTTCCAGAAAGAGAGTAGAATCAGCAAATGGCTATAAGGTTTATACTGAATTTTAGGTCCAGTTAGCCACTTGGGACCTTTGGAGATTCAGCTTTTCTTAAAGTTCACACTGCCATTGTAAAAAGTCCATATTATGTTAATGAAGTTTACTTCTAGGTCTGCAAATCTGGCATTAAATATGAATTGTATAGCACTACAAAATGTTCCTTAGTTACCATGTGCAACTGTTATTTGCTGATATTTCTAGAGCCACAAATTAGAATGCAAGTGAGAGAAATAAGAAAATGGACATTTGGCACCATTAGCAAATAATTCATTATGCAAGAATCAACTATATTCTTACTCTGCCAGAGGAAGGATTTGACAATTAATGCCTTTTTCCTTACCTAAGCTCTTGAGTTGCTCAAATGCTACCTTTGTTCTGAAGCAGAGACTAAAATGTCGTCATCATCACAACCTGCAGCCTTTCTTGTATCAGCTGTGGGTTCCCACTGTCTCCTGAACTCCTATCATTTATGGTTGCTATAGAAGTAACATCTTTTCATTTTTTCATTAGTTGAGTTTCTCTTTTTCTGAGTGTCTTGTTCTTATTTAATCTTTTCTCCTTTCCTATTGGATTATTGCTCTTTCTTCTGGTTTGTCAATTCTTTGTAATTATTTTGATGTTAATCCTTAAACTGTCATTCCATTGCAACTTTTTTCATAATATGCTGCCTGTCTTATAAAAATATGTACAAAACGTTCAAATCTATGCTTTGTGATTTTGATATCTTCAATTATTCCCTATTGCAAAGTAATTGAACTATTCTCCTAAGTTTTATCTCAGTAGTTTTTAAACATTTAGGTTTTACATTTTAATAGTTAATTCATCTAGAGTTTATTTTTGTGAATAGAGGATATGCAGTTCTGTTTTTTCCACACAGTGAGTCAGTTTTCTCAATACCATGTTGTATCTAATTTCCTTTTTTTCTTTGTCATGTGCAAAACTGGCTTGCTTATATGTGATCTTCCAATATGTAATTGGGTATGCATTTGAATCCTCTTTTGTTTTATTATCAATTTTTCTATTTCACATACATAATACTTCGCTGTTTATAGGGACTATGACTTTGTAATGTGTTTTACTCAAATAAGGTGATTCTTATATTTTTCTGAGTCATTAGAACAGCATTATTTCTCCATATAAATATTTTAAGAACCAAGTTGTGAAAATATCCTTTTATTGTTTTTGTTGGAATTACTTTGAAATTTGAAATTCAGATATTCATTTTAGGGAAGAATTAATAGATCTATAATGTTAAGTCCTCACACTAATGAATAGAAATAATTCCATGTATTTATATCCTTTATTGAGGTCCTTAATATATTAACATCTTACATATCTTGCTTCTTGTTAACTTGTTCATTTTAGTTTTATATTGTCTTACTATTGCTGATATTTGGATATTTATGCTGAGCCTTATTGAAATTCTCAAATAGCAGCACTCTTTTTTTTTTTTCTGGGTTTCAATGAGGGGGAAAAATTTTTTAACTTTAAAAGTGGCAGAAACTTAACTTTCATTAGACCTTTTTGGCTAGTTTGGAAATTTTGAGTTTAGGTTGTAGGCATAATGAATTTGCTAATACTAAGCTCCAGAATTAAGAAATTTACTACCTGAAACGCAGCAGTTTAGTTGAGATAGATCTTTCCTGACCTATATTCCCCACCTTATACCCCAGAAGATAAAGGAGGCTTACTCTAGAGAAAAGGGAGGACAAAGCAAGGTGCTGAGTTTCTCACAAGTTCAAAATTTCCTGAAAGAACAAAACTGAATTCAATGTGAAACTGAAGAGTTCCCATGTAAAAGAAGTGTGGGGCTGAGTGGAGTCTGGTTTGTTATCCTTCCCAAATTTACCAACCGAATAAATAATCACAGCCCCTCAGAGGTGGTATGAGAATGAGGCCAATCTTTTCTCACAGGAACTAGGAGTAGGGGAAAGGTGTTCCCCTCTAACATTCCCCAACTTTTTGTTTACTTAACTATTTCAGAGATTTGTCTAGACAGTTTTGTTCCCTCCTTGATAAGGCCATTTCCCCCTTTTGGGAATCATGTTTGAACTGTTGGCCCTGATGCAGTTATTTCGGGGAGGAGGATATATTTTCATTATTATTTAGTATTGCCAAAGATTGATTCAAAAGACTCTCAGTAGTATGGGGTTGAGGGAAGAGAGCAGCCAGAAATGATGATCTTAGACTCTCCAGAAGACCAACTTATCTCTATCAGTTATCAAGAATCTGACTTATTTAACTGAATTGGAGAAATTTGGCATCACATTTAAGGAAAGCGTCTATGCATATGTTACTCTCTGGTGGCAATGCCATCATGTGTGTGGTGGAGAAGGGCTACCCTAGTTACCAGATTTTATATAAGGTGTTTTTCTTTCTAATCTAGTATATTCAAAATCTCAACTTTTATTTATGCTTTGAATCCCATATTTCTGGCACTTTAGTATGAAATTAAGTGTGGGCCTTAGTGACTATTACAGATTGAATTGTTTCCCCCCAGTAAAATATAAGTAAAATAAAAGTCCTAATTTCCAATATTTAATTTCCTTATTTGGAAATAGGGTCTTTGCATTCAACTAAGTTAAGATAAAGTCATTAGAGTGGGCCGTAAACCAGTATGACTGGTGTCCTTAGAAAAAGGGGAAATTTGGACACAAAAAGGCATAGAAAGAAGATACTTTGAAGAGGAAAAAGGGAGAGCACTGTGTGACAAAAGGAGTCAGAGGGTGGCGCTTTGCTGCTACAGCTGAGACAAGTTGGCTACCAGAAGCTGGAAGAGGTATGAAAGGTCCTTCCCTGAGTACCATCACAGGGAATATGGTCCTATGCCCATCTTGGCCTTTTTTTTCAGACGTCTATTCTCCATTACTGAGATAATAAATTCCTGGTGTTCTAAGTCATTCAGTTATTTGTGTTTTGTTAAGATAGCTCTTGGAAATTAATATAGTAATATAGGGTCTACAGATGCCTGTGAGCAAACATTTTCTTTGCTGTATTGCAGAAGCTAATAGCTGCTACCTCTTGTGGAATTTCTGAGGTTTGTAAAACCTCCCTCCTAGGGAAGGTTCCTCCCTCAACTCACACTTATCTTCACTGGAGACTCCCCCAGCAGATTCCTGAATGGAAGCTGCTTTTGTTGCTTCTGAAGTTTAATCCTTTGATACTGGAAGTATAGAGAAGATGATTTCAAATCAACATAAATTCAGTTATTTATTCCACAGTTCTGTGAAGTTTTGACAAACTAGTAATGTTTTAAAATAGGCAATATTGTTGTGTTTACTTTAAATTGAAACGAACACAGTTATAGTTTTTCCTTTAAAAAAAAAAGAAACAGCATTTGGTGTGTTCCCCATGTGTGTTTGGGAGAAGAGAATACCAATGCTCTCTTTGAAAAAGAAACATTACATGTATTTAAAATATTTAGGAATCAGAGATGTCAATTAAAACCTTATTACCAGGGTACTGTATTAACAAGTACATAGCTGGTCAGCATCATAGACATATTTTGTAGGTTGAAACTCAGGGGCTATGGCATTAAATACGTTCTGGTGACCAAATAAGTCCCTTTTGTTCAGTTAACATTTTTAAGTATATATTTGCACTAGCTGATAATCAAATGATATAGTAACAGTTTTGAATATTAACACAAGTGAATAATAGACAACAGAAAAAGGTTAGTACTCTTATTTGAATTTGGCCCTCATCAGATCAGAATCTTTGAACTAGTTTTAACTGCTTTTCTCATATTTTCCCTTTAATCTGTTGTCTTGACATTGTTATAATGTCTACCTTTGCTTTTGTAGTTTTACTTTTTCTGTCTCAAGGTCTCACACTAGTAGATTACACATTCTTCTAGATTTTCTTCTAATTTTGTTTTTGTTTTTAATGCATTTGAATTTCTCTGTAATACGGTATATATATTTTGTTTGGGTTTCTTGTTTTTAAGCACAATTATTGAATGTTGAGTCACTCATGGAATTTTGAGAGCCAGAAAACTAGGCCAGGTTAGTAGTCAAGATAAAAACAAGAAACAGTCTTGGTCCATAGACTGTGCTTTCTAATATGCAGCCAGTAATCATATGTGTATATTTAGATTTTAAAATATAACTAGTCTATATAGAGATGTGCTATCAAGGTCAAATACACAGTGTAATTCAAGTCATAGTTCAAAAAAGCAAATGTAAAATTTATAAATCTACAATTATAACTGAAAAGGTCAATATTCCTAAATTATTGATAGAACAAGTAAAACTGGTGAAACTGTAGAAGCTTTGAATGGTTCAGTCATTTGACTTGACTTAATTAACCATTTTAGAACATTCTACCCAATAGCAGAATATTCATTATTTTCAAGTATACATGTAACATTTACCAAAATAATCCATGTTCAGGATCATGAAATAACTCTGAAAAGAATTAAAATGATGCAAGTCATGCAGAGTGTTCTGTGACTATGAATGAATGTAGAGGTCAATATCCCCAAAATTATAGAAAATCCCTAAATATTTGGAAACTGTCATGCTTCTAAATAATTCATGGATCAAAGAAAGAAATCAAAAGGGAAATCTAATAGTCATTTGAACAAAATGAAAGTGAGAAGCACAATCTATCAAATTTGTTGAATACCACTAAAGCAGTACTCAAGAGAAAATTTTTGCACTAAATGCCTATTATAGTAAAGTTCTAAAAATTGTTCAAAATTACTTGTTTAGAAGGTGAATAAAGTAAAGTTATCAGAGAAAGAAGAAAAATACTAAATGTCTGGAATAAGAGGCAACATCTACATCTGATTATGAAGAAATTAAAAGGATAATAGGGAAATGTTACATATAAGAATAGAAACTGCAGAAATAGACCCACACATATGTGGACATTGACTTTGGGTAGAGATGAAAATACAGTTTAGTGGAGAAAGGATGATACCAAAATAGCTGGATATCAATTTAGTAAGGGAAAAAAAGCATACCTTACGTTTATTTATTCATACCTTACGTTACATATACAAATAAACAGAGCATAGGCCTGAATGGAAAACCTAAAATAGTAAGGGAAACAGATGGATAAAACCTTCATGACCTTGGGTTAGGCATGGATTAATTAGCTATGCATGGAAAGCATGAGTCAGAAAGAACAAATTGATAAATTGAACTGCATTATTATTAAAAACTTTTACTCTTAACAAGACATTATTAAGTGAATACAAAGACCATGTATTGGAAGAAAATTTTGCAAATCATATATTTGAAAAAAGACTTATGTCTAGGATGTATGAGGAACTCTTAAAATGCAGTAAGAGCACAAAAATTCCAATTAAAATAAGAGGGGGATAGAAGTCCATGAAAGAAGATATCTGGATACAAATAAACGTGTCAGAAGCTCCTCAAAGTAGTTCATCATCAGGGAAATACAAATATAAAACCACATTGAGAAAACATTACATAACCATTTAGGATGGCAAAAATTTAAAAGATTGACAATACCCTGTGTATCTTTTGCATTTTAATAATAAAATAACATGTATATGTAAGCCAATTAGAGTTTCTTGTCCATTTTTATTAAATTATCTTTTTAAAGCTGACATGAGAATTCTTCATCTAAAGAGAAAAGACCTTTGTTGGCTGTAAAAATGCAGCCACAGTGACTTCCGTGGCTTGCTTTGTCAGTTTCTTAATAATGTATTTTGAACAAGAATTTTTAATTGTAAGCTTACCCAACATAGTTTTCTCCTGAATTTTTAGCGCTTTTTATAATAATAAATCCTTGCTTGTGAAGTTATGAAGTTGTTCTAATATATTATTTTCTAATAGCTTATTTTACCTTTCACGTTTTAATTTTCTATCCACTTAGGCATGTTTGTATATGGTATAAAGTACCTGCTAAACATTAGTGAGCTGATTGTATTGCTTATGAACATTCAGTTGAAATGGTACAATTAATTGGATAAACTGTTCTTACTCCTTTGTCTCATCATAAATCAAAAGTCATTATATGTATACCTGGTTTATTCATTGTGTTCCATCTGTCTTGGCTAATGCCACATTGACTTTTGGTAAATCCTATATTAATATAGTTTTTACTAGCTTTCTTTTAGTTAGTTTATAATGTTATATACATTTTTATTTACACTTTCGTATTTTTATCTAAGATGTGTGTATCTTAAAAGCAATTTTTTATTTTTTTAAAGTATAAACCTATCTGACAATCTCATTTTAAACTGAAGTTATAGAGTAGACAAAACTTCCTCTCTCTTAGATCCCCAACCCCCACCCCAGATAAGCCTGAGAATTAAATTGACCTAAGACAAATTAATGAGAGAAAACCACATATTTATTTTATGCAAGTTGTACATGGCACAGGAGCCCTCATAAGAACATGAAAACCCAAAGAAGCAGTTAAGAGTCAAACAGAATAGTAAGTCATAGAATATGACAAGGCAGAAGAAGCTTGGACTAATGTACTTAATTGGGTAAAGAAGTGATTAGGTGTTAGTTTAACAAGATTTGTTTGTACAGATTTTTCTTGGCTTCACCTTCCCGTACTTGAAGGAAAGAATGTTACTTTATTTTTGATATGAAGGGCATGTTTAATATGGGAATTTCATCTTCTGCTTTTAAAAAACAGAATGGAGGCTGGCAGGATGAGACTTTTTTTTTTTTTGAAGTGACTTTAATTCAAAATAGTATGGGAGAACAGCATATTTTAGGATGACATATTCTTAACCTGTTTACTTGTATATATTAATGTAATTACTGATACTAACTTCGATTGTACTACCTTACTTTGTGCTTCCTTTTGTCCCACCTGTTCTGGGTTGGAATCTTACTCTTATTCCTTCCCTCCATCCTGTTCTTTTGTATTTATTAAAATAAAAACATTACCCTCCCCTGCCCTACTTTAATACTGATATATTTTTTCACTGTTCATTTAGTACTTAACCTTAAAAATGATATTCTTTTATCAGCATGTGTTAAGTATTAATGTGGAATGCTTTAAGATCATTTCTACCATAACAGCCACATATGATGTTTATACATATTTAACACTGAAAATTATTTTTATGCTTAATATATATTTAGGAAATTTTTTACTCTTCAGTCTTCTATATGGGACCATTTTCCTTCTGAAATGTTAGTATCTTATTTAGAGAGTCCGCTGGTAACATTGTATAAGTTGTTTTCTTATTTTTTCTCTTAAATGTATTTTTTATCATTTTGATGTGTATTTTTTGCTGGCTATAGAATTCTAATTTGCAGAGTTGTGTTTTTTGTTGTTTGGTTTTTTTTTTTCCTTACCTTCTAGCTGTTTTATTATTTCTGCCTTTGACTTTTTAGTAGCTTTCTATGGTGTGTCTGGGTGTAGTTTTTCTTTTATCTACCAGGGTTCATAGAGTTTTTTGAATCTGTAGTTTGATATGTTCTGTTGATTCAGAAAACTGCTACCTTTCAATGGGGCTTGTGCCTTATTCTATATCTCTTTTTTTGGGCATATGGTTATATATAATGGCTTTATAATGTATCTTTTATATTCTTGCCCCACTTCCCATTCTTATATTTTGTATCTCTTTGCACTTTATTCTGAATATTTCTTATAAGATAGTTTTTATTTCACTAATTTTCACTTCATGAGTGACTAATTTGCTATTAAACAAATCCATCTATTCTTAATTTCATTAATAGACTTTCTATTTTTAGAATAATTTGTTCTTTTTACAAATTTTTGTGACCTTATTTCTTTCCCCAGTTTCCAGTCCTCTGCTAAAAGTCTCAATCTTGCTTTATAATCTTTACATAGGCAATCACAGTTATTTTAAAGTGTCTAATTATATCTGGTGGTTCTGTGAGTCTTTTTTCTTTTCAATAGTTCAGTTGTTTCTCACTTTTTAATAAATTCATCAAAAAGTCTATATTGCTTTTCCTATAGGTTTTCATATGAAGACATTTGCTTATTCACTAAAATATTTTTGTAATTTCTATCTTTTTATATTCGATGTACTATTGAAATACACATATTTTAGTTTTCAAATATATAACTTTGAAGCTACCTTTGGATCTGATTTCTAATTTATTTCATTATGATCAGAGAGCCAAGTATTGTGTTGATTGTTTTGTATGCTTTTGTCTGTTTGTTTGCTCTGGTAACTTAGGATATTTTCTCATTTATTCTTATTCATAAATGTCATCATAGTTTATCTAGATGTTCTTTTTGTTTATCTTCTTGGGACTCAATAGACATTTTCAGTTTGTGAATATTTTTTTTTTTTTAAAGTTCTTGGCTATTACTCGGTTGTCTCTCCCTTGCTAATTTTCTGTATTTGTTAATTTCTAGAACTCCTGCTGCATAGCATTGGAATATCTGCATCTCTCTTTGACTTTTCAACTTTTTCTTATATATATTTTATCATTTCTTTATAATACTTTGTATTATTTCTTCAACCTGATCTGCGTCTATCAAGGAAAAGAGCTACTCCTAAGCTTTCAGGTCTCTGTAATAGTGGCAGTGGGAGCTAGTGTTCTCTATCTCCCATTACTTCTCCTGTGATTCTTCATTAATCCTGTACTTCTAGTTATTTCTTACCTCCAGATTTGAGTTCTTTCTGTATTTTTCATATTTTCTATCTATGAAGCAAGTTTGTGTATGCATATATATAGATATAATCATGAATACAACATTATTTTTCACACAAATGGCTTTTCCCTGTATACATCATTTGGCAACATTTTTAAGTCATTTAAAATTGTTTTATGGAAGATATCCTTCTGGTTGATTTTGTTTAACTGTTCACACAATGATTATCATATATTATAATTCATTCATTCCTCACTTTCCCTACCATTTTGGTCTTCTATCTAAATGATTTTGAAATTTTGCCACTCATAACAGTGCCTCTAAAATATCACTATAACCAGTTTCTTATGCAAATGAAGCAAATGTTTCCCTAGGAATCAGAGTTTCCCTCTTTAGTTAATCTTAAATTCCATTTAAAAGTGTAAGAGTTTTTTTTTTTATTTTTATAACCATGCCTTTTCCATGTCTTATGTGTCTTTCATAGCACTAAATTTCTCTACTGGTGTGTCCACAAGAAAGTAAACTGTGACTAATTACTCTTGTTTTATGGATACATAGTTCTATAGTCCTCGTGGTTTAACTAATTGCCTCTCTGTGTTGGGATTCCTGATGTTCTGACAAAGCTCTTCACAATACAGGTTATATTAAAATTATTCTAGTCATGATTTCTAAAAAATGGTGCTATTATTTCTTTTCCCTTCTGTGCTAACCTCCAGATGGTATTTGGAGATGTTAGATACTTTTGTTGAGATGATTAAGTGGTGCTTCACACAACTCTGCTATTTCCTGTTTCTATTCCCTTTTGAAGGGAAAATATGCTTACGTTATTTTCTAGATAAGAAATGTTTATTGTATAGAGCATGCTGAGATGGTCTTCCTACGTACACAGACACCAATATATCAGATTTTAAAATTTTTCCATAATTATTAAAATAGTGTGGTAAAAAGAGCATAATCAATGAAAGTTGTTATACATTAATAACACTCTCAGACACACCATTGACACATATTAACCTTAAGTTTCTTTTACTGTAAAAGACAAAAATACTTCCACACATTCTACAAAATGAAATGTCATATCGGGTTTTGACTACTGCAATAATCTATTTTCTTCTCCATTGCCAACATTGTTAATCCCATGGGTGCTCATGGGAGGAAAAATAAATAACCTTTGTCTTTCCCCTTGTCAGAAACCCACTAAACACGATTGTTTGAAGTAGCATCATCTATTTTTTGTCCTGTTTTCAGGACCATTGAATCTCACTTTAGAACCTGGGGGTTGCTTCCCTTAAACGTATTAATTTGTGGTAGTCATTTATTTGTATGTGCATCCCATGTCTTAAGGGATCCATATTACTTTGGGAAAGTGATATCATCTCCTTCGTTTGTGCATTTAGCCACAAACTGTGGTTCTCTTTTTTCTGAACATTCTTTTTCACATATAAAATGTATTTAAGTTACCTTTTCTTCACTCTTCCTTGTATATTTGTATGTTCTAATCAGTCTTGTTCTTTGATAATGTATTTTTATTATTCTTCCCTTCCTGAATAATTTATTACTAGCCCAAATTTCATTGAGATATTAATACAAGAGTATTTTTCTTCTCAATCCCAAGAAAGAACAATATAGTAGGAATCACTGGTGAGGGAGATCTAGGTTTCTTTTATTAACTATCTTCCTGACCTTTTGGCAGGATTTTTTGACATTAAATAATCTAGTTTTAAAAAGGACTTGAGTAAGTGATCTTTAAACTTTCCTCTAGAAATATCTTTGACTAGATATGTAATTTGATAAATACGTATGAAAAATATTTACTGAGGAACTTAAACTATATTTATTGCCTTTGGTTTAAATAGCAATGTTCATTTTTGCATGTTAAGATTATTAAACTATAAACACAAGAAACATTATAAGACACAGAAAATGTTTTCTTTTATAGGTGTTTGCTTTGTCCTGCTGTTTTTAAACAAAGTAAAAAATGCCAATACGACCAGATCTTCAGGTATGTAGTCCTGGAGACCAGAAGGAAGTCTTTTAATTCCTAAAATCATTTTTCATGCAATTACATGCATTCAGTGCTATAATCTCAATATCTATCTCTCTCTCTCCCTCCCCCCACTCCTCTCTCCCTCTTCCTTTCCCTCTCCCTTTCCTTCTCCCTTTCCGGGCAATAGGAATTGAACAACCTTGGGGCACTCAGTCCCCTTTTTTTCCCCATTTTGAGACAGGGCCTCATCAAGTTATCAAGACTGGTCTTGAACTTCAAATCCTCCTGCCTCAGCCTCCCAGGCCACTGGGATTATGGGCATGCAAGCCACTGCACCCAGCTTCAGTACTATAATCTTTAGCCAATAACTAAGCTTCCGTGTTTTTATGAAATGGTTAAGAGTAGATCAATTTACATAAACATGTCCTTTCTTTCATTTTATGTTTTCAAAAGTTATATTAAGAATATGAAGTATTAAAAATGATTCTTATACATATACCTTTTACTTATGCACTGATTTAAGTCATAGTAGTATGCCTGGATATTTTCATATCAACTTTTTAAACTTGTAGGATAAAGAGTAAGTTTTAATATGTCTATTTAAATTGTATATGATTCAACATCAAGTCTGCTTAGTGGTCGGAATGAAGTGTGAAAACTCCTTATTACTGAAGTTGTACTAAATAGCAGGGAAGGCAGGTTTTGTAAAGGTTATAAGTATTGCATAGAGTACTGGTTTAAATTATATTGATTGGAATAGTTTTTAAAAGGTGTTTTTGCCTTTTTTTACAAGGTTTTCTTTACTATTTAAATCCCACTAAGAACTTGGTAGTCAGATATGCTGGGTTTTTATCCATTATATTAAAGTATTATTAAAAAGTTGATTTTACTTTTTTCATCAAGTTTTCATTGTGTCTAACATAATGAAGACTTTAACAATAAAAGATATTAATTTGTCCATATTAGTGAAATATTTTTTCTATTTAGATTTTTGTTATCAAATAAACTTAATCTTTCAATTACTTCAGATTTAATAGTGGATAGGTTTTTAAAAAATTGAATTATTATGAACTTGTTTGAAAGTTTTTGTGTGAAAACAATTCTCAAATTACTAGAATGCATAAGGGCATGTTTTTGGTTTTGATTTAATATATGTGCCATTAACTGTATTTCTCTAGCAGTTGGAAAAGTGCATCGATGATGCTTTAAGAAAAAATGATTTCAAACCTTTAAAAACACTTTTACAAATTGATATATGTGAAGATGTGAAGATTAAATGCAGTAAACAGTTTTTCCACAAGTTGGATGACCTTATGTGCAGGGTAAATATCCTTTTTGCTGAATGGTTGTTAAAATTATTAGATTTTTATTTTCTAGGAAGTACTTCATTAGGAAAAAAATGAATGAAGAGTCTTGGGAAAGATTGCTTACAATTATATAAATAAATGTTTATTTTACCATTTGCACATTTATTTTTCATTTGAGGAGTTTCAATACAATGAACTCTTACCATTATTAAATATTACATAATCTTGGGAGAGAAAACCCCTGTTTACCTATTTTTAGTTTAAACAACTTGATTTTTTATAAACTGATGAGCATGGTTTATCTTTTTTTAGTAGTCAATTGACTTTTATTTATTTATATGCAGTGCTGAGAATTGAACCCAGTGCCTCACACCTGCTAGGCAAATACTCTACCCCTGAGCTACAACCCCAGCCCTGATCAGCGTGTTTTTAATGTGACATAGTGCTTGGTGCTTTCAAAAATAAAGCAAACCAAAAAAATATTTATCTAAAACTTCAAATTGAATTTAGTATATCTAAGATATTTTCATACTGGACAAAACAATCTCCCCACTTACCTGAGATTTGTTATAAATCCTACAGATGGAATAGAATTTCTCAAATTCATTAAATACATAGAACTTTTTAGAATGTGAGATAACAGATATCTGAGGTAACAGATTCATTTTATCACAGTCTAAACATTTCTTGAGTTTATGTAGATCTTAATTTTTGCCCTGAATTTATCATTCACTGGCTGAGTGGTTATGGCCAAATTGCTTTTTTGAACAACACTTTAATCCTTTCCAATATAGATAATGATAATGATTATCATTCAGCATTTGTGAGGATTATAAATATAAGTATAAGGCTCCTGGCACAATTCCTAGTCTATACTCTTTTGTCTTTATAAAAGTTTTAATGTATACTTTTCATTTAGGAACTTGATAAAAAGAATATCCAAACTACCTCTACCATTTTGGTTTCTATTGGAAGATGTGGCAAAAATATCAGCATATTGGGACAAGCTGGGTTTCAAACAATGATAAAACAAGGATTAGTTCAAAAGATAAGTATAGATTATATAAAATTTGCTTGTGAGGGAAATATAAAAGATGTACTTTTTATTAAAATAAGAATGATCCAAACTGTTGAAAAATAAATTTGAGAGCTTTCTGTAAATTTTGAGAATAAAATAAATATTATCACAGGGTAAGAGAAAGTATTTGTATGCAAACTGTATGTCTCAGAAAGAATTAATATTCAAAAAATGTATATATATATATGAGCTACAAAAGTAAAGATCCCAAGGAAACTGTAGGAAAATTCCTTGATAATCATGTGAATTTAAGGTCTGTGGTCTCCCTGCAGCCTTTATTTTCTATTTAACTCTTCTTAATCACTAACTTCATTTTTGTTTTTATATTGTTGATTGTCTCCTCTGCCAATATTTAGGATATTGATTTTTTTGTCTTTATATATCCATTGCCATATAACCAGCACCTAGGACAGTTCCTAGAATGTAGTATGTACTCAAGTATCTGAATTAATTAAGGTAAAATAGTGAACTTTTCATATAATAATGATACCAAAATAATCCGAGTTGCAATGATAACTTTTTTCATCTATTCTAACAAATGTAACTGCATGAGGAATTTGAAGGGGAAAATAAAGATCTTCTACCTGGCCTTAGATTAGCTTCATCCATTCCTAACTTATAGTGAGTTAACCAAAAAACAAAAACAAGGAAGATGTTTAAAAGCATAAACTTATTTTGATACGATACTGAAATTTTTATTTTTAATGTCTCTTTTTGCCTAGGCTTACTGTTTATAAAAGTATAAATACATTTTCAAACTTATTAAAATGGAATTCAAAGGAACTAATATGTACAATTCCTTTTTTTTTTTTACATGGTTGCCTGGTTTGAAAAATCCAGAGAGATTATTCTAAGTCGAGGAAATTCAAAAGATGAAGCTGTTATAAATATGATTGAAGACTTATTTGATCTTTTGATGGTAAAAATCACACTGATTAACTGATGTTATAAAGCATGTGCTTACTTAGAAAACAATTTATTTCTCTTTTCAAGAGTCACTAACAGATTGGTTAGTGATTTGGTTAAATTAGTCTGTTTACATTGCATAAAGCATTTATACTGGCTAATCTGATTCAGTGGTTCAGTTATAAAATTTAATTGTGCTGGGAATTAAAACATAAATTGTCATTTTAATACCATTTGTAATGATTTATAATAGAAGATAGAAAATTATACATTAAATATCATTCACTTTTTTTTAGGTCATACATGACATCAATGATGAAGGTAAAATAAATATTTCTGCTGTAACAATGATTTACTGTTAGAGCTTTAGTATAATTTTGCAATTCCTGTAATATGTCCTAATATTATAAACTCATTATAAGGGATCAAAAAACATTTTTTAACAGAACCAGATAATAAAATTTTGGATGTTGTAGGCAAAGAGTAAAAAATGAGAATATTATATAGGTACTTACATAGTAACAAAGAAAAGTTTCTGCATATGTTTTATTGATATAACTGAGAATATAATAATTGAGTATTTCTTTGTAATTTAGGTCTCTCCTAAGAAGGAGGATAGCATTCTTTCTTTGAGGGGGTAACATTTCACTTGGTGTTTTAAAGTTAGTGTTCCCTATTTTCAAAATTGATTACATATATTCATTTACTAATGTTTATCTTTGTGAAATTTATGAATGTCAAATTAGAAAATATCTTTTCAAGCAGATAATGGCAAACACATAAGTTCATGAGCATGATTTCAGTTGAACATGTTCATCATTTGCAAGGCATTAATAGAATTGTTAGGTTATTTTTTTAAATATTTGCCTTTTAAAATGTCATTGCATTATAGATAATCACTTTCAATTGAAGGCTATTGGGAAGCTCCTGAATTGCACCCATTAGAAAGGACTTTGAGATATGGAAATTTCCTTTGAATTCTTATCAAGGTCCAAAACACTGATGGACCCATAGGTACAGCTTGGAAAATATGTATGCCCTGTCAATTTGTGTGGGAATGGAGACGTTGCTTCTTGTAACTTTTAACAGTTTGGGAAATGTATAAGGCAGCTTGGCATTACTTGCTGACAACCTTAGTAATCATCAAAATGACTTTACTGCAGTGTAGAATCATCATGAGCACTATTTTATCTCATAATTTGGGACTCAGTTCATTAAGCAGCATTTTCAATTCTACAACTAAAGCTAATTATCAGAGATGTTTAGTATTCAGTAATAGTTGAAGACAGTTCTTGTTCAGAAAAAGTTCAGTCTTGGTCTTGAGTATCAAGAGTCACAATAAAACTTTGCCACTCTTAAGTCATTGGGTGGGCGGGCAAGTAGGACACTCAGTTACTATTTCTAACAAAAATTCAAATTACTGACAATGACTAAGTTCATGAGAGTGAACGAAGTTTACCTTTGGCGCTATTTTTTCGATAAAACATGACATCCAAATATTCTCCATAGAGCACCTGCTGATATGTAAATACAGCCATACAAAAAAAGGCAGTGGGTTGAACTTAGTTGGTGTGACATAATTTGCCTACCCTGATCTAATGGAACAAAATTTTCAATAATAAACTGAGAATGCAGAACATGTCCTTTCACTTGTGGCTAACAAGTGTCTTGTGATAAGCAGTCAGATCAAAGTTATTTTATCTCTATTGGTTGAGTAAGACTTTCCCAGGATACCAGTTGAGTCTGGTGAATTATTTATAAATAAAGCTTTTTGCTACTTCCTTTTTTTTAAAACTTATTTTTATTGTAAACAAATGGGATACACGTTGTTTGTACATGGAGTAAAGGCATATCATTTGTGTAATCATACATTTACATAGGATAATGGTGTTTGATTCATTCTATTTTTCTTCTCCCCCACCCCTCCCACCCCTCTTTTCCCTCTATACAGTCCCTCCTTCCTCCATTCTTGTCCCCCTCCCACCCCCCATTATGTGTCATCATCCACTTATCAGCAAGATCATTTGTCCTTTGGTTTCTTGAGATTGGCTTATCTCACTTAGCATGATATTCTCCAATTCCATCCATTTGCCTGCAAATACCATAATTTTATTGTTCTTTATAGCTAAGTAATATTCCATTGTGTATATATACCACAGTTTCTTTATCCATTCATCAATTGAAGGACATCTAGGTTGATTCCACAATCTGGCTATTGTGAATTGAGCAGCTATGAACATTGATGTGGCTGTATCTGTGTAGTATGCTGATTTTAAGTCTTTTGGCTATAGACCAAGGAGTGGGATAGCTGGGTCAAATGGTGGTTCCATTCCAAGCTTTCGGAGGAATCTCCACACTGCTTTCCAGAGTGGCTGCACTAATTTGCAACCCCACAGCAATGTATGCGTGTACCTTTTTCCCCACATCCTCGCCAACACCTATTGTTGCTTGTATTCTTGATAATTGCCATTCTAATTGGGGTGAGATGGAATCTTAAGGTAGTTTTGATTTGCATTTCTCCTATTACTAGAGATGTTGAACATTTTTTTATATATCTGTTGATTGCTTGTAGATCTTCTTCTGTGAAGTGTCTGTTCATATCCTTAGCCCATTTGTTGATTGGGTTATTTGTATTCTTAGTGTAGAGTTTTCTGAGTTCTTTATATATTCTGGAAATTAGTGCTCTATCTGAAGTATGAGTGGCAAAGATTTTCTCCCACTCTGTAGGTTCTCTTTTCACATTGCTGATAGTTTCCTTTGCTAAGAGAAAGCTTTTTAGTTTGAATCTATCCCAGTTATTGATTCTTGCTTTCATTTCTTGTGCCGTGGGAGTGTCCTGTTAAGGAAGTCTGATCCTAAGCCGACATGTTGAAGATTTGGACCTACTTTTTCTTGTATAAAATACAGGGTCTCTGGTCTGATTCTGAGGTTCATGATCCATTTTGAGTTGAGTTTTGTGCAGGATGGGAGATAGAGGTTTAATTTTATTCTGTTGCATATGGATTTCCAATTTTCCCAGCACCATTTGTTGAAGAGGCTATCTTTTCTCCTTTGCATATTTTTGGCACCTATTATGAGAAAATGGTATTTATTTGGGTTTGTGTCTGTGTCCTCTATTCTGTACCATTGATCTACCTGTCTATTTTGGTGCCAATATCATGCCGTTTTTGTTACTGTTGCTTTGTAGTATAGTTGAAGTTCTGGTATTGTGATACCCCCTGTTTCATTCTTCCTGCTAAGGTTTGCTTTAGCTATTCTGGGTTTCTTTTTCTTCCAGATGAATTTCATGATTGCTTGCTCTATTTCTGTAAGGTACATCATTGGGATTTTAATTGGAATTGCATTGAATCTGTATAGCACTTTTGGTAGTATGGCCATTTTGACAATATTAATTCTGCCTATCCAAGAACATGGGAGATCTTTCTATCTTCTAAGGTCTTCCTCAATTTCTTTCTTCAATGTTTTGTAGTTTTCATTGTAGAGATCTTTTACCTCTTTGGTTAGATTGATTCCCAAGTAATTTTTTTTTGAGACTATTGCAAATGGAGTTGTTTTCCTCATTTCCCTTTCAGATGTTTCATCGCTTGTGTATAAAAATGCTTTAGATTTATGCGTGTTGATTTTATAGCCTGCTATGTTGCTGAATTCATTGATGAGGTCTAGAAGTTTTCTGGAGGAGTTTTTTGGATCCTCTAAATATAGAATCATGTCATCCGCAAATAGTGACAGCTTAAGTTCCTCTTTTCCTATTTGTATCCCTTTAATTTCTTTAGTCTGCCTAATTGCTCTGGCTAGAGTTTCGAGGACAGTGTTGAATAGAAGTGGTGAAAGAGGACATCCCTGTCTTGTTCCCGTTTTTAAAGGGAATGCTTTCAGTTTTTCTCCATTAAGAATGATGTTGACCATGGGCTTAGCATAAATAGCCTTTACAGTGTTCAGATATGTTCCTACTATCCCTATTTTTTCTAGTGTTTTGAGTGTGAAGGGGTGTTGTATTTTGTTGAATGCTTTTTCTGTGTCAATTGAAATAACCATATGATTCTTATCCTTAAGTCTATTGACATGATGGATTATGTTTATTGATTTATGGATGTTAAACCATCCTTGCATTCCAGGGATGAACCCCATTTGATCATAGTGCACGATTTTCTTAATATGTTTTTGTATACGGTTTGCCAGTATTTTGTTAAGGATCTTTGCATCTATATTCATCAAGGATATTGGTCTAAAATTTTCTTTCCTTGATGTGTCTTTGCCTGGTTTGGGTATGAGGGTGATATTAGCTTATTTTGCTACTTTCTATGCAAAAGAGTTTTAAATTAATTTTGTTTGATTTTAACACTGCCTTTTCATTGATTTGATTTTCTTACAGTTAACATTACAACCTAATCTAAATTCTTATATTTTTAGGGGAGGAAAAAACCCTAAAGCACCAGCAGTTATACACTTGATTTTTGAAAATAAATTACCATATCTTTTTATCTCAGTATATTTTTCCCTCTAGTTACTTTGGGAATGTTGTCCATTTTCTGTTGTAGTTTTTCCATCATTTAGAGTTTTTTTTTTTAATTTACATTATGAAAAATGGTGTAGTAAATTTCTTTGAACATGTATTTAATATTGATAAAGTTTCACCTTTGAAAATGGATTAACTTGAAAATACCTCAAATTATTTAGAGCTTGGTCTGGGCAGAATACATTGATAGTCTTATTAGAATAAGAAATCTTTGAAGTAGGACTGAAAATTAATGAGACCAGTTTTTATTAAACCTCAAAATTGAAGTTTCTACTTTTGAACTACATTTACTTCATCTACAAAGTAAAACATGCCGACATGAGAAGCTGGATCTTGGCTTGTTTCATGCTTCCTGATGCCCTTCTTCAGAATTGCACTAATACATCCTTCCCACTAATTCATGTAAGAAAAAACTGCCTTTTTAAAAGAATTTAAAATTAACATTTGTCAACAATTTAACACTTTTTTTCAGGCAAACAGCAAGTAGTAGAAAGTTTTGTTCCTCGAATTTGTGCCCTGGTTATTGACTTAAGAGTGAATATTTGTATTCAGCAAGAGGTAAAGTCATTTAATTGTCTTTTAATCCTAAAATTTCAAAGTAAAGAAAATCTTACATTAATTCATCAAATTAAAAATTTCTTTTATTTTTGAGCTGAAATAACTTTTTGGAATATATTTATATTGACTTAATCCATTGCCTTGTATATGTCCTAAATATAAAACATTTATAACCATATGAATTAATGTATACAGATAGCCATGCTAAAATAAATTATGCCATCAAGATATTAGTATATAAATGCCAAAAATAACCTACAGTTATGTCTGTTTTTACATACTATATCATAAGAGCATAATCTATAAGGTTATATTTTTTGGTTTCCATAGACCTTATAATAGAATAATTGCCATTTTGCAAAGGGTGTAAATGCTTTAAGTACAGGAGTCATGTTATACTCTACTTTTAATATCTATGGTTTGTCCTTTTGTATTTCACTTTTTATATATTCTTTCTTTTACCCTGTTCCATTCCCTGCATAAAGTACAGTGATTTAGATAAAAGACTTCTGAGTTTATGTGCCTATTTATATAAATACTTAATGTTTTACTGAATATAAAGTTAATTTATTTTTTTTTCTTTTCTAGACTTTAAAAAAAATGAATGCTATGCTTGACAAAATGCCTCAAGATGCAAGGAAAATACTTTCTAACCAAGAAATGTTAACTCTCATGTAATAATTTGTACTGTATTCTTTTATTAGTTATTCAAGTCGAGAATTTAAAGAACGAATTATAAGGCAATAAGGCAACCATGAACTTGCATTAAATAATTGAAACATGCAAATTTTGTAGATTTTTAATATATGTATATATTTTCTGCCAAAGACAGTTATAGTAGCCAGTTATAAATTTTACTGAATCCCCCCAAACATGTGGGCTTTCTATTTAATTAATAACTAGTTCAATATATAACCTGTTCTTTTAATTCACAGGACTAGTATGGGTGAAAGGATTTTAGATGCTGGAGGTAAGTATATCTTTTCAAGATTTGGAATAATTTCAAATTTATAAATAGTATTTAATATATCTAATAAAATATTAGCATACTGTGATAAGATATGAAGCAATTATAAACTATATACAATTGTGCATTTTAAATTACTTTAGTATAAACAAATTTTGAAAGTGTTTTTGGGACACAAGTAATTTGACATTAGATTAGTTAGATAAATGTAATTTGTGCCTAATGGTAATTTATGAATAATAGTTATTTTCCAATAGTTTTGAATTACTTGTGCTAAACAATTCCTCAAATGGTATTTTGTGAAATTAGAAGATCTCATATTCCTGGAATAAATAACCATTTAAACAGTATGTTTGCTAAAAGAATCTAAATTTTATTTCCCAAGTTTCCTATGAGCAAATTTTGATAAAGTGATTTAGTGATTTACATAGAGAGTAAAGCAAGGTTTAAAGTATACTGCGCTGATTATAAATATTGTGTTAAACAAAAGGAAAACAAGATTCTGTGATTTGTATACTACTGTATGAATTATTTTACAGCTTACAACTCTAATTATAATAGTGCAACAGCAGAATATGAATATTTAGGTGTTTCTTCTAAATACTTTTTAAAATTTTACTTTTTCCTTTTATTAGTAATCTTGTTTGTTTTAATTTGGACTGTTTAATTACTGTCATGATAAAATATATCTAAAACATATGAGGAAAACAGCGAAGATGAATAAGCTATACTAGCATTTCCTTATTTCTCTTCTTCATTTTAATACTTTTGAAAATGTTTGTGGTTTTGTAAATTAATTTCTGTAATTTCAAATCATACATTAATTTACAATTTTTTTCCTAGATTATGACTTACAGGTGGGCATTGTGGAAGCTTTGTGTCGAATGACCACAGAAAAACAAAGACAAGAACTGGCATGTCAGTGGTTTTCAATGGATTTTATTGCTAATGCATTTAAAGGAATTAAAGACTCCGAATTTGAAACAGTAAGTGGAATAAACGTAATAGAAATATGCAGATATTTTTGTTTGACTATGATTTTTTAAAAGTTTTTCTCTTTAAAATTAGGATTGCAGGATATTTCTCAACCTTGTAAATGGCATGCTTGGAGATAAAAGAAGGTAAACTCAATTCAACCATTTACTGATAAATAGAGCTCAAGAGGGAGCATCTAGTGTTAAATCTTTATTAATAGAACTTCATTTGTTAGGATGGAGTATGTAGTGAACTTGGATATTTAATTTAAAACAATATTTTACATCATTTAGTGAATTACTACACCAGTAATCTGAAATAATCTTCTTCTGGTCTTGTTTTGCTTTATACTTTGTGAGGAAAGAGTGCATTCTGATTTAATTCATATTATTAATTTTGAACCTCCAAATTTTGTAGTCTTTCAGAGTTGCATAGACATTATATTTAGTGTTTGAGGAATAATAACAATCTAGATATTTATGTATTTCTTAAAACTATCTTCTTCATCTACATACTAGTGAGAAAGTATGTAGCAAACACATCATCTCATTACTTTATAATTGACATAAGTAGGATGTTTTCATACTCAGGTAGAGTATGAAAGAATGCATTAATACAAATTTGTATGCTTTTTTAATAATGATAGAACAACAATATTTCTAATGCCCTATTTCTGGATTGATGTCCTGGATGAATTAGTTTGTATTTACTTTACTTACTAAGGAAATGAAAAATTGAGTAAGGGTTAAATGCAAGGAGTCATATTACCTGGATCTGAATTGTAAGTTCAATCCTTACTATTTCATATATGTGTATATGTGTGTGTGTATATACACACACACACATACATACATACACACACGATTTATATATATCTCACACACCCCTATACACACAAATTATTTAACCTTACTGCTTCAGTTTCCTTAGCTATAAGAATGCTAATAATACCTACTTCATGTTTATTGTGAAGATTAAATGAGATAATGTTTAAGTGTTTAAAATAGTATCTGACCATGAAAGAGCACCGCAAGAAGTTAACTATTTTTACTATCAGAATTACTCACTTGTCTTTTACTATGAGAACTTTATTGTATTAGTAGTGTATTCAAAATTAGGAATTTCTGCTCATATCTGATAGTACACAAAATATTTGATATAGTTACTTTGTCAAAATGGTAGGTTGAGTAGTATTCTCAAAGTAATATGCTTTTCTCTACCCAATTCACCAGTTTTATAAGGTAAGAAAGTCTATAACTGGAGAAGATTAAGTTGTGAAGGCTTATTAATTTTTTAAAATTATTTTGTATTTCAGGGTCTTTACATTTCCTTGTTTGTCAGCATTTCTTGATAAATATGAGGTAAGTTTGAAATTTAAAACGTTGTATTGGATTAATTTTGGTTGGAAAGTGAAGTAATTTATGGGATTTGATAAAAGAAATTAATAGTTATAATTAGATCACAGATACAACTGGTTTAGTATTGTGTCTATGACACCAGGAATAATTCTGTGAGACAGCATATGTGTAGCTGTGACTCTCCACATTTTCTCGTTTCCTTAATCAAGCCCATTATTGTTTATCATTCACAAATATATTCAGTCTAATATTTTCAACCTCTATTAGTGCTTGGAATATTTGTGTCTTCTTGACACATGTTAATTTCTGTATAAAATGTTGAAATAGCTTTCCTTTGATTCTTCATAAATTTAAGTGTTATATTTGTCTATTTTGTCTTATTTTCCCTTCAAACTATACTTTTTTTTTCCTTCAGAAAGAATTCAGGGAATACCTTTCCTTTTTATGGAATATAATGTTGCTGGACTCTAGAACCTAAAAGCCAATTAAGATGATAATACAACCATGAATATAACCTGATCATAATTTTATGTTGTCATTTTATAAATATAGTATGTACTAATCCTATGTTCATTTTATTAGCTACAAATACCATCAGACGAAAAGCTTGAGGAATTTTGGATTGATTTTAATCTTGGGAGCCAGACTCTATCATTCTACATTGCTGGAGATAATGATGTAAGCTTTATTTCTCCCATGTTATTCTGTGTTTGTATGTATGTATAAAAATTTTTAAATGTTCTTTAAGAATCTACTTTAAGAATTTCTAGTTTTATGGCTATTCATTTCATATATTTCAGTGTTAGCCCTTGTAATTTTAACATAGTAACCTACCAAGCTAGTTAGAAATGAAAAATTTTTCTGATGTTTTATTTTAACACGAAAATTAATGCTAAATTTAATACTAATTTTAACATATACCTTTTAGAAATAAATTATGTTAATTCAGAATTGAATATTCACACAAAGTCAATTAACTCTAGAAGAGACAGCTGTGGGCCCTTGGAGTATAACTTAGTGGCATTGTGTGTGCTTAATTCGTGTGAGGCCCTGGGTTCAATCCCCAGCACCACATTATTTAAAAATAAAAACAAAAACAGGAAAAAAAAGGCAGCTATTCGAATACAGAGGCATTATGTTAAAATTAATATTAATAAATGGGGATAAATAGTCTTATTCATTCATAAAATCTTCTCTTTGAAATATTTAGTAATTAATATGGTAACATTTGAAAGTGAATTTGCCTTCTAAACATGTGGGGTGTTTTCTACTGATCTTTACCTGAAGAAAATCCTTGAACCATTGTTTCTTAACAGATTCTACCTCATATTCGGTACACTGGCATACTTCAGTTTGGAATTGTATGGTCAGATTACCAAATTCTGAGTGAGACTTGATTGACATTTATTAACCTATTAGTAGTGGGTGATATTATAGTAAGGCTTTTAGTCTTTTTATTTGGTTTCTTTATAGAATTCTGCTTTTTGTTCCAGGTAAATTATAAGCGAACATTAGTTACATTCTTTTTAGAATTTCCACATTCTTTTACTTTTTTTGAATTTTAGAGTGCCTTCTTAGAATGCTTAATTAAAACGGAATTCCAGTGATTAGCTCAACTTTTAAGAGACAGTGACAGTTTTCATAAGTGTATTTTTCCTTTAGGATTTGTAGGGGTATTTAACTGAATTTTCCTTCAGAAATCGAAATTTCATTTTGAGAGAAGAGTATTTTATTAATGTAATTCCTGCCTTCATTCAGCTTAGTCTAATGGGATTTAGACCAAAAATAAGCACTCATACTATAGTATAATATATGATAGGGAAAGTATAATGCATTTTTAAATTATGTTTTTGACACTGATCAAGATGCTTGGAGATTCTTCCCCAAAATATATTTTGAATTCTCTTGCTTATGAATTTTTATAATAGTAGTATGTTAATATTTAAAATCATTTTGTTTATTTGTGGTTTGTTTTCTACTTTTCCTTCATAGAACGTAATATTCTTGAGATCAGGGACTGGCTTTTTTTTTGTTCATAGCCCTAAGGGCTCATGTTGGTTGCCAGAACAAATAAATGAATAGTGAAAGAACTGTATGATATGTAGTTTGGCTAGTGCATAGAATGCATAGGGGGTTAGGAAAAATAAGTTAGTGTGGAGCCAATGAATGATTTCAAGTAAGAGGTAACATTAATTCATTAAATATTTATTAAGAACTTAACTATGTATTAGATATGCACTAAGCACTCATGTAAAAGATTCCACTATGGGGAGAAGGGGTTTAAATATAGTGGGGAGAATATATTTAAAAAGACCAAGGTCAGAGGTAGTTAGGGGGCTTTTGCAGTAGTCTGGGTGAGGAGTCATGATGTCATGGTTTTGGGAAGTGACAGTGAGAATGGATGGATGGTAGAAAAACTGAAGGGGAGGTAGAATTGAGCAAATTTAGTGAGTTGTTTTATAATAAAAGGATTGGTAAACTTGGATAACTAGATAGATGAAGATACTGTCACAGGAGGTTAAGTTTTGTAGGGCAAGGATGAGGAGTTCAGTTTTGAATGTGTTGATTTGGAGACACTGTGGACTATTCATTTGCATAGATCTGGTAGGCAGTAGAATATGATTGGTCCCAAGCTCATATGCAAGCAGTGAGCCATAAGTAGAGTTATAGAAACTCTCTTTGTATAGATGACAAAAAGACAAAGATTTAATGAGTTTGCATGGAAGAACTGTGAAAAACATGTATTTTTACAGGATAGAAAAATCCTCTCAAAGAAAACAAATTAGAAGGGTGTAGAATTATGAAAGACTAGGGAAAGGAATTTTTATAAGAGAAAGTGATCAATACCATGAAATACCCCTGGAAGGTTAAGTAAAATAAAAACTAGTGATTCATTAAAGAGCAATTTCACTTAAACAATGAGAGTTTAGGCATTCCTGGAAGATTGGATTCTTTGTTGAGAAGCCATGACATCAAATTAAGGGAAAGAGCATAATAGTAGGTAGAGTAACATGAATTTAAAGGAAGAATTTTTAAAATTTTTATTTTGTAGGAACTTTATCTTAAGGATTGGAGCTTTTTTAAAAGTGATGCTGCAGGGCAGATATGGGGGCAGGAGATGGAGGAAGAAATTGAGGTCAAGAGAAAAGTACATAAAACAGATTTAGAGGTGATGATGAAATAAGTTGCCACAAAATACTGATAACTGTTAAAACTGGGTAAAAGCATATTTTGGGCTTGTTATACTATGATTTCTACTTTAAAAAAATCTGGTTTAAATTCCCATAACATATTTTTGAAAAAACTGTAGCAGTGAACAAGGTATCTTAGTATATAAGGAGGAAGAGTTGCTCTGCAATTGGTAAATGATAATAATCACTAGGTATAGAACGTAAGGGCTGCCATTGTTACCAGGAATGGAGATTCCACCAGGGCCCACTGAAACCTTTCTGTCTCAAATCTCCATCTTCAGGGACTCAGCAGCTCTTATGAGAGGGGAGGTACTGAGGGAGGAAAGGCAGGAGACATACATATGTAGATTAGCTAGGCTGTGCTAGTCAGAAACAAGTTATAGCCTGTTTCCCTGGTGTCTTCCTTGGTTAGCATGAAGTCCCTCAGCCTCCATTCTCAGTAGGAGGAAATCCCAGACACAGAAAAACAACTCTCAGGAAGTTGCTTTTGCTTTTAAAGGGGCTCTGTTTCATCATGTGTCCCAAAACTGCAAGGTTTTTTTAGTAGAACTTTGGAGAGAGATGTGAATATCAATACGTTCCCCCTGTCTCTGGAGTTTTGAGGTATGGCAAAATTAGTTCCCTAATTGAAGAAGACTAGAAAGATAGTGATGCCATTCAGGGATGACCAGTTTCAACTAAGGCAAATAAGGGAAGAGAATTAGTGAAGAGATTGAGGAATTTCTATATGTCTTCATTTATAAGCATTTTTCTTTAAAGAGCAAATAATTAGAATTATTTTCCTCACAAGAGTCACAACTGGAATTCACAACAGTTCCTTCACAACTGGAAGGTTTATGGTCCTATTTTTTTTTTTTTTAGGGGCTAGTATATAATCTGTACTGTAACTTTGCAAATTCAGTATCATTTTATTCATACAGATTTTTAGTGAAAATACTTGGAAGAGCACACATTATTTAGGCTTTTTCATGCACATTTTGCTTTCAAATTCAAGAATAACCAATTAAAGAGTATTATGATTTAAGACTTGAGATATAGGTACTAGTAGTGTGAACTGAGGAATGACTATGTCTTCACAAAATATTTCAAAGGAAGAATAAAAGGATTTGGAAAAGTTTTTAAAAAGGATATCCTCAAATAGCAATAGTCATTCTTTTTGGGCATTAAGAATAAGAATTTATAAAATTAATACTATTATATCATTTATAAAATTTAAAAAATTATATTTAAAGGTATTTTAAATCAGGAATAAACTATAATTTATTGTCAAAACTTGCTTTTACATTTAAGGATCATCAGTGGGAAGCAGTCACTGTGCCTGAAGAAAAAGTGCAAATGTACAGCATTGAAGGTACATTGAAGCATTGTCATTTATCGTTCTCTTCTTGATTCTTATCTTCAGGAGTAGAAAATGTATCTTCGTTGGGATAACACAATAGGCTAATGAAAACAAAATCAATATTTTCAGATGTTCACATCCATAGAGTCATCAAATTCCCTAACTCCACATTTCCCTCTGATCTCCCAGCTCCTTTCTATACTTTTTCTCTTCCCTATCTAGTCTAGAACCCATGATCAATCAATCTGACCCCTTGCTTGTTGATATTTTCAAGGCTCTTATGTTTCTATCCCATTTGCTTGATTAAATCCAAACATCTAGTTTCTCTACTCTTTTAAGTGGAATTGCATAATGCTGCTGGATAAAATCATGTAATCTGGCAGACTGGTGTCATTACAAATTCAGATATTAAGACATATTTCAGTGAACATTTAGTGCTTTCTCCTTTTGGTTTTTATTTGCATTTCCCTAATGTCCAGTGATGTTGAACACTTTTCATGTGCTTTTTGGCAGTGATAATAATTTTTTATTGGACTGTCTTTTTTAGTGCATTAAAGTTATATATAATAATGGGGTTCATTTTGACATTCATAAGTGCATATAACATAGTTTTTTCCATTTCAATCTGAGTACTATCCCTTTCCTTCCCTTCTTCCCCCTTATTGGTCTTCTACTTATTTATTTTTAGTTGGTGCAATATAGTTATATATAAAATTGGAATGCATTGATATGTACATACAAGCATATAGCATAATTTGGTCAGCTTAATTCCCCAACTCTTCCCCTTGCCCTCTGGCCCTTCCTCTCTCCCTCTTGGCTCCCTGCTTCTACTCTCCTGATCTCCCTTCTATTTTCACATATATATGAGATCTTTCTTTTTTGGACTTTTTTATTATTTTTAGGGGTTATATTCTGTATACCTGTGTTTTATGTTTCTCCCAGTCTATATCTTGCTCACTCATTTTTTTAATGGTGTCTTTGGTGAACACAAGTTTTTAAATTTGAAATCTAGTCAATCTGGTTTTTTTTCTTTAATGGTTATTGCTTTCTGTGACCTAAGAAATCTTTGCTTATTCCCAAGTCACAAAGATGTTCTCTTATTCTCTAAAAGTTTTATGCTTTTAGGTTTTATGTTTATCATTGTAATCTAACTCAAATTAATATTTGGTTATGGCGTTATATAGAAATTGAGATTCTTTTATTTCCATATGGATGAGCAGTTATTGCAGCATTACTTGCTGAAATGTCTTTCCTTTCTCTGCTAGATTTCTATGGCTTCTTTGTTGAAAATCATGTGACCCACAAGAGGAGGCCTATATCTTGGTGTTCTGCTCTCCTTTGGTCTGTCCTTCCTTCTACTAGTACCACACTGTTTTAATTATTATACATTTATGATTAATCTAGCAGTCAGCTATGCAAGTTTTCCAACATTGTGGGTTTTGGGTTTTTTTGTTGTTGTTGTTCCATGATTTTTCTGGAAATTCTAGGCATTTTGGTTACCCATATAAATTTTAGAATTTGTTTATCAATCACTCCAAAAAGCCTATTGGAATTATAATTAGAGTTTAGATCAATATGGGGTAAAATGACATATTAACAATAGTAAGTATTTCAGTTCATAAATAAGGAATATATCTTATCTGGTGACTCTCTCTTATAATACATTTCTTTAGATTCAAACATCTTACATGTTTCAGTTTTATTGCTATGTGGAATTATACTATATGGGTATGCTTCAGTTTATACATCCATTCACCTTTTTGGAATGCTCCCAGATTTTAGTTATTAAAAAATGTTGCTATAAATATTCACATATAATTATCTATATAGATATGCTTGTATTTCTCTTGCGTAAACTGCTAAGGAGTACAGTGGTTATATTATACCATAGGTATGTGTTTACCTTTTTAAGGTAAACTGCTGACCAAAGTGATTTTATCAGTTTATATTTTCACTCAGTATATACTTCAATGTTCCAGTTGTTCTACATCTTTGCCAACACTTTAAATGGTCAGACCTCCCTTCTTTCTTTATTGTCAGTTCATTGCAATGTTGGTAGAAATTTATGAAAGCAGACATCTTCCTAGTATCTGATGTTGGAGGAGTGGGAAACATTAATCATTTTTTAACCATGAAGTATTTCATGCTATCTTAGTCTGTTTCCTGTTGCAATAACAAAATCCCTGAGGCTGAATAATTTATGAGAAAAGACATTGTTTTAGCTCATAGTTCTAGAGACTAGAAAGCCCATAATCAAATGACCACATCTGGTCAGCTTCTGGTGAGGGTTTTATGGAAGAAAATGGAAGGAGTCACATGGCAAGAGAAGAAAAAAGAAAGCCAAGGAAGCAAAACCTGCTTGTTTATCAACCTGCTCTGACAGTAATACTGTCCTGTGAGAGAGAGAAAACTCTTGCACAGTTAAGAAGGCATTAATCCATTCATGAGCATTCTGTCTTCATGAGCCAACCACTTCCCACTGGGCTTAACCTCCCAATATGGCCACATTGAGGAGTTAAGTTTCAACATGAGTGTTGGTAGGTATAAAACGAAACATATTTAAACCGTGACCCATTGTGACAGTTTTTCATGTATTCCTTTTCTTTTAGCTTGTTTTATGATAGGTTTCATAGAATCTGCTGAGATAATTCATTTTTCCCTATTTTGTCTATTTCCATTTTTTCTTTAGCATACAATAGTAATTTTAAAGACCATGTTAGATCTATTAATTTTAATAATACATGATTCTATTACCTGAATCATCTTTAGATCATCTTATAAGGTCTGTTGCTTCCTCTCTTGATCAGTCATACATTGTTGTCTCTTTGTATGTAAAGTAACTTTTTGCAGGACATTGTATATGAAAGAACTATAGAGGCTCCAGATGCTTCTTCCACCAGAGAGAGTGTCTTCCTTTTTCTTAAGTGGAGAGTAAAGAACTAATCAGTGATGTACGATCATCAATGCTAGTCCATGTTTGGTTCATTTTAGTAGGTTTTCTCTCTACCTTGGTTGCCTTTATTCTTTTGGTGTGATTATGAACCCTATAGGTTTCTGTCTTCTGAATCTGAGTGACTGTGAGAGATACAGTTCTATCTTTTAGAGGTTTCTACCCAACTCTCCAACCTTAGTCCATTCAGTACAAAATCTAGGAAATGTTTTGAGAGGGAAACTTACCCCATGTTTTAGGCTGGCCCCTCTTTGAAGCAGCACTTTGCTTCTAAGCCATGGGACTACTATAGAGTTAATTCTACCTTTTAAAAAAATGATACATAATAACTTTATGTATTTGAGGTGTACAGTATGATATTTATACACACGTATATACTACAAGTCCTAGCCAGAGCAATTAAAGAGAACTCTGCCACTTCAAGCAGCTTCTATCCATCTCTTATTGCTATGTAGGGAAAATCAGATATCCCATGGCCCAGCTATTCTACTCCTTGATATTAATCCAAAAGAACTAAAATCAGCATGCTGTAGTGATACATGCACATCAGTGTTTATAGCAGCACAATTTACAGTAGCCCAGTCATGGAACCATACCAGGTGCCTATGAATAGATGAATGGATAAAGATACACACACACACACACACACACACACACACACACACAATGGAATTTTACTGAGCCATTACAAAAAAGAATGAAATTATGGCATCTGCTGGTAAATGGAAGGAACTAGGGATCATCATCCTAATTGAAATAAGTTAGAGTCAAAGATCAGATGTTTCTCACATTTTTGTGGAAGCCGGAGAGAAGTGAGTAATTAAAAAAAGGATGGGGCATCCCATTGAAAATAGAAGGGAAAACAGTGGAGTAGAAGGAAGGAAATCAAGGGGGAAAGAGTAAGGGGAATGGGAGAGGGAAGGAACTGTAAGAAATTGACCAAATTTTGCTATTAGTACTTCTATGAATATATCACAGTGAATTCCACTTTTATGTATATATCTAGAAGATGCCATTTGACAAAAACAGTAAATAAATAAATAGAAGGAAGACCAGTAAGAGTAGAGTAGAAGAAGCAGGGAGAGAGAAGGGAGGGAAGATAGAAGTACCGGAGATTGAAATGGAATAATTCATATTACATGTTTGTATGAGTACATTGAAATGAGCCTCATTTTATAACAAATTAATAAAACATTAAAAATAATAAAAATGAAAAGAAAATCATGCTTGAAGGTATCAGTGTATGTAGATGTAACAAGCAAGACGTGCCACCTTTTTTTCCAATAGGGACTTTTGACAACTCTGATTGTAGGCTTAGAAAGAAAAACTCTACTGGAATCAAAATATACCAGCAAATATTTAGCTAATCAGTTGGGCCTGGAATAAGGAATAGAAAACTCAGAGACTTTATCACTGTAGTATGCTGTAAGTATAGTACAGTATGTTACAGTATGCTTATTTTAGTTCTTTTGGGTAAATACCAAGGAGGGGGATAGCTGGGTCATATGAGGTTCCAAAGTCTTTTGAGAAATTTCCATACTGCTTTCCAAAATGGTTGTACTAATTTGAAGTCCCACCAACAATGCATGAATGTATCTTTTCTCTCACATTCTCATTAGCATATATTATTTGTATTCTTTTAATGATGGTCATTCTAACTAGAATGAGATAAAATCTCAGTATTGTTTTAATTTTCATTTCCTTGATTGCTAGGGGTGTTGAACTTTTTTTCTTTGTTTGCTGGTCATTTATATTTCTTTTGAGAAATATATTTCTTTTGAGAAGTGTCTGTTAATCCTATACATACAAGACCCAAAAAACTCCCACCAGAAGACTTCTAGAGTTGATAAAAAAAATCCAGCAAAGTAACAGGATACAGATTAAAGTAGGAAAGTCAATAGCTTTCCTATGCTCAAATAATGAATCTGCTTAGAAAGAAATCAGAAAAACTATTCCATTCATAACCCCCGCCCCAGACACACACACAAAATAGCTGGTAATAAATCTAACCAAGGAGGTGAAAAACCTCTAAGAAGATGGAAAGATCTCCCATGTTGATGGAAAGGCAGAATTAATATTGTCCAAATGAACATATTACCAAAAGCACTATACAGATTCAATGCATTCCCCATCAGAATACCAATGACATTCTTTATAGAACTAGAAAAAACAGTTCTAAAATTCATTTGGAAGAATAAGAGATCCAGAATAGCCAATGCAATACTAAGCAAAAACAGTGATACTTGGAGGCATCACAATACCTGATCTTAAATTCTATTCTAGAGCTATAGTGATAAGAACAGCATTGTATTGTTATCAAAACATACAGAAAGGGTGTTGGGGTTGTGACTCAGTGGTAGGAGTGTTCACCTGGCACGCATGAGGGCCTGGGTTTGATCTTCTGCATCACATAAAAATAAAATAAAGGTATTGTGTCTACCTACAACTAAAAAAAAGAAAAGTGGAAGACCAATGGAATAGAATAGAAGACACACAAACCAACAGAGATATGGTCATATACTTCACAAAGGTGCCAAAAACATGTTGGAGAAAAGTATCCAGATTTCCCATCAGCATATATCCTATCTGTAGTAGAGGAATGAAACTAGATCCCTATCCCTTACCCTGCACAAAAGTCAACTCAAGTGGATCAAACACCTTGGAATTAGGAAACTTTGCAATTGTTAGAAGAAAACCTAGACTCAGTACTTCACCTTATTGCTACAATCACCGACTTCTTCAACAAGACCACTAAAACTCAAGAAATAAAACCCAAGAGTCAGTAAGTAAAATGGTATCAAATTTTAAAACTTCTGTACAGCAGGGGAAACTTTTAAGAATATGAAGAGAGAACCTACAGAATGGGAGAGAAATCTTTGCCAGCTACTCTTCTGACAGGGTATTAATATCCAGAATATATTAAAAACTGAAAAAGCTTAACACTAATAATAATAACAACCCAATAAATGAATAGGCAAAAGAACTAAACATTTGAGTTTTAATTTTTTCCTGTTATTTTCTAGGAGGATATTGGCCTGCCACAATTTACCACATCTTAATCAAATGGAAGCCTCTAACTTTCAGCTTCAGATTCTCCCACAGCTACTTGGCAGTCCTCCATGTCTATAGTGACCCTCTTCTCTCTGACTCTCACCAGCAGCTATTTAAATCTTTATAACCATCCTTAAGATGGGTTTCCCTTTTCATTTCCTCTCTCTCACTGTGATGGTGATAACCCAGAAAAACATGAAACTTTCAGGTAAGAATGCCTAGAGATTTTAATTTCTCAGACCTTCCATCTCCAAACATCTTGTATTCATATCCTTCTAAAAAATCTCTATAGCCAGGTGCAGTGGCACACCCTATAATCCCAACAACTTGGGAAGCTGAGACAGAAGGATCACAAGTTTGAGGCTAGTCTCAGCAATTTAGTGAGAGCCTTTCCCAAAATAAAAAAGACTGGGGATGTAACTAGTAGTAAAGCATCCCTGGGTTCAGTCCCTCACCCAGTCCCAAAAAATAAAAAGAAAAAAGAAAAAAATAGCTTCTGTAAATAGAAAAGGTATATCTACTCTTTTGGAAAACTAATTTTTCTGAGTTCTCTATTCACATTTTTCAGTTATTTGCTCCATTAGTTTGTATCTCTTATATCTTCTTCCTCTCTCTTAGTAGTTCATTTTTCTTTTCTCAGCATAAAAAGGGGTCACATATCTACACCTTAAAACAAAAAGCCATGTCATTTTTTAGCTCTTTTTCCACTCATAGCCAATTTTGAAAGAATAGTTTTTCTCTTTCCTTCTCTTCTTCCCATTAACTTCTGTTCCTAATATATTCTGTTGTATTAAGAACTCCACTGAAACTTTTCCACTGTCAAGATAATAATTAACTCATAATTAAAAATAAATACAGGTACTTCAGTCCTTATACTTACTCACATTTGACAATGTTGGTCACAACTTATTTTTAAATATTTTTTTTCTTACTTCTGAGCCAAACTCTAGATGCAGATATAAAACTTTTATACTTGGATATTTTCACAAATATCTAAAACCCATGTATGAAACTAAGCTCATTATTGTACTCTAAAGAGCTCCTTCTTCATTTCCTGTCTTAATAAATGGTATGATAGTCATTTAGTTTAGCCAGATATATTCTTGACTGTTTCCTCTCCTATACGTAACCCACTTTCCATGATCATTCATTTTTACCTCTTAACATCTTTTGAATGTCTTTGCATTCCCTTTGTCCCATGTTTGATTAATGTGAAGTGGTAATTTGTGAGAATACTTTTATATAAAAATTAGGTATAAATGGTTTAAAAGATTTTTCTAAATGACTTTTCAGGATAAAAGTATATTAACATACATATTAATGTAACTGTAGTGTACTGGAAACCATCCATTTATCTTAATATGTTAATAAAGTTCTGATATTTTGATATCTATAAATATTTAATTTTTATAGTAAGCAATGTAACAGGAAGTCTTTTAGAATCTCAGTAATATTGCTAACAAATTAAAAACAAAGCAAGCCATGAACATATTCCAGGCAGTTGAAGCAAGTACCAGAAAGTTTGTTTAAATAATCAATAAAATAAGTATCAATAAATTTCTGAATAGGTAGTCACAATATATGTGCATAAATCTTTGTACAGCAGTGGTAAAGCATTCAGGAAAATTACAAGTTTGAAGTAATCTTTGAAGTAATCTCATATTTATGTGCTTGCAAGCAATGAAAGCAAATATTACATTTAAGTTCACAGCAGACCTCAGAAAAAATGCATTTTCAGATGGATAAAACAATCAGCAATAATATTCTATAAAGATTATAAATGTTTTAATCTTCATCATCAAAACGTGAAACATTATCATCTTAAAAGTCACCTAAATTTTCATCTCTGAAACCTGAAAACTTGTTACTATTGCCCATGACTGTTTTTCAACTATTTTAACTCCTTGAATTAGAAACTGTCACTACTATCTTCAATCTATTAGTAATTTGTACCACTAAAGGGCATTACTGTGGAAGTTTCACAAACATCTGTGCAAAAGCACTTAAAACATTTTCTCTTTCAGCAAAGATCGTAAGAATCAGAAAATTTCATAACCCATAGGGTTATTTTGTCCCTTAAGACATGGAGTGGCCTACAGAGCTTTTTCCAAATGCAGAAATTCCATATTTTGTTTTGGTCCTTCTACCTTTTACATGTTTTCTTCCTGCCCAAAAGTATATTCTGGGGGTAGGTGTGGAGATCTCTCAGCCAACAATAGTAGCCCCACCGTAGGTAGGAGAGGAGCAATGGTGGTCCTGGGCCTGGGGCTTAGTCCATAATATAGGCAGCTTAATCAGGTGCCAGGTGATTTGTAGGTAACTTTTCTAGGGGGTGGAGTGAAGTATTGATTATATACTGGCACTTAATTTTTTTCTGGATTTAAAAATTCATCGAGGATAAGAACTATATTCACTTCACATTTTCTTGATACTTAATTTTTATCAAATATTATTTGTAACATATAAGTATACGTTTATAACAACTATATATAATAGAAATGTTTGAATAGATGCTTATGCCTAGAAATTTAGTGATTGTATGAAATTATTTTCTTTGCTAACCTTTTTTAAAGTTAAGGAAACAGCTTTCTTAAATGTATTTTAGGAATATTTTGTTAAGAATCTGTCAAGAGTCCAGACTTGTTGAATTCTCTGTTTCATTAGTTATGACATTAGCAAATAATTCATAGATCCAGAACACTGTGACTCTTAAAGGTAAATTGACTTGACTTATTTACATAGTAGGTAATGCCAGAATTGATTAAACACTGTTAGTCCTTTAAGTTTGAAGTTTGATTCAATTAATCTAAATTAATATGTTGTTTTTCTTATTTTTAGTATACTTAGAGTGATATAGAAATCAATATAAATTAATCAATGTGATTTGTTTGTATACAGTGATAGAATCAAAGAAGCTACTGACTGTAATTCTGAAAAATATAGTAAAAATTGGTAAAAGAGAAGGAAAGGAATTGCTTTTGTATTTTGATGTATCATTAGAAATCACTAATGTGACTCAAAAAATTTTTGGTGCTGATAAATATAGGGTAAGTTTTTTAACTCCTTAAATAAATATTTATTATGTTTGTAATTCTAGAAACCTAGTTCGTGGCTAAAAGTTTCATTACTTTTCTTTCCCCATTCTATACTTCTTAAAATGACATGTAGTTCTTTAAATTTGTACTATGGAATAGCCATCATCTTATTAGCCATATCCTTTGAGATGTTTATTAGAAAATATCTCAGGTGACAGAATTAGCAACAGCTTAGAACATTATTGAATTCCTGGCCCATGTTTAAAAAGTAAAATGAGACAAAGCACTGTTTTCAAGATAGTAAGCATTGTACGAATTATACAAATGATAACTTAGAAGATATAAGTAATTTGTTTGGGAAAATGAGTTGTATATGGAAATTGAAGAAAGAGAATGTTCGTGAGAGGTTTGAAGATAAGGCATTATTATGAAGTTGGGGCTTGAATGGCCTTCAAAGTTAAAGAGAAAGATTTGGATAAGATGCTTTCCAGGACCGTGGAAAACATTTTAAGCCAAATATTATTTAATGATAATTTAAGGTGAAATTTCATCTGTTTGGGGAGATATTCTGTTAAAAAGTTTATATAGTACAGAAGATTTATGCTGAAAGATAGTAAGATAAATTGGTGAGGAAGCTTTGTAGAGGGACCAAAATGGTAAGCCAAGGAGACTCTGGTTAGTAGGAAGTAATTGAAGCATTCTGAGGAATGGTACTTATGTATATGAGGAAGGGATATTTTGGTAGTTGTGGAAGAAAATAGGTAGGAAATAATTACATTAAATTGAAAGAAAATGACATTACTTTGAATTGAATTTTAGGAATTTGCCAGAAAACAAGGTATTTCAGTTGCCAAAACATCTGTGCATATACTTTTTGATGCAAGTGGATCACAGGTATATCTCTGACTTACTTGATTTTTATCAATGGGCCAAGTTTAAGAGTAAATAACAACAGTAATAAAGTTGATATTGGGTGAATATCTAAAAAAAAAGCAAATATAAAATGGTGCTCTAATAAAATATGTATGATTTTTATAAAGTCACTAATGATACATTTTAATACAGAGATTAGAGAGTTATTGATAAACACCAGTTTTGGTAACTTTACAGATTAGTAGTAAATGTTCTTTTACTAAAGACAAAACTTGTTTGCAAGTGGATATTTTTAGTTGAGTCACTTTGTAAAAATTGGTATATGGATAGAAGAGAATAGAAGAGGAAAAGAGTTGACATTTGTAAATGTGAGGTGAATAGGAGCTTCATTAAAACATGAAGTAGGTTTTCAGAACTTTCTATGACTTGCATTTTTAAGAATAGTTTTTTCCTACATTCTTCACCAAGATTCTAGTGCCAGAAAGTCAATTCTCACCAGTGGAAGAAGAACTCAGTAGTTTAAAAGAAAAATCTAATCCTCAAAAGGAATTTGCTGAACCTCCAAAATACATCAAAAACAGTAACCAAGGAAATGGAAAAAATAGTCAACTCGAGGTAAATATGGTGTCAAAATAGTTTATAAAACTGCGTAAGTCAAATCATTGTCATATATAAGTGACAATGATTTCTAGCTAGCTATCATTTTTATATTAATGGCCTTGATAACTGTTCAGTTCCCGCCCGTGTTTTGCAAATGCAAACCAAAGAAGATAGTATTTTGGCAAATTATGTATACGTGTAGGGTTAGAAGTTAGAACAGGTTTACTATGGAATTGGCATTCTAATTATTTTCCTACTTCTGGTACATCAGAGATACTTTCTCTCCCATCTACTTTTTTATAGATTTTCTCTAAAAGCTTAATAACCAGTGTTCTGAACATTTTACTCCTTCCCTGCATAGCTTCTTTTGTATACATAATTTAAAAGCTTAAATTATGTACCAGACTTGTCCTCAAAGTTCTATCAGTGCATCTTCATTCTTTTTTCTAAGGTGTCCTCTTGTATGTCTCTTCAAGTTATTCTCTAAAGTCTAATCTCAATTATTTTTTGCCTAAAATCTGCTTCCATACCTCAAAAACACTACTGTTAATTTTTCTGGTGATATCCTTGATGCTGGCATCTTCTCCCCCCATATATAGAACCAAGATGGTGATAATTGTTCTTTTCATAGTGTCTCTCATATCCTTTCTTCTTTGTTCCTTCTACTCTTACTCATCTCAGTACATATAGGTTAAAGTAACCTAATTGAGCTTGATTTAAGCTATCCCTGGTATACCAGTGATTTTGCTTAAATATCAGTGTTCTGACAGTATTCTTTTGCTCAAAAAGCTTCATCATCTCTGTGTTTATCCCACTGACTCAATAGATTTTGATTTAGTTCTGTAGACCTGCAATCACATTGTTTGTTCCCTTTTTTTTTTTAACCTTTTCTCATCTAAAGCATACCTACATTTACAATTCTCAATTTTTCTTTCTTCTTGGAACTTTCTCTATTTCAGATTTTATTAATCTTTTATCTTTAGGAACTCTGACTCTCTACAGGCTTTTGCATACATTTTGGAATGTTTTTCACTCAGTATTTTCTCCGTTAGTCTTGTGTCCTCAATTAAATGAAAAATGACATCTTTTATTTCCTCTAGACAGTTAGATCATAAAAGCTAGCTTTGGCATCTTGATTTCGGAATCATGTTGGGTGCTTTTTAAAAATGCATATTCTTTGATCTCGCTTTAAACTTTTGTATTGTAAACTCTGGGAAAAGTCTTAAGCATGTAAAACTTGGAAAAATGCCACAATGTTGTTAAACTTCTGCTGTGACTTCAGTAAGGATTAACTATTTGAGGCATTCATGTGAATAAGTAACTTTTCAGTTCCCATTCAATATGTCACAAGAACCATAATTTCTTTAAGAAGAACGGGGTTGATGTTGAAAAATACAAATCCTTATTGGAGCCTCTCCTTATGTGCCACCAGATCTCTGAATTCCTGTAGTGACTTTGCTCCAAAGGCATTTTGGTTTGCACAGATAATTAATTACATTTGCAAAAAAGTGTGTGAAAGTTTTAAAGAATGCTTCATATTGTGAAAGCATTTTTAAATAATTTTACCTGAGCATGTGTACGCAAGTTAATAGTTAGCTAGATAAATAATATCAATAAAATATTTTTAGTTTGTACTTGAAAGCACTATATTGTATAAATTTAGATATTATATAAATATTATTTTAAACAATATTTCTGATTTGTTTTGATTATTTAATACAAAATGTGGATAAAACCTCTCAAGTCAGCCAGAAACACAGAAATTTCTGAATATTGTGTTATTTTTAAAAAGCATATAACTTATGCATATTGTAAGTAAAATTGTAGTGTTTTTAATTTCAAGAGAAAGTGTATGTTTACTGTGGTTGTTTCTCATGGTTTAAGATAACTACTCCTAGCAAAAGAAAAATGTCTGAAGCATCGATGATTGTTCCTGGTGCAGATAGATACACTGTGAGAAGTCCAGTACTTTTAATCAACACATGTAAGTTTTATAGTCTGAAAAGATTTTTAACAAGTATTATATTTTAAAGGAGAAGATGTTTAATTCAGGGAAATTTTAACATAGTCTTCCTGAAGATACATAAAAATTTATAAAAATATGAATCACAAATGCCTTCTAATGGGAAGAAAGATATAATGGGAATTGAGATATAAACTTTTTCAAAATATTAATATTCAGCATTAATATTTTGTCATAATTTAAGCAGGAGGCAGCATAACATAATGGTTAAAACATTGATAATGGTTAAACAGACTGCTTGACTATTCCTGTTTCCCAGTTTGTATTTTGTACAGATTATTGTCTAGCTAAATTTAGAACCAGTGTCTTTTCTGTGATACAGCCCACGGTGTTTATCTCCTCAAGATTAGAGGATGAAATGAAAGTCATCATTCAACAGGGAATCTTTGTTAAACATATAGCTGGTTCCTGGCATATACTGAGTTAAACGTTTAGAAAAAATTGATACTTTGTGCTAGTGACTTTAAACAAAGTCTTTGTCTTCCTGACAATTTAATATTGACCTTCCATTCCCCAAATCTACTGGCAGTTGCCTAATGTATGACAGGTTCCTCAAACTTAATAATAGGTCCAAAATTAAGTTTCTTTTACATCACTCCCTGACATTTTTTCTCAACTTCTTATCTTGATGAGTGGCATCCATGTCTACTTATTCCTGTAAACTAGAAACTTGGAAACTGTCCTAGAACTTTATCTTACTCACTTCAAAAGTACTGCAATAGAAAAGAAAAAAACTCTTGCCATCCTTTGTCCTCCTTTTAGCAACACCACAAAGAAGAAGAATTAAACCACCACTGCAAATGATAAGTTCTGCAGAAAAAGCTGCTCTTTCTAAAACATCAGAAAATGGAGTGGATAATGCTGTATCACTTAAACCTAGACCAGCTGAAGGAATAAATAGAAGAGATAATACAGACAAAGTAATTACACTTGGGGAGTATTTTTAAAATTGTTATCAGATTATCATAGAAATACGTATTGAGTTAACTTCTCTTATAAGCAATGTCTCTTTGTTTATACATTTGTAGTTTTTCTAGATATCATTTATTATCCTTGAAAGTAGATTCCTTCTGGAATATTACTCATTTACTATGCTTGCAGTAAAACTTATGAACATCTCTTCACTATAATTGTAGTTCATACACTGTTAAGAGAAAAGGACTTTCTATCATTCTTTAAGAGTTTGTGATACAAGTTAACATCTGTTACAGGGAAGGCTTTAGTGGGTACAGAAATGTGAGATCCAAATGGATTCTTTCCTTATGTATTTCATAAGTCTCTCATGGAATTAGACAAGTTAATAAGATAAGATAATCCCAATATAGTGTAAGCCTCTTCAGATGTACATAGAGGTTTCAGTAAGAACCATTGAAGAGGCAGGTACTTAACCGTATAGCTGGAGGAAAGGATGAAAATCAGCAGAGACCTTTTAAGGATATATGGGAGGATGAATTGATTTTTAAAATATCAATTAGTCACATGAATATTAAAGAGAAGGGCATTCATTCCAGGTTATTGAAGGGATAGGATAGGGAATGGATAAGACAAAAATGGTTTCTTGGAGAAACAAAAGTTTATAGATGAAGAACACTTAATGGGTTTTTATTTTCCCCTGGAATATAACATGGTCAATTTCTCCTGGGATCTGTTGATGCAGGGGTCAGGAACATGTAAAGATTTAAAATCACTACTAAGAGTTAAAGGAGAAACCTGAGAGTAAGTACAAGTGTTAGGCAAAGTTGGAATTTAAATCTGAGTTTGATCATATCATTAGTTCATAAAAATGTGTGCAATATTCTCAAAGCATAGTAGTCTTCCTTCTCATATTTAAAGAAAGAGCACATAGGTGGATTTTTAAAAAAAATTTAAATGGTTGTTTGTGGGACATAGAGGATATAAGAATTGAAGAGAGAAAAATAGTAAAACTAGCTCAAATTATTGAGCTAAGTATTTATTAATAAAGGCACTATTTTTCAGTTGTTTGGCATGGTCCTAAGTATTGTAAATGATAGGCATGGTAGCTAGAATTTTGCTTACATATTGTCAGGAGAACCCTTTTGACATTGTGACAACCAAAAACATACATGCATATTTCTACAGCTGTTTCTAAGTGTAGAAAACCTTGGCTAAATTAAGTAGAAAAGATTGCTGAGGCAAGGTAAAATATCTTGGGATAGAGAGTATATTTTCTGAAAGTGATAGCATATTTTAATTGTATCTGCATTAAGTGTGAATCTGTGGCTGTGGAAAGAGGAAAGCTTAATGCAGATAACAACTTACCTGGGTGGTGGCCAAAAATTAAAAAATAATTTAATACTTGATAATTTCCAACTCCTCTAAATACTTTAGTGAAAAGAGAAAAGAGGTGTAGACTTATGACATCAGCAACAACAGGAGATGTGCCATGGAGGTTCTATAAATTGTCAGTAACAGATGAGAGTTATTATTCTAGTTATGAATGGGATTAGAAAACTTATATGATCTTTTGCCTCCTTGTCTGCAATGAAAGGTAGTTTCTTCCATTTCAGAATAGGCAATATTCTAGAATGGGCATAGCATTTATTTCAAATCTTAATACCCAACTTTTAAAAGTTTTCATATAATGCCTTAATTCAAGTTTACATTAATGTTTCCTGTGTTTGTAGCATATCAAAACTGCTAAAGTTGTAGAAAAGACAGAAAAGAAGGACATTGAATTTCCAAACCAAAACTTCAGTAAGTACTTTTTAGTTTAATTTTAGATGCTTTTGTAGTGGTGCATGCCTGTAATCCCAGCAACGTGGGAGGCTGAAATAGGAAGATTGTAAGTTCAAAGCCACCCTCAGCAATTTAGTGAGGCCCTAGCTAACTTAATGAGGCCGTGTCTCAAAATAAAAAATAAAATAGGTTGAGGATGTTGTTTATTGGTTAAGTATCCCTGGGTTCAGTTCCTGGTACCTAAATAAATAAATAACAGAGAAAGAGGGTACTTCTCTCTATACTTCTCTTTAGCCCCACTGACTTTCATTGAGTTGAAAAAGAATAAAAAATTATAATGAATGTGCTTTGGTGTGTTTGAGGTTGCAAAGAAATCGAAGACAATTTCTGTTCCCAGTAAATTGGGTTCTGAAATTATGGAATTTTATACTAACCCCTATTTGATTCTTCCCAACTACTTGAAAAATGAAAATATCATTTTTGTTTTATTTAGATGAACTCCAGGACACTGTTCCTGAATCACAGGCAGTGAGAAAAATAGATAAACCTGTGTAAGTATGAGAAAATCCATCAAATAATTGAGTGTATATTGTTATTTTTAGATGAATGTAACATTTGAAAAAAGCCTTTATATTATTAAAATGTAATATTAGTTATAGCATAAATCTTGCTCAGTTATTATAATAGCACTGTGGGAAATGGCCTATACTTTATTTCCATATTAACCAGCATAACTTTTTAAGTTGAGAGATTTTTTAAATGTATGAATGTGAAAAAAATTTAACGTGGTTTAAATACATAGTAGAACGTGAAAAGTTTGAGATATATTTAGGTAGATATTAAAGTAGTAAAAGTAATGGTACTTTTCTAAATTTTAATTTTTGTCATGTCTTATGAAAATATTTTCATGTTTAAACAGGTTGTTTTCAATAAACATTGACTTAAATAAAAGTCAAGGTCTAAAGAGTCATATGCTAATTTTTATATTAAGTAAATGAATTTATTTTCTTCTAGACTGCCTGGTGTTTTAGACAACATCTGTGAAAATAAAATGAACTCAAAATGGGCATGTTGGACACCCGTAACAACCATTAAACTATGTGATAACCAAAGAGTCAGTACTTTTTCAGGAGACACATTTAATCAAGGTGAAATATAACTTTATATGCATGAAGTGGTAACTTCCTTGGATGTCTAACACATATTTTGGGTTTTAACAAATTTTAGATATTGCCAGGCGGAATGGCACACTCCTGTAATCCCAGCTATTCAGTAGGCCGAGGCAGGAAGATTACAAGTGTGAGGCCAGCCTTGGCAATTTGCTGAGACCCTGTCTCAAAATTTAAAGTGAAAAAGGGGCTGGGATGTAGCTCAATGGTAGAGCACTCCTGGGCTCAATTCCCATTACTGGAGAAAATAAAAAATAAAAGTATTATAAATTTATGCATTTTATAAGAATTAATTTTTCATCCTTCCATTAGATATCGGTATCAACAAGACACATACTAAACAAAAATCATCTTCTATATCTGATGATGATTCTGAAGAAACAGGAAAGGCAAGATATAAGAAAGAAATAGTGAAACCTAACAAAATAGATAAAGCGGAAGAATTGTACAAAAGAAACAATCAACAACAAAATCATCCACAGTATTCAGAGCAGAAAAATACTGAAAATACCAAGCAGAGTGATTGGCACATTGAATCTGAAACTACTTTTAAATCAGTTCTTCTAAATAAGACAATTGAAGAATCTCTGATCTATAGGAAGAAATACATATTGTCAAAAGATGTGAATGCTGCTATTTGTGATAAAAGCCCTTCTCCTGGAAAAAATTTAAAGAGTCAGAAAAAATCAGGGAAAGAAGTAACTTCTGAACTTAATTCCTGGGAATTGAAAGAAAAACAAATGGTGAGCTGTCAGTGAGTTTTGATGTCTTATATAAATAAGGTACCTACTTAATTACATAAGAAAGCGCAAATTTGATAGCTGCATGACGTGTGTAATGCCTTGCTCTTTAATTGAAGGCATAGACCCTGAAAGGAGGGGGGTCCCCTTATCCTTCTTACTCATCTCTCCCCAGCCCTGATAGAACAGGCATGTGAAAGTGGAGAATAAGTGAACCCTGAAGTTTCTATCTCTTTGGGTTCCTTCCATTCTGACCTTTTGAATACACATACCAAGCAATTCTTTCTTTCATTTTTATAAACTGTTATTTTTTATTTTCCTCTGTGACTAACCTACCAGAGATTAAGGACTGTGTTTATTCAGCATTTGTTTTCTTGCATGTCCTAGCAGAGCTTTGGATGAATACATTAAACCTTTACAAGTGTTTGCAGGAAAGGATGTGAATAGCTTAGAAGAGACTATCTTCTGTAACTGTTGCTCATCCTCACTGGAGCCCCAACTTTATTTTTCAGACTTAATCATCTCAGTATCACATCTCCAAGACATTTTAAGCTACTGTGCATCACACTTGCACAGAAGAAAATTCTACATTTTGTAAAAGGTGTCATAAATCTTTTTTTCAATTGCTATCAAGATACAGATTATGGAAAATTTTTATTTAAAATACATTTTACTGCCAATAACGCAATTGGTTTTTGCCATTCCTATGATGATCAAGTTTTTTTAGTCTTTGATTTTCATTTATCCTCTGAAAATACTGTTAATACTTGAGTTGCCAAATTTCTGGAGTCAATGTTAAATGTTTATACATTCTGATCTAGACATTACTTAATTTGTTGACAGCTTCCTTTAAAATTTTTTTAACCTGTAATCTACTTTTCATGCTTAATTTGCTTTCTTCCATGTTTTTTTTTTTTTTGATTCCTAGTATGCTGTTCTTTTCTCTTTAGACTCTTAGCTGCTATTTAGTTGCCTCAGTCTTAGAGGAAATGAGGTTCCAACTGTCCAAGCACAGTTATATCGTTCAATTTTAATTTGAAACTTTTCTTTTTTGGTGGGGGAAGGGTGTTAGAAACATTTCACAAAATTTTTCTGATCTAGTCATTTCTTTTTTCTGGAAGTGCAGAAACTGAATCTTCTCTTCTAAGACATGGTATGATATTTTAAAAACCTACTTGCAATTTTCAAAAGTTCTCTTCATTTCTTCATACTCCCTGTATCACTACACAATATTTCCTGCCATTCATGGATCATTCTAAAGTAGTCATCTGTCTGGCCTTGCCTTCCTACTTAGTATCTCACACAGAGTATGCCTCTGTAGTTCAGATTTCCCAAGCTGGCTCTAATGATACTGAAAATTCTGAAATCACACTATTTTACAAGAGGCTCATTTTTACTTTATTTTTATCAAGCAAGTAAACTATGTCTTCATGCTGATAATCTCAAAGTACAGTAAATGACAATTTATTACTTATTTATAAAAGCATGTGGACTTCAAAATGGTTAAAAAGATTTTATGTCTATATTGCTACAATTAAAAAACTCCATATACCTTTTATGTAGGAAAGAAAAGTAAATATAAAATCAGGAGACCTCATATCTTTAAGAGTATTGTTAGGGTTTTTTAAAATAAATTATCTAAAATTGCACTAATACTTTTTCAGTCTTCATTTTTTTTTTAAAATTAGTAGACTTTTTTAGAAAAGTTTCACATTTACAAAAAAAAAAATGAGTGGAAAGTAAAGAGACTTCTCATATTTTCCCTCATCCATTTCCTCTATTATTAACATCTTGCATTTAAGTGGTGTATTTGTTAGAGTTGATGAATCATTATTTAAACATGATTATTAACTAAAGTCCATAGTTGAATTACAGTTCAATCCCTGTTGTACATTCTGTGTGCTTTGACAAATATATGATAACATGTATACACCGCTACAGTACCTTACAAAATCGTTTCATTGTCTTAACATTCCCATACTCCACCTGTTTATTCCTCCTGCCAAAATCGTGGAAACTATTTTTTACTACATCCATAGTTTTTTTTCTTTCCAGAATGTCATATGCTTGAATTTTATAGTATGTAGTCTTTTCAGAGGTTTCTTTCACTTATCAGGTGCATTGAAGGTTTCTCAATGTCTTTTTGTGACTTTTTTGCTTGTGTCTTTTTAGTGCTGCATTATATTCTATTGTGTAGATTAACAAGGTTTGTTTTCACCTATTGAAGTTTGCTTGGTTGCTTTCACATTTTGTCAGTCATGAATAAAACTGCAGTGAACATTTACGTGCAGGTTTCTGTGTGGACATCCATTTTTCCATTTGGAGAAAATACCAAGGAGCATGATTGCCAAATCATATGATAAGAGATATGTTCAGTTTTGTAAAAAAAAACAAAAACAAACAAAAACACCAACAATAAAAACTGCTGTCCTCCCAAGTATCTGGTACTCTTTTGCATTCCTGGCAACAAGGATTGAGAGTTTGTATGTAGTGGTCTTTTTATTTGCAAATTTCTAATGACTGGATGTTGAGATATTTTCATATTTTTACCATCTGACCTGTATGTTTTCTTTGGTGAGCTGTCCAGATCTTTTGGCATTAAAAAATTGCTTGACTTGATATTGTTGAGTTTTAACTAAGAGTTCAGTGTGTATTTTGGATTCCAATCCTTTATCAGATACATGTTTTGCAATTATTTTCTCCCAGTCTATGTCATTCTTTAAACAGTGTCATTTTTTTTAAGGAGCAGAAATTTTTAATTTAAATGAAGTCCTACTTACTGTTTTTTCATGGTTTTTACTTTTGGTATTGTATTTAAAAGGCACTACCAAACTCAAGGTCCCCTAGATTTTCTCATATGTCATCTTCTAGAAGTCTTCTTGTTTTGTAGTTTAAATTTAAGCCTGTGATTCATCTTAAGTTAATTTTTGTGAAAGATATAAGGTCTTTGTCTAGATGTTTTTTGCCAAGTGGATATTTAGTTGTTCCAGTACCATGTGTTGGAAAGAGAATCCTTTCTCCATTGAATTGCCTTTATTCCTTTGTCAAAGATCAGTTAACTATACTTGTGGGGGTCTATTTCTGGGCTCTTAATTGTTTTACTGATACTTTGTCTATGCTGCCATTACCACACTGTGTTGATTACTGTAACATTTTAATATGTCTTGAAGTCATGCAATGGCATCCTCTGACTTTTTGTTCTTCCTTATTCTGTTGGTTTTTCTGGAATTTTGCTTTTCTGTATAAACTTAAGAATCAATTTGGTAATAACCACAAAATAGCTTGCTGGGATTTTAATTGGGATTGCATTAAGTTTGTGGATCAACTTAGGAAGAACTGACACCTTGACAATATTGAGCTTCTTATACATCTATGTGGAATATCTCTCTGTTCATTTAGACCTCCTTTGATTTCTTTCATCAGAATTGTGCAGTCACATGTTTGTTAGAATAATACCTAAAGCATTTAATTTTGGTGGTGCTAATATAAATTTAATTTTTAATTTCATTGCTGTTTATTAAAAAGTTACTGAGAGGAGATTCAAGATGGTAGATGAGAGGAAGGCTGCATTCCTAGTTGCTTCGTGGCTCAGGATTCAAGCAATGGGAGTACTATTTTTCAGTGAGGGTGGGTGAAAGGGATTTCACAAAAATTCAACATTGGACAATGAGAGTATCTTAGAGACTCAGAAATTTGGGTGCATTAAACAAAGAAGAAAGAGTACATTGGAGCCAGGCCGTTTGTGGCAGGGGCAGAGACATGGGTCTACCTCAGAGAACACAGAGAAACAAAATAGACAAATTTGGTATGGAAAAAGTTGTAGATCAGAAAAGCAGACTGAACTTAGCTGATCCAGATGCTATATTGTGAACTGGTGTTTGAAAAGTACTCTTTGTTTCTCAGCTGGCTGGGGAGAGCTGAGATAGGAGTCATCCTGAGGCAGCCATGCTGTAGCTGCTGTTGTGGAGCCTCAAGGTCATGGCCAACATTGCCATACTGCCCAGGCAAACACATGCCATGTGGCTTAGGGTGTACCTAGCAGAATGTGAATGAAACAGGCACAGAAAAGATTGTACCCAAGGGGATTCAAGTTTAAAAAAGCAAAGGGGAGCCCAGCTTGCTTTTCCTGTGAGTCTGGTAGCTCAGATGACCAGATGAAGAGGGTTAGGAATTTGAACAGGCAGGTGTGAATACTCTCTGGGCTAAGCCTGGAAAGGCTGTTTGTGGGCAGCAGAGAGGGTGGAGGCCTGATTCCCCTGCCTCATGAGTAGAATTATTGGGAGGTTCCTGAGATCCAGATTCCCAGCACAGAGCAACTGCCTGGCCCTGTATTGTGTTGAGCTAATCTCTCAAGAGCAGACACCACCCCGCAAAGCCCCTAAGGCCTGATTAGACCTAAACTCCAACCCCTGGAACTCTCCTCATAATAGCACTCTGCAGTAGCCCTTGGGAGTGCATTTATCTGGTCTGTGTAGACAACTCCAACTGACAGCACTTACAGCTCCATCCTATCTTATTCTGCGAGAAGGGAGGCTGAGAGCTATTTTAACCAACTTCAGTCTTAGGACATTCCAAAGGGTAGCTCAGTGAGCAAAACAAAAAGAGGAAGAGGTTAAGGTTGCTTATGTGCTTTTTCTAGTTCTCTCTCTTGTTGACTATATTGACCACATTGGTAGAGACAGTTCCTTCATTTTTCATTAAGAATAATTTTTTCTGTGTGTGTATGTTTATGTGTTTTTGCTCTGCTGATTGGTGTGTATATTCATATTTTTGTCTCATTTTTAGCATTTTTATTAGAGTGTAATAATTATTCCAAATTATGTCCCTTTCCCTTCTTTCCTCCCTCTATCTAGTTCTCCTCCTACTGTACTTATGCCATGTATCTTTATGATATTGTCTCCTTTCTTGCCACCTTCTTCACCTTATTTTGCTCTAGTTCTACATAATGAGAGAAAACTTTTGGCTTTTGATTTTCTAAATCTGGCTTGTTTCACTTAGCATGATTTTCTCCATTTGCATTCATTTACCAGAAAATGCCATTATTTCACTCTTGATGGCTTAGTGGAACTCCACTGTGTATATATACCACATTTTCTTGATCCATTTATTTGCTGATGGGCATCTGGGTTGATTCCATAATTTGGCTATTGTGAACAGTTATTTTTTCTTATCTTGTGTTTTGAGGGTTAGGGGCTTTTAATTGTTTATTTAGGTCTAGTTTTGTCTTTGTTGGTTTCTCTCCTTTTTCTTCTGCTAATAGCAAAATTTAACTGTTCTTTCTTTTTCTCTCTCTTTTCTTTGCATGTTTTTCTTTTCCCTCCTTACATTACCTACTACATCTTCTCTGTATTATGTGTTCCCTTTTAAACATTGTAAACTCACTTCTACCTTATTTTCTTTTCTCTTAATGAACTGTATTCCCACCATCTTTTAGAACTAGCTGGTTTATATAACTCCTGCACCCACCATCCGTGCTCTTTGAATTACAACTGTGGATGACCTAGTTGACACCTGCTATTTGTTTTAATGCCAGATCTAGTTCATGGTTGCTTATTGTTTTTCTGTTGGCATGTGCTGATTCCCCCATTCCTGTTTATTGTGCTAGTTAATATTATAGATGTCATAGTATGAACTGGGTACTTATTTTAGTGCTATATATTATTTGCATTGGTTGTTGCTGTTGTTTGTTTCCCCCTATTCTGTGAGGTGGTGGTGACCTATAAGGACACTAGAAGTTCACAGGGTAGAGACTCTGGTGCTGAACTAAACTCAAAGGGTTACACACCTTCCTCCACACCCATATTAACAATATTCAAACTTCATCTCTGTTAATACAAAGAATAGAAGAGACAAAAATTCAAACTAATGACCAGTCAGTCCCCAAGTAGAAAGGGATGAGAGTGAGCCCTTAGGTTCTACTCACAGACATCCACTACTACAGTAAAAACAGAATTAACAAAAAGGCTGTGGATACCACACCTACGAGGGGGTTCTCAATCTAGATCATTCTAGGAAACTTTGGCAAGAAAAGATTGTACCTTAAAAAGGCCCACATGTAAGAGTGGAAGAGAAATCCATCCAAACAGATGCCTAAAACCAACATAGGAGTATAAGAAAAATGAAAAATCAAGTTAACATAATACCTGCTAAGTTCACCAGCAACTGACCTCAAAGATATTGAAGTGAATGAAGTACCAGATAAATAATTAAAAAGAATAATTATAAAAATGATCAATGAATTCCAAGAGAATACAGAAAAACATAAAGGAAGCCAGTACAGGATATGAATGAGAAATTGAATGAGAAGATAGAGATATTGAAAAAGACCCAAATGTGCAGTTGAATATCTAATAGAGTAGACCATGCTGAAGACAGAATCTGAGAGTTGGAAGATAAAGTAGCCAACCTTGAACATTCTGGCAATATTAAATAAGTAACTATAACCAGAATATACAAGATCTCTGGGTCAACATTAGGAGACCAAATTTAAGAATCATTGGAATTGAGGCAGGTTGTGAAATGCAGGCTAATGGAAAGGATAACCTCTTCAGGTAAATAATTACAGAAATATTTTTCAAAAACCCTCTCTCAAATTAAAATTTCTAACAGAACAAGGATAGAATTTTAAAAGCCTCAAGAGAAAAATATCAGGTCACATATAGAGGCAAGGCAAACAGAATTATTTAGAATTTCAGAGTACAGACTCTAAAAACCAGGAAGACTTGGAATGGTGGTGTTCCAAGTCCTGAAAAAATAACTGTCAACCAAGATTGCTATATCTAGCAGAGCTATCCTTCAAAATCAAAGGAAAAATAAAAATCTTCAAGATAAGATTGGAATACTGGTATACTGAGCCAGCATACAGAATTTACTTAAAGAAATACTCCACACAGAAAAAATAAAAACAAACCCCAGAGCTCACCAGTGAACAAATCTCATTTGAAGAACAGCTAAGCAAATGAGAAACAGGACCAAATAAAACATTATAAATAAATCACAATGGCAGGAATTAATAAACCTCTCGCTGTACAACTTTGAATATAACTGGTCTCAACTCTTCAGTTAAAAGACATAAGCAAGCAGAAAGGATTAAAAAGTAAGATCCAACAATATGTTGTTTCTAAGGGCCTCTCCTTATAGGCAGAGATAGTCATCACAGGCTGAAAGTGAAAGGGATGGAAATTAATATACTACATGAATGGAGCCCAAAAGCAAACAGGAGTAGCCACGGTCATATCTGACAAGGCAGACTTCAAACTAAAATCAATCAGAAAAGACAAAGAAGGTCACTTCATATTGGTAAAGGAACTGATCATAAATACTTATGCCTCAAACATGGGTGCAATTAATTATATAAAAAAGAAACTAATTAAAGCCTCAGACCCCAGTACAATAATACTGGGTGATTACATCATACACTATTAGATAGGTCATCCAGATATAAACTCAGTAAAGACTCTTTTGACTTCAAAAATGTCATAAATCAAATGGACTTAACAGACACCTATAGAATATTTCATCCAACAGCTGAATATGCTATCTTGCGTATCTCCAAAATAGATCATATTTTAGGTCACAAAGCAACTTATCAAATACAAAAAAAATTGATATAATTTCATGCATCTTACCAGATCATAATAGAATGAAATTAGAGATCAACATCAGAAAACGATCAGAGACTAAATAACATATGGATAAAAACATATAAACATATGGATTTGAACAATATACTTTTGAATGATGAATGGGTGATAGAAGAAATCAGGGGAGAAATTAAAATGTTCCTAGACTTAAATGAGAACAATGATACAACATTCCAGTACCCCTGAGACACTATGAAGGCAGTTCTAAGAGGGAAGTATAACTATGAGTGTCTACATAAGAAAATCAGAAAGTTCCCTAATAAACAACCTAATGATCCATCTCAAGGCCCTTGAAAAGTAAGAACAAACCAATTCCAAAACCAGTAGAAGGAAAGAAATAATTAAGATCATAGCCAAAATCAATGAAATTGAGAATAAAAAATACAAAGGATCAAAGAAATGATCTTTGAAGAGATATATAAGATTGATAAACCTTTAGTCAAACTAACCAAAAGAAAAAGAAGACCCATATTTATAATAAAGTTAGAGATGAAAAAGGAGAATCATCACAGACATCACAGAAATCCAGTGGATCATTAGGGACTTTTTTGAAAACTTTTACTTCAACTAATTGGAAGACCTAGAAGAAATGGTACATTTCTAGACACATGTGACCTGCAGAAATTGAATCAGGAGGACATAGAAAACCTAAGCAGAGCAATACTAGTAATGAGATAGAAATAGTAGTTTTAAAAATGTAAAACTAACAGAAGCCTCCGACCAGTCGGATTCTTAGCTGAATTCTGTCACACCTTTAAAGAACTTATGCTAGTGCTCCTCAAACTTCCATGAAATACAAAGCGATGGAACACTCCCAGATTCTTTCTATGATAGCCAGTATCACTCATATCAAAGCCAGATAAGGACATATCAAGGAAAGAAAACTGCAGACTAATATCCCTGATGAGCTTAGATGTAAAAAAAAAAAATCCTTCATAAAATAAATATAAGCAAATCATATTCAACAACATATTAAGAAGATTGTACATCATAACCAAGTTGGCTTTATCCCAAAGAGGCAAGATGATTTAATGTATACAAATCAATAAATGTAATTCATCACATAAATATAATGAAGCACAAAACCACTTACTCTTCTCTACAGATGAAGAGAGGGCCTTTGATAAAATTCAGCACCCATTCATGATAAAAATACTGAAGAAACTAGGAATAGAAAGACCTACCCCAACATCATAAAGGCTGTATATTAAAAATTCAAAGTCAACCTCATAGAAAATGGGGCAAAACTGAAGTCATTTCCTTTAAAATCTGCAACAAGAGAAGGATGTCCATTCTCACCACTTGTATTTAAAATAGTACTAGAAATTCTAGCCAGAGCATTTAGATACAAGGAATAAAAATAGAAGTCAATTTATCAGTTTGCAAATGATATGATCCTATATTCAGAAGATCCAAAAAACTCTATTAGAGCGAATAAATTCAGCCAAGTGTCATATGACAGGATCAACATACAAAAATTAATAGCTTTCCTATATACCAACAATGAATCTACTGAGAAAAAAATCAGTAAAGGAATTCCATTCACAGTTGCCTTTTAAAAAAAATACTAGGAATAAATCTAAGGAGGTGAAAGACCTCTACAGTGAAAACTGTACAACATTGAAGAAAGAAATTGAAGAAAGCAAAAGAAAACGGAAAGACCTCCCTTGTTCATGGAGAGGCAGAATTAATATTGTGCAAATGGCCATACTTCCAAAAGCAATATATAGATTAAATGCAATCCCCCTCAAAATGCCAATAATATCCTTCTTAGAACTAGGAAGTAATAGTCCTAAAATTCATTTGGAAGAATACAAGACCCAGAATATCCAAAGAAATTCTAAGCCACAAAAACAGTGGTGGAGCCATCACAATATCTGACTTGAAATTATATACCACAGAACTGTAGTAAAAAGAACCACATGGTACAAGTGTAAAGACAGACACATGGACCAGTGGTGCAGAATAGATGACACACAAACTCACACATCTACAGTCATCTGCTCCTTGCAAAGTTGCCGAAACCATACATTGGAGAAGATAGCCTTTTAACAAATGGTTTTTGGAAAATTGGTTATCCATATGTAGAAAAATGAGACTAGACCCTTATCTCTTACTCTGCACAGAAATCAACTCAAAATGGATCAAAGACCAAGAAATTAGACCAGAAATTTTGCAGCTCCTAGAAGAAAACTTACGGTAGATATTCCAGCTTATAGGCACAGTGAATTTCTAAATAGGACCCCTAAAGCTCAGGAAATTATGCCAAGAATTAATAAATTGGCATCAAATTGAAAAGCTTCTGCACAGCAAAGAACAATTTTGAATGTGAAGAGAGGACCTAGAGAATGGGAACCAATCTTTGTGAGCCACTTTTCTTACAGAGGATTAATATCCAGGATATATAAAGCACTCAGAACAAACAACAACAAACAAAAAAACCCCAAATAACCCAATTAATAAATGGGCAAATGAATTAAACACTTCTCAAAAGAAGAAATACAAATGGCCAACAAATATATGAAAAAACGTTCAACATAATTAGCATTTAGGGAATTACAAATCAAAACCATATTGAGATTTCATCTCACAGTAGTCAGAATGGCATTTATCACAACTGGTATGAATCTACATCGTGCACAACCATAGAAACGAAAAGATGTACCCCGTTTGTGTACAGTGAATAAAAAATAAAAAAAATAATTTTAAAAAAGTGTAAAAATAAAAAATAATTAAAAAAAGAATAGAAACAATGCTGGAGAGGATTTGGAGAAAAAGGAACACTTTTACACTGTAAAAGTGTACAATTGTAAATTGGTACAACCACTCTAAAAATTGATATGGAGGGTTCCTCAAAAGATTAGGCGTGAAACTACAATATGACCCAGATATACCACTCCTCAGTATTTATCCTAAAGAATTAAAGTCGTCATACTACAGTGATACATGCATCCCCATGTTTATAGCAGCACAAATCACAATAGTCAAAACTATGGAACCAGCCAAGGTATCCATCAGCAAATTAATGGATAAAGAAAATGTGGTATATATACACAATAGAGTTTTATTCAGCTGTAAAGAAGAATGAAATTGTCGTTTGCAGGAAAATGGGTGGAACTTAAGAACATTATATTAAGTGAAATAAGCCAAACTCAGAAGTCAGGGGTAATATGTTTTCTCTCATGTGGAAGATAGGAAAAAAGGAAAAGAAAGGTGGTAGGGAATCTCATGAAAATCTAAGGGAACCAGTAGAATAGAAGAAAGGGACCAGGGTGTGGAAGGAGAGGAGAGAGTGGGGAAGTGCTCACAGAGATATTGGCCAAAGTATATTCTTATGTTTTGTGCTTGTGCTAATATGTAACAACAAATCCCACCATTATACACAATTATAATGCACCAATAAAAAGTGTGGGGAAAAAAGTTAACTGGCTTTTGTATACTAACTTTGTATCTTGCAAACTTGTAGTGTTTATTAGTTGTAGTAGTTTTTCGTTGTTAATACTTAGTTTTTCTACATAGACAATGAAATCGTCCATGAACAAAGACAGCTTTATTTCTTCCTTTGCAATCTGTATACCTTTTATTTCTTTATTGCATTATGCAGAATTCCTAGTATAATGTTGAAAAGAAGTGATGAGAGGGAACTATCCTTGCTTGTTCTGATCTTAGCAGGAAAGGAACTCATCTCTCACCATTTGGTGCAGTGCTAATTTTAATTTTTTAAATAGATGTTCTTTAAGTTAAGGAAGTTCTCCTATATTCCTAGTTTACTGCAAATTTGTATTATGAGTAGGAGTTGGGGTTTGTCAAATGCTTTTGGGCCTCAGGTGATAAGATTTTTCACCTTTAGCCTCTTTATATGATAGATTACACTGATTGATTTTCAGATGTTCAGTTAACCTAGCATTCCAGAATACCACTTGGTTGTTGTGCATAACTTTTTTTAGTACATTATTGGACTTGATTTGTAAATAATTTGTTGAGAATTATTGCATCTGTGTTTATGAAAGATACTGGTCTGTAGTTTTCTCTTTTTAATGTCTGGGGTTTTGGCATTAGTGTCATACTTTCCTTGTGGAATGAGTTAGGATATATTCTATTTCTCTCTTGTGGAAGATTGTGAAGAATTGGTATAATTTCTTCCTTAAATATTTGATAGAATTTACCAGTTAACCCATCTAGGCCAGGTGCTTTTTGTTTTAGGAGATTAATTATAGATTCACTTTCTTCAATACATGCAGGCATTTTCAAACGATCAACATTTATCCTTGCATGAGTTTTGGTAAAATGTATTTTCAAGAAATTGGTCCATTTTATCTAGTTATAAAATTTGTAGACATGGAATTCATGATATTCTTTTTATCACTGTAATTTTCCAGGTGGTCAAAAATGATGGCCACTCTTCCTTTATCAATATTAGTAATTTTTCTCTCCCTCCCTTAACTTAGCTAGAGATTTATCAATTTTATTGATCTTTACAAAGAACTGGCTTTATTTTCCCCTTTCCCAATGTTTTGTTGTTGTTGCTGTTGTTGTTGTTATTATTATTATTATTATACTCTATAGAGCATTCTGCAAAGTTCTTTATGTTAAAAGACTTGTCCTGGGTGGTTCTAATGCTTTAGGGAGCCCAAACTTATTAAATAATTTGGACCCCTTTTATTTTTCTTTGTAGGTATAAATAGAACCAGATTTTTCTTAAATTTTTATATTTAACCTTTATTCTCCTTCGAAAGTTAATTGAGAGAATTTTAAAGTAACTTATAAATTGTTTCAGAGAGAAAAGTCAAAAGGAAAAGAATTTACTAATGCAGCAGAAACCTTAATAAGCCAAATTAATAAGAGATACAAACCAAAAGATGACATGAAGTCTACAAGAAAATTAAAGGAGTCTTTGATTGACGGGTATGTTCATAAATTTTAGACATAAATGTTTTTCTGACAGATAACTGAATTTAAAAAAAAGTTAGTTTCAAATATGCATTCAAATCATGTAACTATCCAATAGAAAACACATAGTAGCTATTATGAGCAGTAGTTGTTTAGATTACACAGGAAGGGAATTAAATTTGAAATATGTCATTCTAGTGATTGGTTACATTTTATAAAGTATCAAATAATGCCATATCAATATATATACCATTTTAGAAGTAAATCTTTAGGATGCAAGTATCTTAGAATTGTATTTATGGACTCTAGTACTGAGTAAAACTAAATTCATTTAAGTAGGTTGCTTAATGAAATACGAAGTTTAAATGAGCTGAAATGAGTTATTTTAACGTGGTAAATAATGTATTCCTTGTTTGCCATCTTTCTGAATGTTAATTCCTTTAATATACAACGTCCATTTATGAACTCTCAGGTGGTGGTGGTTATTATTTTGGTACTAGAGATTGAACCCCGGGGTGCCTTACCATTAAGCTATATCCCAGTTCTATTTATTTATTTTTATTTTGAGATGGATCTGGCTAAGTTGCTTAGGCCTTGCTAAATTGCTGAGTCTGGCCTTGAACTTTTGACCCTCTTGCTTTGGCCTGCCAATTGCTGGGATCACAGGCTTGTGCCACTACATGCAGCTGTCAGGTTGTTAATTCAAATTTAAATTAATTCTGGCCCTGTTAATTTAATTCAAATTAATTAATTCTGACATCTATAAATGACCTTCAGAGCAAAACCATTTATTTTAAATTGTTTGGTACTTCCTGTTTCACTAATGATTCAACTTATAATTAACTATTTTAGTTGCTATTTACTCTTAGTAAAGCTGCAAAAATATAGCTGTTGCATTTTGATTATTTATAGCATATTGAATATAGATTTGGTGACAAATATGTTTTGCCTTATATAAAATAGGTTTTATGAAAAATAATCTGATATTTAATTGCTCTTTAAATATTGTCAAAATCTTTTTTATAGTGGTTTTTTAAATAAACCTGACCTACAACTTAGTAAGGTAGGTATCCTTTATTTAACTTCACCAAACCTGTAGTCAAACTTGATATTTGAATCTAGACACTAAACTTAGTAAGAAGGAATTGGATGCTTCTTTTATGTAAGCCCAAGATTTTACTTTTTGTATATAATTCAATATGTCCATATCACTGGTTTTTGTTGTTTGGGTTTTTTTTTTTTTTTTTTTTTTTTTTTTTTTGGCTAATTTATCCCATCCATCTTGACAATTGTAGATCATTCTTAAGTTCTGATTTGGTAAAAATATTCTCTATTAATCCAGACAAAAATATCAGTTTTCTTGAATTTATTATTTAAAATTACTTTCTGTGTCCACTTAACCAGGTTCTAAAGTTCACCCTCTGTAAGGGTGAATCTTCTCTTCTTTCTGACAACTCCTATTGTCTTTCAGTTCTTATTTCTGATTCCTATGCTGTTACAGTAGTCTTTCTATAATTCTCTTTGCTTATAGTTTGTTTCTTTGCCAATCCATTCATTACAACCAGTCCTGGCTCATTTTCTTTCTGAATGACACAGCTTCAATCATGTTATTTTCTGGTTTAGAAACCTGCTTACTAAATTATGTGGAGTCCAGAATGGTACACTGCTCCCTTTAATAGATTGTCTTATTTCTTAATATCTGTTTCCTAGACAACTCTTATTTAGCTGAAACAGGATAACTTGAGGTTCCCTGATGTGTCTTCCCTATGTACTTATTCTCTTTAATCTTCTTTGGAAAGAACTCAGAGTTAAGTAGGCTCTCTCACCATCTTTTCTGATTAGCAAGATCTTATTACCTTTAGGGAGTCTTGCTTTGGAGTCCGTCTTCTTTGTGAAAAGTTTCCAAGGTTCCCTGACCCCCCCCCAAAAAAAAAATTCAATTGGAAAGAAATAATTTTTGTACTTTAAAAAAAAATTTTATTCATTGTTATAGGCGTCCCCTCCCCCACCCTGTCTCCTGTCTTGCCAGGCTATAACTGTTTGAGTCATCCTTGTATCTTCTTTTAACACCTTTATTCACTTTTGTACCTCTGTAATACATACATGTATTCACATTTGCAAATCCTGTTTTATATGCTCTGTAACACCTAGCAGTAATAGTACACTGATGCATAAAAAGTAAATGAACATACATACCTAAACATTGGTAAGTCAGATAAGTGATCAGAGGAATGATATATTGAGAGATAAGGTTTTGGGGATAATGCAAATCATTCTATATGAAATAGCCAAAATTTTAAATTGAAAATAAATCACAAATTACAATGAATGTTTTAGGTTTTAATATTTATAACTTACTGGATATTAAATTAGTTTTATGATTATTTTGATTATTTAGCAATATTATTTAATCATAGTTTAATGTCTTTAATAAAACAATACAACTATTGATTTATTAAATTCAGTAATTTGTGATCTGACTGAATTTATTTTGAGGTATAACCTATGTGAATAATCTTAAGCATATTTTCCACAAGTAATACTAGTTTAGTAATTTCCATTTTGTCTCTCTCACATTAAATTTTACATAAGCTTTAACCTCTTTCAAAGTTTTCTATTTAAGAATTTAAAGCAAATGAGAATCCAGTAAAATTGAAACATGTTTGCTTTGAGTTTCTAGAATCACTCAAATGTAGCTTACAGTACTAGTCAGAATGTCATTTAAGTACTGTAATGTCAGTAAATTTTAAGGAATGAAGATTTGTTATTAGATTTATAATATTATGTTTTTAATTAGTACATGCATTCAAATAATTTTTTTAGTGTGGATGTTTGATATTTTCCTTGTATAAATTTGAGGTACATGAAATGATGACATTACATAGTAAAATGATTACTATGGCCAAGAAAATGAATAAATCCATTATTTCACATAATTTACTCATAGTGGAGGAGCCAAAAAACACCTAACAACATAACATTATTAACTGTAGTCCTCATTTTCTGTATTAGATCTCTAGAATTTATTCATCCCTATATACTATCCTTTGACCAACTTCTCATTTCCTTCTTGTCCCACTCATAACCACCGTTTTACTCTCTGTTTCTATATACTCAATCTTTTCTTTAGATTTCACATGTGAAATCATGTAGTTTTCTCTCTGTGTCTGTCTTATTTCATTTGGCATAATACTCTCCAGGTTTATACATGTCGTGGCAAATGGTAGTATCTCCTTGTTTCTAAAGCTGAATAACGTCCCTCGTGTGTGTGTGTGTGTGTGTGTGTGTGTGTGTGTGTGTGTGTTTATCAGTTTCCTTATCCATTCCTCTGTCAGTAGACACTTTAGGTTGTTTCTCTGTCTTGGATATTAAGAATAATGCCACCATGAACATGGGAGTGAAGGTATCTTTACAGGTGGTGATTTCATTTCTTTGGGGTATATGTTTATTCAACTCACATTAAGGAAAATGTTACAAATGCCAGATTTATAGTAGTGAAAGCACAACTGGAAACATGAAATATACTAAAATTTAATTGCACATGTAATTTCTTTGCTATATATGGTAAATAGTAATCTAAGTTTAAATGGTTTTATGTAAACCTCTTGTATTTAGGAAAAAGTTCAGAAAAAAAGTTATAGAAAACTGAAGACTACTTTCGTTAATGTTACTTCCAAATGCCCATTGTAAGTATTTTTCATAAATCTTTTCATTTTCTGCACATTTGAAGAAACTAAACATATTTATTATATAATGGAACTAATATTTGTCTTTAATTTCACAGGAATGATGTTTATAATTTTAATTTGAATGGAGCTGATGATCCTATTATAAAACTTGGAGTAAGCTAGAAATTAATGATTATTTTGTACTTATTCATAGTTATTTTATTATACAGTTAAGAGTGTATTTTTTATGTGCATCTTCTTATGGATGTAGTTTAAAATTTTTTTTAAATATATGAAAATTTATTTGGATAACCAGCCTAGGTATATCTAGGGGTTTTGTTCTAAATGCTTTGTAATAAGATAGAGAGAAATGAGTGGAAGAAGTAAAAGGACTTATTCTATCAAGAAAATCAGTTTTCTTGTTGGGACAGGTTTAAAACAAATGCTTGCATTTGTTTTGCTTTTAGTATATTTTATTACATTTATTGTACCTTTTGATTTTATTGTCAATTTTTATGATTCCTTGAAATGATAGAAGCTAGAATTTTTGCTTATTTCCTTAATTTTTGTTTACCTTGACACTAAGACTACTCTTTATTTTTAATGTTTATTCACCATATAGATCCAAGAATTTCAAGCTACAGCTACAGAAGCCTGTGTGGATAATTCATTAAAATTGTAGGTGTTTTTATTAAACTACATAAGTCAGATTAAAACTTAATTTTGTCTTTTTATTTTTTTTTTATTTTTTTTTAATTTTTTTTTACGTTTACATAGGGTAATGATGTTTATTTTATTTTTCCCCTCCCACCCACCCCTCCCACCCCTCTTTTCCCTCTACACAGCCCTTCTTTCCTTCATTCTTACCGCTCTCCTTAGCCTAACTCTAAACCTAACCCTAAACCTAATGCTAGCCCCTCCCACCCCCCATTATATGTCCTCATCCGCTTATCAGCGAGATCATTCGTCCTTTAGTTTTTTGAGATTGGCTTATCTCACTTAGCATGATATTCTCCAATTTCGACCATTTGCCTACAAATGCCATAATTTTATCATTCTTCATTGCGGAGTAATATTCCATTGTATAAATATGCCACAGTTTCTTTATCCATTCATCAACTGAAGGGCATCTAGGTTGGTTCCACAATCTGGCTATGGTGAATTGAGCAGCAATGAACATTGATGTGGCTGTATCTCTGTAGTATGCTGATTTTAAGTCCTTTGGGTATAGGCCAAGGAGTGGGATAGCTGGGTCAAATGGTGTTTCCATTCCAAGCTTTCTGAGGAATCTCCACACGGCTTTCCAGAGTGGCTGCACTAATTTGCAACCCCACCAGCAATGTATGAGTGTTCCTTTTTCACCACATCCTCGCCAACACCTATTGTTGCTTGTATTCTTGATAATCGCCATTCTAATTGGGGTGAGATGAAATCTTAGGGTAGTTTTGATTTGCATTTCCCTTATTACTAGGGATGTTGAACATTTTTTCATATATCTGTTGATTACTTGTACATCTTCTTCTGTGAAGTGTCTGTTCATTTCCTTAGCCCATTTGTTGATTGGATTATTTGTATTCTTTGTGTAGAGTTTTTTGAGTTCTTTATAGATTCTGGAAATTAGCGCTCTATCTGAGGTATGGTTGGCAAAGATATTCTCCCACTCTGTAGGCTCTCTCTTCACATTTCTGATAGTTTCCTTTGCTGAGAGAAAGCTTTTAAGTTTGATTCTATCCCAGTTGTTGATTCTTGCTTTTATTTCTTGTGCTATGGGAGTCCTGTTAAGGAAGTCTGATCCTAAGCCAACAAGTTGAAGATTTGGACCTACTTTTTCTTCTATAAGATGCAGGGTCTCTGGTCTGATTCCGAGGTCCTTGATCCATTTTGAGTTGAGTTTTGTGTAGGGTGAGAGATAGGGGTTTAATTTCATTCTATTGCATATGGTTTTCCAGTTTTCCCAGCACCATTTGTTGAAGAGGCTATCTTTTCTCCATTGCATATTGTTGGACCCTTTGTCTAGTATGAGAAAATTGTATTTATTTGGGTTTGTGTCCATGTCCTCTATTCTGTACCATTGATCCACCTGTCTATTTTGGTACCAATACCATGCCGTTTTTGTTACTGTTGCTTTGTAGTAGAGTTGAAGATCTGGTATTGCAATACCCCCTGCTTCGCTCTTGCTACTGAGGATTGCTTTAGCTATTCTAGGTTTTTTATTCTTCCAGATGAATTTCATAATTGCTTGCTCTATTTCTGCAAGGTACATCATTGGGATTTTAATTGGAATTGCATTGAATCTGTATAGCACTTTAGGTAGTATAGCCATTTTGACGATATTAATTCTGCCTATCCAGGAACATGGGAGATCTTTCCATCTTCTAAGGTTTTCTTGAATTTCTTTCTTTAGTGTTCTGTAGTTCTCATTGTAGAGGTCTTTCACCTCTTTTGTGAGATTGATTCCCAAGTATTTTATTTTTTTCGATGCTATTGTGAATGGGGTAGTTTTCCTAATTTCTCTTTCTGAAGATTCATCACTTATGTATAAAAATGCATTGTATTTATGAGCATTGATCTTGTAACCTGCTACTTTACTGAATTCACTTATGAGTTCTAAAAGTTTTCTGGTGGAATTTCCAGGTTCCTCTAAATATATAATCATGTCATCAGCGAATAGGGATAGTTTGAGTTCTTCTTTTCCTATTCGTATCCCTTTAATTTCTTTGGTTTGTCTGATTGCTCTGGCTAGAGTCTCAAGGACGATGTTGAATAGAAGCAGTGAAAGAGGGCATCCCTGCCTTGTTCCAGTTTTTAGGGGGAACGCTTTCAGTTTTTCACCATTTAGAATGATATTAGCCAATGGGCTTAGCGTAGATTGCCTTTATAATGTTTAGGAATGTTCCCACTACCCCAATTTTTTCTAGTGTTTTGAGCATGAAGGGATGCTGTATTTTATCAAATGCTTTTTCTGCATCTATTGAAATAATCATGTGATTCTTAACTTTAAGTCTGTTGATATGGTGAATGACATTTATTGATTTCCGGATGTTGAATCAACCTTGCATCCCTGGGATGAAACCCACTTGATCGTGGTGTACTATCTTTTTAATATATTTTTGTATGCGATTTGCTAAAATTTTGTCGAGAATTTTTGCGTCGATGTTCATTAAGGATATTGGTCTGAAATTTTCTTTCCTCGATGTGTCTCTGTCTGGTTTAGGTATCAGGGTGATATTGGCTTCATAGAACGAGTTTGGGAGGGTTCCCTCCTCTTCTATTTCATGGAATACTTTGAGGAGTATTGGAATGAGCTCTTCTTTAAAGGTTTTGTAGAACTCGGCTGAGAACCCATCTGGTCCTGGACTTTTCTTTGTTGGTAGGCTTTTGATGACCTCTTCTATTTCATTGCTTGAAATTGGTTTATTTAAGTTGTGTATGTCCTCCTCGTTCAGTTTAGGTAGTTCATATGTCTCTAGAAATTTGTTGATGTCTTCGAGGTTTTCTGTTTTGTTGGAGTATAGATTTTCGAAATAGCTTCTAATTATGTTTTGTATTTCACTCGTGTCTGTTGTGATGTTTCCTTGTTCATTCCGAATTTTAGTAATTTGAGTTTTCTCCCTCTTTCTCTTTGTTAGTGTGGCTAAGGGTTTATCAATTTTATTTATTTTTTCAAAGAACCAACTATTTATTTTGTTAATTTTTCCAATTGTTTCTTTTGTTTCGATTTCGTTGATTTCGGCTCTGATTTTAACTATTTCCTGTCTTCTACTACTTTTGGTATTGGTCTGCTCTTCTTTTTCTAGTGCTTTGAGCTGTAGTGTTAAGTCGTTTATTTGTTGATTTCTACTTCTTTTTTTGAATGCACCCCATGAAATAAATCTTCCTCTAAGTACTGCTTTCATAGTGTCCCAGAGATTTTGATATGATGTGTCTTTGTTCTCGTTTACTTCTAAGAATTTTTTTATTTCCCTCCTGATGTCTTCTGTTATCCATTCATCATATAATAGTGTATTATTTAGTCTCCAGGTATTGGAGAAGTTTCTGTTTTTTATTCTGTCATTTATTTCTAATTTCAATCCATTATGATCTGATAGAGTACAAGGTAGTATCTCTATCTTCTTGTATTTGCTAACAGTAGCTTTGTGGCATAAAATATGGTCTATTTTAGAGAAGGATCCATGTGCTGCTGAGAAGAAAGTGTATTCGTTCTTTGTTGGATGGTATATTCTATATATGTCCGTTAAGTCTAAATTGCTGATTGTGTTGTTGAGATCTATAGTTTCTTTATTCAATTTTTGTTTGGACGATCTATCCAGTGGTGAGAGAGGTGTGTTAAAATCGCCTAGTATTATTGTGTTGTGGTCTATTTGATTTCTGGAATTGAGAAGGATTTGTTTGACGTACGTGGATGAGCCAATGTTCGGGGCATAGATATTTATGATTGTTATGTCTTGCTGATTTATGCTTCCCTTAAGCAGCATGTAATGTCCTTCTTTATCCCTTCTGACTAGTTTTGGTTTGAAGTCCACATTATCTGAGATGAGGATGGATACTCCAGCTTTTTTGCTGTGTCCGTGTGCATGGTATGTTTTTCCCCATCCTTTCACCTTTAGTCTATGGGTGTCTCTTTCTATGAGATGAGTCTCTTGCAGGCAGCATATTGTTGGATTTTTCTTTTTAATCCAATCTGCCAGTCTGTGTCTTTTGATTGATGAATTCAGGCCATTAACATTCAGGGTTATTATTGTGATATGATTTGTATTCCCAGTCAATTGACTCATATTTGTTTTTGACATGATTTGGTTTCTCCTTTATTTGGCTATTCCTTTAGGCTAGCGCCTCCTGTTGCTGATTTGCATCGTTGTTTTTCATCTCTTCCTCATGGAATATTTTGCTGAGAATGTTCTGTAATGCTGGCTTTCTTTTTGTAAATTCCTTTAGCTTTTGTTTATCATGGAAGGATCTTATTTCATCGTCAAATTTGAAGGTAAGTTTTGCTGGGTATAAGATTCTTGGTTGGCATCTGTTTTCTTTCAGGGCTTGGTATATGTTGTTCCAGGCCCTTCTAGCTTTTAGGGTCTGGATTGAAAAATCTGCTGATATTCTTATTGGTTTCCCTCTGAATGTAATTTGATTCTTTTCTCTCGCGGCCTTTAAAATTCTGTCTTTATTTTGTATGTTAGATATTTTCATAATAATGTGCCTTGGTGTGGGTCTGTTGTAATTTTGTATGTTTGGAGTTCTATAAGCCTCTTGTACTTGGTTTTCCATTTCATTCTTCAGATTTGGGAAATTTTCTGTTATTATTTCATTGAATAGATTGTTCATTCCTTTGGTTTGTTTCTCTAAGCCTTCCTCAATCCCAATAATTCTTAAATTTGGCCTTTTCATGATATCCCATAATTCTTGTAGATTCTGTTCATGATTTCTTACCATCTTTTCTGTTTGGCCAACTTTGCTTTCAAGATTAAATAATTTGTCTTCAATGTCTGAGGTTCTGTCTTCCAGGTGTTCTATCCTATTGGTTATGCTTTCTATGGAGTTTTTAACTTGGTTTATTGTTTCTTTCATTTCAAGGATTTCAGTTTGGTTTTTTTTCAGTATCTCTAACTCTTTATTGAAATGATCTCTTGCTTCCCGTATTTGGTCTTTTACCTGTTTTTGGTGCGATCATTTAATGCCTGCATGTGCTCTTTCATCTCCTCCTTCAATGCCTGCATTTGCTCTTTCATCTCCTCATTAGCTTCCCTGATCGTTTTAATTACGTACATTCTGAACTCCCTTTCTGACATTTCTTCTGCTGTGCTGTCATTGGGTTTTATTGATGTAGTATCTAGGTTTGTTTGGGACATTTTCTTCCCTTGTTTTCTCATATTGGTCAGTTGTCAGTGGGACCCTGAGATATTGCAGTTTTCCGCTATTGGCTTATAGTGTCCCGGTAGATTTCCAGTGTATCACCTCCCAGCCTTCAGTAGCCTGATGTCTTGGAGGAATCTGATAAAGCAGCTCATCCGAAGAAAACTGCCCCTAGCCCCCTACTGGTTCCACGGTTTGGAACTGGCTCTGTGCGGAAATGCTCTCACTGTGGGCATGCACTGTGCAGCTGGCCGTGTGGGAGGAGCCCACCTCCGGAGTGTGCAAGGCTACCTGGGGAAGACTCTAGCTGCCCTGCCCGGCTCCAATAAGCCACCTCTATCTGGGTCTGCCACCCGGGCCGAGCTTTACCCAGTGGGCAGACTCACCTGTGGCTCTATTTCAGTCCGAGTCTCTCAATGCCTCCCCTTCTTAACTCCTGGGTTCTGGAGCAACTGGGGGTGCAGTCTCCCTCTAGGCCGCCATCTTGGATCGCCCCGTGAAGAGAGCCTGCAGCCAGAGTGGGTAGAGCCGCCTGAAGAGGTCTCTGGCTGCCCTGCTCTGATCCCAGAGGCTGCTTGCGGATCGAGGCTCTCCGCTGGTTCGTTGCCGGAGTACGCTTCGTTGCAGTGGCTCCAGGACTCGGAGCTTGTTCTGGTCAGAAAGGCTCTCACTAGCGGGCCAGTTCCGTTCAGAGAACCTGGAGAAGCTGGCTGTGTGGGCGGGGCCCACCGCCAGAGTGCGCAGGGCTGCCTGTGGATGACTCTAGCTGCCCTGCCCGGCTCTGATAAGCCACCTCTATCTGGGCCTGCCACCCGGGCTGAGCTTTACCCAGTGGGCAGACTCACCTGTGGCTCTATTTCAGTCCGAGTCTCTCAATGCCTCCCCTTCTTAACTCCTGGGTTCTGGAGCGACTGGGGGTGCAGTCTCCCTCTAGGCCGCCATCTTGGATCGCCCCGTGAAGCGAGCCTGCAGCCAGAGTGGGCAGAGCCGCCTGAAGAGGTCTCTGGCTGCCCTGCTCTGATCCCAGAGGCTGCTTGCGGATCGAGGCTCTCCGCTGGTTCGTTGCCGGAGTACGCTGCACTGCAGTGGCTCCGGGACTCGGAGCTTGTTCTGGTCAGAAAGGCTCTCACTAGCGGGCTTAATTTTGTCTTTTTCCCCTCTTAAGTAACTTGCCTCAGTCTGTTTCTCTGAGATTTTTTAACATATGAGAGGAGTAAAATAAAAATGCTACTGTCATGATTATTTCTATCATGATTCTGTTACTTCAGCATTTACTTTTTCAGTTAATTTGCAAATTATCTGTACTTAGAGTTGTAATTGTATATTTCTTTAATCCACACACATTATTTTATAATTAAGGCAGAGAGGATAAGTGACCTGGCCAGAATTACATAGCTGATTAGTGAAAGAGTTCAGGTTGAAAACTCAGATCTAATTGTCCAGTGCATGCTGGCTTAAGAAAACAAGTACGACTGGTATTTTTACATTAATTCTTATTTTTGCTTAAGGGTAGGTTTGAGGAATCATGATGAACTTGAACCTTCTCTCAAAACAAAAGATGAAAGGGTAAGTTATAATATCCTCATGTGTTCTAGTAAAAACAGCATTTCTTTTAATAAATTTTAATGCCAAAGATTATCATCAAAGAAATGGGAAACAAAAATATTTTTATTTTTTATTCCTTTATGAAATTAACCATATTAATATGACAATGTCTGCTATTTCCTTTAACAGTTTATATCACTGAAAGTAAATTATTTTGATTTTTTAATTAACACCAACACAAAAATATAAACTCACTATCCAATCTGTATTTCTGAATGACTTTCTTGAATAGATCCTTAGTGCTGATCCTTAAATTGGTATGTTAAAAAAATGAGAAGATTTCCTGGATTTTTTGCAGGGAGAAGGGTTGGCTTAAATTCCTTTAATAAGATGTTTATTCATCTCTTTCAAATATCTTCTTAAAAACAGATTATGACAAATCATAAAAAGAAAAATCTCTTCAGTGATACTGAAACAGAATACAGATGTGATGACAGCAAGACAGATATTAGCTGGCTAAGAGAACCAAAATCAAAACCACAGCTAATAGACTATAGCAGAAATAAAAATGTGAAGAAATGTGAGAACAGGAAATCAAGTAAGTAATTATTAAAGAAATAATGCAAATTTATCATTTCAATTATATTGTTTTATTGTTTGATAAGAATACTTTTATATGTAGACCATTTACAACAACTTATGCCTACAAATAAGACAAAATACTATGGTAGTTATGTTTTTGTTTTGTACACTATGAATATATTTAAATTACTTTTTAAATAGGACTGTAGGGACTCAAAATAAGATTTACCATGATCCTTGGTTCATGACATACTTTCTCACTTTTCTACTCGAGGCTCACTTAACTGTAATTTAGCTAATTAATTATTGTGAATAGTATACAAAATACTCATGAACTCAGCACCCTTAAACAAAACCAGAGTTTAAGCTATGACACTAACATTTATCTATTTATGGTTATTTGCTTTCATTGTATATATTTACTTCTCAACATCCTGTATCCCAGCTGTACCTAATGTACATGTGTTTAAGGAATTCCTTTGGGTACAATAAAAATATATCAGAAGGAAAACAATTTTCAAGTCTTACAAAAAATGTTTTCCTGGATTATAGTTTCTGTCTTTGTTAAAATTAATCTATTAAAGTAGTTGAACACAAGTTTGAGGTATAGGTTTTGGCTAAAGATAATTGCCATTTTTATAACTGAAGATCAATGTCAGTGTTTGCTAAAAGACAAAGACTTTATTTCATTTTTAAAAGAAGACAACTATTTTTCAATTAAATTTATATTTATTTTAAGGGAATCAGCTTTTATTGAATTTCAGGATAAAAATAACCAGTGTCTGGTGGTGAGTGACATGGCTTAAAGAGAATTAAAACTAGACAAAAGTGAATTTGGGTGTATGTTTAGAAATGAGGCTGAATCTCAAACATGAGTTTTCAACCAAATGCATCAGGAAGAAAAGGAGCAGAATTATAATAGGTAAAGGGACAGAAATATGAAATAGCATAGTATATTCAGAGAATGCAGAATAGGGGTAGTTGGAACATGGATTATTATATTTGTAAGACAATAATGAAAGGTGAAGCTAGATCTAGTCATGGAGTCTGGACTTTGAAGCTGTGTGTTATAAACCAAGGAGAAACACAATAGGGCTCACATGCCCTCAGGGAGCTTACAGTTTAGTGGGAAGATGCCCAAATTGATACATTTTTTAAAAAGCAGATCAGAAATCTCAATATTTTAGAAGTTAAATTCTATAATTAGTAAATACTTACAAAATTGAACTTCTATGTGAATTACTTTGTATAAGTAATTAAGTAACAAGTTAATATGTATAAGCTGATTAATTGCCAGGAGTAGAAGACCTTTCTTCCAAATAAGCTTTACTCCTTTGACTTGGATGATCTCATTTCTTAGGCTTCAGTGGATATGTAAAAAGATGGTATTATCCTTGAAAGGAAAAAAAGGGAAGTGGAACTAAAACTACTATCAGTAACATGGGTAAATCTTAGGAACATAATGATGTATGGAAAACAAAGCAAATCATGGAATATTGCATAGGACATGATATTATCCTATGAAGCTTATTATATTTAGAGATACCATTCTGTGACAATGAATCTTTTTTAAATCAAGTGAATGAGAAACAGATTTCAGGATAGTGATTACTTTTTAACAGGATAATGGAGGATAGTTAAAGAACATACATAAGTAGATCATCATTATTCATAATCTAATTCTTAAATTGGCTCTTCACTTTATAACTTATATTACATATGCTTTTACATGTTTAAGAAGTTTGAGAATATAAAATAAAGAAGGAAGAAGATTGGCAATTGATACCATACCAAACACTTTACAGTAAGAGTTATCAATTCTTGAAATTTAAATTTTTGAATGAGTTTAAAGATGGATTTTTTTTCCCATCTGTGATGTGGTACCATGGGATACTAACTAGAATTCAGGGGAATGGCTACATGTGGTAGCACATGCCTGTAATCTCAGTGTCTCAGGAGCCTGGGAGAGAAGGATCACAAATTCAAGGCCAGCCTCAGCAATTTGATGAGACCCTGTCTCAAATAAATACAACCAGGGATGTAACTCAGTTGAAAAGGGACCCCCTGGGATCAATCCCCAGTATCATGGGGTGGGACGGGAAGCCTGGAGGAAGGGAATGGACCCCAAGCAGTCTGTCAACCGATGGCAAACTTCTTCCAACAGAAGAGTGGAGATTAAGTACAAGGGGGCCTGTGTTCTGGAGGGAGATTCATTAAGTACTAACAAAAATTTTTTTTAAAAAATATGCTCTTGTTTTTTAATGATTTTTAATTTAACATGCAGCAATGGCTCTAAGAAACTTATCTGTTTGAAAAATTTACCCTTATTTTGAATTGCAGAACCATCCTTGGATAAGGGTCAACCAAGATCTAAAATGGTAAAGTAAGAAGTTTGTGTTTAAACATTCTCTTAAAGTTATTTTTTTCTTATCATATAAAAATAATTCATTTGCCATCTCATAATTTTCTTAACTATCAATTACTTGTTTTCCACAATTGTTACTGCCTTTGCACACTTCTCTTGACTTGTGCTTTTTGGAATCAGGTTGACCTTATTTTTAGTTTATTTCATTCTGTGTGATTACTGGTACATTTGACTTCTCTTTTACTTTAGTTAATTTATATCAGGTCTTTTACAGATTTAATGGTAAGGGGAAAAAGTGATAAATAAGATATTTGAAATGGGAAAATAAAACATTATAATCATTCAAAATCCATTAATCAAGAATCATTTTATTCTTACCATATGTTTTATGTCTGTCTAGTGCCAATTTTATAGCAAGAAGGTTGGATTTTTTTAATCTTAAATATTGATCTAATAATATTCAGGAATTTTTCTCCTAAAGGCATACAATAAAAACACCAAAAAGGTGGATGAGACAGTTCCAGATGGAAGAACTAGACTTCCACGAAGAGCAGCAAAAACTAAAAAAAATTATAAAGATCTCTCAAATTCAGAATCGGAGAGTGAACAAGAATTGTCACATTCTTTTAAAGAGAGCTTTCTAATAAAGGTAAATAGATACAGTTCAGTTTAATAATTTCTGAAAGCCTCTTAAAATATTAAATGTATATTTTGTAAAAATGTGAAATTTTTTCTTGTCACTTCTTTATTAAGATTTGACCTTCTACATGAGAAAATTCTTTATAATAATTCTAAAAATTGGTCCCTAGGCAATATAGTACTAAATTTTATAAGTTGGCATTAGTGTTTAAAATCATGTCTGTCTCCAGTGAGATTATAACTTTAAGATGATGTTTTTTAAATAGAAAAGTACTTGATCTTTCCAAAATCATGCTTCAAATATAGTACAACCTGTTGGGAAACTGTAGATATTTCTCTTGAATGAAAGCAAAAATACTGGTGACAGGTTCTTCCTTTATACTGCCCCACCTATGACTAGTAATATTACAGACATATTCCCAGCCACCTGTGTTTGAAAGTTTTTTTAACAAAAAGGTAAAAGAGAATATGTCAGCTGTAGTTTTAAGCACTTCACAGATTTATCACACAAGGAAATGACCAAGAGAGAATTTGAACTCAGGGAATCTGGTAGGTTTCTGACTACTACACTGTGCTGATCTTAAGTACCTCTCACTTGTAAGACTTCATCTCTAACCTCCACATCGTGTATCACGTACAGTCAAATGAATCCAAGTCACTTTCATCCTATTATTCTTCAAAGAATTAACCCTGAAAAATTTCCCTCTCAACAGATATTCTAAGCATCAAAATACCTTTCCATGCTTTCTTCGACTTTTTCCCAGTATATACCCAGAACTGTAACAGCCAGGTGTACCCCAAGACCTGAACTTTCTACTGTCTTCACTCTATCAGTTGTCTTCATTTCCCAGTAGGTCCTCCCCTCACCACTTTCTTTCACCATGTCTCAGTACTTCAGATACTTCAAAATCTAGGAATTCTTTCTGGTTTCCCTAAATTGGATGTAATCTTTGAACTCTCGCAGCATTTTATTTATATCTCTTGTTTATTGTACCTAAGCATTACATTTTCCTGCACATTTGTCTTATGCCATCTAGTATGTTAGAAAGTTTTTCACTAATGCCTAGGCCCTTGTGATGCCTGTATATAGTAATGTAAGACATTTAATAAGTATTTCAAGGATTTGTTTTATGTATCCAAGTGTAAGTATTTGTATTCAAGTATAACTTCAAATTTATCAATAAATTTAGGAGGAAAACATCCATTCCAGAACCAAAACAATGAAACTGCCAAAGAAACAACAGAAAGTCATCTCTGCTGATACCCAAAAAGAACTATCAAAAGAATTGAAATACTCATCTCTACTAAAAGATACTATAAAAGATAATAGCCTTGATTTATCTCCTTCATCTTTATCTGAGACTTCATCATCTGTAGAAGAAATGAGATGTCAGTATCATTTTCTTGCATTGTAGTTGAATAATTAACTCCAATTATGTGAAAATATAATTTGTACATTAATTTTGAGGGATTAAGATTATAGATACATGAGATTATAGGGAATTAAAATTTATACTAGGTAATTCTAGTAACTTGATTTTTGCTAACTTGGGAATGTTGTCACTATTAAATTTTTCATGTTAGGAAGTTAAAGATCAAATGTTTCAATGTGGAAAACATTTAATACATGTTTGTAAGTTATAGTAAAAACTAAGAGCTTTTAATGTGCTTTTAGCTGAAAATATATTTAAAAACACAGGATTATAGGGATTTCTATTTTTTCCTTTTTATAATTTATTGACAAAGGTCCAAAGAATATCATGATCATTCTGTGGACTAACAGTCAATTATCTTCATAATAGGTGTTTTGCTTTTTAAAAATAAATTGTAAAGAAAATTCATATTTTTGGAGCTCTGGCATATGTACGTCTTTCTAGAAAAGAAACGAAGTTCTCACTTTTTGTATCACTTTCAATTCCTTGTAAGGATCTTTTAAAACATTTCTAAATGTTATTCATTTCACATAAAATTTGACATGTAGATAAGTTAATGTACTTATGCTTTCCCTAAGTAGCTAGTGATTGTGTTCTTTTACTTTACTAATGCTTAGAACCACTGTCACTTTAGATAAGCACATGCTGAAAAGACAGATAGATGTACGTGCCCTGACTTCACCTGAAAACTGAGAATTCTTTTAAGACTTATTTCACCAGTGAATTTCTTCATTTTATAAGAGATTCAGATCAGATGATTTTCCTAACCTTTCCAATCATAAAATTCTATGACTTTAATATGTAATAAACACTATTTACTATGGTAATAAAATAACCAAGATAATATTTAGATCAGCTCATAATGTAGATATTTTGTTAGAAATTTGTTTTGAACATTATTAAATTAAACTATTTTTCAGAGTCTTACAAAATATTTTAAACATCATATGGTCTTAATTTATGGAAAGTTGATCTTTCATTTTTCAGTGGTGCTGGGAATCTTTCAGTTTTAGGGATGGAACCCAGGGTCTTAGGCATGCAAGGCAAGCTCTCTGCCACTGAGGGACAACTTGTGAAAGCTTATCTTTTAAAAATATAGCTAAGATTTTAGGGTTTGATAAATTATCATATTCTTAGAATTTAATCATGCTCTTTCTAAAGCAGACATCATTGATAACACCTGCCATCTGTTTTGTTTGTATTTTGTGAGGCAATACAGGTATAGAGAATATAACAGAAAAGGATTTTACTCAGGATTATGACTATAGAACAAAATCTCTATCACCTTACCTAAAATCTTCATCACCTGAATCCTTAAACAGTAACAAAGAAGTTGGAGGTCCAGTAAACTCATCCAAAAACAATGAAACAAACTTGCTATGTGCAAGTGAAAGTTGCTCACCAATTCCACGACCTCTGTTTTTGGTAAGGGTCAGGGAGGGAGGGGGAGATGGAATAGGATGTATCTGTCTGAAGATGGTAAATCATTTGTCTATGATCTTAATCAAATATACATAACTTGTATATTTAAGGTTTTGAATTTGGTCTTGGGCCTGGGGTAAGAGGACATAATGACAAATAAGTTACAGTTCCCAGTGAATCTGACAGACTCATGTATAGCTGCTGCACAGGATGGTGTGACAGAACAGTGTGCAGATGAGGGTTCTCTGCTAGGAATGGTCCCTTCTGTTTATTCATCTGAACATCAGAACTGCATACATTTTTTAGTTTTGAATAGGCTTATTTCTGCATCACAGGTACTTCCTTTACATTTCACCATAATTCAAAGTCCATAACCTTTTAAGAAACTTTTATTAAAATTGCAAGTTGACAAGTAAATTGATAAGAATGTAGTTCAAAACAGTATAACTTAAAGTGTTTGCTTTAAATTTTTATAAGGAAGTTTAAAACTGATAGGTAAATAATGAATGTAAAAGTTAAAAATGATGTGAATTTTTTCTTTCACATATCAAGTTATATATACTGTTTCTTAATATAAGTATGCTTAAATATCTAAAAATCTGTAATAAAGATAGAATGCAATTAAGGGTTAAAATGAGGTAGGTAACTGAAATGTTTAATGTTTATGAGGAGCACTTTTCTTATTTTGAGATGTGCTTTTTAAAGAATTTTGGGTACTTTGGTACCAGTTTACAAACCTTTTTTTGCTTGTGTTTTATATATGGCTTAAGTTAGGTAATTTTGAAGTAGTGAAATAAAAACAATTGGTTGCAAAGATATTCATGTTGTTCATTATTACTGTATATAGGTGAGAGTTTTCAGTCAGACAGAGTTGGGTTAAAATCCTGACTTCACTATTTGCTAAGCATGTAGCACAAATTAACTAATCTCTTTGCACTTCATCTTTTTCACCTGTAAAATGGGGCAGTTAAAATTTTAGGCTGAACTATGCAAACATAGTACCTGATATGTAATAAATGCTCAAATATTTTCTTGATATATGCTGATCTTTGCATACAGAGTGGAATTAATGACTCAGTGGTAGAGTGCTTACATGCATGAGACCCTGCTTTTAATCCCTAGCACTGCTGGGAAAAAAAAGAAAAGGGGAAACTGTTAATGACTGTTCAGCACATCTGTAGCAGAGATCTAAAACTGCTGCTGCAACCAACCTTCTGTCCTTCGAGCACTTTTAAGTGAATGTACTCTTTATTCCTAGAAGGTTTTAAGGTCCTTTTATCAGTAGTCTTCACAGAGAATATTTTTCAAATGAAATCTTATAGGAAACTCCTAAAATGTCAGACAGATGAGAGTGGAACTATACTCTTCAAAGCAGAAGTAGGACTTCTAAACCCTAGCCTCCATAGCTTTCCTCCCCATATAATCCCCAACACACCTTTTCAAGACTGAGTTTCTACAGACAATTTAAAAAGTAGTTTCCCACAAGATTATCATCGTGTGGTCATTTATCAGTATTGCTCTGTCATTCTTAGTTTCCTGGCATCCTTTAATTCCTTCAATATCCCAACTTGAAAATGCCTAAACCAAGGTAATTCCCACCCTTGATGCCCCTCTGTGCTAGATGAAATTTTAATTTGTTATATATTTATCTGTGAACACTCATACATGAGACATTCTCTACTCCATTTACTGTTGACTCTTCTTAAGGTATTAGAAATTTTCTTTAGAAAGTAGCTGTCCCAGGGCTGGGGGTATAAGCCAGTGGTAGAGCATTTGCCTAGCATGCACAAGGCCCTGGGTCTGATCCCCAGCACTGCAAAAATTAAAAAAAAAAACCAGTAGCTGTACCACTTAACACACTCAACAGTGCTATGTGATAGTGCCCCTTCTCCACAGTTCTAACTAGATCTTTTCAGATGACTATTTTTGCCCACCTGATAAATGTGAAAGTTGTTGCTTTCTTAACTGTATCAATGAATATTCATATGTGTTTTGGCAATCTTGTAAATTGTTTGTTTTCTAACTTTGTAATTGCTTTGTTCATTTGTCTTATAAATTTATAGTTCAAAATCTATTCTGATATTTTGTATTGGTTATATGTAGACAGTTTTTTCCTAATATGCAGCTTGTCTTTTGACTTAGTTAAATCCAAAACTTTCCATTGGCAAATGGTGCAGTGTCATAAAATTTACCATTTTGTTGTTCAAGAAATCCTTCCCTACCAGGTGTGGAGGTGCTTGCCTATAATTCCAGGGACTTGGGAGGCTGAGAATGGAGGGTTGCAAGTTCAAGGCCAGCCCTAGCAATTTAGCAAGGCCCTAAGCAACTTAGTGAGGTTCAAAATAAAAAGGGTTGGGGATGCAGCTCAGTGGTAAAGTGCTTCTGGGTTCAATCCCTAGTAGCCTCCCCTACCCTGCAAAAAAGAATTTCTTCCCTAAGCTGTTGTCTCATATAAGCATTTTCCTTTCTTACAGGAATGGTACTTTTGATTTTAACATTTAGGGGTTTTGTCTTTCTGGACTTTTTTCTTCTTACATATGGATAACAAATTCATGCAACATCGTGAGCAGAATACCTTGGTGACCACAGATGATCTATTAGGCACTATTCTGTTTTACTGACCTGTTTACCTGTCTTTATGCTAACACCACACCATTTTAACCAGTGTAGTTTTACACTTCCAGAGTGTTTCTCACACACACCCCATTCTTTTACTTCAGCATTCTCTTGGCCCTTTACTTACCTGTATAAACCTTAGAATTAGTTTGTCTAAGAGAACTGCTATTTCTCAGTATTGATACTGATCTTTCTCATCCACACATCATTTTTCTCTCCATATTTGACCCTGTTCCCTACAAAGCTGTACCAAAGGTTTCACAAAGGAAATTAGACTTCTTGTTAAAATTAATTCCTATCTTATGGATTTTCTTTTTGTTGTGTCTAAAAAAAAACACTTTTAAAAAATTTACATTTTCTGCTGTTTTAATTTTGTATAGGAACATCAAGTTTTATATCTAGAACAGTCTTACTAAATGTTATGATATTCTGCACAGATTCTTTTAGCTGTGCTATATAGACAATTATATACACTATTACTCATAATAATTTTTGCAATTTCTGTTCTAATCCTTCTACTTAATGTTGTCTTGTTAAGGTTGACTTTGACCTCTGTAGCATACTTCTGTGTCCCAGGCTTCTATACTAGGAGGGATCTTTCTCCGTATTTTTTGGTAGATACTCATCATCAAGTTAATGTTCTATTTGCCTAAGGGTGTTTTTAAAATTATAAATAGGTGTTGAATTTTAGCAGTGGATTATTAATTCCTTCAAAATTTAAGTAACATTGATTTAATTTTTCCTATTATGTTTAAAATTTTTTTGGCTTTAAACAGTTGTCCCAGTTCATTTGGATTTCTGTATGTCTTCATTCATAGCCTAGGCATATTTAAAATCAGAATAATGCAGTAGTGAATAGGAAAAATATAAATTCTGTGATATTTATATAACAAGAAACACATAATTATAACAGCTTTTCAGATATAAGCAGTTATAATTCAGAAAAATAGCTTATGGAAATTGAATCTCCAGTTATCAATGAAAATAATATAAAAAGCAAAAGAGAGGTAATATGTGATACTATAATTTTCAGTTTTTCCTTTGAGATGATTCTTATAAGAATCAAATTGTTGCTTTTAATGGTAATTTTATTATTTAAATACTTTTCAATTTCTATTACCTGAAAATCTGATGTTTAAAGTATACAGAAAGACTTAATTATAGACAAATGTATTTTGACATAAAAGTTTAAAGTTTTAAAATGAGGATAGCAAGGTCTTAAATAGTGAAGACTTAGCTGCTGAACCCCTAATTTACATATTTATAATTAGGAATGGTTTCACAATTATATAACAATTTGGTTGCTTGAGCTTCTTGCCACAATACAAGTATATCAGTCCACTATTAAAAATGTTTTAATCTATAAAATACAGACACAAGACTGAATTTTATAGCTTGGAGACAGGGTGGGATTTGAGATAGACCTAAGGCATATACAGATGAAGCTGAGCAATAACAATAACACAAATAAAGATTACTAAATTTTAAAAAAAGTATATTCCAATAGTTAAAGCAAGGTTATATGTGAAAGATGCAGTTTGGAAGAGTTTAAACCTTAAATTTTTTGTGACTCCCTATTTACTGACTTGAAGTAATGAAAAACCTAACGAGGTAAAATTGAATAGCAATAATAGGAAAAAATCAAGTTCAAAAATATTACTGTAGGATTGATAATTAGAATCGAGGTTCATTAATGGTAGTGTTAAAAGAATTGACAGCATTTGAAATTACTGATTAGGATTTGAGAAATATGGTCAAAGGTGAATCCAAGAGTACTTACAATGTTTTTTTTTTTTCCCCCTAACTTCTAATATGTATTTTAGGGAAGTCATTCACCATCTCCATTATCCATGTCTAGTGAAAAAAGAAAGAAAATACTGTTTGACATGCCTTGTGACACTACCCATGTATCAGGTTTGTAGTAAGAGTTTTTTAAAAAAATAACAGTTGTTGAAATATTAATGTGAAATTCGATTGAAAGGAACTATATATTCGAAGTCATGCCATTATTCAATTTAGTTAATATCAAAAATATAAACTAGGTAGAATTTAGTGGGCAGTTGCTTAAAACATAATTAATTGAAAGGCTTTTTAAAGGCAAGAAATTTGGGGGTATTTTAATCAAAACTGTAGCACTATTCATTATTTTTAACTATTCCTAAGGCTCCACTCAGCATCTTAGTTGTAAACGAATATACATAGAAGATAATCTCGGTAATGTCAATGAAGTGGAAATGGAAGAGGAAGAACGGAGAATCCATTTGATTCCCAAAAAACGGTGTAGAACTGATGATGCAGATCACCACACCTGCAGAGGTAGGCAGATCAAAACCCAATCTCAGCATACAACGATTTGGAAGGTGACTTCTTAGATTTTGGATGACATCATCTACCAAACAAATTCCTTTGTAAAGACAACTTTGAATAAACCCAATTTGGATTGTGTTTTGTTACAAATTTCACCTTATAAGAATAATGTAGGAAGGGTCATAGATACTCTCCTTCTGTCACTCATTACTGCATTTAAATTTTAGTAGAGTATGAATTAGTATTAGTGTGTCTCTAAAACTCATGTTAATGGTAATTTGGAAGTAGTTGAAAGCAGTTTAAAAAATATCCCAAAATGCTTCATTTTAAAGTTGCCATTTCTAGTTTAATAGCCATACCAATAGACTTTTTTAATAAATAAGAATTTTGTTTTTAAATTAAGAAAGCATAATGAGGTCTGCCTTTGATTTGTATAACCTTAAGTTATACATTGACTATGAATATAATAATGTATATTTAACTTTTAGGTGATTGTTTTTGTTTTTTAGTGTCTGAAAGCCTGTCTCCATTATCAACAAATGATTTTTCATTTCCTGAGGAGAACTGGGACAGTGAGTTTTCAGGTGTAGGGTTGATTTGTGAGAAGATCAATTCAGAATTTAAGAGGAAGATTCATGTGAGTTACCATTCTTTATAGTTTATACTCAATAATATGACAACGTACCCCATATTTTATTAGACTGTTGGCTTGTTTGATCTTTGGGTAACAAAACACCCATTCATGACTCCAACTTCCTGCATATGTGAATAACCGGAATAATTATCAGGTTAAAAAAAAAACCCTGCTTTCATGAATGGAGTTTTTCTCACTTAATCTGTCTATTGCCTATATTGTTTATTTTTCTATCAGTTCTCTCTTTTTGGTCTTATTTTCCTTTTTAGTTTCACATTTTGTTTCCTCTATGATTTTTATTTTCCTGGAAAGTTTCCCTTTCATGCCTCATCTTTAAACATTTTTTATCTCAGAGGTGACCATTAATGAGGATAGTGTGATATACTATGTTACACTGCCTGCTTTTTTCTACCAGCTCTGTATTTACTTGTGCTGGGGGTTTGTTTGTTTGTTTTTGAGACTCTAAAAACTTCAAAATGATGGGACAGACATTATTACCCTATATACACGTATGACTACACAACTGATGTGACCCTGCACCATGTCCAGCCATTTGTGCTCCATTTGTGTACAATGTGTCGAAATGCATTCTGTCATGTATAACTAATTAGAACAAATTAAAAAATAAAACCTTCAAAATGAAATGATATATGCAAAAATTCTCTCCAAAACAATATTTAATTATTCAGAATGTTTTTCTACTAATACCTTTCTCTCATATGCCTATATTGGAAATAGTTCTTTTATATTCTTCTCTGAATAAAAGATTTTTCAGCACTATCAGGGTTGTTATCAGTCCTATCTCTTGCCTGCCTTTTTCTTCTGCTCAGGGGCAAAATTGGAAATTATTTTTAATTCTATGCATCTATTTTTTAAATTTATTTTTACCTTTTTTTTTTTTTTTTTTTTTTTTGGTACTGGGGACTGAACCCAGAGGTACTCTACCACAAGCTACATCCTTAGGCTTTTTATTTTTCATTTTGAGACAAGGTCTCACCTTTGTACTGATGAGCTTGTTTATAAAATCTTCAGTTTAAATAATTGAGTTTTTAACTTTTTAGCTTTTCCAACTTTTTCTTGGTCATTTACATTTCATGGAAAGGTTTTCTTCTTCCTATGGTCTTGGTTTGATTGTTGTTTTGTGAAGATATTTTAAGTTAAAAATGAGTATTTTTCAGATCCGACATAAAATGATGGATTATTTTACTAAGCAGTCTTGGAAAACGGCTCGACAACATCTGAAAACAATGAACCATCAAATTCGGGAGTATAGGTTTGTAATAAAAATATATTCTGAAAACTTTTGAATGTTGTATATTCATCTATTGAAAATACATATTCTGGATGTTACAGTTTTTGAAGTTAATACTCTTGTTTCTTTAATAGGATTAAAAAACTTGATAAATTCCAATTTATCATCATAGAAGAGTTGGAGAATTTTGAAAAAGATTCACAGTCTTTAAAAGATTTGGAGAAGGAGTTTGCGGTTTGTACTTTTAAGAGCTTAAAGCTAACTTTAAGGTCTGGGAATGTACACTAAAGAACATGTCAAAAAACATACAACTAACTTTAAAATCTTGACTTTAAAAAGCTATAGTTAGGGGGCAGGGGATATGGTTCAGTGATGGAGTGCTTGCCTGGCATGTATGAGGTACTGGATTTGATTCTCAGCACCACATAAAAATGAATAAATAAGGTATTATGTCCCTCTACAACTAAAAAAATTTAAAAAAGCTGTAGTTAATTTGTTCTCTCAAAGCAGAAAATAAATGTTATTCTAATGCAATTTGTTCTTTAGGTCATAATTTAGTTTTATATGTTTAATCAGCTTTATATAAACATATTGCAAACAAGTTTTTGATAAATCTGATAATACAGGAGAAATCTTGAGAAATATTACCTTCAATTTTTTTCAACTCTGAAAGTATATAATATCTAGAATATTCTTATCATTTAGCCAAATTTGTTTATTTAAATTTGGAATAATAGAAATATACAAATTTCAACTTTCAGGCTTTAGTTTTCAATCATATTGAAGTACAACTAATTTTTATGCTAAAATTTAGGATTTTTGGGAAAAGATATTTCAGAAGTTCAGTGCATATCAGAGAAGTGAACAACAGAGGTTAGTATGCTGTTCTTAATGACTTCTAGAATCTGTAAAATGAGGTTTTAAAATTTTTACATTTGAAAAAATTGCATATACATACATAGCAAATTTAATTTGAATTCCTAATATAAAGGTAACTCATTTTATTTGTTAGGCTTCATCTTTTGAAAACATCATTGGATAAAAATGTCTTCTATAATACTGATTATGAAGAAACTATTTTTACATCTGAGGTATAAATTTATATTTTTATGTATGATCTTTCTTGGTTTCAGTTAGTCTGACTTTTTGCTGTAAAAACTTTGATAAGTCTCATGGGGGAAGCATGTTTACTTATTTACAGATGTGTCTGATGAAAGAGAACATGAAAATACTGCAAGACAGACTTCTGAAGGAAATGGTAAGTCTGCTGAGCTTGTAACAGGTTGTTTTTTCACAGGTTTTTCTTTTATTCTTTTTGACCTGGGAGAAGACAGTTCAAGCCAGTGACTTTTAGTTTTTAAAATAATAGGAACATAGTTACAGTAGAGAATGGGGGTAATATAAATAATGAGTTCATCCAGAGAGAGGAAAAAAAGGAATATCAATTTGTAAATGGAAAAATTAGCTGGAGGAATTACTTCTTTGCACTTCCCCCTTACCCACCCCCTTCTCCATACTAGAGATTGAACCCAGGGGCACTCTACCACCGAGCTACATCTCTAGGCCTTTTATTTTTTCATTTTAAGACAGGGTCATGCTAAGTTGCCCAGGCTGGTCTTGAACTTGTGATCTTCCTGTCTCAGCCTCCGGAGTTGCTGGTATTACAGGTGTCGCCACCATGCTTGTCTTTGCACTGTTTCTAAACACTGCACTACAGCAGGACAAAGCTATCTAGAAAGGCTGTGTAATTTAGTGAAAGACTTATTGTCCACTTGTTCAGCAGGATTTCATGTACTTATATTTGAGGATAAAAATTGTTGACTTTCCAAGGTTTGTAGAACAGCAAGTGTACCTGATAGGGTGTAAAGGCACTGGTTTGAGTAAATGTTTGGGTATCTTTCAAATGCCTAAGTACACTTTAGCATTGTTTGTAGTCTATTAGGTACATTAATATACTTTTGAAATTTTAATAGAATCTCAGTATGCTGAAATAAGTAGAGGTCCAGAATGTTGTAGCTAAGCCAGTGTAGCTTGAAGCAAACCAAAACTACCTGACTAGGTTGATCCTTCTTGAAATTTTCTTCTACATTATTTTTATTTTATTGTCATTTTAAAAAATTTAAATGTCATTGATATGGGGAAGTTATAATATTCTCGGGTCTTCTCTCAATTTTATCATCTTATATATTACGGATAATCACAGAATTATATGGACATCTTGACATAGATTCTGGTGGATTCGGTCAAATGAACACTGATACATAATATCTTTATGAAAAGGGTTGTTTTATAATGAATCCCTGAAAACAGATTAGGTTTTTTTTTTCTGTTTTATATGATAATGTAAAATCCATGATTTTTTTCTTGGTCATAGCAAGAAGAGGAACTTCTTAATGTACGCAGAGGACTGATGTCATTATTCATGGCTCATGAAAGAAATATTAATATATAAATAAGTTGTTACTACATGTTTTATCTAATTATTTGTTGTATGTAACTAAGGAAACAATAGAGTAGCCCTACAAAGAAAAAAACTACATGTCACCTAGTCAAGTGTTCCTTTGGAGGAACCCCCAAATTCAAATGCCTCCTTATGGATGAGAGAGAACCACTGTAGCTGGACTCCAAGCCCTAAAGACTTTTGTCTACACAATACTACTTTTTCTGTTTTAGAGAGGAGAGGTTTTGTGAAACCAGATAGTAAAAGGAATTGGCTTATTTTTGTAGTAATATTTATACTAGTTAAAATTACTTTAATAAATTTTACTGTGTAAAATGCATTGTAAAATTAATACCATTTGAACTAAAGTATATTATTAAAATTTAATAGTTCAGAATATGCAAGTAATAAAAATTTAGCTACACTTAAAAGAGGATGAAGTCCCAATTGAAAATGCTCACTGTAGTAGGTCATTATAGTTCACTGTTAAGAGAGATTTATTCAGTTTTGGCTTCAATGTATTAGAAGGCACTAAATGGCCTAAGATTGTTACTGTATTATCTAAATATTTTAATTCAGCCTAGAAATCAACTTATAAGCAAACTATTTGGCAAATAGTCTTTAATCTCCTGATATTGTAATATCTTGCTAGATTATTTTATCAAGCTGAGTATACATTGATATGCTTTAATATATTACAGTTGAAATAAATGCTTATTTAACTTGCATAAATATAAGATTATCATTATTTTCCCATTTTATGAGCATTGGATCAAACAAAATATCCTTCTCTAATCAGATATCTGAAGTATAATAAAATAAACAGCCTTACTGTCCCTTGCTTATTTAAGGTAACAGAGTATTCGAATACCAGTATGTGAATATGGTGGTAAAAATGGCCTCTTAGTCAAGATAAGCCAAAAACAAACACAAAACCCCCTTCATCTTAGCTCACTCAAATTCTGGCATCAACTAAGATTTATTGATAGGGTAGTAGAGTTTCTATTTCAAGAGAAAAAGTGACATCTCTGCTATAATATTAAATACTACTCAAATTGCTACTCCATTTTCCTGCAAGACTTCAGAACTAATCCCATCATGCATGACTTACTTATTTAGCTCACACTCAGTCAAATCTAAAAGACTCCTGAAATCATGTTACACTTATTCCCACACTGCACTGTATGTATGATCCATCACAAGTTCATACTTCCTCCCTACCCTTTAGTACCTCTCTGCTATGACTGTCATTACCAACAGAATATGACTCTCACTTTTTATCATTCTTGTCACCCCAAACTTTATATCTTTCCAGCTTATTTCCTAGAATGGTCCCAGGCCATCTGCTCTACCACTTTTTCTCTCTTCTTGTTACCTTCCTTGTTTGTCCTTCCTTCCTTACCCATTCTAGACTCCAAAATAATACTCTCTTGACCAAGACTTTTCTCCTCTTGTAAACCTTACCTGATAATTCACAACTCTTATTCTATTAGTTGAACAACACTAGAAAAAAATTATGCCATCAAGCTTTAAATTTATGGTCATATACTTCAAATGTATGCAGCGTTGCTCAGCAGTCATTACTTCCTGTTTTATTAGCTTTACTATTCCAGAGTATTTTATTTATCAATACCTGTTTCCTTAACCCAGCAAGTCCCAGGTTTTTCAATTGTGTAAATAGTTCAATGAAATTGACCCAGGTGCATTAAAATGTTGGAAATAATAATCTAGAGTTTATATTTAATATGATATATTACACAATACTATAAGTTTTTATAGGTGTTCCACATCTGGGACAATGAGACAAAATGGGTTCATTACCTTTCAGCTGATGGTCTAACCTCATAATTTTCTCTTTTTACCCTAAAATTGAACATGTTACTCGCATCAATAACAAAATTAGAAAATTTGATTTCTTCTTTGTTCTAATAGCAGATTTGCCACTTTAAGGACAGTCAACTCACTGGATCTCTGAATCATGTTATCAGTGATTTTTCTCTCCTGGTTTGTATAGCCCGGGTTTATTAAATAAGTAAATAAGGCCTCCCTTGGTCAAGTTCTCCTCTAATTACTGCCCTTTTCATGTAATTCTTGACTTACCTTCACTGAACACATATCAAAATAACCTTCTCTAATTAGTGTCTCAGATCACTTCCAGTTTGTTCCTTACCTTCCCTTAATCCAGGTTTCTACCCACTCTTTTATTGAAACCACTTTTATCAAAACCACCATTGTTGTTGCCAGATCCAATCTCTATCTTAGCCTCTCTGTGGTATTTCACATTTAAAACCCTCAACTGGCACTCTCTTCCAGACCTTCTTGTCTCTTTCCTGGCTTCTCTTTGCTCTTCATGTGGGCCTCAAGTCTAGTCTGTCTCTTTTCCTCTCTCTGTACTTTCTCTTTAGGTAATTCCGTCCAGTCCCATGCAACAGCCATCTCTTGTGTTGATGTTTCACAGGTGTATGAAAGTCCTCACCTTCACATTAAACATCAGATTACCTGTCATAGCTAATGGGCAGTTCTAATAAGATCTCACCTCTCAAAACAATTGCCTTTTGCTCCTCTTTCACCTTTTACTCCTCTCCCTTTTGTTCACTATGCTTCTTGTGTCTTCCTTGAACAATCTTATTCCTCTTAGTCTTTTGTTCATGTGATTTCAACTTTTCCTGGGAATTCTTTCTGTCCTTCAGGTCTCCACTTAAATGGCAATTCTTTAGAAAGAACTTCTGTCACCATACAATTAAAATTAATATTACTCTATCATATGGCAGTTTGGGGTATCTGAAGTCTTTATTTATTTATTTTTTATTTATTTTTTTTTTTTTTGGCCTCTTCCCCAAACCCACTCCAGGAGTTTCTGTGGGAGCCAAGAACATTAACTGCTTTTGTTCATCACAGTTTCCAGAACCTCAAAAAGTAGACTTACAACAATGCAAGTGAAGCAACAAATGATATAGCCCTCCCAGATAGGGGTTTAGTGTCTCTCCTGAAGCTTTCAAGTCCTGTGTGGTGGGTGTCATGATTTTCATTGCAATCAATGAGACATGACACGCACTGCACTGAGTTTACTCTTAAGACACAGAGCTAAGAACAAGCACTTTCCTCATAATTTTAAATAAGGAGATAAGTATTTTTCAAGTCATGTAGATTTATATGAATTTCCATTTTGCTAAACCCTTGAAAGAATTGTGCAAACATAAATCACCTACATGGACTGCATTGCTAACATGTTGATGTCTTTGTAATGGTTAGTTTTCATTTTTTTAGACTCATGGAAATCATCTGAAATAACATCGGGAGGAAAATAAGTCAACATTTTTTCAGGAATACAGATATAATGAGTGAGATCAATATATTATACTACCTTGAACTTTAGATAATATACTTTCAGCTTATACTGTGATAGCAATAATTTTAAGTAAGAAGGATTTTAGGAGTGGGATGTCGGACTAATGAAACATTTGCCGTTAATAAGGTTTTATGATTTGCCTAATTTGATATGCATTTTATATAAGTCAGATAACTATTTTCAGTATGAGTTTATAATGAGTGTTGAAATTAGAACAAATAAAAAAATTTACAAAAGAAATTTGGAATAGATTTGATGTTTAAAACTTTTTAAGGCTTATATAACTTTTAGATATTAGAGTTGTCCTGCATAATGCATTTCTAAAATTTTCTATTATACATTTATTTTAATTTTTTTTTTTTTTTAGTTTAGAGCAGGAGTTGACAAACTTGTCTTAAAAGGTCAGTGTGTGGTTTAGGCTTTGTGGGCTAAAAGGCAAATTAATAAGACATTTTAAATATAATCATTTAAAAATATAAAAACCATTCTTTGCTTGTAGGCCATTTAAAAATTTCTTAAAGAGCTGTCCAGATTTGGTGTGTGGGCCATAGTTTGTATGCCCCAAGTTTAGAGGGAAAATTTTAAAGATAAGATCTCTGTTCTTTATTATAATTTTCCCCATTTTATCTTATTGTTTAACAGAAATAGTGATTTAATCAATTTATCTTTAGCAGAGGCAAGATGGTATACTAACCAATGCAACCAAAACATTAAAAATAAATGATCATCATAGCTAATGACTTGCATATCTTACCTGGATTACAATCTAACACCATGTTAGTGTAGGTTTACCACATGTCCTCAACCAAATAGGGTAGTAACTGTCCCGAAGTACACATGGAACGGGCATGAAAGAGAAAAAAATATTACATTAGTATACCTAGGTAGAAATCTTAAATTCTACAGCGATTACAACAGTGTTCTAAATACCAACAAATCCTGATGCCATAAACACCCAACACCAATTTAAAAGGCCAGCATATCCTTTGAACGCATTGCAGACTGTATGCTTTTCATATAGCCTTTAATTCCACATCAAAGTTTCAGTGTAAAGTGACAAACTCTACCAACTCTGAATTCAGTGCTTAGTGTGGAGCTCCAGTTGCTGGAGGTAGTTCTTCAGCCATTCTGTCTTCATTACCTGTTAACATTTACCTGGTCCCATTCATTGTACATGGATGCATGCTTATTTATAAGTGTTTAACATAGCTAATCAAAAGTTGAAGTAAGCATAGAAAAGGCTATGAATAAAAAAACAAAGTAGAATCTTGAGCAAAATAACATACCAAGAAATTAATATCAGCAAACAAATCTAATATGGAATGTAAAAATTAGAGCAAGATGGCAAGTGGTTCCTGAGATCGTGCTTTGTACCATACCAGGCATACCCACCAAGAGGCAGGCTAGGTGGAAGGTGGGGAACAAACTGTTGGTATAGACCAGTACAATTATGTGTTCAGTGTGTGCATTTTTGAAGATGGCTAAACTTCATTTAAAAAGTATAATACACATAGACTATATTAGCATGTTGGCAACTTTAAAAATCAAATTATTAGCATGCACACTATATCCAGATTTCTCTCCCATTGCTTATCAAGAAAATATGTTTTCTAGGATTTCTGTTTACATTTTTAAGGCAATTTACAGTTGTGTTTAGAATCTTCATAAAGGTTTTTTTTACTCTATACAAAACTCTGCTGTTTCCATAGAACTGTGGACCTAATAGCTGGTAGCTTTTTTATTGTTTATTCTCACAGTTCTGTATATACATGAACTAATGATATATTCCTAATATTATCATTACCAATAGATATACAGAGAAATATGATCGGGTATGATTTGTAGGAATTAGCTTTTTGAAAACTTTCACATATAGTTTGATTTTCATATGTTCAATTGTGCTGAATATCTTCTGAGAGGTTTTCATATGAAAACTTAGATAAGGTCTCTGGAAGAGAACTTGGGTAAATGAGTACTAGAAACATGGGTCTAGTAATTTTAACAGTTCATTTTGGATTTTATATCTCTGGACTTGAATTTGCTGTTAAGGAACTTTGACTACCACCAATGTATAATAGAATTAAATTAGACTGGTAGTTACCATATACTTCCACAAGATGGACCACTTAATATAGGGTCTTTTTTGTTTTTGTTATTTCTGTATTTTTTTCTATTTCAGTTATTCAAAACTTATTCAGATGCCAAAATTTCAAAGTCCCTTTACATTTTCAAACTTGCTTTTTACAAAGTCATATGATGTACTATTCCCCCATCACTTTAGCTTACAGCTTTGAGGATATTTCTGGAAGTTATTTAATGTCCTCTTACAAAATTACTAATAGTTTGTAAAAATCTTCTAAACTCCTTAAAAACACAACTCTTTTCATTATTTAAATATTATTACTTTAAAATTTTGTAAAAAAGCAAGAAATTTTAAAGTCAATGCATTAAAAACCTCATTGTTGAATACTGCTAGTAATAATTGATAATTTGTATACTGCTGTTATTGAAAAAGGCAGAGTTTTATACTTGAGTATTTAAGCTCAAGTATAAGCTCTTCAATTTATACAACACATGCAAATTTATATGCATGTATATCTCCATTACATGATTTGTGAATTGCTTTTTAATTTTGTTTCTCCAAGTAACTTGAAAGATATTTGAGATGTGATATCACATACTTATGCAGTACAGGATTAAGTATAATTAGCAGGTTCAGCATAAATATACTTGATTCACATTTATCTCTTAACCTTTATAATACCTGATAAAAGCATGAAATACGGAAGTGCAATAGTTTGACTGACCAAAACCCAATGATAGAAGTTAGATACTATTACCAAAAACTTGGGTTAAAATTAAAATGTCTGCTAGTTTTAGGATATCTTAGGACCTTTGAGTCTTAACCCAAATCCTCCTTTGGGTATCCTGAAATCTACCTTAATCTTTAATTTTGTTATGGGCAAAAAAACTAAACATTGGTCCAGTAATGATCCTTTAAGCTTCGAGGGCCCTGGATAGTCTCTAGAACAGTAGCACCTTTCTGCCTTTGTTTTATAGTATGTGGCTATTTCTGTGAAATAGAAATGAAAGTTTTAGTTTATTACAACATTTGGGCTCTGATATTTTAAATTGAGCACAATATAAAATAGAGGGAGCTGCTAATAAACAGCTTGAAATAGAAAAAAAAATTGTGGTTAACTAGCCACAATGAGTTATGACTAAAATAAGGCATATGCACCTCTTAAATGCTTATAAAATTAACTGACTTCAGCTGGGCATGGCGGCACATGCCTGAAATTCCAGCATCTCAGGATTCTGAGACAGGAGGATCACAGGTTCAAAGCCGACCTAAGCAACTTAGTGAGTATTGGCATTGGGGAATCTAGTTCAGTGGTTAAGCGCCCCTGGGTTCAATCCTCCTCCCCAGTATAACTGATTTCTAACTAGAAAGGATTCAGATATTTCCTTTCACATACAAAGAAATTGAGGCCCAGAAAAATCAAGTGATTAACATGTCATAGAGCAAGTTAGAGGTAGAGCTGGGATTTTTCTACCATAACAAGAATCTCTTATAAACTAATTGAACTAATAGTGTATTTGCTAGTCTCTAGGACTGATCACAAGTCTTTTCAGAGTGCTGCCCTAGGTGTTGAGCACTTCGCACAGCAGTCTTAAGTAAAAAAGGGAGGATCATGGGAAGCAGTGAGGCAGCATACATGATAAACATTTATAGAGTACACTCAGTTGCTCTAAGCACTCGCTGGCCCCATATCCTGTGGCTCACATTTACTGAACGCCTAGAATGTGCTTCATTCAACTACTATCTCATTCAGACATTACTGCAGTGTTGTGAGAAAAGGGTGATCATCTAAGAGAAGATAAGCAACCTGCTGAATAGCACAGTTTAGATTTGAGACTGGGTTCTGCAAGCACCTTGTCACGTTCCAAGACACTATGCCTCTTGCTTCACCAACATACGAGGGAGGGAGTGGAGGCTCATCTCTGCCAGGACACTTATTCAAAATCAAAAAGTTTTTTCAGGGAGTGTTAGCTCGTTTCCCACTTTGTGCCAAAATTGATTTTTGCCTTTGGGCTGGGGTAAATTTCCTCCTTATAGTCTTGGCTTCATTTAAACCTTTATCTCTTATAACAGGGTCATCTTTAATAATATTTTCAAATATGAACTTAAAAATATTTCTGGATTCAGTATACTGTTCAGTACTTCTTGATATGTAAATTAATTTGAAAAAGTTAATTGGGTTTTCCAGTGCACAAACCATATGTACTAAGATTTTATGAAAAATACACAAAACGGTGCTCATATTTTGATGGTTCAGAGGTACTAAAAGTTACTTGTTTACAGATGTCTAAGGTACCACTCATCCCAAACCCAAGAAAATGTAAAGCCTGTGTTAATTTCCTGCAATAAGTAGTCATTTAATTAAAGAACAAAATTAACAAGAATCAAAATGTTGGAGCTGTATTTTTTGTTAGACATATAAAAAAAAGAAAAAGTATAATACAGTAAATCATTTTATATAACATGAACTTAAACAGTTTTCAAATTAATTATGATCAGAATAAAAATGTCTTTTCAACAAAATACTGAATGACACTGCATCACATGTCCCTCACGTCCGAGGCCTGGGAGTGAGGCCTGCACATGCACTTCACCCGTCCTCCATACACTGCAGAACTGTAAAACGAGATAGAAAGGCAAACAGCAGTTCTCTTCTGGCAGAGTTACTTCGGGCCTTAACTGACCCCAACAGTTCACACTCCTCAGACACCAAAGAAGGAAGTGTGTCCTCTGGTTCTCCTCTTGTAGGTAAGTGTGGCTAAGATTGCACCTGTGTGATTCTGCTCTCCTCACAAACACAGCAGGTAGTCTTGAGCTGATTTTCAGGAAAAGTTCCCTGATGAATGTTCAAAATGTTGGTATCAAAAATTAAACACAAATTCTTCTCAGAAGAAAATCTCTTATGGCCTATGGAATCTAGAAATTAGAAAAACAGTTAAAATTATTAGAAACCTCCACACAGAAATTTGCTACTATTCAAAGCTTCTCTGAAGTTCACTGTGTAAAATAAAATGGAGCTGCTCTGGCTGGTAGGACAGAGGGCTTCCGACTCTTATGCCCTGTTGCACCTCAGAATGTATTGTATGCTGAATTCTTAGGACCACCTACAACTTGGTATTAAAGTTACTAGTTAAATACTCAAAACACACAGAAAGGCGAGGGTTTTGCTGACCAGCAAAAGTAAAGAGGTGATGAATTATTGGAAATTAGAGTCATGAATGTTTTTTTCAAGTTGATAATGTAAGGTTTAATTCATAGTAATGTTTAATTCACTCAATAAAAATCTTACGACCTACTTAAATTTTTTTTTTTTTTTTTTTTGGAGGTGCTGGGGATCGAACCCAGGGCCTTGTGCTTACAAGGCAAGCACTCTACTGACTGAGCTATCTCCCCAGCCCCAAAATATTATTTTTTAAAATTGATATGAAGTGCTAAAATGTGGCATAAAGAATCTTGAATTATTCTGATGTTCAGGTTTGGGGTTCATTCTTTGAAAAGATTGAACTCAGGGGTGCTTTACCAATGAACTTCATCTCCAGAGCTTTTTTTCCCTTTCCTTTTTATTTTTATTTTTTATTTATTTATTTTTTTTAAGACAAAAGTCTTGCTAAGTTGCTTCAGGCCTGAGTTACTGAGGCTGACCTCAGAACATGCAACTTCCTATCTCAGCTTCCCAAGCTTCTGGGACTATAGGCATGCCCCACATCCAGCTGAGTCTTTAAAATTTTGTCATCTAAGAAGTCTATCAAGAACTTGAGAGAAGATAAATATCTATAGTAAATATTTTAATAATGTATACTGGGAAAATGTAATTGAGATTATATACTTAAGCTATGTAGTACATTATATCCTATTTTTTAAATAAATGAACATTGAAAATAATCGAATGTTTTACTGTATTTTAATTCCTAAATGTTCATAAGACCCATTTAGAATAATCAAAACTAAGATTATCTGTTCCTCCCCAGAAATACGTTCATTATGAGAGGAAGTCTTAACAAATTTAAAAACTATTTGCATAATTTTCTCCTGAACTAGCTACTTCCTTTTCCTGCTTGATGTGTTCATCCTAAAAAACACTGAGTAAAAATGGAATTCCTCTGTACCTCTGGTTTCTGTTACATAGCCACACAGAGTATAGGAGCAACTGCTCTTCAGTACTTAGAGTAGCTACTTTGTGACAAACAAAATGAATCATTTTAGTTTAAGGCAGTGTGTAAGCTCAGGATTTCCTTCTACTAAGTATACTTTCAAGTATCTTAGAGAAAGGAACTGCTGCAGTCCCCATTAGATTAAGGCATGTGAGAATTTTAAGGTAATTACTACTGGCCATGGCCATGGGAAAGAAAGGAAAGCAGAGCTCTAGGAGTAGTCCTTTTCCCAACCTCCATCATCGCCAAGAAACCCAGTGTCATCCTTTCTGTGTAGTGGCGTGGACAGAGAATGTGTGCACTTAGATGGGAACAGTCATGGACCCCCAGCTGAAGAAGGGGAGCCTCCTTGATCACACACACAGTCACATTCAGTCACCTGAAATGGTACCTAGCACATAGTAGGTATGCAGATATTTGCTGAGGAAATGAATGTTCTTTTAGCTTTGGGGAACATTAGCAGTGTTAAATGTGAGTATGAATTTAAGATACAAAAAGGTAAGTGTTCCGGAAGGTGGAGAATAATTTCACAGCAATCTAAGTATAAATTGGTGAATTCTACATATTAGAAAAATTAAATTATAGGAAAATTACTTTCATTGCTTTGAGACTAAATTCTTAAATTTACATTACCCAAAGTAATGTAATGACCTATTTCATTCTGTTCTATATATCACTTTTTACCAAACCCTATTTAAAATCATTGGAGAAGATACAGCATTTTAATTGAGGTGCATTCAGTTTGTTCAATACAGTTCTCTAAAAATGCTAAATCTGTTTACCTGGACATAAAGTTCTTTGTGGCTTTTGTGTGTTTTTAAAAAAAATGTCATGTTTTTAAATATCATAAAACAAATACAGATCTCACCTTGTCAAATGCTTGCTTGATGCATGTACCTCCATTTCATTACTTTTGTATTCATTTAATTCTTTACGAATTGCTGCCTGGAATTAAAGATAGTGTATTGCATTTCAGAACATTGAAACATTAACAGAGGAAATCAGTTATGTTTATGGATTCACATTATTATTAATACTTGCTATTTGGTAATACATAGAAAAACTTTTTTCATTTAACATTTAGGCTGTCTTTATTCATTTTTATAGTCCTACCAAGTTAGTAAGGAGTCAGTAGTTGCTGTGCTGGAGTAGGCAGATAGTCTTCCCATATTAACGATGAACATGCCTAGCTTAGGGCATGAAGTAGGGACAGCAAAACAATGAGCAAAGTTCAGTACTTGGTGAACATGGACTTTTGCATGATAATCCAGATAATCCAGAAGTTTTTCTAACATTAGCATGTGTGTTTTGTGACATTTGAAAAGTAACACTATAATTGTCCTGACCTGTGGGGTGTGCATCAAGATGTTTCTGTTCTCCTGGGCTGCCTCTTGCCTGTCCCCCTCCTCAAGCTTCCCAGGCCCACTTTTTTCATCTTAACATGTTTCTCAGATAAACCCTCCAACTAAGACAAAAGCATCAAACAGCCTCCGGGACAAAGAAAGCCTTTTGAATTAAGAATTTTGGGGTCATATTTTTCCCCAAACTTGAACACATTAGCTTCCCAAGATACTTTTCTTATCACTATGATTCTCTAAGCAAATTAACCCTAAATAACCAAGAGTCAGTCCAGCTTCAGCATGACAGCATTTCACTAAGTTGATAAAACACCTGTGAACATAAGTGCACACATTTTTATGAATGAAGAATAATTACAAATTTGTTGGGTAAAGGTATAATCTTTCTTGTCCTAAAGCCTGTAATCATTCTGAAAGTTTCCAGAGGCAAGCAGGTATAATAGGAAGTTGATACACATTCCTGGACTTAAATCCTGCCAGTCAGTAGCATTTGACCATGGACAAGAACTCACCTACACTGCTCAGTAAATGTCCACTCCCTCCCGCCCCGCAGAGCTTCTGTGACCAGCTGCCTCCTTGCTCTCTGTCTCTCTCACCATTAAGTTCAAACTCTTCAGGAGGTTCCCAGAGACATCTGAAGCTGCACAAGTACAAGAAGGAATCTAGAACCTTCTCTGTATCTACTTCCTGAAAGCCTTTCCAATGAATTCCATTCCTCTTTGTCCCCACTACAACTCATTTTGTTAAAACTCATCTGACTTATACACCAGCTGTGCATACTTGTGATTCATCCCCAGACCAAGGCTTCTCGACTTACACATTCTTGACATTGGGAACCAGATAATTCTCTGTTCTGGGAGTGTTAGATGTATTATGGAATGTTTAGCAGCATCCCTGACCTCTATTCAGTAGATGCCACTAGCATCCAAATTGTGACAACCAGAATTGTCTCCCAACACTGCCACATTTCCTCAAGACTCAGCCGTCCCCAAGTTGAAAACCACAGCTCAAGCCTGACCTGGAGCTACCTTTGTGAAGCCAACATCTAGTCAAGGCAAAGCTTTAATTTAAATAGGTGATGGCTACCATTATATAAGAATAGGCTCCCTGCATGGCAGGTTTTGTTATTCTTATGAGATACCACACCCCAACCAGTGGGCAATTCTGTACCTTATCTGCTGCTGACAGTCTAGTCCAGGGCTTGTCTGCTCTCCTGTCATAGTCCTGTGCTTTAGCTACTTCCACATAATCGCTGAAACGGATCAGAATTTTTCTGTCTCTTAATTCATCAACAGTGGGTCTCTGATTAAGCTAAAATAAAAGATCATGATAGTTAGGTATCACATGCCAAACTAGTTTTCCTGAAGTACTCTAAATAGCATGTTTCTATAAAAAACAAAACTCCGAAATATAATTCAAATACAATCTAGTATACAGGGCTTCAATTGTGTGTTCTTAAGTCACATCCCCCTTCTTCCAACACATTTTATGAGGATTCACACCCCTGATAGTATGTAGCACAGAATCAAGGAATGGTTGATAAATTGACAGAATAAATTTTACAGCATCAGCACCACGTATGATTCCTGACAATGTTATGCTGGCTCCTCGTAGTATACATCGAGCTCAGGAAGTATATTATGTCCATTTTGAGCACAAAAGTTCATTATGATGAAGCACAGTGAAGTGGCAGAATGGCAGAACTGCCAGTTTAGAAGTGGTCTGCCTTTCCAAAGATGATGCGCACAAGCCCCTGACACCAACCCAGTCTGCAGTCGGAGCTTCTGCACTGTCTGAGGCAAATGAAAAGGGAAAGTCTGGGAGATGAGACGCCCACACCCAGGGGTGCTCCCATTAGATGTCATGTAAGTTCAGAAAGTGCCCAGTCAGCTCCTGGTCTGCCTGGAGGAGGTGGTGACATCTATATCATGCTGCCTTTCCAGCCTGCCACTGTGCTAGGGAAGGACTCATCCAGAGTCTCCACCCAGACCCTGGTGAGTGTAAGGCCGAGGGCCAGGGCATGTGGCCAAACAAAAGTCGGACAAAAGTGGCGGAAGCAAGCTTTATTGGAATTTGGCTCCTGGACAAAATTCCCAGCCCTCTGGTGTACAGGTCAGGGTGGAGAGCTGGAGAAAACCGCACGGGGCCCCAGCTGCCCAGGGTCTTTATAGGCTGGAATAGGCGGGCAGGGGTCCAGGGGTCCTGCTGAGTGATAGGTGGACCTAAAGGTCGGTGGTTTCTGTCCGCGTTCGATTGGTCACTCTGGCGCGTGGCCCGCTGCCTTAGTTGTTCTGCTCCCTCCCAGGTAGCTGCTTAAATCCAGCCTAACAGTGAGTGGCTGAAGACGCTGCCCTTTGTGTTGTCTTGGTGAGCTGATCATTGCGGAGTGAACACCCAGAGTGAGCTGGTGCTCTGCCTGGGACACTTCCAGTCACGGGGTGGTGTCCTGCGTTACCATCCCCATTGCTGCAGAAGCAGCTTTTCTCTACTCCACCTTTGTTGTTGTTAATTCAGGAAATAAAATACTTCAATCATAATACCTTTCTTGTTAATCTTTGCTTGATTTCTCTTCTCTCTTCCTGCTCTGTCTGATCATTCCTTTCTGTGAAAGTTAGAAAAGAGAAAACAGGTGGAGACTTTGTTTTTGGTAGAGAGGTTCACTCAAGATGCCTCAGCCCTGGTCCTGAAGGGAAATGTCGAGGACGCCTTGTGGCTGACACTTTCCACGTCATGGTCTCCCACTTGGTCTTTCCCATGGGCCAATCACTGCTTAGGAATCACAGCCTAATTGTTACACAGAACCTTCCCAGCCTTCTTCCCTCTGTCCCTTCTCTACATCGGAAACAGCCGCAGATCCTGTGCTAGGTTCTTATTTCTGGGAAGCAGTTCTTTCTATCCTACCCAGATCTCCGTGTGTGTGTGTGCGTGTGTCTAGGAACACAGAAGGCACACCAGCAGCTGCTGCCATCAGTCAAGGTCCGCATGCCTTGACTGTAAACAGCACTCACTGTTTGCTCTCTGTTTTTGCCGTTTCGTAGGTGGCATATCTCTTAGCACTTCAGCGTAAGATACGACACACCTTCCTTCAGCTTCTGGGCAGCATATGCTCACCTGGAATGTGAGCAGGGTGTATTTCAAATATGAACACAAATGAGCCCACTTGCCTTTGCTGAAGCGTGCAAACAGTTTTGTGGGACAGTGCCTCACTGAAACGGGCTTTGCTTGTGAGTTGTGACTATTAACACCAAGCTGTGCTCACGCCCACTCTTGGAAGCTAAATATAGACCAGAGTGCTGAGGATAGCGTAGGATGTACGCTGTGCCCTGGGACACAAGATAATGGTGCCCTATTTCTGGTGCTCTTTGTTGCTAAATAAAGCCTTGGGTCCCAGAAGGGTTCCGTTTCCAAGAAGGAGATTCCCAACCGCAGCACTCAGAAACACTGCCAGGCTGGAGAAGGAACTCCTGCTGCCTGCACCTAACATGAGCTCACATCATCTTCCTTTATTTAAAGGATGCATTTGGGGGATTGGTGTATGAGTATCTAATATGCCAGAAATTGTACTTCTCAGTAATTTTTTTAAGAGTCACCTTGGATTAGAGCATTTTAGTAAAAGGAAATAACACCCTATGATGTGCTTGGTTCTTTAGCCAAGTGATAAACCAGGAAAAAAAATATATAAGCTATGAGTAGAAAGTGGATGATAACAGTTAGAAAAAAAATGTGCAAGTATCAGATACAAGACCAGCCATGATGGATTTAAGTGAATAAAAGTAATTTATCAAATTTCTTAAAAATAGGCCACAAATTCCAAGAACAGCCTCCATGTGTGCGGGGTGGTGGGTGGTAGAACCCGAGCAAAATCAAACCTTTGTTGTTTTGTTACCTAGGCCCTGTGAGCATGGCAGGGTCTTTGGGAACTGATCTTTGGAAGATCCATCAGAGTGTTCTCTGCTTCAGTCAGACACCTTCTCCAGGAAGTCCTTCCTGCCCGCCTAAGCCCCCAGGCCTCCCCCGAGTGACCCTAGCATCAGGTCTGTGAGCTTCTTGGCAGAGCCTGGAAGGCCTTGTACAAAGTGGGTCCACAGGCAGGACCTCCACACCCATTCTTGTGGGAAGCAGCTCCCCAACCTAGAGAGTCGTTATCTCCCAGGTATGCTCAGGAACATGCAGCTGTTCCTCACAGCGGTTAAGAACACACATAATGGGGCAAGGAGCACCTGGGTTTGGATACTAATTCTGTCCTCCTGCAACAGTCACTTGCTAAAGTGTCACACCTCCTTTCAGACCCCAGGACAGTAATGCCAACCTCACGTTAGTAGTAAAGACTGAACAAGGGAACATACCAAGTGCAAGGCTGGTGCACCAGGGCCTACTAGAGAACCATTGCAGTTGTACACAAAGGGGCCTTGGGTCTCATGCTCAGACCCACGAATATACAGAGTTCTGGGTGTCCCTCAGCTATGACTAATCAGTCATGAGCTCCCAACTCAAAGAAAACAAATGCAAAGTTATGGTACTTTAAGGTTTGATTGTCAACAGAAATGTCACGTGCTGTGACTGACTGACTGATGTCCATGTGTCAAGGGCTTGTGAGTGTGTTGCTCTGTACTGGGTCATGTATGGCTACGCCGTTCCCATTCCCACAGAACAAGCACAAAACCACCCACTACAACCTAGAGGCAAGCTTCGCAGGTCCTCCCTCTCAAGACACTTGAGAAGGCTTCTGAGCTAGGGCCAGGGGTTCCCTGGTGAACATGCGGGGCCACAGCAGGATTGCTATGGCCACAGCAGAGGAGGCCCACTTCCCTTTGTGCACAGAGTGGGTGTGCTCAGGTCCACCTGTCCACTCACGAGTACTCTTTTCACCAGCATGCAGTTCTATTTTTAACACTTCAACATTTATTTGCACAACACAGCACAATTAGAAGCTCTTGCCAGTGAGAGGACCTGGTTGCCACTACAGGAGAGAGGCCGCTGTGGACAAGAGGAAGGGCTCTGGTGGGTGGCGGGCTGTGGGAGCGTGGCACTTCCCGCTCTGACTGGCTTTGTTCAAGTCCAGACTACATCTACATTGGCATCTATGGCTTCCTTTGTAGGTAAATGGCTCTGGTTCTTTAAATCCTGAATATCTAGTAACAACTTTGCCTACTTGACTGTGCCTGTTGTCAATGCGATCCTCAGACATCACCCACAGTAGGCACCATTTCTTCAGTGTAAAAAATAAACCGAATAATTCCTAATCATTAATCTTCAGGGTTAAATATTTTGGAGGACATAAAGTAGAGAGTTGCTTTGGGCAGCTAATGAAGGCCAAGAAAGGGGAGGGATCCCCAGAGTGCAGTGGCCCAGCCAGTCTTGGAACCACTAGAACTTTGTCAAGAGATGTTCACAAACAAAATCCAAACTCAGGGAACCGTTGTGGCATTCATCACAGAACACAAAATCCTTACCAATCATGCTGCACGACTGGCCCTTGGGAGACATTTTTTTATGGAAAATGTCTAAAAAACTGAAGTTTGTTGACGAGGTGAAAACACACCCAGAAACACTTAAGGGGTTTTACCCCCCAAACGCCAGCGACCTCAATGACGTGGAATTCTGTGTGGGTGGGGAGTACTCATGGCACCTGTGTTCAGCACAAGACTTGATCACCTGCTTTCCTGGGGAAGCTCCAGGCCAGAGAGTCCCGGAATCCCAAAGCTGACCCTCTAGAGTCCCCCGGCTCCCTGCTCCTTGAGTGGCCTGCTGAGAACCAAGGGGCGTGTCCTTCTCTAGTAAGACTTGGGACCTGGGCTGCGGTGATCTCCGCGATCAGGACCCTGTCCAGAACTGCCAGGCTGGTGCGCCCGCCACGCCCATCGACCGTCCCTGGGGCTTCAGACCCTGACTTCTGACACCGCACGGAGCCAGCGGCAGAGCCGCGGGCCAGCAGCCTCCCGCGGGGGAGCCCCAGGAACCCCGCTACTCACGTTTCAGGATGTTCCTTCTCTCCAGCTCCTCCACGGCGGGTCGCTGGCTCAGCCGTCTGCGGAAGAACACTAGAATCACATTCTGCACCATGGTGGCCGCCTGCAAACTCCGGCCCGTCGGGCGGGCGAGGGTGGCTGGCACGCCCCCAGATCGCCTCTCAGAAACCGGGAGGAGAGCGTGAACCTTCGGTGGCTCTTGGTGACAAAATCAAGTCAGACTCCCCGGCGGGAGGGAGGGCGGCCCCTCGGGAGCCAGTGCCGGAGGTCCTCGCTGCAACTCCGGGGCCGGGGCTTCCTTCCCAGATCTGCCGCCCGGCCCTGGAGCGGCGCAGAGGGCCATTCAGAAAAGTCCCTCTCGGGCTCATCGGCTCGGGGACGGGCGGGCGGCCCCTCCGGGCTCCGGGCTCCCGGCTCCCGCGGTGCCCGGGGCTCCGCACCTCCCAGCCCGCCCCGCCATCCGCACCCGCACGGCCGCAGCGCGGCTCCGGCGGGGGCACGGGGCGTGTCTCCGGCGTCCGAGGGCGTCCCCCTCGTCAGGCAGGGGATCTCCCTGCCCACGCCACGGGCTCCCCGCGGAGCCGCTGTGCGGCTGGCTTTTGGAGACAGGTCCTTCCTGCCTTGTCAAATGGCCTCTCGCTGGGGGATGGAGGATGCAGCAAAGGAAGAAAAGAGAAACCAGAGCCGCATAAACAAAGGTCTTGTCGGGAGTGGGAGGCACAATCAGCCAAAATTAATGTTGGGCTCCAATTATTTTTGTAACTAAGATAATGTTGTCCTTGGGTCAGAGCCAGGCAGTCCCACTTCCGATGCCTCAGCCACCGCGGGGAGGCAACAGGGCCAAGGCTTTGAATACTCTCAATGTGGGGCCTTAACATTTTGCCCCAGCGAAGAAGGTGCCTCCAAAAATATGTCTCTGACTTACCACCCCTGTCCCAGCACAAAGTCCATCCATCCCCCACTCCGCCACTCGGCCCCCAGGGCTTCCTGTCTTCCAGCTGTGTGGGTGGTTGTTCCTGCATCTTGTCTGATTTTCCCCAAGACCTGAACTGCCCCAGACAACTGGCTGGAGCCCAGGGAAGAGGGTCTTCCCATCTGTCCCCCGCCATGCGGGCAGAGCCCAGCTCACTGAACACAGCCCCCCACTGCCTGGCCCAAAGCCCCAGGCGCGCTCTCCTGAGCAGTCAGCAAATGACTCTGAACTATCTGCTTAGCGCCAGGCACTGTTCCAAGCCCCCAGGACACAGCCTGAGCAGGGCCAGCTTCCTGCCCTTGGGACACCGCCAGTCCAGGGGAAAGCAGACAAACCACCACCACTTCAGAGAGAGGCCATGCTGTGGAGGAGAGAAGACTGGACGTCAGGGGTGAGGGCTCAGCGGGCCTGGGGAGCCACATTTCCATGGAGACCTGCCTGAGGAACCAGTTGAGAAAAGGCCACTCCCTGTAGACATAGTCTCCTCACTGAGCTTACAGAGCGGGAGGGACCAAGAGAAAATGTCTGAGTTGTGCATAATCCACACTGGGGTGAGGGCGCAGCGTGGAAGACTCCTGGAGATGAAATGAGAGGAGAAAGAGGATCAGGAAGTCAGTAGTCTGGGTGATCTCGAAAATAGTGGGGAGCCAGTGAAAGTTCCTGAGCAGGGCAATGACATGGTCAGCTCTGCAGTGTCTGGGGCTCGGGAAGACAAGGGTCCCTCCTGAAGTGTTCAAGAAACAGGTCATCTCCCAAGGACAGTTAGGTGATATGGCAGAGCAGTGGGAGATATCCTTGGCAGCAGGAGGACAAAGTTTGAGACTCAAGTTTGAGATGGGTCATTTCATAGCTGTGTGTCCCTGGGCAGGTTACATAAGTTCTCTGAGCCCCCTCTTCTCACCCACAATGAGGACAAAATAATAGATCTTCATGGAGTTATGAGAATCAGATGAGACAGTGCACAATGGTGTTTTATAACAACACTTGCTTGGAATTTGGTAATTTCTCTAGAAATTATTTCAAGGATGTCTATAGATAAAGAACACAAGGTCTTTATAGAATTCTTCCTAGATGTCATGCCTTCAATTCACACCTTTTCTCTGATGTTCATGAGTTTGTTCTAGAAAGCATGCCTAGCAGGGCTTTTCTCTCTGGCTGGCCTGACTGCTCCTCCCTGTGTGCAGCAGCTGCTCTGGCACCCGGAACTTTCCATCCACCTGGGAGTTGAGACACTGTGGAGACCATAGGAGATTGCAGGGGCCTGGGGCTGGAAACCCACCGCACTGGTCAGCCCCACCTCTTTACCCGCGCCCACCCACCAGCCTGCCACACCAGAACAAACAGCCACTCAGCACCTTGGCCAAGGCCTGGAGTTGGCCAAGGCCTGGAGTTGGCCAAGTCTGCGTCCCAGCACCTGCCCTGACTGCAGTGGCCCTGGGCAAGCCACAGACCTTTGAATGACAAGCGTTGGGAGGGTGTGGGATTCCTCCTTTCCAGGGGTCCCGTGCATGGGAAATGAGGTGATGGACAAGGAAAATTTCTCCTGGGGCGGGATCCCTGGTGACTGCAGAGTGACGGGCCCCAAGGCTTTTGCTGTGACCACTGGTATCATTATTAGGTTATCAAGAAGTGCCTGGAATTGGATGGAGGCATTTAAAAAATACCAGCATATCTTTCCCAATTCCAGATACAAATATCTGCAAAGAAAAACATCAGTTCAGCATCACTGGAAGACCTGAGTTTAGGCCTTCAGAGCTTGGGTCCTCGGCTGGCTGGATCCACCACATGGCTGAGCCTCTGCAGAATAGGAACAGCAAGAGAGTCTGCCACCTGCCAGGTCGGAATGACAGGGACCTGACACTTGCTGATCCATCTGCGTGGCCCCAACCTGGCTGTTGAAGGGCTAGAGGCTCCTTGGTAACTGCAGGGGTTCCTGGGGCTACAATCAGAACCAAAACTGGTTCCCAAAGCAGAGAGGGTTGAGGCTACAGGGGACTGGGGACACCAGCTGTTAGGGACAGGGTAAGAGGCCAGACCAACCGGGACAGATGGAAGGGCTGAGGCCTGGGTAGCAGCTTCCCAGCAGAAGACGAGGTCCGGGCAGGGGCACACGGACCCCTGGCTGACCCTCAGAGGCCCCTTGGGCCAGGGTGGATGTGGACATTCTGTGGGCAGAGCCAGGGTCCAGGAGAAGGAAGGTCAGGCTGAATGAGGACCTCCTCCTCTGAGGTGCTGGAGCGGTGAGAAGGCGAAGCCACCCGTGGACGGCAGGTGAGCAGCAGCACCGCGGATGGGAGCCGGCCAGTTCCTTCCCCTGCACGCTCAGGAGGGTCACGCTGGTCCCTGGCTTGGGGAGCAAGGAGCGCCCAGAGGCGCGGGGAGAAACAGCTGGGAGCAGAGGAGGCCAAGGGCCTGGAGCAGGACCCGCGGGATCCCCGGGGCTCCCTCCCGCACTGCGGAGCCTCCAGTGCAGCTGCCCGGCGCCGGGGAAGCCGCGGTCTATTTCTGGCTCTCCACGCGGAGCTGAGCGCCAAGAAAGGAAAGGCGGGGACAGAGCCGCTCCGCCCACGTGCACCTGGAGAAGGCGGCGAGGCTGCGGGGCTGGGCCGGCGGGAAGGGGACCCAAACGGCAGTTAGAGGGCAGGCACCCATGGGTGTGCTGCGGTGTGGCTGTCACCGTGGGGCCCCAGGAGCTGTGGGGACAGGATGCGAGCCCCACGGGGGCGTGCTGGGTCCATCTGCGCACTTGCCCCATGTTGTGGTCACCTACAGACCTGACCTGAGTGGTTAACCAAAGAAGAGAGGCACCGGGAGGAAGGAAGGGGAGGGGGAAGCGAGGGGGAGGGGGAAGGGAGGGGAGGGGAGGGGAGGGGGAAGCGAGGGGGAGGGGGAGGGGGAGGAGCAGCCCAGACTGCAGTCGGCTCTGCCTGGGGTGGGTTCTGCAGGGAAACAGCACCGCTGTGCCTCCTTCCTCAGTCTGCAGGAGGGGTAGGGTTTGCATTCCCTCTGCATGGGCACTGAGGGCCACCACACTGGCCCAGCCTTTGCACTGAAGTCCCAGCTTTGCCACTGGTCAGTGGGTTACTCTAGGCCACCGCCCTCCCCACAAACCGACAGGGTGCTGCGGGGTTCCAAGACGTCAAACACAGCTGGAGCTGGCACAGGAACAGGTGGCATCCTTAGTTCATCGTTACTGTCCTCCAGCCAGCAGTGCAGAGGCTGGCCTCTTCACTTCAGTAACCAGCTGGAGCCCCCAACATGCTAGCAGCCTCTTCAGTCCTGCGTCCCCAAGAAGGGCTGCTCCCTGGGACTCACACCCTGCTCCCTCAGACACCATTCCCCATCAGATGCACACGTGGGAGAAGCGGCCCACAGAGTCCACCTGAACGGGCCTCCTGTGCGCTCCTCCTGTGCTTCTAGCTGGACAGAGCTCCCTCTCACTCCCTACCAGTAACTGGCCCCTGCAGAGGGTCTGCTGAGCTCCGCCTCCTCCCTCTGAGCAGTTCCCCCGAGGGGACCCTGGAGGCCAGTCCCCAACACAGGGGAAGGGGAGCAGCAGGTTGCAAAGGGCCAGAGGAAACACATATAGGCTCATGGGTGGAGGGATGTCCTTGTCCCCTTCTTTTTACAAGTGTCATTATTAATGCATATTTTAAACAAAAAGGTCATGCAATAATTAGGTTGCTTCTGCCCCAGGCGCATCAGCCTTGTCTGCTGGCCACAGTTCCTGAAACCCTCACGCCTCAGGTTTCCAATTCTGTAAGTATTTCAATGAAATTGACACAGCTGCTTTGAAAGAGGTTGGAAATCATGATCTAGAGCTCATATATATTACTACTACTATAGAATAATTACTATAATTGTTATATAATTACATGTTCTATAGTACATTTAAGTGTTGATAAGTGTTATAGTAAAACATTATATTACTATTATATAACAATATTATGTACTATTTTTAAGTTTTATAGGTATTCTATTAACATTAATACATTATTCTATATCACTATGATTGTAATGTGCTATATTTAATGCATTATAATTATACTCCTTTATGTGCTATATTTAAGTTTTTATATGAACACTACTAATACATTAAAATTATGTTACTGTTAGGTATTTATATTATATGCTATATTTAAGATTTTATAGGTAGTCTGTTAACACTGACACATTATAAGTTTGCTACTATTACATAATCAGAGGCTGTAGTTTTTATATGTGTCCCACATTTGGGAGGATGGGACAAATTGTGTGCCTTCAGACAGGACAGATCAAGATCAGGCTGCCCACCGCAGGGTGCAGATGTCAGAACACGCCCCAGGCCCTGGCCTGTGAGTGCAGGGCTGGGTCCAGGCTGCCGTCCAGCACAGCCTGGGGCGTGGTGGCCCCTCAAGATGTCAGTCCAGGTTTCCACCAGCCTGGCCCTGGGCTGCCTCCACTCTCTTTGCAGAGAGGCCTCAGTAAGGTCCGGCCTTCCCTCAGCCTGGTTTTGCAGCTTGGGGACGAGGAACCCCACTTGCTCCAGAGAGGTGGCTGTGAACATTTAGTGTCCAGTTCGTGCCCCTCTGGGTGGTCAGTTGGACACTGTTGTTCAGGGCTCTGACTTTTCCTCCCCAGACAACCCCAGGGAGACGGCTGCCACACAGGGCCTCTCCTCCAATCAGCTAGATCAGGGCACCCGCCAGGGCTCAGCAAGACACAGGGACCAGGACCCAAGAGTTGTGCAAAGGAGGAGGGGCCATGATGGGGCCAGATGGGCGGGTGGCAGGTAGAGCCGAGCTGCTGGATGAGGTGGGGCTTGCGCTGCTGCGGAGCTCACAGGAGGAGGGGGCTGGACCACCACCAACGGGCACCTCCCCTAGTCACACTGATCACAAGGCTTCCCCACAGCCTGGGAACCCTGATTCTGCGACTCGTCACTGACCACCACTTGCCTGCCAAGTGGGAAACTGAGTCAGGGGAATGCTGAACTCCAGGCCCTCCCTCCCCACAGGCACACCTCACCACGCCGCGTTCGCCGACTCCTCGGGGGGCTCCAGGAGGGGACCACTAGTGTGCACCATCTAGAGGAGGGAAACCAAGGCGCAGAGAAAGCGGGGGTCACAGTGCACAGATGCTGGAGAGCGGAGCTCAGATCTTCTGTGCCCAAGACCAAGTGCCAGCCTACCAAGAAGCCCGGCTTCTCAGCGCCTCTGGTGCTGGTCCCACTGACAAGCCGAGTCGCCTTGCGAGAAAAACAAGAACCTCCAAACCAAGGCTGCAGGACAACCACAGTGCCAGGATCGCAGCCGTGGAAGGACACTCTGCAAGAATGCTGCTGGGAAACGGGCCCCAGGTAGAAGAAAGAGACGAGACCCCTGCCTTGCCATGCGCCAGTCAAAATGGACTCAATAACTGAATGTAAAACCCCAAACTATAAAAACCACTAGAAGAAAACATGGAGGAAGCTCGCTGTGACACTGATCTGGACAAAGATTTTTTGGACAAGAATGGGAAAACAGGCAGCAGAAGACCCAGGTCCTGTCAGGCTACGAAGCTCACATGGCAAACGCCATCAGCGCAAAGACAACCTGGAAGGGGCAAATATTTGCATATTCCTCTTCCAGAAAAAGGATTACTATCCCCGCACATAAGGAACTCAAAAGCCCGACAGTGAGAAGCCTAAGCAATCCAATTAAAAACGGGCAGATCGTCTGAATAGGCATTCACAAAAAGTGACAATGCCCGGGGCCGGTGGGATGTGGAGAAAGGGGCCCCTCGCGTGGCTGTGGGGAAGCACATTAGCGCGGCCGGTGTGGAAAGGGGCGTGGAGGCGCCTCCGAGGAACAGCAGAACCACCACAGACGGGGGGGGGGGGGGGGGGGGGGTGCCACTCTGGGTAAGCCCAACGTGAGGGAAGTCAGTGCAGTGCGGGGGCACCTGCAGCCCATGTGGACTGCGGCACAACTGTCACCTGGCAAGACGGGACAGCTGGGGCGGCCAGCGGTGAGCAGACAGAGAACGTGGCCCACACGTGGGAACATCCTTCAGCCAGAACAAAGAATTCCTGTCACTTGTGGCAACAAGAGGGATCTGGAGGTTGCCACGCTCAGTGCAAAAACCAGACTCAGAAAGACAAGCACCATGTGGTCTCACTCACATGGAAGCAGAATGTCTGAGACACCCGAGCTCAGAGAGCCACCGTGGAACCGCGGTCACGGGCGAGGTGAGGCTACTTACTGGGCTGGAAGTCTCAGCCAGACAGGAGGAACACAGGGGGCGGCGGTGGTCTGCAACAGACGGGTCAGTGTATGTACTGCCATGCTGTCTTCGCGGAGAAAGGACAAACGTTTGTGTGATGGACAAACCCAAGTCTCCTGAGTCGACTGATATATAGAACATCTCACTGAACCCATGACAATATACAGTTACTGTCTGTCAATAAAACAAGAGTCCCAGGAATTTGCAAAAGGAAAAAATCGGGGATTGTGGGCAAAGAGGACTTGGTATTCCCTGTTTGTGTTTCATATTGCCTGTATTATTGATAGCAAGCACACTTTGCCTATGTAGGTAAGGATAAAAAGAGTAGAGTTACTTTAGATTAGGGAGAGGGCGTGACGGGAGGGGAAGGCGTAGCGGGTAGGAGGGATAGTGCAGTGAGACGGACATTATGACCTCAAGTGCATATGACTGCATGACCCATGTGATCCTGCAACATATGCAATCAGAAAAAGGAGATTCCATTCCATTTATGTGTGATTTATCAAAATGCATGAATGCATTCTACTGTGATGGACAACTAATTTTAAAAATTTTTAAAAAAATAGAATCTTCCTGGACAGGAAAAGGAGCCAGGAGCACTGGCTGGGCATCCTGTGCACACCCAGGCCTCCACCGATAGCTCCTCCTCCTGCAGAGCACAGCTGAGTCTGGCTGCCGGCCTCAGACCGTGGCTCTGCCACTCCACTGAGCCCGGAGGAGCCCTCGACTTCTCCGGACTCCACCTTCCCTCCTTACCCTGGGGTGTCTGGGGGACCTGGGGAGCCCAGGTGGAGCCTGGTGCCTGGAAGTCCTGGCGTAGCTCCTCTGCATCACAGCACGGTCCCTGCCACGTCCATCTCCTGCCTGTTCCTCCTACCAGCCTGGCCCAGCCACACCCTCTGCCACGATGGCTTCCCCGGGTCAGCGTGTTCACATTTCTAATTCGCCAACACCTCGCCTCCCAGCGCCTCCGCCACCTTCTGCGTCTCCGGGATGGCGTGCCCACACGCCCTGGGAATGGCCTGTTGCTCCTGAGCCTGGGACTAGGCAGTTACAGAGGCCAAGACTACGTGTTGGCACAGGCCACTCCAGAACCTCAGTCCTGGCCCCGCCACGTGTGAGCTGCAGGGTGTGGGGAACCTACTCCTGACCTTCGATTCTCTCCAAGGAGCGGGTGCATCCTATCCATGTCTCAGGATGCTATGAGGATTTTAAGGAAACAACTGGAAACCCCACCCAGCAGTAGCAGGCCCTTGGTGACATCATGGATTGTCCTGGGCACATGACACTCAGGTGCCTGCTGCTCCCCACAAGAAGGCCACAGCAGCAGGTCACAGGCAACTTCAAGAGGCAGCGGGAACAGAGCTCTCTGGGTGGCAGTTCCAGCTCCGTGCCGCCTGCCCCAGGGACTGCGGATTCTCCCCAGGGAGTGCTCCCAGAGGGCCCGCGGAGGTGAACTCAGGTCGCAGTCAGCTACGTGTGGAGAGGGGAACGAGGAGCCACCCTCCCACACAAGGCAGATGCCTTCTAGAGACGGCGCAGCTGGGGAACGGGGCCGCACCCACAGGATGCCACGGCTATTTGGGGAGGCTCCTTCCTGGGACCACGGAGCCTGCCCCACAGCCAGCCTCAAGTCACAGGACACCAGGGTGGCCCAGCACTGCAGTCTCTACCAACAGGCCACCCGCCGTGCCCACCCTTACGGCTGATCCTGACCATCCCTGGTGCTGATGTGAGAGGAAGCAGATGCCAAGTGTGTGGACCAGGCAGCTCAGAGCCTGCAGAGCAGGTCAGGAGGAGTCCTCTCCAGAGGCCACCCATGAGATGAGGCCCAGATGACAAGAGGAACAGGCCCGCCCAAGAAGACCAGGCCCAGAAGCCAGGCAGAGGGCCAGCTGGCTTCAGGCACTAAAGGAATGGAGATTGTCCACACGGGCATGGGCAGCGTCCCTGTTCTCATGATCCTCCTTCAAGTAAGTCTCAGCCCTCACCCAGGGCTCGCCTGAGAGGCTGCCTGCAGCCTCACCCTGGCAGTCCTAGCCTCCTGGACCCCGGGGCGTGGCTCCAGCACCTCCCTGCACACCCACCAGCCTCTTCGCTCACCACTGTCCAGCCCTGCTCAGAGGCTGTCTCTGGCCACCGTCCAGGCTCCTGAGCAGCATTTGGTTCTACTTGCTTTTACACCCCAGGCATCCACAGTCCCCTGGGTTCCACCTGTGTCCCTGGGTCTAGGCCACCAGTGTCTCACCTGGGGAGCTGTGACAGCCTCTGAGGGTCCATGGCCTCCACTCTGCCCCTTCTTGTCCAGCCCACACAGCAGGCTGACCTTCCTAAAACCCCAGAGTGAGCTGGAACTCTGGTTCCCGCTGTCCTCAGGATACTGGCCAAGACCCCCCGGAGGCCTGTGAGCTGACATCCAACCCTCCAGCTTCACCTCCTCTCCGTGTCCATGGTGTAGACAGCGCCCAGTGCTGGCCCCACACCAGACCCTCAGCAGAGACGCCGCCCCAGCTCAGGGTCCCCAGCCCCACACCCTCCTCATAGCACGGGTTCTGCCGCAGACCCCAATTCCAGCCCACCCCACACGTAATTTTAAAGTATCAACGTGTGCTCTGTGACACAGTGGAAGACAGAATCGGTCCCACAGCACGCAGACGTGACCGCGTCAGGTGACAGGCGGACACTCCACAGCTCAGACCCACACACCACCACGCCATGCCAGCTGCACACAGGTCCCAGAGGCACCGTCCCAGGGCCAGCTCTTCCTGAATTGGGGACAACTGTGGAGACAGTCTGGACAAAGCAGGCATGCTCCTGTGTCCCCACGCTGCCCTCCAGGAGCACACCCTCTGGGGTGACACTCCCTTGTCACCCAGTGTGCTCATCCAGAGGCCCACGGCTTGTGGCTCTGGGACTGACTGATGGCCGCGGGTCTGTGTGAGTGAGGGACATCTGGAGGTACTGGAGTGGATGCGTCCCTGCTTAGGAAGTGCCCCTTGGCTACAGGACACCTGACCTCCTGGGACCACCCCGAAATCCAAGAGAAGTTCTAGTCCTTATGACAGTTTGCAAAGCCACCCCTGTATCCACAAGGTCCTGGACAGTGACTGGCACCAGGGTCCCCACCCTCCCATCCTTCACTGGCTGGGCATGGCTGGTCCCTTCTGCACCTGCGGGCAGCAGTGGCGACGCCCCTCTGGAGGTTAGGTGAGGAATGGGGGACGTGTGCCGGTGCACCGAGGGCTACATTGTCCATTACAGCCACTCTTTCCCTTTTGCCAGCCAGGCATGGTCACCCACTTTGGGCAGAGAGGAGTGACTACAGGCTGTCCTGCCCACGCACAGGTGAACTACCTGGCACCAGGAGCACCTGGGGCCAGGAGGTCTTGCCAGATGTCCCCAGGACCCAGGTTGAGGTGACAAGAATGTTTCCACTCACCCATCAGTGCCAACTGGCCATCACCTGCTCCCAAACCTCTCAATGGTTCCCAGGACCCCGGAGTGGCACCCAACCATCTCACCCTGAGCACACCCCCTTCCACTCTGCTTCCAGGTGCCAAAGATGGTGGAATGGTTTATGTCTCTGGAGGAAGCGGGCCTGAAGGGGCACTCGGGCCAGCCTCCTCTGGGCCTGTCAGAGGGGCAGAGGCAGCACCTGGAGCCGGAGCGCACGGCAGGGGTGGGGGACTCTGGAGAAAGACAGGACACTGACCTGCGTATGGAGGGGCACTCTCTCCTTCCCACAGCCAAGTAACAAATCGCTCTGTGACACCCGGCCTGCAAAATGCTGGTTTGAAAGGACGCGGTTCGTGGAAGATAGAGAACAGGCGTGTGAGAACGAGCAGGCGCGAGGTGCAGGAGAGGAGAGACCGAGCGTGAGGGCGAGACCACGTGGGCCACACGGGAACCCCGAGTGGCACAGGAGCCGGGGTGAGGGCCAGGGTCTGAGAGCCCTGCCCAACCCCACCCTGGCTCTGCTGCCCCTCCCCACCGTGTTCTCTCTGTCCGGCCGCCGGGCTGTCAGCTCAGAAAACAGTCTGAGTTGGATCTTTGAAACAAATTCATTTCCCACGTTTCTGCATCTGGAAGTCCAAGACCAAGGTGTCCAGCAAGGGCCCGTTCCTCATGGAGGTCACCTTCTCCCTGTGTCCTCACATGCGGGAGGGGCCAGGGTCCCCCGGGGGCCTCTCTCCTGGGGGCCCTAATTCCACAAAGTGAGTCACCCCCTCTCTGAGGCCCCACTTGCCACACCAGCACAGTGGGGTCAGGCATCACATGAATTTGGGGGCACAGACACCTGGGTATTCACCGGGAGCTGCAGTGGTGGTCATCGTGGCTGTGATTCAGGCCCAGGGTCAATGACTTTAAGGAAAGGAGCTTGTCTCAGACACCCTGGCCGGGCCTCACCCAGGCACGCAAAGGCCTTAAAGTCAGAGGCAGCTCCTTGACAGACATTCCACCTGCAGACGCCGCCGTGGTGGCGTCCCGGAGGCCAGCCTGTGCTCAGGCCCCACCAGGCCCCACCTGGTCTCTCCTCCACCAGCTGAGCAGGAACGCCTATCAGCAATTGTCCCCCAATTTTTTTGTACCAACTCTGCTGCTAACTGTACTTAGGTCATTAAATAAGGGCCTGTGAACATTGATGAAAGGATCTAATGGGGATGTAGAAAGTCATTTCTGTGACAGCCAGGTGGAAGGCTTTGGAGTCTGAAGTCATGTTGCTAAGAAATGGCCCTGGACTGAGCTGCAGCTGCGTGCAGTGGGGATTCTGCACTCAGTGCTTCCTCCGGGTGTCCCTGTCCTCACTGCTCTCCCCAGAGGTGACACCAGGAACTGTGCGAGGTGCACCGAGCTTGTTCAGAGCACGACAGAGCCCTGATCAGTGGGCCCAACGCCGGCAACGTGGTGTGGCTCAGCACGAAACGGGACGCAGCTCGTGAGGGCTTCTGAGCAGCGTTCGGGGGGGACCAGCGAGGTCTGAGCATGGCAGGGAGGGCTCCCCCCGCCTCCCTCAGGGCCCGGGATGCGGAATAAAGGGTCTGCTGCCGGCGACAGGCTCGGGCCCTGCAGGGGCCAATGGATAGGAGTGTGCATGCTGACCAGTGTTGTGGACGTCACTGCCTGTGCGCAGTACCATCTGAGCAGGGACCGGGCACAGCGAGTCCCCTGCTCAAAGTTTTAAAATTAGAACATGCCGGATGCTTCCCACTGCTGCTCCCTGGCTGAGCTCCTTCACACAGAAGAGGCCTCAGTACCGGCCGGGTGCTGGCGCTGGCTCCTCCTCTGCTCTCAGGCCTGGGACATGTCCTGCCTGGGGGCTTTGCGCTGGTCTCCCATGGCCAGTCCCACTGCACCCCTCAATCCTGCCAGCAGCCCGGGAGCCCACTCTTCCCTGGCTTCTTCCACTGGGCCACCTCTCCTGGCTCCCACCTTCCCTCCTCTGCAGTCAGAGCCATGCTGAGCCCTGGAGGACATAAGGCCACAGCAGAGAGAAAGGAAAATGCCGCTTAAAACTGTCCTTGATTTTCAGGAAGACGGACACCACTGCTACTTAGGCGGGTGGCCCTCCCCGGCCCACAGGACCTGCAAGGACTTGGGGGACCAGGTTGCTTTAGGAACCACTGCCACTTAATGGATGGGTCCTTTCCCACCCACTTTCCAGCTGTCCACTCCAAAACCAGCAGTGTCCCTGAGGACCCGAGGGGTCTCCTTATCCAAAATGCGCTTCTGAACATGTTGGTTTTACAGCAAGTGGCAAATGGAGTCACTGCTTACACAGAGCTGAAGAACCACTCCTGAAGGATCACCGTGACCCGGGGGAGCTGCGCTCTTCCTGAACTGTCTGCTGCCCCCGGATATGTGGTCATCCCCTTGCCCAGCTGTCCGTCCACCCACCTAGCCACCCATCTGTCCACTCACCTGAGCACACAACCACGCCCAGCCGTCCATCTCTGAGCGCCCCACGCCCCACCACCCATGCCTTCACCCATCTTCCCAGTCACATAACCATCTCTACCCACCGCCACCCTTTCATTCAGTGGCCATTAGCTGAGAGCCTCTTTGTAGCAGGCTGAGAATGGACATGGGAGAAGGAAGGTCCACCCTTGAAGGAGGGTCTCCCGCCGACACGGAGAGTCCTACAACCAGGTCTGGTTTGAGCACTGAGGAAAACGATGAGGAGCTGATCCAGCTCACAATCACGTCCTCGCTCGGCTGCTACCATTGTGAGCCTCTGTGGCCCGGTGGGCACAGTGGAGATGGTGAGGCCGTCACTTAAGAAGTCAACGCCGGAGCCTCCACCAAGTCTGCCCAGAGAAGGGGCCGCTCCTGGCATCCTAGGCGACGTCGGCCACTCCATACGCAAGCTCCCGTGAGTCTTGAACCCTGCCTGCAAGTTGGGGGCCACCATGAACCAGCACCCCGCAGAGCTCAGTCTCACCCTTCGCTACCACGGCTGCACCTCTGCTACACGCCCCGCGGGAGCTTCTGCCCAAGAGGCATCTTGGTTATGGCGACGCTCACCCTTCTCCTCCCTCACTTTGTCTGAGAATCCCTCAGACACCATCCCCCTGGCGACCTCTGCGTCTGCACACACGGGGAAGCCGAGGCCACCCTGAGGGCCCCTGTGCACTGCGGCTTGTGTCGGGAGGAACTGAGCTTCCTCTCTGAAGGCCGTGCCGTCACTGGAGCCTTCCGCAGCTGCGGGCGCTGACGCTGGCTAGGAACGGGGGAGCTCTGCCCACTCCCTGCGCTCCGAGGGATGTGGTGCCCCATCGCCTCCTGTCTGATCCACGCAGAAGCCCTTGGCTCCTGATGCCAAACCTGAAACCCCAAATTATTCAGGAAGTCCTCCGCCAAGAGCCCTGCAGGCTCTCAGAACAAAGAAAATTGGATGTTGAGTCCCGTCGTCTCCCTTGAATTGTGTTTTAGAAGGAAGCTCAGTGCCACCAGTTTACGGGAGCCAGACAGGCCTCTCACCCTGGTCCCACGGAAGCCTGTTCTGGTCCCTGCTGGTCAATGAAGACAGCCACCCCTCACTCTCCATTGTAAAAGCGACACGAAACCAGAGGGGAGACAGCAAAGTGTGGACGCACCAATGATAAAAGGAAACACAGGCCAAACGGGACACCAGCGTGGCGCCCTGACCTCTGACCCCCCCAGGACTGTGGTGGACCAGCCCCAACCATGGGCAGCTCCCGCCAGTTCTCCAGGCTCCTTCCCCAAGCTCCCTGCACCAAGCAGAGAACAGCCTCCAACCAGCAAAGGCCGGGGGTCCCAGAGACGGCCCCCCTCACCTTCCTGTGCCCCTCCCCCACACAGGGCACCACCCCCCAGGTTGGCGTCCCCTCAGCCCCCACTGGGCTCCTGCTCTGCCTCCTCTGCCGCCCAGCCCCCCGCAGCGAGAGGGCCCCGGGCCCTCGGGGAGTCAACAGCAGCTCAAGGGCACCAACTCAAGGCTGCTGGGCCTTGCAGCCCCTCTGGCCTCTGTGCATTGCCCTCTGCCTCAGCCTGACCCTGAACCTTCAGAGCAGCAACAGAAACGGGTGACCTCTGGGCTTTGGAGGCTGCTCTCTGCCTGGTGGGCCCACACCATTCATGAACCAGAAGCAGGCTCCTCTCTCTGATGCCCACCCACCTACCTCCTGCGGCCTCAACCTCCCCTCCTGGGCCTCCACTTCTGCAGTTGTGGCAATTCTGCTGCAGGCAGACAAACGGTGTACTTACGCATCTGTGAGCAAGTCTGCCCATCTCTGCACCCCACGCCTACCACCTGCACATCCCACGAACTCCAATTTCTGCATCTGGAGGTGTGCTCCCCAGGAGATGACCACCTCGGCGCAGGCCGGCCGCAGCTCCTGCATCTCAAGCTTCTCTGGAGTCTGACTGACAGCGCCTCCTCCGGTCACAGCTCCCGAGCATTCGCCATGGGCAGAAGGTACGATCAGAGCAGTTTCAGGGCGACAGAGAAGCTGCTGCAGGACCTCGAGGCGGCCTCTCTCCAGTGCAGAGTTCCGGGGCTGCCGGGGCCATGGGTGAGGACTCAGCATGGCAGGAGGGCACGATGTCAGCCTCCTCTTAAAACACCTTCCACGTGGGCCTTAGCCAGCGCCATTCGCTTTCCAAACTTGGATGCAAGATCATGGCCGAAGCCACCGCATGGAGCAGCACCCCGTGACCAAGCCCTGGTGCTGGGTGCTCTTCAGCTCCTTGTCCTGGTTTATATACTAACGTGATGTGTGAGGCCATACCACGCCATCCCGTGGTTTGGGCTTGTAGTGACCAGTGGGTGGTTTCCGCAGGACGCTGCTCCCTCCTGCTGGACCCGGACCCGGACCCTGTGCTGCAGCCTCCGCCGGCCCATGTGCTGGGCCCACTGCACACTTGCTCCTCACTTGTACTGAATCCACCGCATTCTTCTTTCTTAACACTTCTGGAAATGTAGTCACATAAGTAATCTGTAAAAATTCAAACCCTGTCATGTGAAAATCATCGCTGCTGCCTTAAGTGGACGTGAAGATCCCGAGGCAAACAGTCTATCAGCATGGAGGGGACAGCAGATCCGGGCTTCTGCCTGCCCCCAGGCACCCCGCCCCTGCCCAAAGTGGACACGCGCACAGCTGTATCGGTAGGGAAACTTCCTGACGTGGTGCGAGGTGACAGAATCTCACGCATGCTGGGAAGGCCTCCATTTAAAAAAAAATAGTACTTTCCCTTAAAGGTTTATAGTTAAAATCTAGTAACGTATTGGATACTAGGTCCAGAAACATACTCCTTCATAAGGTGAAATGAAGAGTGGGGAAACTGAGGCAAGGGCATAAGACACAAGGTCGGTTGGACACACCCTCCTTGTGGCTCAGTACTTTTGCCACAGGTAGCAGCACACTTCACTCTGAGCCTCCAGGTGGCCAGAGCAAAAAGGGAAACCATCAGTTACATACTCTGCTTTCTCCTGTGCTATCTACCAACAGGTCAGCTATAAAGCAAAGCATGGATTAACTTTGATACTAAAGTTTCAAAGAATAGTCTTCCTAGGGGCCCGAGGAAGAAGTCACAGTGTAGCCTAAGGTGGCAGTGTTGCTTGGGGGAAAGAAGCCCTGTTAAAATAGATTGCCGCCCAGCAGATCCGCAGCAGGCCTGGGAATCTGCCTTCGACAGAGCTCCCCCATGATGCGGAGGCACAGCGGGGAGGGACCTGGGGTGGATCCATGGCCAGTTGTCTGCACAGCTGTTTCCCTGCTGTGTGATCATGGGCAGGTGACTGACTGTGCTGAGTTCTCCTCATCCAAACCATGGGACCACCGGCAGCACTGGCCCCGGGAGCTCTCACGAGCCTTCGAGGTAACAGGACAGGCAGAGGCGCCAAGTAGGACTCGGGTGTGTGGAGACCGGGACTGGATGTGAGCAATGGCCCCGCCCACCCCTGGCCTTGCCGCCTGCTTTGGTGGTGCCACAGGCCTGGATCGCAGTCCCCTAGGAGAGCTGGGCTCACCCCTCTCTGTGGGTCCTCGTGGGTCTCTGTGGGTCAGCATCGCAGAGCTCCAGCACTTTGAAAGGACTGATTTTTGGGGGATAATTAAAAGAAACGATTTCTTCCCCATGCTAAGCCCAGGAAAGCGGGATTTCTATATTTCTGAAGCTCTGTGTCCACAGATCTGAGAAATGGCACTACACCCAGGTCTTCTCTGCGATGTCCACAGAAAAAAATGTTTCCACCCTGATGCTCTGGGGCCAGCCTTCCACAGGAAGCTGGCCAGTCGCCGTCCCATGACTATGAGCATCAGGCATCCCCTAGAACTTCAGATTTCAACAGGAGTGTTGTGGGAGATGGCAACAGCGGGGTGGGGATGGAGGCCAGGGGGAGGGGATGGAGGCCACAGGTGAGGATGGAGGCCAGGGGGAGGGGATGGAGGCCACAGGTGAGGATGGAGGCCAGGGGGAGGGGATGGAGGCCATGGGGCAGGAATGGAGACTGTGGTGGGGGATGGCCGCCGTGGGACAGGGGATGGAGGCCGGGGCTCCCCAGCACACACATTCCTTCCCTGGGACCTGTGTGCCCCTGCAGGCCCGAGCATAGCGGCCGTTTCAGATGCAGCAGAACAGAACGTCCTGAGGGAGCTGGGGGAGGAGTTGACGGCGCTGTGACCCCGCCAAGTGCTAACCCCGAAGGCTGCCACGGAGCCGCAGTCAGCTTCAAGCAGCTCCAAGCACAGGCCTCCCCGCGGGGCATTAATGAAGGCCTGCACCTGAGACCCGGCGTGTGGCTGGTGGCCTGAACACCCCAGTCAAAGCCAGTCCAACAGAAGACCCTTCAAAACACCGGCTGAGATGACCGAAGCCGAGCAGCACCTTCCCGCCCAGGGCCTGGCCCCACTGTGCCTGCCCCTTCGAGCCTCTGGCCTCTGGCTGAGGCTTGTAAGGTGGAGATGATGGGAAGTCCTGAACTCGGGTCCTTTGAGGGCGACTTAACAGGCAGGAGTGACTGACAGCTTGTGGCCGCCTCCCCATTGCTGGTTTCCCATGGAAGCAGGTGGCACCAGGTGTGTGGTTTTGGGACACGCCTGCTGTGTGGGGCCCAGCTGCGGGTCCCCAGCACTCTGCCCCTTCACTGACACATCCCGAAGGTGAGCTGAGCGGCCATGCAGAAAAGGGTTTGGTCGAGACCCTCGTCCCCACAAAGGTGACCCAGCTTTGCTGTGATCCCCAGACTAAGCACACGGGGCATGTTGTGGGGTGGGAGTGGCAGAGAACCCTGAGCAGTGGGGCTTAACACTGAGGGTCTGGAAATGTAGAATCAGAACCAACAAAATGCCAAGTGTTCGTTGGGGAGCGGTGGATGGCATGTTGCCATGACAACCAGAGGCTGAATTATTCAGCAGGAGATGGTGGAAGAATCTCTGAAGGGTGGCAGAAGACAAAGGGACCCAATTAGCCCATCCCCACAGGGACACCAGCAGCTACTGGGCGGCCACCACAGACCTCTGGAGGTCATTTCTCAATGGCTGTTTCCTGTGTCTACTTGGGATGCTTTTCAATTTTTAAACATGGAGACAAATATCCAGGGGGCTACTACATTCTAGTCCAAGGTTTAAAATTGGTCAGTGGTCCAAAGAGTCATGGGACGATCTCGTGCCAGGGTCTATGTTTTTGGTACTTGTCAGATGAGAGGCTGGAACGGTTTGGATCTACAGTGTCCCCCAAGGCTCACGGGTTGAAGGCTTGGTCCCCAGTGCATCCAGGATCAGCAGTGGGGTCTTGGGAAACGGTCAGACTGTGAGGTCTCTAACTCGTCGGAGGATCAAACCATTGGAGGGGTTAGTACTTCCTTAGCTGGATGGACTATTGGGAACAGGACATATTTGGAGGATTAGGTCCCTGGCGACCTTCCGTCGAGGGTTTGTTCTCCCCAGTCCCTCCCTCCCTCTGCTCTGCAGCTGCCATGAAGCTGGGCAGCTTCCGCCATGTGCTCGGCCGTGAGATGTTCCTGCCGGAAAGCCAGCTGGTCAGCGTCCGGATCTCAGGAACAGCAGCCAACACACACCTCCCGCCTCTAAAGTATTCTTGTCAGGCCTTGGTCACGGCTATGCAAAGGGCCTTGCAGGTGACCCCGGGCAGCCCGGCCTTGCCGGCGGCCCTGTGCATTGTGGCTAGGTGGCCACCCCAGCTTCTCCCTGCCCCGGCACTGCCTTGCGACTATGGTAGCATTTTTCACCTCACTGCTATCATCATTTATGCGTCGTTTTCACTGAAGTCAAGTCCCTTAGTATTTTGGTGCAAAAGCATCTTCCAGTGGCACCGTTGGAAGGCCAGGCAAGCAGTGGGAGGGGTACAGACCTGAGCCCGGGAGGGCCTTTCCCACAGGCCAAGTGACAGGAGCACCGATGTGCCAGGCGTCAGCCCGCATGGCCCACAGCCTGCCGCCTGACGGCGTGGATGGCGTTCTTGACGCCTGGCCATGCCCGCCCTTCCACATCCTCTGGCTGCAGTGACACCATGGCTGAATCCAGGAGGTGCGACAAGCCATGGCCATAAGGCTGAGAGAATCCGCTACCTGGTCCTTCACAGGAAAGTCCATCCGCTCCCGAAGCACAGGATCTGACAACCTTAAAATCCAAGCCATCTGCACATCCAGGAAAAGCACTGAGTAATGAAAATGGTTCCTGACTGACAGCTCAGCTCACCATGTCTCAGCTCAAGGTGCTCGGCGAGGCCACCACTCAGCAGAGACTGTACGTCAGGTTCTGCTGTCCCTGGGCTAGTGAGCTGTGCTCACGCCGGACGGCAGGGCGGCCCTGGTCAGCTGCGGCCAGCAGGGGAACAGCTCCTGTCCAGCGCCATGTGCCAAGCTGCCTGCTCTGCAGGCCAGGGGTGCTGATGCATTTCCATCTCACCCTGTCGTATCTGGATGTGACCTCAGCATAGGTCGAGGGACCTCTGCAAGCCACACATGGGGAGGAGGACCGTATGCCTGAGCAACCGGGCCAGATGAGCAGCACAGCCCTGCTGACCGTGAGCTGCTGAATTGACTCGAGAACTTCAGGCCCAGATCAGGAGTAGGAGAAGCAACAGGCTCACTAGGGTCCAGACCAGGCCCAAGGCCAAGGCCAGGCTCACAGGACTACTACCGTGGGGCAGAAAGGAGCCGGCTGCTGCTGGCCTCCCATGACCCTGGGGCGGGAAACTGTGCGCCAACTTCCAATGGCGATGTGGCAAAGCCGGGGACGGGCACAGCAGGCTGGCGTGATTCCCCTCCAGGCGGAGCCCGAGAGCCACCAGGCGCTGACGTGTCATGGTGGACTGGACAGCCTCACTCCACGGGCACCTTGACCGGGTCTGGGCTCCAGGGCGCCACCACCATGTGGCTTAGGGGCAGAAGAGGGGCTGGAGGCAGCCCCAGGTCTCCATGGCCGCAGCAGCAGCAGCACCGGGTGCGCCAGGCACCGCGAGACATCAGGCTCTCTCCTCAGGACCTGCTGCACCTTCACAGTGGCTCAGAGTGCCAGCTCCCACCGCATGGTGGGCCTGGTGCACTCGCGAAGGTTCCCCGCACGTCAGCATGGGCCAGGGTCTCTGGGCTTCCAGAGCCCACCTATTCCGCCCCCCGCAGCTACAGCAAGCCTGGGCCACACGAGCAGCCCCCTCTGCAGGGAGCCAGGCAGCTGGCATCGCCCTGTGTGTGGCTGAGAACACCGAGGCCAGAGAAGCACTGGGCTCCAGGAGCAGACGTGGAGCCACGGTCGGAGCAGCTCCGACGGCCCGACTCCCTGCTGCGGGGCCAGCTCAGGGGCTCAAGGGGAACCGGTGGGCTGGGGAGTCCAGGCCCGTTTGCCCAAGTCCAGCACCGTGGGCGCAGGCTGGCACTGGTGGGGAAGAGGGAGGGAGAGGAGGGTGCCGCACACTGGGCTGCAGCAGGCTCCCTGGGTGCCTCCTTGGCCTAGAGACACGAGGCACCTGGGGCTGCCATTGGGCCCAGTTTTCCTCTGAGAGCTGGGTGGTGCCCACTTGGCCACTCTGGGCTGGGACATGGAGCGAGCTTGGGGGGCCTGGCCCCAGTGGCTCTGCACAGGGAAGGCAACCTCGAGGCACCGGCTCTTGAAAGCCCAGCTTCCACAGTCCACCCTACCTGCTGGCCACCTGGGCCGCCAGAACATTCAACCACCAGGACGCAGCAGCCTCGCTGCCCTTCCCCTTAACAGTCATCTCCCGGGGAGCTGGGGGGCACCAGAGGTCCTCATTCGTGGCTCTGGGCCACAGACTGACCCTGTGTACAGACGCTCCTCCAAAATGTGTGTGTGTGTGTGTGTGTGTGTGTGTGTGTGTGCACGTGAGTTCAACTTTTCTTGGAAAACTTAGATGCTCTGGCAACATCAGATCCACATTCTCATAGGAAAACAGTGGGAGGTGAATGGGAGCTGTCCCCCATCCTGAGTCCACACAGGGCATGTCCTGGCCAGTCCCTCCTGAGTGTGACGCTCATTTCACGCATCTCCTTCTGCTCCTACTGACCAGCCGTCCACCACAGGAGTGCCTTCCCCTGCAGGGGCTTTGCAAACTCTGGAATGATTGTATGGCCATGGGGAAGGAGCAGAGGCCAGGAGGGCTGCTCAGCCTCCTGGGAGGTGTGAGGACCTGCCGCAGACCCAGCCTAGCGCCACGGGGAGGCGGGATTTCAGAGGGGTGCAGACCTGGAGGCCGACGCAGCCTCTATGCTGTCCGCACACGGCCACTTACTTGGAGAGTTTCATTTCAATCTGCTGCCGAATTTCCTGCCTTTCCTCATCAGTCCTCCTGGGGAAAATGTTCCTGTCTTCCAGCTCCTGCTTGCTTGGCCGGTTCCTCAGCTTCACAGCCAGCAGCTCCTTCTTGCATTTCCTGGGCAGCGTTCCTAAGAGACCCATGGGGGACAGGGAGACAAGGGGAACAAAGAGATCAGTCTTAGAGCAGTGCTTGTGGAACAGGCCGGCAGGAGGACGGGGTCCGGAGCAGAGGGAGGGGCTGAGCTGGGAGGACCCCGTGTGCCTGCCCACACAGCCTTCCAGGGTAACGGGGGGCAGTACAGGGGCTGATGCCACCGTGCCAGGTCACTAGCCCTCACCAGGCCACATGCTCCGCAGCTGGGGAGCTCACACCAGGCTTGCAGGGACAGCCCTGGTTGATACCTGCACACCCACTTTTCCTTTAGAAAATGTCTGAGTTCGGGCTGTAAGTCACACAGTGACTCTCCAGGCAGCCGTGTCGCGTCCCCAGTGAGGCACTGGCCTCCTGCCTGCCTGCCTACCGCCCCTGGCCACACGGCCTCTCACTCCTAGCAGGTCTCCCACCCTCTGCTACCCCAGCTCCCCCGGGCCGTCCAGGGTTGTCCTCCTCCAGAGCAGTGTGCTGTGGCTGGCACCTCCGTCCCCCTCGCCCCGCCTGCCTTCTCCTTCCTCGACTGACGCCTTCCTTGCTGGCTAGTTCGGCCTCTGTCTCTTCCACTGGACTTTGAATTCAGTGACAGTCCACTTTCCCGGCACCTGGAAGGGCACAGGGAGCTGGACCACCATGCAATGCCACAGAGGGGACAAGTGTCTGGCTGGCAGGGTCTGCCAGGTTGAGCTGGCTCTTGGGGTTACACATGTCCTGAACCAGCAGAGGAAGCGGGAGCGTGAGGAGGGTCTTTGTTGACAGAGGGTTAAGCTTGCAGCGTCAGGAAGGGCACAGCTCTGGTCCTGCGCCAGGAAAGCCTGGGGTCCACTTCTGAGCTCTGGGCGACGGAGCCCCACCTGCCCTGGCTGTGCACATGCTGACCCCGTGAGGTGACTCAAGCCAATGCCTGAGGCCGGCTGCAGTTCTACAGTGGTGGCTCCACAGCTCCCGAGGGCCAGGATCTGAATCTGGGACTGAGCCACTGTCCAGCGTGACCACATCACCGAGGGAGGCAAACTGCATTGGTTAAGAAAAAGGCTCCACAAAGGAAGTCAGCTCTCACTCTGGGCGATGGGTCAAAGCCAGACAGCAGTCCTCGACTCCACGGGGTGAGACCCTGGGACAGAGTAGGTGCGAAAGGTGGAGCCGAGCCCAGGCCTGTGTCCAGAGTCGGCGTGCTTGTCGTCCGCCTTCGAGAGAAAGAGAAACAGGATGACTGAACATCGATGAACCAGCACAAGGGCGGTTCCATGGTTCACAAATGGCCGCAGTCCTTGCTCAAAGTCATGAGGAGTCTGGAGGAGTCACGACGTGTTCCAGCTGGGCCTTACTGCGTGCGATGGAGGCAACTGGAAGCTGCGATGACAATCGTGGATTTAGTGAGGCTCCGAGGTCTTGGGACGAGTCCCTCACGGGTGCTGAGGGTCCAGTACATGGCAAGAGGGGACAGCCGCTTTCTAGGAACCACAGCGTGCCGAGCTGTAGCCTATACTGAATGTGGTTTCACCTTTTTAGCTTCTGATAGAGCAAGTCTGAAAGGCTACTGCAAATGTCCCAGGACTGTTGTCACAAACTCTCCTCTGTATTTGTTCCTAACGAGGACAAGAACCTTTGCTGGGGATGCCTAGAGGCGAGTGAGGATACACCCCCAGGAGCCCTCTGTGCCACGGCCAGCATTCCCACCCACTGGCCATGGGACTATGACAGGGCACACAGTAGGGCCACAACAAGACCTTCTGCACCATCCTCACAAGGAACCTGAAGTCCACCAGGTGATCACCAAGAAGTTACTAGGTTTTACTACTTAAAAGTCAAAAACAGAGATTTCCAGAAAAATAGTTCACAATAAGGACTTTTTGTGACTTTGACCCTTCTACCCAACCTCCTGGAAGGAGCATGCACTCACAGGGCATGGTGTCTAACCAGGAGCAAGAAGGGGCAGCTGAGAAATGGCCAGACCCTCTCCCTGGTGCTCCCTAATGCACCCTTTCTTCTCCCTGTCCCAAGACCCAGAAATCCCACCCCCAGGAGCCGGCTTCCCAAAACAAACAGGACAAGTGCACAGAAAGCACATACAAGGATGCTTGGCACAGCCTTCTTCATGAAAGGAAGAGTTAAACACAGCCTAAACGTCCACAAGAGGCACCTGCTAAGTCATGGTACATCTGCTCCACCTGAATGTGGTGCTCCTGTGGAGACGGTGGTGTGAGTGTTACTGAGGGCAAGAAAAGCCCAAGGTAGCCCAAGGAAAGCAACTTGCGAAGAATGAGCTGCCTTCTACCTGACGGTGTGTACGTGTGTGTGTCCAGTTCTGCAGACATATGCTATTTTATTACAGATTGGCTGAGGAGAGCCAGGGATTAGTCGTTTGACTTCTAGATTTTGATTTTCTATAATTTAATTTTGTGAGTAAACAGTTTCCTTATGTAATTTCTTATAAAGAAAGAATGTTAGTGATGTCAGCAAAATGAGGGAATTCTCCACATGAAAGCAACCACTACCACTTTTACACAAAAATTGTCAGGATCGACATTTTTAAATCTTTGGAAATTGATCAAAGGGTCACAGCTAATAGATATGGAATAAAGAAAAAATCCCCAAGATAATGTGGCCTGGGAAAAGGAGTGAACAAGAAGACCACACCCTGACAGCCTTCCTCTCCCAGGCAGAGGTTTCCAGGTGCCCTGCAAGTGGGGAAGGGTGCTTTATCACCCTAAAGTCACCGTCTCTAGGAGGCCATAGTCTCCTTCAAAGTAAATCCTCTCCACAGACCCCAACCCAGAAAAAGTTCAAATTCCTGAGTGTCCAAGGAAACTGATATGTTCACAGACCACCCCTCAAAATTACTTCTACAAACCCTTTCTTTGTTCAGTGGCTCATTTTCCACCAGGAAAGCGGGTCCACTGGCCATTTCATCCCTGCACCCGCTGTCCTGGTGTGAAACTCTGTTCCTGAATAAACCGCTGAGATGATTCGTGAGGTCTGCGTCTGTCCAGGTCTTTCTGTGCTAACAGTTGGTTCCCTGACCAGCAATCCAGAGCAAGGTAGCATTCCCTACTTCCCCACAGCCCACTGCCTTCGCCCGCAGTCACTGGAGAGTGACCCTGACCTGTGGGCATCTCTAAGGTCCTCTGAAAGCTGGGAGGACCCCCAGCCCCCGCTCACAGGAGCTACAGCTGAATCTCCAAACTGTGTTCCCCACCCCGTTGAACATGGGCCTCTCGCACCCTTTGCGTCCACTTTGTGTGGGAGACATTTGGTGCGAGAGATGGAGGGCCCAAGACAACCGAGTCCAGCTGGCCAGGGCAGCTCTGTGGCGCCGTACGAAGGTCTTGGGTCTGAAATCTAACTCCTGCAGCCCTCAGGGGTACCGGGTGTCAACCGCCGTGTGGGAGAAGCTTGGTGCGTGAGACAGGAAGCTCAATACAGCTGAAAGCATCCAGCTGGGTGACTCCCTCGTGTTGCTCGAAGGCTTCGAGTCCGAGACCTGACTCCAGCAGCCCTCAGGGTACCGGACATCAACCACCTACCGAACTGCTGTGGCTTTATGTCACCTGAATGTAAAGGGACTTACATCACACCCTTGTTGGCATTAGAGGAGGACTTCTTCCACTCCCTCCCCAGTCTCCCCTTCCCTTGCGCACCCAGCAAACCTCACGAATCAGGGACCAACTTGCCGTTTTGCTTCTACATCCGCCACCGGCTTTCTCATCTCTTCAGAGAGGTAAGACCCCATTCACTAACTGGGACCCTGTCCCTCACTCATTTCCTCTCTGCTGGACAGCAATGCCCCCTTAGGCTAATCAGGACCCTGTCCCTGACCCCTGGGATTGAGGGAAAGATGTTGCCCCAGTACCTCGTGGTACTGACTGGCACATTAGTGGCACAAAGACTGCAGAGAATGCTTTGCTCTTCCTTGGCACCTTCTTGTCCAACCTCTCCAAAGACAGGAACTACCCAATCCATTCCCAGAGACACCCTCTTGGGCTGTCTCTCCACCAATTTTAAAACCCTTTATTCCCATACTGATCTTGAAATTAAATGCCTCATTAGGCTCAGGACTCAAATCTGGCCACAGTACAAATTGGACCGCCAGCATACGTGGTCCAAATATGGAACTCTCGATAAAGAAATTCTACAAGCTTTAGAAAAATACTTAACCCGAAATGGCAAGTACCTGGAACTCCCGTACCTCCAGACCTTTATTCTCCATGCAGACCCCTCCCTACTTCAACCTTGTACTACTTTGCAGTTACTAGCTGCAAATTTACACTCCCCTTCCTCATTCACAGCCCTGGGGTAGCCCTCCCTACCCATCCCAGGGCCCCATGGCCTCCCCTGAGGCCTCCCCCTCCCCAAGCCCCGTAACTCCCCCATAAGGTCCTCTCCGAGCCCTACAGCTCCCCCATCAGACTCCCCTTCACAAACTCCACACTCTGCCTTCCCTTTGCCATCCCCTCTCCATACACAGTCAAAAAACGCTCTCAGCAAGGCATATGTTCCCTCTCAGGGAAGTGACAGGCGCTGAAGGGGACTTCTCCATGACAGATATGTCCCAAAAAGAAAACAAATCAGGCTTACTTTCTGAAAACCCTGCCAAATATAGGAACGCATTTCCTGTCTGACTCAGGCACATCCTCTCACTGAGGCAGACGTGCAATACAAGTTAACTTCCACCCTAACCAACGATGAGTGTGCTGCACGGGGCAGGCTGCCAGGCACCACGCAGGTCTGAACAAGGCCGAAGCCCTGACTGGACATACCAACCCCCAGATACCGGGGTCATCAGGTTACAGCATATGGTCACTCGCCTCCGTGAGGGAGTGTCAAAAAGTTCTCACACCCAAGTAAACTGGGAAAAGACAGGGGAAACTGCCCAGGAACCGAATGAACACCCTGCCCTACTTTCTGACCCGACTTACTGAGGCAGTCACTGAGTGTACAGATGTGGACGTCAACAGACCTGGTGGCATTTACATCTTAACTTCATCAGCAGGTCTGCACCTGACATTGGCAAGAAACTCGGACACTTAGAAAAGGCCGCCAAAGCTTTCCAGAGCGATTTCTAATTACTGTTTTCACAGCCTTTAGCAATAGGGAGATAAGACCAAGCAGGAGAAAGAAAAGCATCAATCAGCTCCTAGCCTCAGCCATCCATAGACCCACAAAAGCCACTGCTGCTCATGGTCCCCCCAGACCCTCTGATACATCTTCTGATACAATGTGGGCAGACTGGACATTGGGTAAGAGTTTGTCAGAATCCAAGGCCCCTCACCAAGCCCTGTCCCAATTGTGGACAATAGGAACACTGGAAGGTGGACTGTCCCCAGGGAAGGACACCCCTCCCGAGTACAGCCACCTGATCCCCAACTCCCTCGAATGGAATTATTGGGATGAGGGGGCCCAAACTCCATTGCCCCTACCATCTCATGCTACAGGGATGGGGAAGGGACAAGAAGCAGGCAAATAGTCTCCTTTTGAAGAGGTTTTTAAAGGCACAACTAACCGGTAAATATCCTCCCTTAACCCTGACCAATCCAACAGCCAGTGGCACGTCTCAGCAAGGAGCACAATAACATTTCCTAATTTTCTGCATCCTAACCTGACCTGATTACCAACTGGAGAAAAGAGGGTTAAAAACCCTAGGCAGCAGTTTCCCTGGCCAGGCCATGCTGCAGCCTGCTTGGAACGTGAAGGGCAAAAGCCAGCGGCCCAGTGGTGGGGCCAGCTGAGACTAAAGGAAAAAAAGTGTCCACTTTAACTTCTCCTGGGTCTCAACACAGGAAAATGGTTTCAAGGCTTTCTTGATAGCTCTCTCTTTCTCTCTCTCTCATACTACTTTACTGAAATAATTAATGGCTGTGTCATTTTTTCCATATTTTTGAGCTCATGATTTTGATCCTACACACCTAGGTTTATGTTTTTCTGATCACTCTTGTTTTTATTCAACTATAATTTTTTAAACATCTATAACATTGCAAAGGAGATCGGAACATTACTCAGCTTTAAAAAAGACTGAAATTCTGGCATTTGCTGGTAAATGGATGGAGTTAGAGAATATCATGCTAAGTGGAGTAAGTCAAACCCGAAAAACCAAAGGCTGAATGTTTTCTCTGGTATGCAGAAGCTAATTCACAATAGGGGGCGTGGAATAGAGAAGAACAGAGTTGCTTTATATTAGGTACAGGGGAGTGAAGGGAGGGGAGGGGTGGGGGAAGGAATGATAGTGGAGTGAAACAGACATTATTAGCTCCTGTACAGTATGACTGCATGACCCATGTGATCCTGCAGTATGTATAATCAGAAGAGTGAGAGATTACATTCCATTAGTGTATAATCTATCAAAACGTATAAAGGCATTCTACTATCATGTACAATTAATTAGATGAAATTAAAAAAAGTTTTAACAGCTACAAGGCCTTTGCTTTTGTGTTATGTGAATATCATGTTGTCTGCCTATGTGTGTGTGTGTATCCATACATCAGGTACATGTTAAAATTGGCATATAGATAATGAGTACCTGTGAATTAAAATTCAAATATATGGATCCAAATACCTTTAATTCACGTGATTTAAGAGGTTCAATTTAAACTGGGTAAACAAATAAAGGTAAAGATGTCTTTAAGAAATCACTAACAATTTCTCTAGGTGGTCAAACTAATATGATGTTTATTTTAAAATGTCTAATATCCATTGTTTCTTGGACTTTTCTTCAACAAGGGAGAGATGGCAAACACCGTTCAACACGCTTGTCTGATATATTGTTTTTTACAGGAAAAATACACAAATTAGATTTGACATGTATGGGATTAATCATGACTGTTTGCTAGAGATGTCTGCTTAATTTACAAAGTTAAAATGCTAACAGTTATTATAACATCAAGTACTTCTTGGATTCCCTGGGATAATATACTTGAACATTGTTTGTGTTTTCATAAACTGGAAAACTGATGTAATTCTATGTGCAAATGATCCAAAAGTTTCAACTGTGTTTCAATTAGTGTACCATAAATAACAAAGTACTTCTTATTAAAAATGGAGTAATCTATCTAAATTCAAAAATTTCATAAGGGTTGTTTCAGAGTGTAAGCAAAATAAAGGTCAACAGATAGGAAAGGGAAATTAGAAGGTTTTAGGTGTGAAAGAAGAAAAACATTTCTGGGTAAGAAGTGTCTGTGTGATAAAATAAACAACATGAGGGTCTATGTAAGTAAAGGACAACTTTCAACCAGTTTATGTGTAACTAAGTTGGTTACATGTATGTGAAGCAATCAGTTAAACCTTTTCAAGGTTTTTCCTTAGGGTCAAATACTAATGTACTGATATAAAACCAAGGTTTAATCTATATGTTGAACTGACAAGAATTTCTTAAAACATTAATTTACTCTTAACAAATGTCTGTTAAGTTTTATTCTTTAGAGCAATTAGTCTTAAAGACATTAGGGTTTTATACAACTCTGATTAAACAGCAACTGTTTTGAGTATTACACTATATTACAGAGTCTAGATTTTCCTTTAAAAGTTAAACATAAAAATATAAAAGTTAATATAAAAACATCAATGTAATTGTGGTACTAATACTCTTCTTTGTATATTGAATGTGTTCATATCTTCCAGGTATACAAGTCTTTAAAGCAGGAAATTTAAAAGAACATTTTTACCAAGTCACTGTTCTCCAAACTTAAGTTGTCTGAAATGGTGATTTTAAACTTATAAGAACAACCAATTTAATTGGGGATGTATTCATATCATTTAATGTTCTGTAACTGAATCTAAATCTTATGTTACTTTCTACACTGGGACAAAAACGTAAGTGTATTTCTAAAAGATAATAAGAGCCTAATCCATTTAAAGGTCAATATTGTGAACATGAAAGCATTCTGCCACTTTTCCACATGAAAGGAAATTTATTATTCAGCTTTAAAAAAGGATGAAATTCTGGCATTTGCTGGTAAATGGATGGAGTTAAAGAATGTTGTGCTAAGTGAAATAAGCCAACCCAAAAAACCAAAGGCTGAACGTTTTCTCTGACAAGTGGAAACTAATTCACAATAGGGTGGGGGATAGGGAAGAATAGAGTTACTTTATATTAAGTAGAGGGGAGTGAACGGAGGGGGAAGGGGTGTGGGGTAGGAAGGATAGTAGAGTGAAACAGACATTATCATCTCATGTACAGTATGATGACTAATGTGATCCTGCAATATGTATAACCAGAAAAATGAGAGATTACACTCCATTTATGTATGATCTATCAAAATGTATAAGTGCATTCTACTGTCATGTACAACTAATCAGAGCAAATAAAATAAAAAAAAATTTAAAAAGCTTTCTCAGTCTTCCTTTATTCATGTTTTAAATATAATGTAAGATTATGTCAATTAATGTTCATATAGATTCAGGACACAATTTAAACAAACTTTGTAAAATGACATTTAAGAAAGAGGCAAAGATCAGCTTCAGAACTAGAACACTCTACCTGAAATATATGAGAAGCCCTGCCTTACCTAAGACAAGGCTCTTCCTCCTACCTTTCTGCATATAAGAAGTTCTCCAAAATGGGCCAGACTTCAGCTCATATTAAGTTGTGTTCAGAAGACTGATGTTTGTTGTAAAGATTAAGGTGATTTCAAACAGGGATATAAGGTATAACACTGCCAAATTCAAGATGGCTATTACATAAACTGAACGTGCTTTTACTCTTGTTAGTTTCATTTTGTATTTTCCTTGTAAACTCTATAACTCTATAACTGTTGCTTATTAATGTTTTACAGAGGTACTACTTCAAGAACACACAACCTAGGCTAATTTGAGATAAAAAGACATCACCTAAAAGACAGATAGGATATAAGACTAACTTCTAGTACAAATATGGGCCCAACTAAATATAAGGGGTAAACGACTGTGAGGTTATGGATATTGAACTTAAAGCCCAGTATTCTTACTTTAAGACCTATGAGACTAGCTTGCAAGATGTTTAACATGAGGTTTAAAAATCGAGGTTAAAATAAAAGAGTCTGGAAAACTAGTATTTGACTCTTGCCCTCTGAGTCCGTCTGAAACCAGGGAGCTGAAGAACTTCTCTAAGGAGTTTTGCAACTCTGGGTCACATGACCTCCTGATCAGGGAGATTAATGAGACCACTGGAGAACAGAAAGCCAATCAGTGCACCTGCTGCAAAGAGGAGGGTCACTGGAGAAGGGAGACATCCCTGATGCTTCCAAGGAAAGCCGCCTCATCAAGGAGACCCTCACCCATCCTAGCAAGCAGATGGCTCTAAGAGTTAAGAAGCTGCTCTTAAGTTCCCCAAGAATAACCCCCATGGGAACTCAGCTGACTCTTAACAAAAGATAGGAACACGGTCAGTTTGACCAGCTTGGTCTTGAACACCTAGCAAAAACAGTTATAACCAAAATGCAGCCATACTTGGCCATTTAGAAGAAAAACAATATTTTTTTAAAATAAAACTTAAGATGTACACTTGTGTCAGTCCACATCCATGATGCCCCCAAACTTCTGAGGTTTGTTCTTTGTGAGGCTCATATTTATCCCTGCCTACCAAAATCAAAATAACCTCTGTACCTTAGTTTTCCTTACTTCCCAAATCGCCTTTTAACCCCACAACAAAGCTTACCCATTCCAATAACTGCACACACTAGACTAGGAGAGCCCCCAATTATGCCCTTACTAATAAGGCTAGAAGCATCCATTGGAATTAAAGAATTATATCTCACAACATATATGTTAAATCCCTATGTTTTATTGTCTGAAACTATTCAAGTACAATATAATGTCCCACAAAACATATATTAAACATGAGAACTGTAGGTTACAAAATGTGTCAATCAGATTATTCTGGCAGAGTCCAGGAAAAATTGTTATAAAGGCCAACAATCATCTGGTTCCCTGTAAAAGTGCTAAACATTTTATCTGGTGGCTAATAGCTGACATTGTTCTCTTGGCTGGGAAAATTGCCTCTGAATTTTACTGAAACCCAGCAAACTCAAATACATATTGGTCAGGAAACTAACTGAGCAACTGAGAGATTCTGTCACATGGCTAGGAGTAAGTACAAGATTTACAGTGTACTCAGGTTCCAAGGCCATTATAATGTTACTCGCTTTTGCATTACTAGGGTTCCCTACAATGACACTGAGGTTCAATGGCAGAGCGTACACAAATATTTAATGGGACTTGGTCCTTTTCATCATGCTTCTTTAGATGTATTAAAATTACACTCTCAGGTCCTGGCCATGGTTAATGCCCATCTACCAACTTTCGATAATGAAGAAATTTGGAGCAGTTTAGTTGAAAGGAAATCTCCCCTTAACCCTTGGAGGTACTTTTCCACACATGTAGCTGGGTTGCTCGCCTTGACTATGCTGTTAATTGTATCTCTGGCCTTATGTTATGTAATTTGTCGAGCAGGATGGACACAACTAAACCACCAGGAAAATATGGTTCCAAGATTAATCATGCTTGCTATCCTCCAAAGGAACTGAGCCCGTGAACTGGGAAAAACACCCCAAATCTGACTGGGCCTTAATTTAAAATAACAGCCCTCAATTATGTTACATGCCAAAATCATTTTCTTAACACTGACAAATTAGTCTTCCACACTAGAATTATACCTTATAAGCTAAATAGTCTTCATTCTGTATGCTACAATTGTTTCTCCTAACTTAACAAACCAATTAATCTTCACATATGACTATAATGTTTTCCTTCTCCCTAATTTTAGTTTTTCAGTTTTTTAATAAAGTGGTCAGCTCAACCACAGCTGTCAGGAAACACCCCGGAACACCCCTCCTCCCGCGGCTCACCACGGGACCCCTGGAGCAGCATAAAGAGAGTAGACATCACTGGGATGACCCAGGACTTCCCTCACGCGTCCCCCTCTGCGTGCCCCATTTCACCTCCAGAGCTCTGAAAGGAAGCCCCTTCCCCACATCACCACTCCCAGCTGGAAGAAGTCAGAGACTTTGGAGGACTGGGAAAAGGAGTGAACAAGGCCACACCCTGAAGGCCTTCCTCTCCCAGACAGAGGTTTCCAGGTGCCCGGCAGGTGGGGAAGAGGAGTGTTAACATCCTGAAAGCAAGTCTCTAGGAGGCCTTAACCTCCTTCAAAGTAAATCCCCTCCGGACACGCCCTCAGACCCCAGCGCAATAAAAGTTCAAATTCCTGAGGGCCCAAGGAAACCGGTGTGTCCACAGTCCACCCCTCAAAATTACGTCTACAAACCCAGTCCCTTTCTTTGTTCTGTGGCTCATTTTCCACCAGGAAAGTGGGTCCGCCAGCGCCATTTCATCCCTGTGCCCCCTGTTCTGGTGTGAAACTCTGTTCCTGCACAAACCGCGGAGATGATCTGTGAGGTCTGCGTCAGGCCTGGTCTTTTTGTGCCAACAACAGCAATGTCGGGAGTTTCTTCAAGGGACCCCGCTGCATCCTGGGGAAGCACACTGCTGGCCCCTTCACCCCAGGAACTGGAGTGGCCGTGAGGCAAGGAAGCAGCGGAGGTCAGACCCCACCAGCCTTCCACACTCCACAGACCCTCCACACCGCTTCCATTATCCACCCCAGGGAGGCCAAGACATCGCAGAGGACCAGAGACCCCGGCTGCCTGAGGTCGCCCCGTCATGGACACTGTCCACGGTTCTTTCTCTCAAATGCTCTTCTCTCCTCTCCCAGGGCATGGCAGGGCCTGGTGCCCTCCCTCCTCAATGACAGGTCTCCATTTCCTTTGCTGGCTCCCCACTGATCTCCCAGCTCTAACTACCAGTGTGCCCGGGACTCAAGCCTCAGGCCTTTCCTCCTCTACCCCCGGAGGCTAAGAGCCAGGGCTCAGGCCTGGAGAGTTCCACATCCAGACACGACTCCTCCGAGCCTTGGCCTGCATGTTCAGCTTTCAACCTGGGCCTACACCTGGGTCTCTGTCAGACACCTCAACCTCAGCAAGTCCCAAACTAAACATCTCGACCTCAGCCATCCCTCCCAAGCAGAGTACTTAGGACAGCCAGGATGGACCCGACCTGCCTCAGCGTCCTCTCCAAACCTGGGCATGCATGGTCTGCTCTGCCAGCAAGGCACCGTCTATATTGCACGTAACCCACTCCTGGCACAGAAGAGCGACACACAGTGGGAGGAAGAGGCTGCCTCACAGGTGTGGCCAGGTGAGGCCAGGGGCGGGCAAAAGAGTACCTGCAACCTTCTCCAGCACATCTGTTCCTATCTGTGATCCTCAGGGCACCTCCTTGTGTGTCCACGCAGCTGTCCCCAGCACGGCACTGTCATTCTATGAGCCAGAAACTGCAATTCCCCTCAGTGCTTGACAAGGATTCCGCTGAGTGATAAAGGTGTTTGCAAAGTCTCATCGTGTTGGGAATTCGGTTGCGGACTTTCCTTCCTTGCTTGCTTAATATGTGTAGGTTTACTATTAATATTTTATGTGTTTTCCCTGAAAACAGGGGTCTTAACAGAACCAGGGTTAAAACATAAAAACCAGACTTCTAAGGGAACAGTGGTTTCATATTTAGTCATTTGTAATGAAACTTTGAGTAACCAAGAATGCTATGAGAAAATACAAAAATAGATTCTAGCTGCCGATCCCCTGTTGACTACTCTCAGATGACCTGAAGTATGTAGGTGAATAACTCCAACCCCATCAGGAATGATTAACAAGAACAGAAGAAATACAGAAAATAGAGTTCCTACAGCTAAAACACCTTATGACAATGCTTATTTAATTAGTGGAAAGCCATGACATCCTTACAGAGGGATGCCTCTTAAGCCCCTGGATTTAGACCCTCCTTTATCTCCCACGGGATATTTAGATGTAAAATCAGGACATGTTATAATCTGATTTGAAAGTATACATACAAGAGTGTGAGATATTCCGTTTCTTAAAGATTAGGATTTACTAAATGCTGTAAATATTATTGGCCCACCTATCCCCTGGAGAAAAAGTTCCTCAATGTTAAGTTCACACAGTAGAAGACGATGTCATATTATTGTTAGCTTAAACTGTCTAGCACTTATTAACCACAGCAGTAGCCATACAACTGACATTTACTCAACCCTGCTGAACTTGCTTTAACCTTTATGATTAGTTAAGCAATATTAATATGTCTTATTGTTTAGTTATAGGTTATCACGAGTAAGCAATTACTAAAAATAATTAGAATACTTCATTGTCTAGTCTAGTAATGATTATACAAGATATTTTTGTTATTTTTCCTTGTGATCTTTTTCTATTCTGGAAAAACATGTGTAACTGTCAACCTTTTAATATATAAAAAGCTGACTGGGAAAAATAAAATTTAGAACTTAGCATCCATTCCTTGAGTTTGTGTTGCTTTGTTCTCCACCTCGCCGACGCCTACTCCATCACCTGTGACCACCACGACCCCTGCTAGGGCTGGGCCCCGGCAAGAAACACTCTCTGTCCCAGGAGAGAGAGAGGTCCTGTGGGCTCGTCAGCAGTGAAGCCTCCACCTGCTCACTTCTCCACAAACTTAGAAAATGCGAATTACCCAGAGCCAGAGAGGACAAATGGCCCAGAGCAAGGGGTGTCCCAGGCTGCAAAGTAAAAGTCACAGCAGAAACTTCTGGGTGTAATCAAGATGCAGCAGCATGGACCAAATCCTTGTCCTCACACAGACAGAACAAGAGAAGTCGGGATACAAAAAATGCTGGTCTTCAAGATGCCAACGCAGGACAATGACGCTGGAGAGATGGGCACCAAGTGAGGACAGGCCCTGCGGGCTGCCTTAGGGGTTGCCCATCCATGGCCCAGGTAGGGGCATCCAGGAGAGCCTGGAAACTGCCCAAGCTCAGTGAGGCTGAGAGACCAGCATGACCAAGGCAGCAGGAAGGTGTGGGCAGAGGGCTGGAGAGGAGAGACGCTCTGCACAGCATCCCGAGTCTCTCGCCCGAGAGCAGGGCAGACGTGGCAGGGCCAGCGGTGCTCTCACAGGGCGGGCGCGGACGGGCGCGCAGCAGCCAGACCGAAAGCTTCATGATTCTCGAGACGGTGGGCAGAGCACGTGGAGGGCCCTGCCTCAGCAGTGCGGGCGTGACCAGCCCTGGCTGAGCTCTGCTCTCTCCAAGAATCTTAAAAGCCAGACCTGCTTCCAAGTAACTCAACTGCTTCCCAGAATAAAACTCGAGAATATTTATAGGACTAGGAAAGCATCCAACAGCCAAGACACGTAATCCACAGCGAGTCAAGTCAAGAATCCGCACACCTGCGAAGCAGCAGGGAGAATCCGTGAACCTCAAGCATGACAAAGACAGCGGTGTCAAGCCATCGCTGTCCAGACCAGCTGTGCTGAGAAAGTCCTAGTGGTGTCCAGGGAAAGACCTGCACCTCTGTGTAGTGACAGGGCAGTGTGGCAGATGTCACCTCAGACAGTGCTAGGGAGGGACACGGCAATGTCCTCCAAGTGCTGGGAGGAGGGAACCCACGGCTCCCCACTCAGCAAAATGTCTTTCAAAATGAAGGCCAGATAAACATCTTCTTAGACAGAGAAAACTGTAAGAATTAATAAACAATAGACAAATTCCCAAACGGGAAATACGTAGCAGGTTCCTGACAATAGTTGTGAAATACTTGTGCATTAAAAACTATGAAGCACTTGCTGAGGAATTTTTTAAAAGACGGATAAGTGAAAGGACATCGCAGGTTCATGGGGCAGAAGATGGAATGTCATTGAGATGACAGTTGTCCCCAGACTCATCTATGAACTCAACACAATCCCAGTCAAATTCCAACAGGGGTGTGTGGGGTGTGTGTGTGTGTGTGTGTGTGTACAAACTGATTCTAAAATTCATATGGAAGCACAAAGGACCTAAATTGGTCAAAACCACTTTTTAAAAAGGCAAAATTGGAGGATTAAACACTACTTGGTTTCAAAACGTAGTGTAAAGCTATAGTAATCAAGGCAGTGATGTCGCCATAAACAATAGATCAACAGAGCGGAATAGGAAGGTCAGGAACTGAGTCACACATGTACCAGCAACTAATTTTTGACAAAAGTGCAAAACATTTCAATGAAGAAAGTGTTTTTTTTTTCCATAAATGGTCTTAGGCAATTGCATATTCACTTGTGAATGGTAAGCTTTGATTCCTAACTCAGATCACACACAATAATGAACTTAAATGAATCACAGATGCAAACATAAAACAAGACATGAAGCTTCCGGTGAGGAGAAAACCTTCATGACCTTGGGTTTGGCGAAGACCAAGATGTACAACCCAGAGCCTGAGTCATGGTGGAATGAATGGATAGATTGGACTTATCAAGGTAACAACTCTGCTCTTCCAAAGGCGGAAGTATTAAAAAGCCACCCACACACTGGGATAAATGTTTGCCAAGCATGGATCCGATAAAGGACTTGTATCTGGAATTTTTAAAAGAAACTCTCAAAACATAAGAAAACAAATAACCTCATTTTGAAAAGCGGACAAAATATTTGAATAGACATTTCACCAAGGAAGATACAGGGGAAATTAAGCATATGAAAAGATGTTCATCGTCTTTAATCACCGTGTAAAGGTGAGTGCAAATAAGACCATGCACAGGGCTGGTGGCGTGAGAGGCCTGGGGAGGAGAGTCCAACTCAGCTCCAAGGGGCCAGGGCAGGGCCACCTGGAAACGGATTTTCAGTTTCTTAAGAAGTCAAACACCTGCTGTGTGACCGGCCTTTCCACTCCCAGGCGTTTCCCCAAAAGCAGTGCAGAGGCCTCTGTCCTCCAGGACACTCACTGTAGCTTCTCTGTGATCGCTGGGAACCGTGCAGGAGCCTGTTCATGGGTGGTCTGTCCAGAGGCCTACTCTGCAACAGAATGCACTGTCGGCTCACGCTGCGACACGGACACGCCTCAAAACACGTGACAGGCGAAGAGCCCACAGGAGCATGTATGTACCTAAGTTCTAGGAAATACAAGCAAGTCCGTGCTGTAGAAAGCTTGTACCTGTTTCCCAGGGACAGGAGCAGACAGCACGCAGAAGCTGGAGGGGAAGCTGAAAGGACATTTGAGGGAACGACAGATAAGCCGTCTCCCCGAGTGCTGCAGACCTCGCCGTGGGACTTCGTGTGTGCAGTGTTCTAGACACCAGAGACACCGCGAGAAAGCTGCGTAAGAAGCAGCCCCACCGGAGAGTAGCAAAAACATCTGTGTTTGAAAAAAGCCATCATCTCACGTGTCCCTGTTCAAAGGCTCCCTACCCAGTGAGAACAGAGGCTGGGCCTCAGGCTAGGCCGGGACACGTCTCCCCCACTTCAGTCCCACATCCCTTCCTCACCCACTCCCCTTTCTGTTCCTGGAGCGTGTCCTGGCCTGCCCTGCTTGAAACCTGTGATTCCCTTCATTCTGCACAGCTGCCTCCCGTGTCACCTCCTGAGGGTCACACATCTGATGGGCCTGTGTGGCTGCCTGTCATTGCCCATCAGACAAGAAGTGTGCACCACAACACAAACCCCAATCTGCATGCACTCTGCTGGCTGGCCAGCCGGCCAGCCTGGGGTCTGCACCATCCCCAAAACTGGACTCCAGGACAGAAAAGAACCTCATTATCTTGATCTCACCCTACTCCCAGGCCCCCAATAGGGCCAGGCATACAGCAGGTGCTCAGATGTGGAGGGTGGACCTGCGACCTGTCCATGCTTCTGAGCACCCTCATCTTCTCCTGGCTGTGCTGGACAGCCTTGCTCTAGGAAGACACATCTGGTTCCTTAAGTAAATACCGGTGAGTTGTACAGCAAGACCTTAATAAACACCAGTTCACTGTGCCGAGAGAGCTCCATAGCACCTGTCACCTGCCACAGGCCCTCCGTGAGCACCTGCCAGCTGCCTAGCAGTGCCAAGCACCATGTCAAGCACACTGCCACCCTGTTTTACTCTTCAGGACAGCTCTGGCAGGTCCTCGAAGGGTCCTGCCCTGAGTGAAGCTTCCTGCTCAGCCAATGCTCATCCTACAGAGAGCAACAGGAGGCCAGGAGCTGCCTGGCTACCCTCCCCAGCAGGGCCTCGTGATCTTGGTATAGTTGACTTGCCAGGTTCTCAAAGTAATTCTCCAAGAGAAAATCACTGCTTCCATCCCTCAGGGTCCCAGGGCTCCAGGAGAAGTGTGGATCTGGAGACCACACGTGCCGGGACCCACGTGAGCTAACCCTGAGTGGCTGTTCAGGGCCCAGCCAAGGCCCCCAGATGCCAGGTGGGCTCCATTCTGTGGGCAGGAGCAGGGCAAAGGGGCAGGGGTCTCAGGTGGGGAGAGCGCTGGCCAACACTGAACTAACTTAGAAGTGGACCGTAATGGTGGAAGGATATTCCAGTTTCTAGATCCGACGGCGCTGACAACCCAGAAACTACAGGATGTCTTATTACCCATGAGAAAATAAAAATGGCCAGTGCTGCCCGGCCATCCCTGTTCCACCAGAAGCAGGAGGTGCAGGGAACGTGAGGAGACAAAGCAGCTTGTGGTTCTGACCTAGGGTGTCACACTAGCAGGAGACACTGGGACGGGCGCACCGAGGGACACTCAGGTTGCTGACCACTGTCCTCTGCAGATGTGGTGTGGCTCACGTGCATGAGCATGGAGGAGGCACACGAGGAAACATAGTGGAAGACTCTAAGCAGGACAGGCGCAGGCTCACCAGGGTCAGTACCTGCTCCGCCCCATCCCTCTCTGGATTTCCTCTCAGCCAGGGGTCCAGCACCCCCTCTCCCCAGCATCAGACCAGAGACGGCACCCGCTCCCTGCCCCTCACCAGCTTCTGCCCATTCCTCTTCTCTGCCTCTGTCTCTCCCAGTGGAACCAAAGTGCCTCTCCAAACAGCCTCCGCGGAGGTTAGGGCTTCAACCTGCGAATTCTGCAGGCCCGACAGAGCTGACCTGAGGATTGTATGCTCGGCACTGTCCTAGGACAGCTGAGCCGTTGAGAGGTGCCCATGAGTTTCTCTAGGTGACCAAAGGAGACACAGGACAAATGTACCTCAACACACCGAAAGCCATAGTGAGAGCCCACAAGGAACATGTTCGGAGGAGGAAGGCCAGAAACCACCCTCTAGGATCAGGAACAAGCCAAGCATGTCCACTCTCATTCTCCTCGAAAGGCACTGGATGTTCTAGCCAGGGCAATTAGAGAAAGAAAGCATCCAGACAGGAAAGGAAGAAAGTCCAAGGACTGTCCCTGCAAACAGGGCCCAGAGCCAATCTGCAACCTGAGGATACGGTCCACCAGCAAACCTCAGTGGTGTTTCTTTATCTTAGCAACGAACTATCTGAAAGAGAAATTAAGAAACCAATTCCACTCACAATGCATAAAGAACACCGAGGAGTACATTTGACCAGAAAATGAAATATCTATCTACTGAGAACTACAACCGGGTTGAAAGAAGCAGTTGATGATTCAATCAATGGACTCGGGGTTCATGGGTGGAAGAATCAATATCCCTGCAAAGTCCATCCGATCCCAAGTGGTCCTTAGAGTCAGTGTCATCACTATCAAAATCTCAACGTCATCTTTCACAGAAATAGAAAAACGCAATCCTAAAGACAACCACAAAAACCCCAAGGAGCCAAAGTGGTCTTGAGTGAAATGAACCAAGCTGGAGGGGTTCCAGTACCTGACTTCAGACCCTGTCTACACAGCATGGCCATCAAGACCGAAGGGCACTGCATAGAGAGACACACCAGCCCGTGGGGCCCGGCAGAGGGCCTAGAAATAAGCCCAGCCGTCGAGGTCAGCTGACAAGGACACGCGAAGGAGAAAGGACGGCTTCTGCGATCAGCAGCGCGGGAAACCCGGGTATTCACCTGCGGGAGGAGGAGAGCGGGCTCTCCTCTCCCACCATCCCCAAAAGTCATGAGAAACAGACTGAGACTCCGGCACAAGCCTCGACACCCGGAAACTCCTGGAAGAAAACCAGAAATGCCCCACGACATTGGTCTATGTGACCCCAAAAGTAAAGGCACAGAAGCAAAAGCCAACAAATGAAATCACACCGTCAAGAACTTCTGCAACCGCCAGAGGTGGGAGGGGGTGCAGAGCCGTCTGACGGGAGGCCGGCCTCCAAACACCAGAACCCAGAGGGCACCAAGAAATAGAGAGCCCGGCAGAAAAGGGGAGCCAACTCACACGGACACCAGCCCAAAGAAGATGCGCCAACAGCCTGGGGCTCCTAAGCTGGCCACGGGGAGATGCAGGTCGAGCCACAGAAGGGCCGCCTCACACCTGCTGGGCTGGCTGCTCCCCCAGAGACGCGGCCTGGACATGGAGGGGAACCCTGGGTGCTACCAAAGGGACTGCAGGGCTACGGGCCCATCGTGGAAAGCAGAGCAGGCTTCTCAGAGAGCCAAGGGCACTACTACCCTGTGGTCCAGCAAGCCCGTTTCTGGGTAAATGAACAGAGAAAGGGACCCATGTGCCCAAGCTGCTGCACTCCCATGTCCCTTATAGCATCACTCTCGGCACTCATGTCCATCATGAGACGGTGTGGGGAACACAATGGATGCTCACCCCCCTTGAAAAGGACGGACATTGTCGTCTGTGAGTCACGGGATGAACCGGGAGGACATCAACCAAGTGAGGCAAGCTAGGCGCAGACAAAGGGGCCTCGAGTCTCACAGGACGTCTCACGTGGGGAATCTAGAAAAACTGAACCCACAGGAGGCGGAGGAGAGGGAGAGGGATAAGGGGAAGGACAGGTGGGGAGGAGGGCCGCTGACCAGGGTAGAGTCGTTGCTCGGGAGGAACGGCCGTCGGAACGGCCGTCGGGGTCTACTGCACACACGGTTATGATAAACCACGCTGTGCTGAGCATTTCACATTTGCTAAGAGTTGATTTTGAATGTTTTCACCTCAAAAAATAAGTCTTTGGATTTGTTAATTAGAATGGTTGACCATTCCCCATGGTGCACACGTGAGGCATCGCACTGCAGCCCGTGAACATATGATTAGCATGATGGTCACTTGTCAATTAAAACAAACGATGGAGACTTGGATTCTCACCTGTGGCCCAGGATCACCCGCTGTTAGTCCATTCTCTGCAAAAAGCAGCAGAGCAGTGACACGGCGCACCCACCCTTGATGCAGGCACACGAGTGTGCACGTGGACACACGCCTCCACGCACCAAGCACATCAGAGACTTGACTCCGTGTGGGGCTGGCAAGTCCACAGCTGTAGGCCTCAGGCCTACAGATCTGGGAATCCTCAGAGTTGTTCCCAAGAGCTTCAACTGACTGGAAGAGGCCCACCCACATAACGGAGAGGGTGAGTTGGTGGCTGATGACACCCACACCTACAGAATACCCTCGCGGCCTCCCCAGAGGAGCATCTGATTAAAAGCAGGTAGGACTGTGCAGCCAACTGCACCCTTGGGATTGACCTTTTACCTGGGAAGGCTGCAGAGCACTAAGGCCAGGTCTCGGACCACCAATGTAACCTCTCCGAGGTGGGACACGCAGCAGTGCTTTTACAAGTGTGCAGTGGCCTGAGAACGGTTGCTTTAAGAGGTAGAAGTCACCGAGTGCTCTCCATCTGCTGCTCAGCCCTCAATCCTGAGATCGCCTCTTGGGGTCCTGCCTCCCCCATGTTGTGGGCCGCCTGCAGGCCGTGTTCACAGCACCTCGCTCAGCACCTGGCTCCTAGGACACCCTCGCCAAGTGGGCGAGGGGAGGCTGCCCAGGCACCTGGCTGGAAGTAGAGGCTGTGGAGTGAGCGGCAGGTGCTGCAGCTGCACCAGCCCTGCAGTCTGCTCCCGAGCCACTCGGTAATCGGCAGGGACACCAGAGCCCGCAAGTCCCAGCCCCAAGCTGCCCCCGGGGGTCCCCAAGTCCAGTTCTTCGGGCACCCTGCAGCCCCGTAAGCACATGGGCAGCTCCTGGCATCCAGGGGACATGCTGCGGTTCTGGATAGCTGTAAGCCCAGGGCCCCACCTGCCCAAGAGAGCCAGCGACAGTCTCGGGCCCTGTGAATCTACCATGGCGACAGTGTATGGTGGGTCCTCAGCACCCTGTGGGTGGCTTCACCTGCGGAGGGAATCACCGCAGAGGCGTTCCATGTGCCCTCTCCACACCTAGACAGGGACCCGAGTGACACGCGGCACCTTCATGCTCCACACATCCATGGAGGCATGGAGCTTGCTAAGAGGGTCCCTTCCTTGACCTCGGACAACATCAGTGGCCACCGAGCACCCCCTCTCTGTGCGTGGCCCTCTGTGCTCTTGAACGCCTGCCTCACACACCTCTGGGCTCCCATTTCTTAGGGCTTCACCTCCAGACCTGGCCCTCACCCTCTGTCCTGCCGAATGGCAGGTTTTGAGGTTCCTCATCAACTCCTAACGGGGAGACTGAGTCCAGACTTTCCTTGGGATCCTCGAGGTCTGGAGCTTGTTCAGCACTTGCTGAATAAACAGCAAAGTTTAAAAAGCTTTGAAAAGAAATTCTAGAAAGCATGGAGACCCCTTTTCTATGTCGAATCCCTCTGATCTGAACTTCCTGCTCCGGCATCCGAGCCTGTCTGGGCTAAGGCGCAGGCCGCCAGGTCAGGTCCAGGAGGTCGGGCCAGGCAGGAAATGCCAATCCCCACGGGTGCTTCCCGGGCCGCCCCTTCCTCCGACCTTGAGTGGCCTCTGCGGCACCGGTGGTGTCTGAGCCTGGCCCCTCCCGCACGCAGCTCGGAGTAAACCAGGCACAAATGCTGGGCCTTTTTTGATTTTGTATTGCTTTTTTGTTTTTTTAACTACTATACAATCCAGGACTCATGGGCCTCTCTTAAGGGTGGTCCCTAAAGGATGGTCTGACCGCACCCTGGCCCAGAGCCCTCAACAGAGCCCGTCCCTCTGGGCAGAGCCTGGCGCCTGGGCATCACCAGCAGAGGAAGGTGCTGAGGGGCTCGGTCTAGGATCAGGAAGGCCTCTGACTTTCAGGACCTGGTGGGGCCGAGGGGCCCAGGACGTGCATGGACAGGGTTCCGGCAGGACTGCCCGTCCTGTGACACAGCTCGGGTGGGCCCCTCCTGGGGGCAGCTTCCTGGGCTCAGCTGGGCGTCCCTTCAGGAAGGGCCACGTCGGATCCTGGGTATTTACCACTTAACGTTGTTTGGTCAGACCTCATTTGCCGAGAGGGACCGTTTCTTGCCATGAAGGACTTGCATTCTTCACCTCTCAGGTAGCCCTGGAACGCGCGAGGGGCTGAGGAACCTTCAGCCCTCTCAGGGACCGTGGATGGGTCCCCTCCTGCTCCTGCACGCAGCCCCGGGCTCCTGCCGCCTCTGCGACTGCCCACTCCTGACGCCCCATCACCCACCGCCTGCCCTTGACAGAGCTGGACAAGCACCAAGAAAACGGGATCCTTAAAAGTCACTGCGACTTTCTTAGGCCTGGGTGACATAAATGGCCCAGAGTGACCTGGGAGGAGGACACTTCACTGTTTCCTGGCGTCCACATCCTCGCCCCATCTTGTGCGATGTGTGCCCGGGGTGCCATTCACACCAGCCTGTGCGTGGCCCAGCTGGGGAGGGGCCGGCCCACATCTACAGAGGGGCCAAGGGTGGCCTTCACGCCTCTCGCCGACTCTCACGCTTTACGTTGAAACGCGGTGACCAACAGGGTGTGTTGCCCTTCTCTGCTCCCAGCCTTCTTCAGCCTTGATTCTGATGAACAAGAGTACAATTGACAGGCCCGTCCTGGCTGGTCTCCCGGCCCCCACTGACCGCCTCTCGGAAGGTCCCCAGTTTCCCTCACAAGCCATAAGGAGGGTTTGGGAACCCTTCCAAAGTCATTCTGTGCAGCTCGGATCACCCTGTTACCCAAACCAGACCAAGAGGCATCAAGGACAGGAAACCTCAGCCAATGCCCCACAAACACCAGCCGTCTCCCAGCTGAGGACAGTTGCCCGGGCATGGACACGGCTTCCCAACCTCAGACATGGGCAGCCCCATGACCAGTGACTGTCAGGCCCAGCGTTACCCTCGGCCGGCGTCCGCAGCCCTTCCACAGGGGAGCCAGGACCCCCAGATGTGTTCTGGGAGCTGCTGCAGGAGAGACACGTGCTTTTAAAACAGCAGCAGCTCCAGGCAGACCGTGCCAGCAAGGTGCCAAGGAGCTGGTTTGTCCCAGCCCTCGCCCGCGGGCCGCATCTCTGCCTGCGTGGTTTGGAACCCACACGCCAGTGCCAGCCCGAGTGCCCCTCGGCAGACCTGGGCTGAGTGCCAGCTTCCTCAGGTCCTCTGGTCGGTACAACCCCAGCACGTGTCCGGGAGGTCACATCTTGGAGGCCAGCAGAGGGGACCTCGTCAGCACCAGGAGCAGTGCCGACACCACACTGCACAGGGCCAGGCTGCGGTGACACCGGGCTGCGGTTCCTCTGCTCGTCGGCCATCTGACCAGCACCTGCTTCTTCCCCAGCAAGCAGGACCATGGACCAGGGAGAGCGGGCCAGACTTGCACCTGGGGCTCGTGGAGGGTGACACAGGCAGAACCGGGAGCAGAGCGTCACTGGAAGGGGACGCTGGGGTCGTGGACGTTCTAAGTGAAAGTCCCTTGCAGTCCCCGACCCCACCTGTCTCTCCCTGGAGCCCAGTGTCCAGGCAGCCTGGATTCTCAGCCGTGATGCTGGGGGCGCCGCTGGTTCAAGGTTGCGTGGTTCCAGTGAGGTGGCAGCAAATGACATCGAGGACGGATCAGTGAGCACCGTGTGCCTCACAGTCAGGCCCTTGACTAGCCTTGTCTCTTGAGTCCCTGGGACAGCTGGATAAGGGGGACACGACTGTCACCTGCAGGTTATCGACAGTCAGGACCTGGACTTGCCATGACCTCCCAGGGTGACCTGCACAGTGTCGGGTAAGTAGATTCATCAACGCAGGAGCCCGAGAGTCACTCTGCCTGGGCTGGGACAGGTGGCTCAAGGCAGGTGCCCCCTAGAGGCCTCATGGCTTTTCTTCCCCGACCAACGCAGAGGACTTCACCCACCTGTCCTACCATCTGGGCACTAAGAGATGAGCTTCTCCTTTTCCCTGATCCTTGCCTCGCAGGCAAGCAAACCAGGTCCTCCTCAAGCACGTCCATGCACATGGGTGGAGCCCAGATGTGCCTGTTTGGCTGCAGGACATCAATGTTCTTATTAAGTTACAAACTGCTGAAGGAATGAGGTCATCCACATCAGTGACCGAGCGTCCAGAGGCAGCAGCCCGACTCCACTCCACTGCTGGAGCTGAGATGAGGTATGGACTCGGCGCTGCACAAGCTCCTAGTGAGGTGGAGAGGACCAGGACAGATGTCACCCAGGAGCAAGCACTCACCCCCAAGCATGGCGAGGCAGGACCATGTCCAGAGGATCACCTCCAACCCTATACCAGCTCTGCTTTACCTTACAACTGAGGCACAGAGAGGGTAAGAAACTTGCCCAAGGTCACAGAGCTAGAAAGGAACATGTCAAGACAGGTGGGATCCCATCCTCCTCAAATTATTCCATGAAATAGAAAAGGAGGGAACCTAGTATCACCCTGACTCCCAAACCAGACAAGACACATCAAGGACAGAAAAGTTCAGACCAATATCCCTGATGAACATAGATGCAAGAATTCTTAATAAAATACGCAAATCACATGCAAAAACATATTAAAAAGGTAGTGCCCCATGATCAAGTGGGAGGCCAGGGATGTAAGGTTGGTTCAACATACAGAAATCAATAAATGTAAGTCATCACACCAATAGACATAGTCTAGAATCATGTGATTATCTCAATGGATGCAGAAAAAAGCATTTGACAAAATACAGCACCTATTCATGTTTAAAACACTGAAAAACCTAGGGATAGTAGGGACATACCTCAACACTGTAAAAACTATATATATAAAACCCAAGGCCAACATCATTCTAAACAGAAAAACTGAAAGCATTCCCTCTAAGGACTGGAACAGGACAGGGCTGCCCTCTTTCACCACTTCTATTCAATATAGTTCTTGTAACTCCAGTCAGAGCAATTAGGAGAAATTAAAGGGATAGAAATAAGGAAAAGGGAATTCAAACAATTCCTATTTTCCCACAACACAATTGTGTATTTAGAAGACCCAAAAAAATTCTACCAGAAAACTTTTAGAACTCATAAATTAATTCAGCAAAGTAGCAGGATATAAAATTAACACCCATAAATAAATTGCATTCCTGTACATCAGTGACGAATCAACTGAAAGGGAAAATAGGAAAACTACCCATTCATGATAGCCTAAAAAAAAAAAAAAAAAAAAACTTGGAAATCAATCTAACAACAGAGGTGAAAGACCCCTACAATGAACACTAAAGAAAGAAGTTGAAGAAGACCTTAGAAGATGTAAAGATCTCCCATGTCCTTGGATAGGCAGAATTAATATCAAAAAGGCCATACTCCCAAAAACACTGTACAGATTTAATGCAATTCCTGCTAAAATTCTAATGACATTCTTCATGGAAATAGAAAATGCAGTCATGAAATTCACTTGGAAAAATAAGAGGCCTAGAATAGCCAAAGCAATCCTTAACAAGAAAAGTGAAGCAGGAGGCGTCAGAATACCAGACTTACACTACAGAGCTATAGTAACAAAACCAGCATGGTATTGGCACCAAACCAGATGTGAAGACCACTGGAACAAATAGAAGACACAGAGACAAACCCTCATAAATACATTATCTCATACTAGACAAAGGCTCCATAAACATACATTGAAGAAAAGATAGCCTCTTCAACAAATGGTGCCAGGAAAACTGGAAATCCATGTGTAACAAAATGAAATTTAACCCCTATCTTTCACCCTGCACAAAACTCAAGGACCTAGGCACTAGAACAGAGACCCTGTGCCTACTAGAAAAAAATGTTCAGGACCAACTCTCTACCATGTTGACTTAGGGTCTGATTTCCTTAACAAGACTCCTAAAGCACAAGAAGTAAAATCAAGAATCAATAAATAGGATGGATTCAAACTAAAAAGTTTTTTCATAGTGAAGGAAACAATCAAGAACATGAAGAGAGAGTCTTCATAATGGGAGAAAATTTTTGCCACCACACCTCAATAAAGTATTAATCTCCAGGATATATAAAGAACTCAAAAACCTAACACCAAAAAACCCAAATAACCTAATCAATAATGGGCAAAGGAACTGAACGGGGACTTCATAGAAGAAGAAATATAATTGTCAACAAATATATGAAAAAAATGTTCAACAGCTCTAGCAATTAGAGAAATGCAAATTAAAACTACACTGAGAGTCTATCTCACTCCAGTCAGAATGGCAATTATCAAGAACACAAGCAACAATAAATGTTAGCCAGGATGTGGGAAAAGGTGCACTGTACATTGCTGGTGGGACTATAAATTGGTATAACCACTCTGGAAAACAGTATAGAGATTCCTCAGAAAACTTGGAATGGAACCACAATTTGACCCAGTATCTCAGTCCTCAGTTTATACCTAAAGGACTTAAAATCAGCATATTACAGTGACCCAGCCATATTAATGTTTATATCAATTCAATGCACAATAGCTAAGCTATAGAACCAGCCTAGGTGCCCTTCAACAGATGAATGGATAAAGAAAATGTAATAATATAGAATATTACTCAGTCACAAAAAAGAATGGCATTATGACTTTTGCAGTAAATGGATGGAGCTGGGGACTATCATGCTAAGTGAAATAAGTAAATTCCAAAAAGCCAAAGGCCAAGTGTTCTATCTGATATGTGGGTGCTGATTCACAATAGGTGGGGGGGAGGTGGGAGTGTGGGGCAGTGGGAGGGAAGAATAGAAGTTCATTGGATTAGGCAAAGGAGAATGGAAGGAAGGGAGTGGGGATGGGAATAGGAAAGATAGAATAAATCTGATGTCATTTTCCTATGTTCAGATATGAATATACAACTGGAGTAACTTTACATCTTGTACAACCACAAGAACGGGATCCCAATTAGAGTAAGGTATACTCCATGTATGTATAATATGTTAAAATATGCTCTGCTTCTCTACTGTCATGTATAGCTAAAGAGAATTTTAAAAAAATCCATGTGGGATGATTGGCGCCCACAGAAACGTACACAGTGAGTCAGCGAGGAAGGCCACCTGCCTGCAGATGGCCCTCAGCTGAGAAATTCTCAGGCCACGAGCGAATGTTGTGCCCCTGTCCACACACTGAAGCCCGGGTCTTCAAGGTCGGCATTTGAGGTGGGCTTTGGGAGGGGTCTGAGGGCGGGGCCTTGGTCCCGGGGTCGAAGCCCACATGAGAAAGGACGCAGAGGGCTGTCCTGTCCCCATGCAAGGCTGCCACAGGAGGCGCCATCCAGGACGCAGGCCGGGCCCTCACCTGAGCTGGAATCCAAGATCCAACCACACGAAAATGGTTCTGTGAGAAATTCACCCTCGGTGACCCGATGCTCCAAGGCTCCGCTGACCTCACACACCTGCTGTGACTGCCTGCATGCAGGTGCCCGTGTGGCTGTGCTCACGTGTGCAGGCAGGTGCTGGTGTGCGTGCACGGTGAGCCCCGCCTCCGGCTGCCGTGCACGCCCAGCCTGCGAAGTGCCTTCCTATGCTGACCACAGACCACGGATGCCCAGCCTGGAAGCCGATCGTCAGCCCTGCACTAAGGCAGACACCCCAGGTGGCCCAGGCAGCGACGTTCGGTCCCCTGCCTTCACGCAGCCAGCCTGCCCTGGATGGGGCCTCGGCATCTCCAGAAGTGAAATTCTAAAATAGAGGCAGAGCCATGCCAACTAGCAGAGAATTCAGGGTCACAAAATGCTTGAAATAAAAGACCCCTCCATGTTCACGTGGGACAAGACGAAGCCCCCAGGCCCCACCATGCGTGTGGCTGTGTGGACAGCAGGGGGTGGTGGACACACTTGGCGGCTGTCCCGACAGAGAATCCATCAGCCCGCTGCGGGCACCGCTCTGCTTCCTCGCCAGGTGTCAGCTGAGACAGTACCAGCAGGGACAGACTCGAGACATGGCGGAGAGAATCCAGTAACAGAGCTGGACCTGGTCCTCGGGGGCACAGCAGAGCCCACGTGAGCTGCCCCTCAGTGGGGAAATCCCCAGAGAACACGTGTCAACCAGTCCTGAAGTTTGCTCCCCAGCATTTGGTGTCGGTGATGGCAACTTGGGGAGTCAGGGACACACCGGGGAACGTGGTAACCGCTTCCTGCGCCTGCTCTCGGGCCCAGGAAGCCCAGGTTACACCAACACGGGAAACTCACCCCCACCAGTATTTCAACCTCTGTCCCTGGGGCAGAGCCGAGGTTCCCAGTGACGAAAGGCGCAGGTGCCTGATCTTTGATTCCGTGTACCCTCCGGACAGGAGTCGGGACCTCATGTCGGCAGCTTGGCAATGCCCGTCGGAGGAAACCCGGAGGCCTTTCCTGGAGAGGGAGGCCCGAGGGAGGACAGCAAACGCAGCTGGAGGCTTTCTCTGTGCCCAGCCGTGAGCCAAGGGTGATGGGCTAACCCAACCAGGCCTCAGAAGAGCCTGGCATGGAGGTGGACTGCTGGGGACAGAAGCCTGGGTCCAAACCCCAGCCCAGCACCAACTGGCCAGGAGGCCTCAGCCTAGCCACATGGCCTCTCTGGGCCTCAGTTTCCCCATAGGAAAATGTCACCTACCTGGGGGAACACAGAGATTTCTATAGCAATCCCTGACCATGCCTGATACGTGCGAAACACCCGGTAAGACAGGGTGGCCACCGCCATCAACAGGGTCCAAGAACCATGTCACAGAGTGGGTGAGGGACTCAAACAGGGTCACACCCCAAGTGCAGGGCCCAGTCTACACCGGTGGTATCCAGCGAGGGTGATTCCCTGCCTCAGGGCCACTTCTGACAGGTAGAGACCAGGGAGGCTGCTAAACATCCTGATGCCCAGCATGGCCTCCATGGTAGAGCCTCCTAGGCCTGAATAGCACTAGGGCCGCGGCTGAGGCCCCGTTACACCTGCTGGACTCGGCGTGACCCATGTCGCCCTGTCCTGCGGGAGGCAGTGGGTGTTTAAGGGCACGCCTTTGGCAGGCTCCAGAGTCGAACACGTCTGGGCAGTACCAGGGTCTGTCTCTGCAGAGTCGTCCACGGCCACCTGGCCAAGCGCCGGCTGAGTTTCTGCCACAGAGACCCTGACTCAACCATCAGCGCTGGCCCCCCAATGGGATCCCAGTGCCCCCTGGGTCCTGCAGCCCCACCTGGGTTCCTTAGACCAGGTGGAGAGGCTGGGAGGGAGGCAAGGTGACAGGAGGGACACTGTGCAGTCCTGGTGGCACCTGCCACCCCGTCCCGTCGGCTCCGTCAGAACCAGCATCGCCATCAGTCACCACCCATTCCACTGGACCCCTGGGGAAGAGGGCCTGGCCTCCTCTCCAGGACAGGGAGGCCCCGCTCTGTCCACCCACGACTTCTGCACGGCCGTGGTGGAGCCACCCGTCCAGCACCGTCCCCGCTTCCACGTCTTGCCTTGCTCTCTCAACCGGGGCTTCCTCCGTAGAGTCCAAACCCTGGACGTGCGCAGGGCACCACGGCTTTGGCACACCGCCGGGGCAGCACCCTCAAAGCCACCTGCCATGCACGCTAACGTATGTCCACTCCTCAGAGAAGGAGAACCTGGGACGACACCAAGCCTCCCGCACAGCAGGCTTCGGGGGCCTCGTCCCTCCCGAGTCTGGCCGCAGGCCTGGCGGCACGTCCTAGAAGAGGCGCGTCCTGGGGAGTCTGCCCTACGCCTCTCCACGTGTGGACCCCAGCTGCCCGCTGCGTGCTGGCAGAGAAGTGCCAGCTGGGGTGTGGCCGGGTGCCGGCCCCTGGGGGCTCTGCCCGGCCCAGCATCACCTCGCCCTCCTCACCAGAGATGACGGAGTCGTTCAGCACCTCTTCATCCTGGTACAGAAGCAGGTCGTCCGCGAGCTCGGGACTCGCCATCAGGTTCTCCTTGTTCTCCTCCGACTCCTTCGCTGTCGCCCGCTTGCTCTCCAAGACCCCGTCGAAGCTCCAAGTCTCCTCCCGCTCCTTGCCCCGCTCCATGCTGGACGTTCTCGACAGACGGACATCCACCCGCTTCTTTGGAGACACTTTGCTTTCCCGTCCTTGAAAACTAGAACAGAAAGTCACAATAGTCCTACGCCAGCCCTTGCTGGAAACCTGGCAAGAGCGACTTGGGGACAAGGTGACCCTGAGAAATGCAGCTTCTGTCCTGGGCACCTGGCAGGGAGCAGTGAACAACCTTGGCCCTGGGCAGGGGGCTGTTCTGGAGAGCACAGAGCATGCGGTGACAAGGCCACCAATGCGGGGCTAGAATCGAGGGCTTCGCGGGCCTGAGAAGGGCACTCTGCTCCTCTGATGTTCTGCAAAGCAAGTGTCCTGTGGCCCATGCTGCCTCCAGTGACCCCCTTCCCCTTCTACCCAGGGGCCACGTGGATGGAGAGCAAGAGGTGGCCATGGGCACGGGCCTCTGACCCACCCAGTGAGACACTCCAGACCTTGAGTTCTGCACCAACAGCAGCCCTACCCTGTCGGCCACTCTGCCTGTGACACCCCTGCATCCCCAGGTCCCCTCATGTGCAGCCCTGGCCTGTCCCCTCCATGGGAGCCAAGGTCAACCATGAGGTCTGCAACACCTGGGGCCAACCAGGCGCAGTGTCCTTGTCAGAGATCATCCAGTATGTCAAGATGGCGGCAGCGGTGCCGGGACCCCGGGCCACCCCGGGCAGAGGCCCGCACGGGAGCCTGGCGGGAGTGCTGGTAGCGCGCTGTCCCGAGCAGAGCAGGGTCTCACCTGTCCTGACGCTGCTTCGTGGCCAGAGCCCTGTGCAGCTCTTCCATGACGCGGCTGGGGGGCAGCGGCCGGTGGACCGTGGTGAGGTGCGGGGACCCCGTGGGCGTCGAAAGCTGTCCTCGGAGGGGCGGGTCCGTGCTCTTCACACTGGGGCCTTGAAAGAGCACAGCCTGGCCTGTCGTGGGAGGAACCGAGGAGAACATCACAGTCCAGGCTGGACCAGGGCACCTGTCCATGTCCCTCCACCCACAGGGCCCGCCTGCAGGGGCTGAGCGGTGCAGGGTGGGCCACCGTCCTTCCTGCCTGCTCTCTGCTCAGACGAGCCTCCTCCTCCTTCCCTGCTGGGACCCGCATCCCACAGCCACACTTCATCTGGAACCCGGAGCCTTCCCGGGCTCTGCGGCCACCTCCAGCCTGGGTGACTCCAAGCCGACTGTGCCTCCACCCTGTCCTGCCTCCGCGAAGGAGCCCTCTGGAAGGCCACTCCATCTGTGATGGGCTGACAGATCTGACTCCATGAGAATGTTACAGGCCAGACTCTAAGGGAAATGACTAAACAGACTCCATTTTGCTCTGAGACTCCACGTTATGTAGGAAATAAGCTTCTCCCATGGGAACACCCGCCTCTGTGCCCATCATCAGTTACCTGGTGTGACATGTTTAATAATATACAATGGCAACTCCTATGTAGTAAAGAATTGCTCTCTTTTGATTCCTGTTGCTCCTAAACAATGTACCATGTGAACAGTGACCGTGTGGATGTTAGCAACCATTCTTTAGTTTGTACCTAGGTAAGGGTCATTTTGACCCACTTCCCCCTCTGTTGATGATCTCATGATGTTAGTTTGTAGTTTCAAATCATAGCAACAGACACTAATGATTGATGTGATTTTTGGTATAAGAACCCCTACAACCTGTGGTTGGGGCTGTTCTCCCAATAGCCATTTTTTGGGGCATGTGTGAGGTAGTCAGTCGGTCGGCTTAATAAAGACTCTCAAATTGGACTTCTGAGTGGTGACCGGTCTGTTCTTAAGTTGCGCCCCATAACGCATCAGCTCCTCCCATCTTCCTTAGGGTGAGCTCAAGCTCACGCCCAGGCCAAGGCCCCCTGCACCATCCTGCTCTGCCTCCTGGCTTCGCCTCCTCCTCAACCACCTCATGCAGCACGAGAGGCTCTTTCCAGCCTGTCCCCACACTGAGCCCTGCACAGGCTCTCCCTCTGCCTGTGGTGCTTTCCCTCCCCTGCTGCGCTCCCCGCTGTGGTGAGGCCTTGTGTGAATCCCGCCTGTCTGGAACCTGACACCCACCCTGGGGACCTGAGGCTGTCCCAACACCCTCTCCTCCCACTTGGGGAGGTGACCCTGTGGGGTCTGCCTTCTCACCAAGGGATCCCCCCGGCCCAGCTCTTAAAATCTGTGCAAAACCCACGTATTTACATAAAGTGAATTTGAAGCTCCTCAAAGCAGAGGAGCTCGATCACAGTGCATGAAGACGGCCTGCCCGCAACAAACACCTCCCCCCCAGGGCTGCGAGCAAGCCCCCGGAGGTGCTCCGAGCGGCAGGGCCTCGGAATTCTTTGCAGGATTCAGCCTGTGGTCTCAGTCTTCCTCTCGCCAGCAGTGAGAGCCGGGGCGGAGCCCCACAGCTCTGTCTGCTTGTCCACAATGTAGGCCACCAGCTCCTCGGCACAACGGACACCGGCAGCCCCGCCCCACTCCCTCCGGGGCTTCTACACACTCTACCTGCAACCATCCCAGCAGGCTGATGCAAGTGAGTCGACTCTTCTTCAATCCCAACAGGAAGAAATAGGGACCTAAGTCACGCCCTGTCCTGAACACACAGTGACACATGGCCCCGCACAATCTTGGAGTGTGAACGGCGTCCATAAGAGCACGTCTCAAGAGCGGAAGTATCTTGGAGGCTCTCGGCTCTTCAACTTTCTTTGTAAGCAGAGCCAGGCTTTGGGCCCACAGCCCAGCCCTGCCCTGGGCAGTGGAGCCCCGAGGGGCAAGGCAGAGAGGTGGCCAGGAAAGAGTCCAGGGAAAGAGACAGCAGGAGCCATGTGGCAGAGGGACCTGTGAACAGAGAGCTGAGGAACCAGGAGGTGCCAGCTGCGCAAGGTGTGACCAGACTGGACAGGGGCTCCAGCAGCCGGTTCCCATGCACCTCAGCACTCCTGCAGACCGTCCCTGCCCACAGTGACCACACCCTGAGCACCTGCAGGGGATCCTCAGTGTCACCCATCTCTAGCCAGTGTTGCCAATGCCCCACTGGATCCCATGAGAAGGATTCATTTAGACACGTCTTATAAGTAGGGAAACAGAGGCAGTGTGGCCTGGCTGGGACTGTCTGGGGCCACAGTCCAGGACTGACCACAGTGGACCACAAATGTGACCAACAAGCTCTCCCTCCACTGCTCTAGGAATCACTGTGCCCACCCTGGGGGTATAGTGCCCAGTGGGCCACTTCTGGCTCCCATTTCCCAGAGGAGGAAACTGAGGTTCAGAGCAGCTCAGGAGCATGCTGCCAGGAGGCTCACAGCTCCCATAACAATTGTCAGGGGTGGAGGGAGCCCTGCAAGGGAGCGTCTGTCACCCAGAGACTGAGCAGGGAGAGCCCTAGCGAGGAGCTGCCTGGCCTGTCCAGGACCCACACAGCTGAGACATAGGAGGCAGGGGCCTGTGGACATGGACGAAATGGACAGGCAGCACAGCAGCAAGTAGAGGAGCACCTGCCTACCTCGATGGGGCCCCTGTGACTCAGGGGTGCCAAAGACTTTCCAGAAAAGACCAGAAATGTGGCCCATGAACAAGAAAACAGGACTTGCCAGACACCAGAGCTGCTGGCAGTGCCTTGATGGTGGACTTCCGTTTTCCAGCACGGTGAGAAATAATCCCTCTTGTTTATAGCCACCAGTTACTTTGCAGCAGCTGAAATGGACCGAGACACCTGTGGCCCTGTCCCAGGTGAGAGCATGCCTAGGTGGAGACCTGGGTGGGCACCTGTACCCCATGCCAGGGAGCCGGCTTGCCAGGGGGTACTCCCTCGGCTGTCACGCAGCCTTCACGCACTGCGGCGAGCATTCCCGAAGGCAAGGGGAGCGCCTCAGAGATTCGGGCTCAGCCTTGGCTGGAAAGGGCTCCCCAAAGATGGCAGGAAGGTGCCCTCCTCTAACTTGGGTGTCCATGCCACCCAGAATGCCCAGATTTCTTGACCTTTCCAGAGATGCAGACAGCAGCTTTCTCCACACACACATCCCATTGGTCACCTGCACTTGCTGAGCACCTGCTGTATGCCAGCTCAGTGGCTGCATTCAGACCTGACAGTGAACACAGAGTGGGGCTGGGAAGGTGGCTGGACCTGCAGAGAGGCGGATTAGGGTCCCAGAGATACTGGAACAAGTGACCACCAACTGGGCAGCTTCTGCAAAGGAAGGCCTTCCGCAGCTCTCCACACTCCAGGTGTGGGCAGGGTGGCTCCTGAGGACGTGTGGGAGAGACCCCGGCCTCTCTCCCAGCTCCGGGCTGCCATTGCTCCTGCCTCTGCTTCCATCTTCAGGTGTCCTTCTCTGCATGTCCTTCCCTGCCTCTACAGGGACACCTGCCCTGGACTCAGGCCCACCGTAGCCCAGTGATACTATTGATGAGGCCACGAGGTTCCGGCTTGGCCCATGTCCTAAGGGACGCCACTCTGTCACTATTCAAGGCAAAACAACCTGGCACGTGCTGTGGGGTGATTGGTTGGTTAGGTCCCCAAGAGGGGCAGCTTGAGCCAAGCGTATGGGCCATAGAGGACACATGGGGAGCTGGGAGGGACCGGCCAGCAGGAGGGTGGCCCGCCCCCTCTCAGCCTCCCCCAACCAGTGACATACCCCTTGTGGATGACAACAGTGCACTTGGTCACAACCACTCAATCAACAGCACGCCTGGTCCCAGACCCAGAGCCCCCGCATGCACATACCCACCTCCTCTGGTTCTGGGTCTCTGGGTTGAGAGACTCAGGTGCACTTAATGCTTACTCTGATCAGAGTAGAGGGAACTGGCCCAGGGAGAGGCAGCCCCCACTGAGAACACCTGGGGGCGTGTGCGTCCCACCCTACAGGGTGCTGAGGCCACCTTCTGAGCTCAAGCCCCCGCTCCTGGTCCAGCAGCTGAGGCCCCAGGTTAATGTATGCTGGAGGAGGGGCTGGGTCACCCATGCAGGTAGCTCTGTGTGGTGGCCACTGGCCTTGGGCTGAGGACTGGGTTAGAGTCTCCATCGGCTGTGGGACTTGGGATGAGTTACTGGAGTTTCCTGAACTTGGTTTCCTAAACTGCAAGCTGGGCACATACACCAGCCTGCAGAGGCTGGCCTGCAGGTCCAGTGAGGCGCCTGGTCCAAGCTCCACCCGGTGAGTGGTGTCCCCAGTGCTGGCCTGGCGTCCCCTTGAGCATGAACTCCTGAAAGCCACCACCTCCCGGCAAGCAGGCTCTTCTTCCCCAAGACCCGCAGTTCCCTTGAGCTCCAGCCACGAAGGGCCAGAATCAGCCCAGTGTGAGGCCCCAGCATGATGGCCGAAGGTGCAGAGGGCAGGCGGGAGGGATGCAGGGAAGGATGGGTGGATGGACAGATGGATGGGAGGGAGGAAGATGGCCGAGGATGCACGTGGACCCACCTGTGACGTTTTTTGTGGTTTTGGAGTTCACCTTGGGTGGCGGGGTGGGCAGCAGTGGCGGGCTGGGGAGCTGGCCCATGGACCTCTCCAGGGGTCTGGGTGGACTTTCCAGGGAGTCAGACCCTGCTGAGGCCTGAGAGAGCTCGTCCGTGGTGGGCAGGAGGCTGCTGGGGTCTGCTTCCTCCCTGCTGCAGGCAGATGGCACCTTGGTTGCTTCAAAGGCAAAAAGAGGGCTCATAACTTGTTCCTGGGACCACAGTGCTGAGCAAGCAAAGCAAGGGAGTCTGGTGAGATGGGATTGTAATAGGGAACGCAGGGCAGGGCTGCCTTCACACATGCACTGACTTCCCCCGAGCTCAGCCACCAAGAGGAGGGAGAGAGGGAGGTCATCCTGAGTGTGGGTGGCCCTGCCCCTTTCCCACGCAACAGACGAGGTCCCCTCACCTGCACGGTGGCCACTGTGACAGGTCCTGGGGTCAGACACACCCAGGCTCAAGTTGCCTCTGCACTTGCTGTGACCTGAGTTACTAAACCTCTCTGTGCCTCCATTAACTCATGTGTGACCCTGTACTCATGACAAGAGCCACTCACGGGCAGGTTACTTTGAGGTTTCACAGGAAGTGACGGATGTGTGCCTGGTACGTCGAGACCTTCACGCTAGCAGCTCTGGCTTCTACGTCTGGTTCCCAGCAACCCTGCCCTGACATGTCCCTGGGTTTTGAGGAAGGGCAGCTGGCCCAGAGCCCTCGTCCCCTCTCCAGCTGCATGTCGAGGACCTTGTGCCTCCTTGAGCACTCTAGGTCACCCCCTCTGCCTTCTCATTTCTCTCTTGGCCCAGCCCACGTCCCACTGTCCACCGTTTCTTTTTCTTTCTTTTTTTTTTTTTTGGTATTAGAGATTGAACCAAGGGGTGCCCAACAACTGGGTCTCATTTCCAATCCTTTTTATTTTTTATTTTGAGACAGGGTCTAAGTTGTTTAGGGCCTCACTTAGTTGCTGAGGCTGGCCTCACACTTGCAATCCTCCTGCCTCAGACTCCTAAGCCACTGGGATTACAGGCGCATGCCACCATGCCCAGCACTGTCCACCATTTCAACCGCAAGCCACCAGTGCAAGTCACCAATGTCCTAAGTCCCTTGCCCAGCTTCCTTTGCACTGAGTCCTGGGGAAATCCTGCCTCTGGTGAAGCCCCCACCCACCTGCCCCCACCCATGACAGATGCTGCAGGAGGACAGTGACATGGGGGACTATTGAACTTCTGGGTCCAGTCTGGCCTCCCTCCCTCAGGCAACTGATCCCCGTGTCCCTGACCTTTCCTGCCTCTAGCCCTCTTTCCTCAACTGTCGCACAGCTTCACCTGCAGCTTTGTAGGGTAAACTGAGGCCTCAGGTGAGGGCTCCTCTCGATCCCCAATCCAGATGCGAGCCTGCTGTCCCTCACACAGGAAGACAGGCGGCCCCGTGGGCCCAGGCACATCCTCATTCCCTGCCTCAGCAGGTCCCGAGGTGCCAAGCCCCACAGAAGGCACGTGATGAATGTCTTTGGGCCCTGCTGAACCTCCTGAGGAAGAGGCCAACACTGTCACCGCGCATCTGGCAGCCTGGTGGGGCGGTCCTCGGGCCATGGTATCTGCCAGCCTGGGATCTCCCCGTCTCTGAATGCTGCTAGGTCTTGCGCTGTCCGTGGTGCTGAAGTCGCAGTGAGGCTGAACAGGGCACCTGCCCTTTCCTGCCCTGAGAGTGTCCAGGGAGGCCATAGATACACAGCACAAGCCCACACCCCTCCGCTGCCACATCTTTTGTGCCTCCACCATCTTACACTGGAGATTTTGCTCTAAGGCTGGGCCCTCTCCTGTGATAAGTTCATGGAATATAGGCTTTGCCTCTGAGGGCTGGCCCTCCCGACTCCAGGAGAGCCTCTCACAACAGATGCAGGGGCCCAGCTGCCAGGAAGGAGGCTGGACTGAGCTTGGCCATCATAGCAGGCTTGTACCTTGGTCCTGCATGGGTGTCCAAGTGAAAACACTCGGAGTTTATTTTCTTGCAATTACCAAACTGTCCTCAAAGCTTCTTTTTTAAGACTCCTGGACTCTAGGACTCCTGGACTCAAGAGCATCATTATGTCCAGTGAACTGTAACCTGCAACTCTTTTAAATTTTTAATGATTTTATTTTATCTGTTCTAATTAGTTGTACATGGCAGTAGAATGCATTTATATATTTTGATAGATCATACATAAATGGAGTATCATCTCTCATTTTTCTGCTTACACATACTGCAAGATCACATCAGTAACCTGCAACTTTTAAAATTCACAATTCTGATGAGTCATTTTACTTTATAATCTTTTCCCTGATAACATAGGCCTTTTGTGTGTTCTAGGTAAAAACAGTTGTGCGGTTTCCCTGTTAAGCCGCAGGTGAGCACATGCACGCCCATTTTCTCTGATGCCAGTCTTGGGGGTTTTGCTGGGGATCCTGCCTCACACAAACCAGCAGGGCAGCAGACGCCCGAACCCTCAGGACGCACGCTCAGCGTCCAGGTCCTCAGCATCCAAGCTCAGGGTCAGGTCAGCAGGCACACGGTGCGCTTGAGTTCGCAGCCTGCATGGCCTGGTCTCCCACGAGATCCCACAGTCCCGTTTCTAGAGCCCACACCGTCGTGGGCACTTTGCTGATGGAGGCTGTGGAGAGCCCCACACTTGGAACCTGCTTTGACGGTTGGACCTTTGCATGCCTTCTTGCTCTGATTCCATCTGGGTGAACAGGTCACACTGGGCACCCAGCATGATTCTGGTCATGAGGGGCAGAGACAGAGGAATGGCTCTCCTGGCCTCACCCAGGCCAGTCTCCAGCACGCCTCCCTTTCTGTGTGTGCTTGACCCCCTTCCAGATGAGGTTCTTGCTCTCTGCCTCTGTGTACCTCAGTTTCCTATCTGTACCTGCAAGGGCACCCATCCCTGTCCACAGGAGCGGAGGCTGCACGGGGTCATGGAAGGGCGCCTGGAGCCATGTGGCACCTGCCCAGTGTGAGCAGCCAAGGGCCAGGCTGCCAAGTGAGCAATTCTGGTTTTTTTTTGAGCGGGGGAGGGTACCAGGGATTGAACTCAGGGTCACTTGACCACTGAGCCACACCCAAGCCCTAGTTTGTATTTTATTTATAGACAGAGTCTCACTGAATTTCTTAGCACCTCGCTTTTGCTGAGGCTGGCTTTGGACTCGCGAGCCTCCTGCCTCAGCCTCCCAAGCCTCCAGGATTTCAGGCATGTGCCACTGCGCCCGGCATGAGCGCATCATTTTAGCAGATTGATGGGCCTCCTTGTTTCAGGAAGGTGTGTTCAGCCTCAGCAGCACTGACATCTAGGGCTCCACTCCTCATGATGAGTGGTGTCCTGTGTTAAATGCTCGGCAGCAGCCCTGGCCTCACTCATCAGATGCCAGTAGTGTCTCCAGGTGAAACAACCCAGTGTCTACAGACACTGCCACACAGTGTGCATGGGGACAGTGTGAGGCTGAGGCTGGCACCATTACTCTAGGTAAGCGCTACTCACATTTTTAGGGGACATGCTTTGTGGTGGAGGGAGGCCCAGGTGAGAGTCACAGTTGTGACATCCTCATGGCCCCAGCCTGGGTTCTGCAGAATGGAGGTCTGGACAGGCCCATTCAGTCCTCTGGGTCCTAGTGTCTTCCCAGGACCTTGGAATCAGCATTTCAACTGGGATTCCCAAGTCTGTGTGGGGGCATAGCCAGGGGAAGGGCCAACTGGGAAACGGAGCACCTGGGCTTGGGCCTCACTCCTAGGTTAGCGACTGGCCCTCCTGCATCTGGGTCAGTGCTCTGAGTAGGTCTTCACTAGAGAGCATGGATTTGGCCAATTCCACATGCCCATGCAGCATCGAGAGACTGTCCCCCCGGCCTCTGTTACCACTGTCTCCATTTCTTCAGATCACAACTATCTACCATTTGAAAACCAGTCAGACCCTCCTGACCTCATGTACCCCCAGCTTTGGCTACATTCTCTGCTCCTTTGAAAACTGAACTTATCAACAGGTCTTCAGACTACATCTCTAACCCCGCCACCTACTCCCCCTTCCTCCCCCTTGCTGAGCCGCAGCTTCCCTGCCCACTTGTTGCCCGGTCTCCATGCTGACCACACATGTTCAGGCCCTGGTGAGTTCTGTCCCTGCACCCAGCTGCCTGGGAGTCCAGCCTTGGTCCTCCTCCCCCTCCTCCCTCTCATGAGTCAATCCCATAACTGGACCTCTGGCTTCAGAATCCCCCCCATCCCTGATGACCCTTGACTGCTCCTCTGAGCTCTGGACTCATAGCCACCCAGACATCTCCATCTGGAGGTCAAATAGGCATGACAAGACACACCCCCACCCAGCTCTTGATTTCCCAGAACAAGCCCTCCCAGGGTGGCCACCCTCCCTCACTTGTCCAGCAGCAATCCAGCTTGTGAATGTGATTGAACACCAGTGGGGTCCAGGAGCTGCAGCCATAGCCTGAAGCAAGACAGAACCCCTCACCAGGCTTAGTGCCACCTGGCCCACCATGCAGCAGGACGGGTGCCCACCAGGCCTTGTCTTCTCCTTTCTACACCTTTCACACCCAACGTGTGGTGAAGTTCTATAAGCTTTACATCCAAAATATCTCAAAAACATCCACTTGATCCACTGAGAGTTGCCAGGACCTCTGCCTGGACCCCAGTCATGGTCCCCTGATGGCCCTAAGCTCCACCCTTGCCTCCCACCCTTCCCAAGCCCATCCCCTCTAGAGGGCCAGAGGGTAAATGTTTTCCGTGTGGATTATATGGTCTTTGCTGCAATTATAGTGTGTTGGTATGGAAAACTCTGGAAGGCATGGCCAATACAAATAGCTAAATCCCTCCTGACTTCTCACCACCATGGCCATGGGGTCACCTCTTACCCTCAGCACTGCCCAACAGAACTGTCTCCTCCTTGTGCGCAGGGTAGCCATTCACTGCAAGTGGTCACTGAACAATGAATGGGCTGATGTTCCTGGGGTGCTGGAACTTTATTGTATTCTAATTTGCTCAGGTAACCAGCGGCTACTGCACTAGAGAGTAGATCTGGATCCTCTGGGAGTGAGTCAGGACCCAGTGCACCCTTCCAGGCAGAGAGTGGATGGGAGGCAGGTGCTGGACGGAGAGAGAGGGGCAACCTCTTGGCCTCCATGCTGTGCCAGTCCCTTAGCAGCACCTGAAGGTCACACAGTCAGGCGCAGCATGCAGGATCGGGCCTGCGGCTTGCAGCTGAAAAGCTCCTGTTCAAGACTGTAGAAAAGGCTCATATTCCAGAGCATTTCACAAGCAGAGCAAAGTTTTATCTTCTACTTGGCTCTAGTTTGGGTGTGAATGCTGTGGTTAAGAGCAAACCACAGAGACAGGCATGGTGGTATATGCCTGGAATCCAGAGACTAAGGAGGATGAGGCAGGAGGATTGCAAGTTCAGGGTCGGTTTCAGCAACTTAGCAAGGCTCTAAGCAATTTAGCAAGACCTCTTGTAATTAAAAAAAAAAAAAAAAAGAAAAAAAAGAAACTCAAACCCCAGTTGTCTGCGCTGTGGCCTTGGGAGAATGACTTACCTCCCTAGGCCCGTTTTATGTACAATATATCAAGTGGTCACAAGATAACTCAGTGCATGCAGAAATGCTCACCAGTGCCACTTCTTTGTATTAGTGTACTCATGGGAACTCCAGGTGGGCCCTGCCCAGCCACACAGTACTGAATAGGATCCTGTCCCCTGAATGTTAAAACGCCAGCTCCTCCCAAGAGTCACAGGGAGTGATCGGCCACTGGTGCTGCAGCATCTGAACCAGACCCAGAGAAACCATCTCCCAAACACAGAAGCCCAGCCACCCTGAATCACAATGACTGCCGACCTCTTTGACGGCTGTCTCTTCCCAAGGTCTCTGCAGTGTCTGGACACATCGGCCTGCATACACCGTGGTTGGGGCACAAAAACAGCAGCCCCGGTGAAGGGAGGCGCCGGCCAGCCAGGGGTGGCCCTTCCCACTTTCCAAGACCCCTCGCCCCGACCCAGGGAAGTTCATGGAAGGTTTGATTTTTATGAGAAGGAAGCTCACTTTCCTTGGCTTTCAAAAAGCAGCCGAGTGTCTGGAATAGCGGAAAGCACACTGGAGAGAGGCCAGGGGCTCCAAGCGCAGACTGGCCCACAGGGCATCGCGTGAGCTGGCCCAAGGTCAGGGATAGAAGCTGGGCACTGCAATGACTCATTTGCTTGGGAATCTGTTTTCTCTGCCATTGGGTGACATCTGTCTTTTAGGAAATTAGTTTCAATGCAGAGGGCCGGGGTCCAGGTGTGGGCAGCTCCCTTGGGTGCTGAGATGCAGGATGTGAGAAAGGGAGAGAACAGTACTGGACTAAGGGTTGTCCTCCCAAGATCTGAAACAGGAGGCTTCAGAGACCTCAGGTCCTAACTTGCCAGCAGTGACTACCTCATTACCTCCATAGGCCCATCCCGAAGGTCAAAAGGTAAGGCCAGGTCCCTGACCTTCCCAGAAGAGGAGGCCAGGCAAGCCCACACAGAGAAGACCCCATCTGCAGGGGTCCCTGCTCCACTCAGGCACCGTGGCTGGGTAAACAGGTCCTGTGGGGCCTCGACTTTGATGGTCCAAAAGAAATTGCACATGTGCATTGTGATTTTTTAAACATTTGAAAACACGTCAAGCCAATGTTTAAAACAGTGTTTACGACCTGCGCGTTGTCAACCTGTTCCCTCACTGAAGTGTCCCTGCAGGGCTGGGCTTGTAAATGCAGACCCAGAGCTGCTTGCCACGGGACAACCCTCCTGGTTCAGAACCAGGGCCTGCAGGGTGGGGCAAGGTCACGGGCTGCCCCAGCTCAGTAGCAAGATGCAGGTGGCCCCACATCCAAGGACACACAGCCAGTAGGGGCACTGCCTCCCAGGGTGTGTCCATAGGCCACCAGAGACCACGTGTCCAAAGGCTAGTGACCATAAGGACAAGGACAGTAATGATGGTTCAACACAAGACGGGCAAAACGTTTTGAGTGCCAGTGAGCACCAGGGCTGAGCGGGGTGTTTTCTGGGGATTGCCTGCGAGGTTTGTGTGACATTCTTACTTTATAGTTCATGAAACAAGCTCAGAGAGGTTACATGACTTGCCTGTAGTCACACAGTTTCCCATGTCAGCCTCAGCCTGTTGTCAGAGACGGTGCCCTCACTGTCCCATCTGTCTTTGGGGGACTCACTCAGCCTGCCTGCCTCCTTTTCATCCTGGGACATGCTGGTCTCCTGGGGCTGTTTCCAGGATGAACAAGGGGGCCTGGCCACAGCACAGAGGGCAGCTGCCCGCAGAGCACACACCCTGAACACAACTGTCCACGTAGCCATGATCACCGGGGGTGTGAGGACCCGACTGCATCCCTAAGGAGTGAGCAGTCATCGGGAAGCGGAAGCTGGAGGTGGGGGCGTGGACCCCCGTACTTCCTGCTTCAGAAGGTGCATTCTGCTCTGAGTGAACTCACGAAAGGAAACCCTCCTGCGAGCCTGGCGGAGACCCCTTGTGCTAAGCAATGAAAACAGACACTACTGAAATGTCTTCCCACTGTCTGCCCTGTGCCACCCCTGTGAAGTCACTCACGTCCCCAGGGGCTCAGGACTCACAAGGAGAAGCAGGGTGCACAGCAATGAGCCTCCCCCGTGCACGATGGGCGTCCCCCTGCCCGCCCCCACCGCAGCACTCTGCAGGGAGAGCCACTGGCCAGCCTCGGGACGCTGGCTGCCTCAGGAAGCTGCCCGGGCACTGGGAGAGCTTTGCCCAGCCTCGCTTGTCCTGCCCCAGCTCTGGCTGCACCTGATCACCTCCAGATGGTCAAAGGCCCTGGTCTCTCTGCTCCTTGGCCAACTAGGCCACCGAGACTCCGTGGCTGTTCCAGGAGCGGCTTCACTGGCACACACCACCCGCTGCCACTCATGTCACCTCTGGCTGCTTCTGGGCCTCAAGCCCTGCGCTGAGCGTTGGGTCAGAGGCACCGGCCTCCCCAGGACAACTTCTTCAGCCCCTGTCCTCTGCCGTCCGTCTTCATGTACTCTTCCTGCCCTGGGCGCCCTGCCCCTGGCTCCCTGCAGAGCCCACCGCTGCTGTCCCTCAGGCAGGTCCAGCCCGGTAGTCCCTCCATGCAAACTCACGGCAGCAACAATGCCGCTCTGCTCACGAGAGCCCGCCCCAGGCCCCGGATCTTCTACCCTACTGTCCTGGGGTCAGCAGAAACGCCCCATCCCAGACACTCCTTCAGAGACTTCCTGAAAGTCCCACTGAGACCACAAAGACACATACGAGAAAGGTCACCCCTGAACGTGTTTAGCCAGGCTTGGGAGGAGACAGGAGCGCAGTCCTTCTAAAGTTTACACCAGCTGTGTGGTGTGTGTGGCGGGACCAGGAGCAGCCGTCCGAGAACAGTGCTCCACGCCGGCTACGCCTGACCCTGGGGGGGACCCTGGTCGCCACCCAGGCTAATGAGCAGCTCAGCCCGCAGGGTCTCTAGCCAGTACCTGCATTGTCCAAATGGGCGTCCGAAGGCAGTGGCTCATCTGGGGAAGCCTGGTCGGCCCCAGTGGCCAGGGGACTTCCTGGCTGAACGTCATTTGCAGTCAGCGTCTCCTGCTTGGGAGTGGACGGTTCGCTCTGTGTGGATTGGGGGCCTCCGTCGGGGCTGCTCATTTTGCTTTCAGCATCTGCAAGGAAACTGAGCCGTCAGACAGACCACGCCTCTCTCCGATGCCCTTTCATTACTGCCGGAGGACTGCCCGGGACTGTGCCATCCAGGCCCTGTGCCTGCCCTCCCTGGGCAGCTCCTCCCCTCATCTGTACTCCACGCACCTCAGCCCCTGGCTTCCGTGTGCCCTCTATGACTCCAACACCTGTGGGACACTGGATGAGCCCCACCTACGTCCACCCTCTTGCACTGGGTCTTTGTGGTGCCCTATTCTGGCCCTGCCCACCACCTGCTGGCTTGCTTGGCTGGGGGTGCCAACTGTCTTTTTCTGAAAGTGCCTGCGGGCTCTTACTTGCTCCCTCCTGCCCCTCGGCCCTCGCCCCGAGGACAGGCACCAGGAGGAGACCTGGGGCCACCCCAGACAGTGGAACAAACCCAGACTGCTGGGTGCCGCAGGCGGCAGGATTAGCACGTGCCACTGGCACGGTGACAGAACAGTTCCTTTCCGCACCGGCCATCGGGCTTGAAGTCACCCACGGGGCGGACACTTGTGATTACCTACTTTGTGCCTGGCAGGGGGAGGTTAGCAAGGTGCCACCCTTGCCTCCACACAGACTCTCAGCAGAGACTGCAGAGATGGCCACAGTGGTATCTGAGCCCAGGAAAGGGGCAAGACCAAGGGTTCAGGGGCACAGAGCAGGGAATTTCCGGGTCAGGCAGCAGCCTTCCCAGGAGGGGTGACCAGAGGCCCCTAGGAGGCTTGAGGGAGGGCCTGGCCCTGGACTGACCTCCCTGATCCCCCAGAGCAGGCAGGCAGCAGGCCCCGCCCTACCCGAGCCGCCCCACGCCCTGTGTGGCCTGGGCAGTGGCCTGCGCTTACAGGCACCCAGCCAGCTCCTAGAACAGGCCCATCGCTGCTCCCAGGCCCATCTCCACCACCGTCACCCCCACAAAATAAGGTGGCCAGGACACGGACCTGGAAGGGCTGCCGTCTCCAGCATCAGGAAGCCCCCACGCCCCTGCAGGTCTAGAGTCCCCCACTTGCTCAGCCACGTTGTTAGGTCCCTCTGGGTTGCACTCCGAGCGCCAGCCCAGAATCATACTCAATGAGAAGTTCATTCCCAAAATAGCCCTGGTGCCAGGCCGTTGCTAGGAGACGCTAGTTGGGGCTGTGGGGCGGGTGGCTCAGCCCTGCTCCTCTCACTCACGGCCCCAGGCTCCCTCTGGCCAGGCAGATCCACACCCACTGCTCCGCCCCTTGGAGGGCTGCAGAGGGGAGCTCAGGGGCATGCTGTGTGTCACACTGAGCAGCCGCCACAGACATGCACACGAGTGTGCACACCCAGGCAGGGAAACACATGTGTGCACCCATGCGTGTGCCTCTGTGTACAACATGACAAAGGGACCAGACTCCAACTGTTACTGTCCAGTCCCCAGGAGCCCGTGACTCCCGGGTCACTGCACACAGCACCCAGGTACACATCTCATGATGGGGTGTGACATTCCTTAAATTATTTAAGAAACTGCAGAGTCAGTGCACACAGGAAGACGGAGGGAAGTCGTTCAGGGACAGGAGACTGTCCACACAGGTGACTGTGCAGGCTCCTGTCCTTTTGGGTTGGGCTGGGGACCTCCACACCAGAGGCTGCTCTGTCCTTGGTCACAGATGTTTCGGAGGAGGAGACAGGGTGGGAAAGGTCACCTTTCCCTTCCCAAGTGCAACTGACCCATGTCATTCATCTGCCTCCCCACGCCGCAGACAGTTCCCGGGTCTGCAGATGAGCAGACTGCAGGAAGGAGTGGCCCTGGGGGTTCCTAGGACACACCCAGTGACAGCATCAGAGAGCCTCTGCTGAGGAGAGTGAAAATCGTGTGGACGCAGCCCCCCACCCAGGCCCAGTGCGCTCTGTCCTGCCAGCCCTGCCCAGGGCCCAGCTCGCACTGCCAGCTGCCCAGCTGCTGCTTGGGCAACCCCAGGGTGGTGGGCACGCATGCCTGTGCTCGTCTGTCCTGTGTGCAAGCCGCAGGATACCCTGGGGTTTGTCCTGGCCAATGAAGCTCACATTTGAGTTCTTGGGGCCACCAAGGATGCTGGGCAGTACTCTCCCTGGGCCTCCCTGCCTGCAGGCCTGGCCACAAGGCAGGCAGGCTGTGAGGCAGCTGGCCACAGGGGGGCGCCCATGGCCACATGTTGGTCTCTCCTTGCTGGGAGAAGGCGGTGGCTGAGGACTGATTCATTAACCCAAACCCAGGAAAACCCAAGACATGGGACTGCTCTCACCCTGGGGACAGGAGGCGGTGCCTCGGCCCTCACACCCCTCCCCTTCCCGGAGGTAGCAGAATGCTCCCCTGAACTGGAAGACACCCCAGGGGGCCAGCTGCCATCAATGTGGAAGGGCATCCTGGTGCCCCCAGCACCTGGACAAACTAGACAGGGGACCTTGCCCTGTTTCCAGGGATTTCCTCAGAGGCCTCCGGCCAACATCTGAGTGTGTTCTGTACCTAGCTTATTGTGGCGGCAGGTCTACCAGAAGAATACGCCACAGAGAACTTAAGCCACCCCACCAGGGGCAGCCCTTGGGCTCCTCTCCGTTCTGATGTGCCCAGGAGACACTCTGGCCTTGCTCACAGATAAGGGCAAGCTCACTGTGGCCCCCTTCGCCTGGGGCAGTACAGGTTCCCACAGCTGGGCTCCCCTGGGCAAGTCTGTCACCCAAGCCAGGAGGGGGGCAGGGAAGAGAAAGGCTTCTCATGCCCAGGTCTCTCTCCTACCCTCCAAGCCCACCCACGCTCAGGACGCCCCTTCACTGAGCTCTGGGCCTTGCTCCCTCGGACTGGACACCCCCCCACTTCCTGACCTCTTGCCTCTCAACCCTCCGGCGCGAAGCTGGAGTCAGCTGGGAGCCTCTGCAGGACTGGCCCACACAGGTCTGAGAAGGTCTCATTGAACTGATGCCCAATAACAGGGGGTCATCATGGCTGCCAGGTGATTCTCACGTGCAGCAGACTCTCGGAGCCAACCTGTGTCCCTCCTTCCCGCTGGACAAAGGCACAGCCCAGGCCTCTGACCAAGGGGCCCCGACTCCTGTTCTTAGGGTGCTCTGTGCCCTCCTGTGCCTTCCTCTTCTTGGTTCGGACTTTGTTCCAATCGTGGAATTCCCCAGTCTTGTGCCCCACAGGAGCGTGTGCCCTGGGAGAACACTACGTGCCCACCTGTATCCTCGGCAGCCAACATGGTAGACACCCACTGAGGCTCTGCACCATTGATGGATCGTGCATGCTCACTCTCGGGGACAGAGATGGCCCTGGTGGCCACTCCTGCTCCCGCTACACCATTGCTCGGCGAGAGGGAAAGAGCAGAGGGGGTTGGAAAGTGCACCCTGGCACGCCGAGGCAGCCTCCACCTATTCCCTGTGGCCCCAGGCTAAGAATGGATTTTATAGCTTCAAATGGTTGGGAAATAAAGAAAAAACAGTTCGTGACTCATAAAAATTATTTGAAATTCAAATTTCTGCATCTATAAATAAAGGTTTATTGGCACACAGCCATGCCCACACACGTAGGTACCGTCCATGGCTATTTCTGCCCTGTGACAGCAGAGACGGGTGGTTGAGACTGACTGTAGGGTCCCTGCAAACCCAGGGAGGAGTCCAACCCCCAAAGCACAGATGAAAGGTATTAAGAGATTCAAAACAATCTGACTGGGATGTGTTGATGGGGACTTTGGTAAGGGCATCGGGGTGTATCCCTTGATTGGATTCTGGGGCCCTCACAAGAGGGAGAGAGACCAGACAGACACACAGACACAGAGGCTCTCTGCCTCCCTTGCCATGGAACTCTGTGTGCCATCTCCAGAGCTGAGCCAACACCCGCACCTTGCCCTCTGACCTCCACGACGTGAGCTGGTAAACCTCCTTACACATTAGCCTGCCTGGGCATTTCAGCACCGTAACATAAGGCAGCCTGATGCAGCCCCACAGCCTAGGAGACTCAACACCTGACCCTTTCCACAAAGCTGGGCCAACCCTTGACCTGAGGACACTGCCTCTGGCCTCTGTCCCCACTTCATCCAACACAATCATCTTACAAAAATTCAGAGTTTAAAAAGTCAACTGCACTCCTCCTAAAAACTCTCCTCTAAACTCATTCAAAAATTAATTTTTGACAAGCACTGAATCTACATCTTTACTTCTTCCTCATTCATCAAAACTAACAATTTTTTGACTAGATGATGAACAGACTCATCGTTTCTCTTTCCCCTTTCCCTCCCCAAGATCCAGATAAAGCCTTTGGCAACATAACCAAAATGCCAGAGTTTGGCACTTGGGTTCCATCCAAACTCAGAGTCCTGACTTGTATTTCAGAAATGAAACTCCACCAAATCCAAGTCCGAATAGAGCACGAAAGGTCCAAGCACCAGGGGCTCACGGCAGGCTTTCCTCGCAGGTGGGGGGTCCTGGTGGTATTGAGGGATCTGGAGGAGGCCACCCCCGACATGCACAACTGACCCCTCCACTCTGCACCTTGGGAGGCAAAGGGTGGCAGAAGCCTGGGCCGCAGCCGGGGTTGTGAGCTACAGGCTGGTTGTTCACAATCTGGATGGACTCCATGAGCTTCTCTCCTAATTTCTGGAGAAATTACTTGGACCAAATCGCAAAGGCACTAGTCCTATTTTAAAGCAGGAAGGGGGAGGTAGGAATCAACATATTCATACAAACTTCAGGGAACTTGCTCTGGGGGCTTCAGTGAGGGGGCAAGAGGTAGGTCCAGTGCTAAAGAGATTCCCAAGTGGTAGAGGGGTTGTGAAAACCCCTAACCAAGATTTCTCAGACTAGAGCCACAAAGGGTGTCAGGATCTGAGCCCGGTGCCCTACACCAATTGAAATCCCTCGTGAAAAGGAAACTTGGGAACTAAAGGATTCTGTTCAATTAATGTGCTGGCAATAATGATCAGCCTTGTGTAAACAGAGGGTCATGTGCACACTACCGAGATGGAACCTGCTGGACAGACTGGGGGACCACATCCCTCACCTGCACCCCAAAGATGAGGCAGTGCACACTGGGTACAACCCTGTGAGCCAAACGCTTGCTACATGGAAGCGGCGGCAGAAGTAGGGACAACTTGCCCAAACTGGGGCTGGGAAAACGTAGAACAATCCAAACCCATGCTACCATTTTGGAGGAACAAAGAGGAGCCTGGACCCCCCTCCTCGCCCTGCTGCCAGACATCCCCAGGAAAGGATGTGCGTCCCAGTGCCCCTGAGGGACACTGCTGCCCTTGGTCCCGACTCTGGGGCATTTCTCCAACCTCGGAGGCTGCAAACCCCACATCTGGCCACAGGACGCCTCTCACATTCATTCTGTCCTGAGGGGCTTCCCAGGTGGCTGCCTGGCTGGGTGCCCGGCACAGCGACCCCCACCCAGTGCCCACCCTACTCACCCTGCTCCATCATCTCCAGCAGCCCCTGCTTGATGAGCTCCTCGCGGCCCTGCCTGCTGGACATCTTCTTCTCCAGGGCTGCACGAGACACAAATGTCCACATGAGTCACGGTCGGAGACCTCACAGGGCCATCCGGGTCACAGCAATGCCCACCTCAGGTTTCACAGACAGTGGGATGGCAGGCGCCTGGCATGCAGGGCCTGGTTCGCTGGCAGGAGAGGAAGCTGTTCCGCACGCCCGAGCAACCTGCCGAGCGGTGTGCCTGACGGCCAGAGCAGCAGCCTCTCCTGTGACTCACCTGTGTCACCTGCACACACTACACCCTCCTCTGAGCCACCCCCTGTCTACCCCCAACTTACCAGCTGGGGAATGAGGCCCCCTCTGCCCCCAGTGCCCCGGGGACCTGTATGTAGTGAGGTGGGCTCAGTTAGCCTCTGCTGAGGACCCCTGCTAAGACCCCACCCTTAATGTCTGTCTGCATACTCTTCCGAGCATCTCTCCTTGGGGTGGGGGTGATTCTCTAGCAGACCCAGGTCAGCAGACTTCAAAGAATTCCCCAGAGGGGCAGGGCGGGAGGGAGGGGGTCAGTCTCAGGTCCCTCCCCTGACCCTGACTCACCAAATCGCACCCGTTCCTCCATCAGGATGGCCGGGTACCCAGCCCAGGGCAGAACCCATTCCCACAGCTCAAGGGCTGTCCCAACGGCTCCGGGCAGTCTTCACCCACTCCTGGATCCCCCTTTCTCTTTCCATTTGCCTACAGGTGAACCCCGGTTTCCAAACACAGTTACGTAATCACTGGGCTGCTCGCTCTGGAAGATCAAGGTGCCTGCTCTCGAGCAGATGGCAAAGCCCGCGGGCTCTCCTCGCGCAGCGTGCTGGGCCGCCAGGTGTTCAAGACAAGCAGGGCGGCCACTTCACCCAGCTCATTGACAAGCGGAGGCGGCAGAGACAACCAGGTGAGGACAATGGACTGGTTAATTTCTACCTGGGCAGGGTTAGGTGCTGGAGGCCCCCAGAGGGCAAGACCAGGTCAGCCACCTTCAAGGACCTGAGGTTTGGGTGCAGTGAGGACACAGGGATCCCACCACAGTGCCAACCCAGCACGAGAGCCTACCACGCCCAGGCGGCAGCAGTCAGACCAGCACACTGGGCAGGATAGACCACACCTGTCTACAGGAGGGAGCGTGCCGGGGGAGGGGTCCTGGGAGGGGTCCTCTGGGGAAAGCAGCGCATCTGGGGCTGCCAGGGTATAGGTCGAGCCGGGAACCAAACGCAGCGGGGAGAGGCGTTTTCCAGAAGGGAACGTAGATTCTGTGTCTCAGCAGGTCCAGATGCTGGATGGTGGCCAACGCTGGCACCCTGAACTCTGAGCTTGGGGGTGTAATGGAGATGGTGTGACCCACACCCCCGATGGGGGCTCCGAGCCCAGCAGCAACTCGGCTGCTCCCCGTGGCCAGGTGTGGACACAGGACTTCGCCTCCACTGACTCTGGGTCCTTCCAAAGACCCAAAGAGGCAGCTGGGTGGGGGGAGGTCTGTCCCCCAAGGGGTGGGGACATCAGTCCTTCAAAGTGGGGGAGCAGGCTGGAGGCACCCACCAGGGCAGACGGCTCGGATGCCACCTCTTGTACTACAACTGGTGTTGGCAGGAGTCCCTGAGCCCTGCCTGGCCCGGCCCCCCGAGTCTTCACTGCATCTCCTCCTGACCACTGTTACCTGTGACGTCAGGGATTCCACCCGCTGAATCAAATACCCCGTATACATTGAGGGGATGCTGCAGGTATTAACCTTGAGACCCTTCACGTCCTCCCAGGGTCCCTGGAGTACCCCGACACCTCAACACAGCACTGGGGGAGCCACCGGGCCCAGGGTCCTCACAGTTGAAGGCAATGAGCCCGGGAGGTCAGGCCTCCCAAGGCTGGGCCTCTGCACTGTGCGCACGGCAGGCCTGGATCTCCCGTGTCCCGTGTACCCGGCGCACGGGAGGGGCTGGGGAGTCGTCAATGATGACACCTGTTTCTTTTCATTCTTGGCAGAGAGAAATCGTTGGTCGACCTCTTCATTAAAAAGTAATTGAGCCAGGTGCGGTGACACATGCCTGTCATCCCAGCGACTCGGGAGGTGGGGGCAGGAGGACGGCAAGTTCAAAGCCAGCCTCGGCAAAAGCGAGGTGCTAAGCAGCTCAGTGAGACCCTGTCTCTAAATAAAATGCAACACAGGGCTGGGATGTGGCTCAGTGGTCACGTGCCCTGAGTTCAAGCTCCAGACCAAAAAATAAATAAAGGAATTAAAAAGTAATTTCACAGACTGAAAACAAGGGTGAGGGGCGCCATAGCCACAGTGCCCACCACAGGGAACTGATCATGCTGACTTTGTCCCCACCACCTCCAAGTCCTGGAGTCTGTGTCAGGGAGCAAAGTGGAGCCCAGAGTGGCAGAGGCAATGGCCTGGGGTGGCCCTCACTCCCTGAGGCCCAGGACCAGCTCCCTGGAGCAGTAACCTTGCACATGGCCCCCGGCCAGCTCGTGGCAAGCAGCCCAGATAGTGGCCTCTGGGGACTGCAGTGCTGGGCTCCTTGGGGTGTCCAGCCAGAGCCTCTCCTGCCCAGAGCATGTCCTGGCCCTGAGGGACTGCCTTCCCTAGGCCCAGTCTGTTTCCTCACCCCTCGGCAGGCAGGATCACACGACAGGGCTGACCCTGCAGGGAGGGGCACAGTGCTCTGTTGACACCTGGTCTCTTGGGTCTTGTCGTCACCTTGGGGCCACCTGCCCATGGTGGGTTCCGTGGAGGAAGGGGCAATGGGACAACCCGGCGCAACCCAACTTCCCACAGAGCTGGGACTGGCAGGGTGTGAGGATGCAGCCTGAGTGAGTGTGGGAACCTTCTGGATCCTTTGGTGGGAGGCACTGGGACAGGTGTACCTAGTCAGAGCAGAGGCACTGGAGTAGATTGGCTTTGTCTTCCCACAAGAAGAGCAACCTGAAGGTATCGAGGCCCCTCAATGTGGCCTTAACCTCAGAATCACCTAGGGAGCTCCTAGAAACAGAGTTAGGTCTAACCCAGGCCTCCCACACCCAGGCCTCTGGGGTGGGACCCAGGCCTCTGCCTCCTTCATCTAGGTGAGATTATGGGAGTGGGAGGGCAAGGACCATGGTGGAGTCTGGTGGGCTGTGTGCTTGCTGCTGGGCTCCAGTGTGATGGCCCAGTCCAGCCTCGCCCTGCACTGAGTCAGAGCCCCTTAGCAAGGCCCCAGTGACTGTGTGTACCCTTGGGTCTGGGCACGCATCCCTTTGTGGTGACCCCAACAAGGTGACTGCTTAAGGGAGGTGACCAGAGGAAGGCTGAGCAGCTTCTGGTCCTCAGAGGCCCTCCTGAGTGGGAGCCGGGGAGACAGTTCCCTGCAGCACTGGGGGGCTGCCCCAGCCAGAGCTCGGGGGCCCTCCGGGCCTTACCTGAAGTTGTCTGCTTCAGTTTTTCATTTTTCTTTTTCCTCCATTTCCAAGGCTTGAAGATCCTGCCCAGGGTGGCCAGCTTGCTGTTCCTCCGCACGGGGGGAGTTCGAATCCCTGAGACCAGATACTCAGAACGCACGGGGGGAGTTTGGTCCATCTCATCTGGAAGATCAAACCAAGGGAGGGTCTCGTGACCCCCATGCTACCTGGCTGCTGGGGACCCAGCAACTCCCTCACCCTGAGGGTCACCAGTGAGTCCCAAAGCCTAGAGCACAGGAGGGTCATCAAAGCAGTGGACACTCTGGGGCTCCTCATGGATGCACACACTGGGCAGTGCCAGCTCACACGTGGGCACACTCCATTCCCCTTCTGTGGGGACCCTCCCTCTGAGCTCCCCACAGTCATGGGCTGCCCTCTCCCAATTCTGCCTTCCACCATGGTGATTAAAGACTGCCTGACTCTACCATGAGACATTCCCTGCCCCAGGGCCTTTGCTCATGCTGTGCTTGCCATCCATGCTGCTCTTTCTCCCAGCTTTTCTCTGCTCCATAAACCAGTTCCTCCAGGAAGCCTTTTACCAGAGCCAGACCTTTGTCTTCCACTCCTGAGGCCACCTGTGCAGGCAAAGGAGCTACAGGTCCCACTGGGCACTGCCTTCTGCCAGACTGTCAGCTCCCCGAGGACAGAGCACAGGCCTAGCACAGCTGCAGACTCCGGCCAGGGCCTGCCCATTGGATGCCTCAGCAAACAGCTGCAGAAGGAGCCAGTCCGTGAACGGACAGAGGGAAGTGGCGGCCTTTCCATCCCCTCCTTGCTGGAGAAACTAGGCCACGTTGGTAGATTCTGTGGGACGCATACAGATGGATGTCCCAGGGAGCTGCTGGCAGGGTGGCTCCTTAGGCAAGAGACTGGCGGCAGTCCCCACGTCCTTCCCTAGCAAGGGGCCAAGGAGTGGTCCTTCACCAGCTGTGTGCACGTGTGAAGAGAGCGTAGCGGAGCTGTGTGCACAGGAGGGAGAGGACCTGGGGTCCACTGCTGGGTCAGAACGGCCAGCGTGTGCGAGGGGCTGTGTGCAGCATGTGCTGGCATGAGCACACGGGGCACTGGGAAGGGAGACGGCGCCTCAGTACAGCTGCTGTGCAGCTCGCCACGGCGGCTGCGGGAAGTCGAGTTAGATGGAAACGGAAGTTCAGCTGGTGAAGTGGCGGAGTTGGAGGAAAACTCAGGGCATGACCAGCGCAGCCTCCAGCCGCTCAGTGTGGACACCATCCCATCGACCCACGCAGTCTGGAATAGTCCAGGCCACCACTGTGGCAGAATCCTCCTGGGACAGGGAAGGGACGTTCCCTCCAATTGTGACAAGGGCCCGAGTCCCACCCAGGCTCCCGATCAAGCTCCCCGTGTCTTTCGGGGGGAAGTCCCAGGTCTGCGCGTGAGCCCAACCTTGTCCAGGGTCCCCCCGCACACACACTCCCGCCTGAGTGTGTGCAGCCTTCCACACCCAGGTGAAGTCACCTGATTGCCACCTGTGAGAAGGGGCTAGGATCTCTGACCTCTGACCTCTGCAGGTCCCAGAGTTCCCCAAGCAGAGGGGCTGGGGAGCAGGGAAGGACAGTGCCTGACAGGTTTGGCAGCAGAAGGAAGAACGGGTGTCCAGGGCCCCTCAGACCCTTCCACCTCCTCCCTCCCACCGAGGCCTCCTGCTCCACCTGCTGCCCCTCCCAGCCTGTCACGGTCCATCCTGATTCTGGGAAAAGCCAGAGTAAAAAGCATCTGAAGGCCCCTGGGGCAGTGGCCTCTGTGCCCAGTGACAGCAGACCCGGCTGGCAGACTCTGGAGCTCCTGCAGCTTTGACTTCCAGAGGACTGCCACTCGAGGGCCCAGGCCTGTGGGCAGGCCACTCCGCCCGCCCCGAGTCAGTTTCTACAACTGTAAACTAAAAAGCACCCTGCGGGTAGGATGCAGGAAGCCCCAGGGTGACCTGGGGTGGCCACCGAGGCAGGAAGCACAGGTCCACCCAGGAATCCAAGGCCTGCTGACATGTGTCATGGGGCATGTAAGAGGGTGTCCTGCTGGGCTAAGTGGTCACTGGGACATGTGTACGGGGCATTCACAGGACAGCTTAGAGCCGGCACACCAGCATCACGGGCTCACTCCCGGGCATCTCCTTCTCCACCCTCACTCTGGACCTGAGCCACAGAGGGAGACGGTCGATGTCCGCTTCACAGACGAGCAAACCGGGGTTCAGAGCCGTGAGCTGATGCTGCTGGTGGCTGTGATCTCCAGAACACCTCCTGTCCCTAAGCTGCTCCTGCCACCTAGACCAGGACATGAATGGGGGGACACAGGAGGGTCACCGCAGGGCCAGCCAGGCCAGCGGGCACGTGGCCCTTCCTCTAGCCCCTGGCGGCACACTCACTGCCAGACGCTGTGTCCACTGGTGGCCCAGGAAGCTCTGCAGGAACTCTTTCCTCCCAGCCGCAGTCAGGCTGCCGGCTGGGGCCTCCTCCCTCGGACCGACCACTGAAGGAGAGGTGGAGCCACGTTCTCCACCACTTCCTCAAGGGGATCCCAGTTCCCAGCACCTGGCTCCCAGTGCAGGCCCGGGAAATGTGGGGGACCAGGGCAGCCAGAGGGCGCAGGACATCAAGGGTCCCTCCCACCGTTTTCTCCCCCAGCCATGCGGCGCGGGCAGGATGCAGACGGGTCCTCCTCTTTCCAGAGGCAGTTTATTCCGTGTTTCCCCCTCTCCTTCCTCCACCCACAATGCCAGATGGGAACGGAACTGCCAGTCCACGTGGACCCCAGGGAGACGGCTGCCCTGGGAACGTTCCCAGCACAACAGGACAGGAAGGGCCAGATCTCCCCCAGCCTCCGGACGCTGTCAAGATGAGGCTGGGGATGGGCACTGGAGACCAGGAAGCAGCGTCTTGCTTTATTTATGCCTGGCCTCGCTGCACAGGGCTGGGCAGGGGCAGTTGCCGGCAAAACGCATGATGCAGCAAGAGGAGCCCCCTCAGCGGGAGGGTGGTCTGGGCGAGGCCACGGCATCCGAGGGCTACGAGAGCCCCACAGAAACACCGAGGCTCTGGAGGAGGGCAACATGTGGCCTGAGCTCCTAGCGGCAGAGGCAGAAAGGAGCAGCATGCAGACCAAACTGCAGGTCAGAGCCAGGACGCAGCCCGGGGACCACCTGGAGTCTCTCCCCAGTCCTCTGGCCTCTGGTCTTCTGCACCTAGAAACAGAACTCCGGTGGTAGCTCCCTCCTGCTCAGCCCCTTCCCCAGCTTCCCTTCCCAGGGCAGAAGGCCAAGAGACCGGGGTCTGACCGGCTCCCTGCCGCTCTCAGCTCCTCTCCCTGCAGCTCCCAGCTCCTCTCCCTGCAGCTCCCAGCTCCTCTCCCTGCAGCTCCCAGCTCCTCTCCCTGCAGCTCCCAGCTCCTCTCCCTGCTCTGCTCCCAGCTCCTCTCCCTGCAGCTCTCAGCTCCTCTCCCTGCAGCTCTCAGCTCCTCTCCCTGCAGCTCCCAGCTCCTCTCCCTGCAGCTCTCAGCTCCTGTCCCTGCAGCTCTCAGCTCCTCTCCCTGCAGCTCCCAGCTCCTCTCCCTGCAGCTCTCAGCTCCTGTCCCTGCAGCTCTCAGCTCCTCTCCCTGCAGCTCCCAGCTCCTCTCCCTGCAGCTCTCAGCTCCTCTCCCTGCTCTGCTCCCAGCTCCTCTCTCTGCTCTGCTCCCATCTCCTCTCCCAGCTCTGCCACCCTCGTCACCACACTGACTGCCACGGCCCTGCTGAGAGCATGGCTGCCCTCTGTACTTCTTGTCAGTGGCCTGGGGCTGGAACCCCTCCTGCCCCTGACCCATGCCTCCCCCTCAGGTGTCCCTGTTCAGCTATGGGGAGGGGCGTCCTCTACTTCTTGCGGTGCAAGTGACCTGCTTCAAGGATGGAAGGTGGGCAGGAGGGCCAGCACCTCCTCCTCACAGGGTCACGGGGTCCATCACAGAGCAGCGGCTGGGTCCCCACCCCTGTCTTCACAGCACACAGCAGGGCACTGGGCGCCATGGTCCTGAGCAGCCCGCGTCCCTCCCCACAGGGATTCCTGCGATCCCACGCCAGCTCTGCCACTCACCACGTGCCAGGTATCAAGCCGGGCACTGGTGTACCCAGGGAGCAGGAGACACAGGAGGTTGCCCCTGGGCTCAGCTGCCGGCAGGGTCCGCAGCAGGTCACCACCTTGCTCAGGAGCCGCCCTGCTCATCCCAGAGCACTGGCTCCTGTGCCCACCACGGCCCTCCTCCTGGCTCCCGCCCTCTCCCACCACCTGCCATGTGACCCTGCACACGCTCGTTCCTTTGTCTGGCATCGTTGTCTCTGCCCACCTACAGCTCCCTGAGGGTGGGGCTCTGCTGGGAGGTCACAGCAGTGTCCCCAGGGCCCAGAACAGCCCCTGCACATGGCAGGTGGGGAGATCCTGAGGCAGCATGCAGCTGGGTGGCAGGGAGGTGAGCAGGGCCAGCAAGTGACAGGCAGGAGGCAGCCGTCACAAAGGGGCTGAGCCAGGGCGGATGGTGAGCTGGGGGAGGAGGAGCAGCGGTGAGGACAGCGGACACCCTGGGGAGGCTGCAGCCCCACAGGGCTTGAGCTGGACTCAGGATTCAGCACAAGTCACGGGTGGGTCTTCAGCTCACAAGTTCCCATGGGTCACCACGCACAGATGGTCTCACCTGAGAAGCTCCTTGGGGGCCCTGGCCATCAGGGAGCAAAGGACTCCCCCAGGGAGACAGGTACCCAGCAGTGTGCAGGACTGCCACCCCAGGACAAAGCCGCCCTCCCCTCTGCCCTCCCCGGGCAGCTTAAGCCCAGGGCCAGGCCAGGTGAGGACCGTAAGGGCAGCAAGGACCTTCCCAGGGGTGGGAGCGTCACCACGGATGCTGTGCCCTTCAGTGAAGGAGGGCAGAGGTGGCGGTGAGTGCTGGAGAGTGAGCAGGGGGCTGGCATGTGTGTGCACGGGAAGGTTCACATGGTGGGTGGGCACATGAGCCCATGGAGAGAAGGGACGGCGGGAAGGCCTGTCCTCCCACGAGTCCTCCCAGCCCTCTTCCTGGCGTGCCTGAGGAGTTGCCCTCCCACCGTGGGGAGACTCTGGGAGGTGCCAACACATTAGCAGGTCCCCATTAGCAGGTCCCTCTAGCCTCCGAGTAACAGCGGTGCTAAGTGCCAGGGGCACCTCTGCACCTCTGAGGCATTAGCTGTTAATTACGGAGACGCGTCTCCTACATCTGCCGCGGCTGAGGCAGCACCGCCCGCTGCCTGGAGTTGGAGGCCTCCGCCGCTCCTGGAGGACAGCTGGGGCAGCGGCCCGCCCTCCTGGCATGGCCCCGGGACGGCTCTGGCCCCTCCCCGCCCCTGGAAGGCTGGGCCGTCCATCACAGAGCCCAGACCTGCAAGTCAGGTGCTGTTCTGGGACCTGCAGCCTGCTCTCCACGCCTGGCGCAGGGACGTCCGTGGACACGCATCTCCTTCCATCCCAGCTCTGGTCACTCCGGCCATCATGCGAGGCCTGGGTTTTAGATTCTCCGCCTTTCCTGGGGAACACTATGCTCCACGAGAACGGGAGCTGTGACCATCTTGACCCTGCGTTGGTGGCATCTCTGTGGCTGGCACTCAAGCTTGCTCAGATACACACCTGCTCCACCTGGGAACCTGGTGGGCAGGGCTGCAGACATGGCAACCCGGCTGGTGCCCTCCAGCTGACCCCGATGGCCATCCCCTGGTGGCCACGGCATTTCTGCTTCCTCATCTTGTACCACTAACCTTTCCCCGCCTTACGCTTCACTGCATCAGGACAACGTCCCCTGCAGGAGCGAGCAAGTGGCTGTCCCTTAGGAGGACAGGGACATCTGTACCGAGGACGCTGGAGCGAGCAGTGTCTCTTTGCTGGCTTCATTCGTCATTCACAAACTCACTCGCCAAGAATCAGCTGAGAGCAGTGCTGAGTTTGAGACAGAGCAGCACCCTCCGCATGTCGCCTCCCTCTGCGGGGAGCTCACGCACCCCAGGAGGAAGGAAAAAGTCGAACAAGGAGACGGCAGCAGAACTGTGGAACGTGAGCCAAGCTGTGGGGTGTGGACCCAAGACGGGGGCCTCTCTTTCTTCACCGAGTACTTCCCTGTCCCCCAAACCCATTCGCCAATACTCGGGAACATCGCCTTTGAATAAGGCCTGGTGCCGGGTCTGAGGAACAGAGGTGCTGGGCACCCTCCCTGCCCTGGGGTCCTGCTGGCCACAGAGCAAACCCAGGTGCATGGGACCAGGAAGAACCAGGACAGGAACCAGCTGCAGAGAACACACTTCTACCTGCGGTGGGAAGGAGGCTGGGTTGGCAAGAGTTCAATAAAAGGTGCAAATTCACAGACGCGTGGTGGTGCTGAGGGGTTCAGTCCCTGAGATCCAAAAGCCCAGTAGCATTTCACATATAGAACTGGGATCCAGCGGTGCCAGCTTCCCTGGGGTGGCTAATGACCACACAGACACAAATACACTACACAAAACTGTCACCTGCTATCATCCCCACCGCCTAAAAACATCCAAAGAACACAACCTTAAAGTCCAAAAGGATTTCTCGCGGATTAAATACCGATAACCACCCCCACCCAGCCGTCCTCTCTGCTCTGCTGGCCTGGGGAACCCAAGGCTGGAGTTCATGGTTTTGGGAAGGCAGAGGAGTTTGGACAGCCCTGCCAGGAGAAGCCATGTGGCTATGGCGAGGTCTTGAGGGCACTGGGTGACATGGCCAAGCCTGGGGACAAGCGTGCGAAAGCTCGGCCTGGGTGGCAGGTGGGCCGGGACCGAAGGCAGGAGTCAAGGGCCTGTCAACCCGTCAGCAGCACCGACAGCGCCCGAGTGCCCACTCACGGCAGGCTCTGTGGTGGGCGCCTGGGGAATCAGTGCCGTCCACCCCAGCCTGACCCGGCAGCCACCTGGGGAAAAGGAGGCGCAGCTCCGTGAAGCAATTCCTCCGTCACCAGCCCGAGTGACAGGTGGGGTGGAAAATGTCAGAGGCCAGGCTGCTGCTCCAAGAGCCCTAAGAGGGGAGGCTGAGGAGGACAGGCTGAGGAGTCCAGCAGGTAAGCCAGGGACAGCAGGATCAAGGGGCCTCAAGGGCCCCAAGATTGGTGGCCTGCAGCTGGGCAGCAGGGATTGAGGCTGGACAGCGTTCACAAGACATTCTGGACATTTTCAGAGACTCATACTTGAACTTCCAGACCAAATTTAGAAAACGAATTTCAAGGCTCCCAGATGTAGAGGCATTTTTGGTTTGATCTCCTCTCTGGAAAGTTCTTGAGTGATAATTGAAGAGCACGGATTTCTGGTGTGATGGTCAATAAGAACAGATCAAGGGCCCCACTGGGACCCCTTCCACAGCAGAAGGAGGCCCCTCACCAGCCACTCACTGGTGGCCGGAGGACCGGCCACTTCGGTGGGCAGAAGGCGGGGAGCTGTGGGGAACGGGGCCAGAATGTCCCTCAGCGCCGGGCGCTGCTCCCGGCAGCTCTGCCAGCCTATCCATGAGAACCGAGCCCCTGTGGCCCACGTTGGCGGAGACACTGCTGCCTTTCCAGCGAGGGGAGCGGGGACCAAGCGTCCTCCCCTTCAGCACGTAGCACCGGAGCCGGCACGTGGACTGAGGAGAGAGTGGGTGGGTGAGAGATCGTCCTGGGACACAAAACTGGGGGCAGAGTCAACAGCAGGCCAGCCGCCACTAAGGGCCTGGGGCCTCTTCTGTGCTCCTCGATATGGGGAATCTGCAAGTGCTAAGTGGCCTCCAGTCCCCTCTGCCCACCTGAGCTCAGAGGTCACCTCTTTCCCCGCTGGCCAGTAGAGGTATCAAGTGCAGAGAAGAACACACAAGAGCCTGGGTGAGTCCCAGAGCGAACCCTGGCCCCTGGGAGTCGGGGTTGCTCAGTAGAACGCACACGCTCAGGTGCCCAAGGGGGCGCTGCCAGATGCTGTTTCTTGTTCCTTCCAGCTAAGCTCCTCCAGGAAGTCAGGGGCTGTTCTCAGGGTGGTCTTGCATTTGGGAAGAGAGGCTCAGAGCAGGTGAGCCAAGTGCCAGTGGTCATGTGACTGGTAAATGGCAGGGCGGAGATCAGAGTGCAGGCTGTATCTGGGAGCGAGGCCAGCGTCCCCCACGGTGTTTCACGGCAGTGCAGCAGAGGCACGCTCTGACGCGTGTTGATAGGAAAATGAGCTTTATACTACAGCCTCCTTGGAAAGCTCTACTCCATGCTAGCATAGCAAAGGCTCTGAGAAGTCCTGCAGGGAGTGATGGAGCCAGCGGTGTGGCCAGCTTCTCCTGAATGGATAACTCAGGCAGCCCTGATCCAGTCCCAACATCAACCCGAGAGGCTGTCACGGGGCGCTGGAGCAGTGCACCCTGGGTTAGCAGTCCGTGCCTTCCTGCCAAGCGCTGTGCACTATTATCTATTTATGGAAAATAAAATCCTTTCCCCCTGATATTTGTGTCTCCAAGTTAATAGGCTTCTCTAAGATCTTGGCAGACACTGGGCCTTAAGATTTCCCAAGTCACGGAGCTTCTAGTTGTCCAAGGCTCCTGCGATGTGAGATGAAGATGTGATCAGCCACATCGCTGTGGCTCTGACACCCGCAGAAAAGTCAAGGCATCACGGAAGCAGCTTGCTTTGCTCGTGTGTATGGAGGAGAAAAGAGCACAGCTAACGAGAAAGCCCATCTGTTTAGTACCAACCCATAATCCTGCAGTGGTGGCCGGCGCTTGCCAGCCAGATGGCCAGTTCTCCAGTGAACACCAGCTCAGCTCCACAGCAGGTGGACGGGGAAGCGGGAGTTGAGACAGGCAGGTGGTGGTCGGGAGGGCGGAGGGCCTGGCGCTCCTTGCTCGGGTTCCTGCCCTGGAGGTGGCAAACCCCTGGAGCCTTCTGCAAGCCTTCCCGGGGCTAAGAGCGGCTCCTCAGCCCTCCTCCTGAGACTCGTGCTTTGCGGAAAGGAGAAAAGGAGCATTTCAGCAGGAGGACACAAAGTGGAAGCCTCCGCAGGCTTCGCATGGTGCGAGCTTAGACAAGCAAGAGCGTGGGCCCGAGTCCGCCCTCCAGGCTGACCTCCCAACACAGAGGCGAGAGGGAGGCTGCCTGTGAGGCCAGCGAGGCATGAGCACCACGCACAGGCCTTGACTTAGCTTTTTGAACATCTGTTTCCAACTCTTTCAGATACATGTGCAGGAGGGGACTGTGGGGACACATGGGGCCTGCACAGAACCTCTCGAGGGACCACTAAGCCCCCCCACGTTGGATGCAGCCCTTTCTACCCCCACCAGGAACAAAGTACCCACATCAACAACTCAGGTGAACTCGAAGACGAGATGCTAAAAGAAAGAAGCCCGTCACCAAAGAGGACGCCTCGTGTGGGTCTGTTCATGGTCATGTCCGTGTAGGTCCATCCATATGGACAGAAGCACACGGGTGGAGGAGAGGAGGACCAGGTCTGCCTTGGGTGTGGGACGCTCTGGATAAACACAGGCAGTGGCTGCAGAGCTACCCGAACGTACTGAGTGCCCAGAACTGCGCACCTCGGCGAGGTTGATGCTGAGGATTTACCTTCAGCAAAGCGAAATAATAGGAATGCCTGCGAGTTAATGAAGTCAAACGACCCAACGGAAAAGACACACAGGACTTGACCACTTTACAAAAGTGCCCGAATGGTAGGTGAGCACATAAAAGACATTACACCTAATTAATATTCAGAGAAATGTAAATGAGATCCTCCATGATTGGCACAAGGGAACTGCACCCTCTAAAATGGTCAAGGTGGCAAACGGGGTGGTCTGACACCTCATCTAAAACCGCAGACTGTATCCTCTCGTGGGGGATCTCCCTGCCAAGTCAAGAAGTCAGGGCCACGCTGGCCACACTGACCAAAGGAGCCAGGTCCCACGGGGAGGCGGGGTGAAGGGCTCCCCAGCTCCCACCTGCCTGTGGCCTGTGGCCTGGAGCCCAGCAGGCCAGCAGCACAGGAGGAGGATGCAGTCGCTCCAGCGGCAGCAACTCCGCCTGCCCAGGGCAGCTCCCTGCAGACGGAAGGCCAGCTCTCTCTGGGCCCAGCACTCTCTGTTCACATGCATCAGCCCAGCACCAGGCAGAGTCAGGAGCCAGGGCCAGAAGGCCTAGGGTAACACCATCAAATCGTGACTGCCCTATGCAGACTGGGGCGTGCGACGTGCAGACCTCACATCACCACAACTGGACACTTGCCAAGGGCCTCAGGCAGCTGGGCTCCGGCCACTACTGCAGGGTGGACCCACTTGAGTTGACAATCTCTTTGGGGCCAGAGTATGTGCTAAATCATGCAAATCCTAACTTGAGCGGATGCCCTGCCCCTGAAGGCCTTCCAGGAGGATCGTGCAGGACACTGGACGCAGAGTGGACACCACTGGGGCTCTGCCTGGCCACCTCCCGTCTTCTCGCAGAGTCTGTAGTCCCTTGCTGGCGTTAGGGTGCTGCTGCCTCTCAGGGAGGACACTCACCTGTGCTCACACCTGGACACAGACCCACCTTGGGCACATGTTCTCCTGGGCTCACAGCCAGCTAGCTATCAGCGAATAACCGGAATGCACGGCCATCCCAGGAGCCAGGTAAGCAGTGAGGGAGGGAGGGGCTGCTGAGAGCAGGCCCTGGGACTGGCCACACCCCAGGAGAGGTGACCCAGCCCAGCAGGAAGGGTGAGACAGGAAGCGAGGCCCAGTGCCCCACACTCAAACAAAGCAGTGCGCTACCCCACCTGGAAAAGGCTGCTTGGAACCCGCCACCATCCCTTCCTCCACAGCTCTCCAGGGCCCATCTGGCTTGCCTGCACTTCTATCAGACGCAGCCCAGCACAGGGACGGGGCCAGTTCTGGACGTCCATTCCAGGCTTCCAGCCCCCTGAGAAGCAGAGTCCACAGGGCGGGTGGCCCCAGGGACCCAGACCACAGTATTTCAGAGCACACAGTAGGGCAGCCTTCTACAGACTTTAAAATTGAAGAGTTTGTGGGCCTGGGATGTCCTCTCTGCCCACTCAGGTGCTTCTTTAAAGGTCACTCTCCAGCTGTCTCCATAAACCCAGGAGGGCTTTGATCACTGTTCCCAGCCCAACCTGTACAGCCCTCGAGGGATTAAACACATGGTCCATATCAGTCCCAGGGGACCACTCGGGTCCTAACCTGAGGGATGGCTTCCTTCCTCATCCTGAAGGTGGATGGAGTTAAGGCTCACACTCTCCTCTCGGCGAGTCAGAGTGTGCACAAGAACAGGCAGCAGGACCCAGTCCCTGTCACCTCCCTGGAAGGACTGCCCCTTGCGGTGGGGACACGGCAGCATGGTTCCATTCAGCTGCTCAGGATGAAGTTCCTGTGTCAAAGACAGGCTGGTGGACCATGGGTGAGGGCCAGGAGTGAGCCCCGGGGGCCTCGCACATTGCTGGTGGGACGAAGACTGGGGCGGCCACAGTGGGAAGGTGCTGGCACCTCCTGGAACAGACCCTGAAGAGAGCTGTCCACACAAAAACTTGTGCATGAATATGGAGCAGCACTCTTCACAATAGCCAAGTGTGCAGACAGCCCAAACACCAACCAACTGGTGAGTCAGCTCACCCATTCCACAGCTTGTTGGTGGCCATGAGAGGGCCACGTGGAGACACAGACACACCACAAGGGGCGGATAATCGTCCAGGCATAAGAGCACACGTTGTATGATCTGCTTATATGGAATTTCCAGAACAGGCTATGGAGACAGAAGGCCAGTGGGTAGTTACAGGAGGGTCGCGGGCAGTGGGTTCTCCGTGGGTAGTTTCCTTTGGAGCACGGAAAGGTTCTGATGTTGGACTGTGGCGAAGGCCGCACAGACCTGTGAGTACAGTGAAGCCCATGGGTCTGAGCTCTCTCTGAGGCTGAAAGGCATGCTAGGTGAGCTACAGCTCAGTAACGTGGAGACTGAAAAGCAAGAGACCGAGATGACAGGGCTGAGAGCCATGGGCCTCTCTCCCAGCCTCTCTGCAGGGGCGTCTCTCTCTGAGGGCACATGGAACCCAGGACTCAGGGCTGCTCCCATAAGCATGGTCCTCGCTGCCCCAACCAGAGGCTCCATACCAAGTCAGCATGAGCAATCGCCATGGTCTCCCAGAGCCAGCTGCTTCCTCCCACGTGGCCACCCATCATGTCAGCTCGCCTCTGACAGCATGGACGACAGCAAGGCCGACCGCTTGCCCAGCCACATTCATTTCCACTGCTCCACAGTCCACTGACCACACAGACACCGAGTGATGGTCCCAACTCAGGCCCCAGCAGCCCAGTGTGAACCTTCGGTGGCTCTGCCCACACAGGGTCAAATCCAAGCTCCTCGGGAAGCCAGCTGCTCACTTGGACCCCACCTTGTTCCCTCTCCAGTCGCACTGATGGTCCTGTGCACACCTCGTATGTGCCCAGTTGTGGTCACCGCAGGACCTTTGCACCAGCCTTCCGCTCTGCCTCAGACACTTGCCCCAACAGTGCTGCGTTGCCGGCTCCTCACCCTCAGACGTCTACTGAGCAAAGGCGCCATCGCTCCAATGGCTTTCCTTCACTTTCCTTGACTCCACCTGCCATGTCGCTTGGTTTTGCTTGAAGCCCACATCCTCTCCGATTTCACCTTGTGAATTTGTGTTTTCTTCTCAGTAGAATAGCAGGTCCTGGAGAGCAGGGACCTGCTCCATCTGTCCACCACTGCATGTGGGGCTCCAGGCACTTCTGTCCAACACAAGCCGCCACCTGTTCAAATCCCACGACCTCGCAAGGGGAAGCCCACAGGCCAAGCGTGTCCCCATGCACTGGCCCTTGCCAGCTCAGCCTCACCACTGGTCACTCTTGCTCCAACTAAGTGGCTTCTTGCGTCCTCAGGGTCTTGCCCTTGGCTTGAAGAACGCTGGCCACACTTCCCCAGCTGGAACCCGTCTCCCCAGCCCTCGGCCCCGCCAGCTCCCTCTCTGGGCCTCGCTTCACCTTGGCAGGTGCCTGGGCTGGGCCCCGTGTGCCCACAGCCCCCACACAGAGCCCACTTGCTGCCGCATGGCTGAGGTGGGGCAGCGGCTCCCTGTCCAGCTGGAAGGGGGGGGCAGGAGGGCTGCCAGCACAGGCGCGGAAGCCAGTGCCAGGGAGCAGCTCCTGCGACAGAGCAGCCCTCGGGCGCCTCCTGCACGGCGGGTGGCCGGGAGAATTAGGTGAGCAGACGGGGTGGCCTCTGGGACCCAGGGGCTCACTAGGGTCTGCTGTCAACCACCGGCACACAGTCGGACCTCAGTGACTGTCTATCGAATGACAACCCTGGGCAACACCGTACCCCTTCCAAGGGCGTCACAGAAAGTGGACACAGAATCCCCACAGAATCGGTGTTTTATCCCAAAAGTAAACGGTCGACAATGAACAAAGAAAGCAGCAGTCGCTTCAGCGAGGACCAGGGCCGGGGCAGTGGCCACTGAGCAGGACGCCTAGATCCTGTCCAAAGGCCCAGAAGGACACGCACGGCGGACCACATCTGGAGCCACCATGTCCCTGGATCAAAGGAGATGTCGGAACCGGGTGCAGTTTCTCCCACTGAAAGGGGATGTTGGCAGGGGGCCTTCGCCTCCAGGGGGCGCAACCCAAGCACACTGACCAGGGAGCACCAGGCCAGGCCCGCTTCCCGGGTGTCGCTGCCTGTCCAGGGTGGGCCCCCAACAGGGACTAAACCATTGGCCTATTCCTGCACACACGGGGGACAGGAGCTGAGATGCCACTGCATGGACTCTGCCAGCTTCCTGCACTTGTCACATGAGCGCAGGGACTCGTGTGGTTGTGATGTTGTAGATGACATGCTGTGTGCAGCTCCAGAGGCCAGCAGGCCCCTCTGCAGGAGGTGGACTCCTTTGTATGTCCACCCAAAGAAACAGTGGCCATTGGGACCAGCTGTGCTGTGAGAGAGGCTGCTGTCTCCTGTGAGCACCTTCCAAGTTGGCCTGGTCAAGAGGCCGCGTCCCTGAGGAGGGCACATCCACAGAGATGCTCGTCCTCAGCACCCTGCAGCCTCCGAGAGCCAGAGGGCAGCAGTGGGAAAACCAAGAAGCAGAGCACCAGGCCTGCTGCCTGCATGTCCACAGCCTCATTCGAAGGAAACTGAGCACCAGGCATCAGGACAACTGGGGAGGCACCAGGTTCCAGAGCCAGAGGCCTGGACCCTCAGGTGGGCCCCCTTCTTTCCACCCTGGACCTCAGGCAGGTCCAGGCCTCTCCCAACATCTCTTGGGTCTTAACCTGTGAAATGAGACAGCACTGACCTTAGCACAGGTCACACCTGTGGCAAAACCGGAACAGGAACAGGTGGGGCAGCAAGCCTGCTTATTCCTCCCAGCCCTGAGAGTCCCAAGGACGAGGCCCAGCTGGAGGCCGCAGGTGTGGTTTGCCCTTTCCCCAGGTGAAGGTGGGCTAAAGGGCCGGTGCTGCATCCTGCAGGCTAAAAGCACAAGACCCATTCGAATCCCTCAGAATCTGGCAAGCTTGGCACCACCTAGGAAGATAAACACGGGGTAGGAAAGTCCCTCGAAATGAGCCCAAGCACGCAGCACGGGGCCTCAGTGTGAACTGAACGTGGGCCAACGTGAGCCCAGGGGTCTCAGCGAGGCCAGTACCTGTCTGTCTGGGCTACTGCACTCCTGCGAGGCGCTGGGCCGGGCTCAGAATGGCTCCACGTAACTCCTTGCAACTGCGTGCACGTTGGCAATCACCTCAACCCAAATTTCAATTAAAGAAGCTAACCAGTGCTCCTTATGCTCTCAATACCACAAATCCTGCCAAAAAGGATTCACTGAGGATGCACTCAAGGGCCCTTTTAATCTTTCATGGAACAAAATAATCATGTCTACAGACGTTTGTGATAGAAACAAAATAGGAGCAGGGATAGAGTTACTACCTGAAGCCACTTCACTGTGCGTCTCCATTAAATCTGTCTCCCTTCATGGCCATGACAAACTTCCCTTTCTCTCCACTCCTTTGCCCATTCAGTCCTGCAGAGCACCGGTGTATGCGCGGGGACTCACAGGGAGCCAGGCAGATTCAGCCTTAGCCTGCACGTGGTGCTTCACTATTAATGGCCTCCTGGAGCCCTTCAGAAGGAAGAGAGGGGTTGGCACTCACTGAGTACCTGCTGCGTGCGTGGGGCACAAAGGCTTCTCTGAAGAGCAGAGCAGGCGCGGCTCTGGTGTCCTGAGCTCAAGGCATGCTGAAGACAGGTGACACTGAAGCAATGCCCACCGCAACAGAAAGTGCGGAGAGTGGAACGCAGGGCCTCGTCCCAGGGCCTGCAGACGTACCTAGGGCGGTGGCCAGAAGGACTCTATGAAGAGCAGAGGGAAGTGCAGAGAGCGGGAGGGGACCTCTTTCCAGAGGGCCCTGAAGCAAAGCTGGGATACCACACGGCATAGAGTGGGGTGCCTGGCGAAGCTGGAGAAGGGGGCAGGGTCAGCAGGCCTGAGGTCCCAGGGCACATGGGACGGAGCTGTGATGAGGACCCACACACAGGTTTGCACCTCACGCTGAAAACAGCCCTCTGGCTCCCAGAGATGCACCTGTGTTTGACTCCCTTGGAAACCAGGGAGGCACAGGCATTTAGGATGCTTCTGCTGAATGAATACATCAATGAAGCTTTCCCACTAAGAGAGAACATGGGCGGCACCTCTGCCTCCACCTTTTAAAATGTCTTCTCAGTGTGCAACCTCCTGAGAAGAAGGGTGCCCCCTCTAAACAGTCAAGCACATCATGAGGAATGAAGTTGCTCCCTGTGAATTTCTCCATGCTGTGCTGGGAGAAACGACCCACCTTGCAAAAGTCTCAGAGAGAATCAAAAACACGAAGGAAATTGTTTCTTGAAGACACACAACCTTAATGCCAAAACCAGAAGAGGGAGTCTCTGGAAATGAAAATAGCAGATCAATCTCTCATGACCATCGATACAGCAGCATAACCGAAAGGTTAGCAGATCAGAGATAGAGACATGCAGGGAGACCAAACAGTGTGACTTATTCCAGAAACACAAGCTTGATTTAACATTCAAAAATCATCAGCAGAAATTCCCACATTAACAGAATAAAGGATAAAAGTCACATGATCATTTCAACAAATACAGAAAATAGAATTTGATTAGTATTTATTAAAACTGCATTTATTACTGATTTAAAATGTGACAAATTAGGAATAGAACTCTCTTAATCTCATAAATAATGGCTACAATAATTTTGTTTCTTACTTATTATAAAATACTGAAAGCTTTCCCTCTGAGGTCAGAAATGAGACAAAAATGTCTCTGTCTAAAAGTATATCAGAGTTTAAACAGTATGAAAAGGAACATAAGTTTAAGAATTAAAGAGGAAGAAAGGAAACTATTCCCCCACACAAGGAAATGTTTTAGAAAATCCAAAATAATTCTAAAATCAAAATAATTTAGCAAGTCTGTTATATAGAAGAATAAAAAATAAATTATATTTCTATATATTGGAGCCAATGAAAGAATCTAAACAATGAAAGAATCTAAATTTCATCATAAAACACATATAATACCCCAAGAATAAATTTGATGAAAGATGTTTATAGAACCTTTATGCAGAAAGAATTATTGAGAGAAAAGAAAAATAGCCAAAATATAAGGATGGGTACACCATGTTCATAGGTCAAAAGACTGCATATTTTAAAGATTTAATTTATTCCCAAACTGATCCCCAGGGTCAACACCATTCCAATCAAAATCACAATGGTGTGTGTGTGTGTGTGTGTGTGTGTGTGTGAATTAATTCAAAATTGAATATAGAAATGCCTAGGACCAAGAATGGCTAAGGTGATCTTGAAGAAAAAAAATAAACTGGTAGGATTTGCACTATCAAATACACTGAACTTTTACATCTATGGTAGGTGACAATGTACTATTGATGCAAGTATAGACAGAAAAATGAAGTTCATAAACAGACCCACCCAAGTACAGTGACTGACTTATGAGAAAGTGAGACAGTGAGAAAAGAAAATCTCTCCAACAAACAGTGTGGAAGCAGTGGGAAAGCCATGTGATCCCCATGGAGAAGACACAGTTTGATCCTTTCCTCACATCACACATAGGAAGGGGTAGAGAGCCACGCATCCATGTGGGGAAGACTGAGTTTGATCCCTCCCTCACACCATACATAGGAAGCAGTGAGAGAGCCATGTGATTCCCCATGGGGAAGATTGAGTTTGATCCCTCCCTCACACCATACACAAAATCAATTCTGATCCTTAATTGCAAAGCAAAACCAATAAAACTCCTAGAATAAAATGTAGGAGAAAGTCTTCATGATCTGAGGGTGAGCATACACTCCTTAAGTAAGATACAAAATGAAATGTATTGATAACATGACTTACATTAAATATTTATTTTCACAAAAAAACACCTTCAAGAGAATGTAAAGGGAAGTCACATTGAGGAACTCCAACCAAACACTCATAACCAGAATACATACTTTTTAATACCTAAAATTTAATTTTTATAATTAAAAATAATGAACAGGCATTTTATAAGGAGTACATACAAATAGAAAAGGAAAAGGTGTTCAACCTCATTCACTTTCAAGGGAGTGGAAATTCACCCACAATGCAGTATTTCTACACATGAATCATGATGGCTAAAATTTTTAAGACCGCTGACACAGAGAGTAGGGGAGGATGAGAGTCACCTGAATTCCTATGCTGCTCTCAGAGTTGACACCAGGTGAGGATTTTGGAAAACTGATTGACAATATCTACTAGCACTGAACATATGCAAGCTCTATGACCCAAAAAAGGAAAAGAACGTAAGACAAAACCAAACATGCTCAAGTAGAAGGTTCTTTGTAGCCTCATTCATAAGAGCCAAGTACTAGAAACAACTCAAGTGTCATTCACAGTGGAAGGGAAGAACGTGCAGCATGATGACACAGGAGAACCTTACACAGGAAAAGAAGGAGCGAACTATTTCTGCCCCCAACACCAGCCATCAATCCCAGAACTATAATGCTGAACGAAAGAGGCCAGATAGAAAATACTACATACGGTCCAACTCCAACCGCGAAGAACTCAAGGCCCAGCAAAACTGGACTGTGATGTTGTGGGTCTGGATCTGATCCTCTCTTGGGGGTCAGTTCCTGGGGTGGGGTGCACAAGGGCCCTTGGTCTTGCTCTCTTTCCTGAAGTGATGAGAGACTGCTGGCATGTTTGCTGAGTTAACTTGTGCCTTCGAAGTTCTGCCTTCTTCCGCGTTATGTATCAGTGAAATGCTTGTACATTTCTTTAGGTTAAAAGAATCTTGTTAAAAGAATCGTGTTAGGTTAAAAGAATACCTATTCTGCATGAGATAATGCCTTGTAGAAAAAGCAAAAATACCCCAGAAATCTCCAGGAATCTATTAGATGTTAAAAGATTAATAGAAAAAACAAATTCCCAGGTTTGCAATTGCTCTGGGCCTCTGCCTCCAGGAACACGCACAGTCGCCAAGACGGCACACGCTCCAAGAGTGCTCAGCGAGCCTGGAAGGAGATTCCCCACATCCACCCTGACCTGCAGTGAGAACCCAGACCTCGCCTGACCCCAGAAAAGGGCCCCTAGCTTCTCCTCCAAGACCCCTCTCAAGCTGCTTGACATCATTTTACATCTCAACGGCATATTTGGGGTTGAAAATAGAAATCAGAAATACTGTTCTGATTTGAAATAGAAGGGTGGGAGGGTGCTGCCCAGACAGGTGTGGAAATTAGTCCCAGGCAGCAGGAGGGAGTCCAAGGGCTGGGGCGCCACAGCCCAGGGGCAACAATAGATAACCACAGAGTCCCGTACGCTTGGAAAGGCTGGGAGAAAGAATTTGGAGGTTTCCATGGTAAATAAATAATAAATGTTTGAGGAAATACATACGCTTAACCTGAATTAAACATCACACGATGTATACATGAACCAAAGCATCACATGATACCTCACAAGTATGTATAATCCTTAGACTTTTTAATTAAAAGAATTAATGCATTTTTTAAGAGCAAATCTAATTGGGCTGCTGGCACCAAGTTTCCATTCAGGTACTGGATGTCTGGTGATTACAAATTGCACTGAAAGTTAAATCAGCTTGGGTTGAAGCTGAAACACTAAATCCTATTAAATATGGCTTGTGTTTGTGCCCAGAATTTAATCAGATACACCTGATCACAGTCATCCATGAACACAGTCAATCAGAAACTGCGCTGGAAGGAACTGTATGCATCTCAGGATGAATCCTGCTCAGTGGGTTCTCTGTGGCCCACAATGGGGCTCTGCGGTCGGGGGCAAGGCTGATGCGGATGGCCCAAGTCCTTGTCCTCAAGGGGCTCAGTCAGCAGTGGAGCAAAGACCCTCACACAGTTGATAGATCCCCTGAGCATGCAGGGAGTCCTCGCAGAGAGGGGCCACCTGCACAGAGAAAGGCGTGGGAGACACCAGAGACGGGGAAATGCCTCTCAAAGTCATAGTCGACAAAACTCCAGGGCCACAGGGCAGCATCCTGTTTTTGGCGGACATGAGCCAAGTCACTGATACCAGGTGGAAGGAGGGTCCTAAGCCAGAGGCAAGCACACACTTCCCACACAGTCAGAATCCGGCATCTGGGAAAAGGTCAGGTAGAAAGCCTTTCCACCTACACTGACGTGAACTTGGGCTTAATTTGAAAAGTGTGACTGTAGAAGACCTAGGAAAATGACAAAACCGATTCAGAGGTAAGATGAAACTTTTAAGCTCGAAGGCCACAATTAAGAATAAAAGAATGGATGGTCCAAATTTCATAGAAATTTTAAAGCTCTTGATTTAAAATTTAAAACGAAGTCGGATGATGAACTCTGGAATATATTCACAATAAAGAACAGAGTCAAGTCCTTAATATATAAAGTCCTTTCTAAAATCAACAAGAAAAACAAAATCCTTCCTCTATCCCCTTGAGAAGTGGACAAAAGTTTTCAGCAGAAAAATTATACTAAACAGTAAACTGAAACAATAATTCAGTTCTGTAAATAATCCAAGGGAAGCAAATTAAACGAGTAACTGGTAGTTGATTTTAAAAAATTATCTCATCAAGTTTGGAGAGATTTGGAAAGATGAGCACACAGCACAGAGGGAGGGTGAACTGACACCACCTTCCTGAGAAAGTTTGGCGATGAGAGTCCAGAGTTTCAAAAGAACATGCACCCCTAAAAATTCTCATCCTTCCAAATAAATAATCAGGGAGGTAGATTAAGTTTTTATAAGAAAATAGTGTAAGTAGTCCAACAGGAAGCAGAATGTTCACACAACGGTAAAAGAAAGGTGGGATAGGATTTCAAGCATCCAATAAAAACCACATACTTGAAAAATCTTTATGATACTACCACATTCTCAAGACGCTGTTATACTTAAAACCAGGATATGCCATTATATACATAATGAGGCGTCAGCGTTGTTGAATATTTTCTGTGCATAGAGGCATTGAAAAGTATGAAAGGAACATGCGCAAACGCTGGCCGCGATGACTCGGGTGTTGGCACTGGGCCACAGTCACGTGATACTAGTAGGCGTGTACCACACTGCAACTCAGAGGAACAAAGACTCGCATTTACCCCAAAGTCTCCCTGAGGCTATAGCGTTTGAACTGGGCCTGAAGGGTGGGCAGGCTCTGAGCAGAGGGGTGACACAGGGGCAGTGAGGGCAGGGAGCAGGAGGAAGCCATGGAGAGGGCCGGGAGGGAAGGGCAGGTGAGGACCTGGAGGGACTCCTGCCTCTGAGCGGGATGAAAAGACACAGGTGGAAATCAGGAAGGGGTTGATGGGACCCACTGTTGGCTGGCAGAGGGACACACCTCCAGGAGCCCCACAGGACGGGGGATGAATAAAGGAGGCCAGCTGGAGACCATGGGACTGAGCAGATGTGAGTCTGCCTGAGGGGCAGCCACCTCTGCAGCTGGGTGTCCACCTGCTGCTGCAGAGCACTCTGCGAGTCCCACCTGTATCCCTCACTGTCTCCCAGAGAACAAATCTAGTCACAAAAATCGGCCCAGTCATGATCCAAGGAGGAACATTAACACCCATGTCCCACTTAAACCCCACGTACACCCCAGGAGGTCCACAAACACCCCAGGATGTCCATGTATACCCAGGGAAGTACACTGACACCCCAGGAGGTCCATGTAGACCCCAGGAAGTATACTTAGACTCCAGGAGGTCCACAAACACCCACGAATTCCACTTGCACCCCAAGATTTCCACAACATCCCAGGAGGCTCACATACACCCCAGGAGGTCCACTTGTCTCCCAAGAGATCCACATATACCCCAGGAGATCAGTCTACGTCTCCAGGGCCCACTTACACCACAGGTCCACTTAGGATATGGGATGGGTGGATGGGACCTTATCTGTCATACCCCTCTTGTTCACAATACCCAAATAAATCAGCCATCTGTGCTTGTTAGAGAAACTTATTGATTTGAGATTTATAGGGTAACCTGGGAGGATTAAAGAAATAGTTCCAAAGCCAATCTGCAAAAGTAGAGAAAACAAAAAAAGACTACAAGTCAAGAAGATCCGAGCATCAATCCAAACACTGCCACTTACAACACCTTCACCGAGAACGGTTTCTTCTGCAAACACAGAAAATCAAAGCTCAAGGAGCTTTTCAAAAAGACCAAAAGACAGCCACATGTGACAGACCCCATAAAGGCCCGCGTCCCACGTGCTTGTGAGTCTCCATAAGATGCCCTTCAGAGGTGCCAAGGGAGGGCTTCATACAACCCAGGAAGGCACTGAGACCCTGGCTCGGCGGATCAGGATGAGCCAAGTCAACCTCAAGACACTGGGGTCCCTCCGCACCAGTCCCCACCCAGACTCTCACTGGTTCCTACGTGCATCCCAGTCAAAAAGGAGCTCACGTGAAGAACCCAAGCTCCTTCAAACACACAAGGGGCCACTCCAGCTCCCAGCTAGACATCACCTCTCAGACCGAAAAGAAGCCTGTGGAGCTGAGACTTACGTGTGGGACTTGCTCTGACCAACTGAATGCGTGGAAGTGACCCTTGCCACTTCTGAGCAGGCACTTTAGAAGTCAGGCAAGTTCTCCACGTCTCCATGTCCTGCCTCAGCAACCGTGGAGGCTCATGCTGAGGTGGAGGCTGGTCAAGCTGCGTCCCCAAGGGCCACAGGAAGCAGAGTCCTTTTATCCTCCGGTCACCCGCATGTAGAATTGGAGGAATGTGGGCAGCAGCACGGTTGCGGGCTCCTCCCAGGCTGGCCTGTTGCAGCAGCAGGAGCCCAGCTTAGCCCCGTGAATGCCCCGCTCCCGCCCTGTCTACTGGTCGGATGGAGCCCACTCTCCTGCCCACCCACACCCCAGACCCAGCAGCAGCTGCACGGCACGAGCCAGGCCTGCCCAATCACAGCACAGCATCTCCGCTCACTAGCCAGAGAGACTGGGTCAGGGATGGACACGTGACTGGGCTGGGACCAGTGAGAATCAGCTCTAGGACCTTTGACAGAACTCTTAGGAAACACATTTGCTTTCCCAAGTAAGGATTGCTAGACTGTGAGAATATGAGCCTCGGGCTCTAAATAACCATCCACCATCTTGTGAGGGACACCTGCTGGGAGAGGAAGTGAAACCAGAAGGACAGACCAGGCAGGAGAGAGAAGACTCCCGCTGCTGCGTCCACACCATGGAGGGTCGCCTGCTGACGCCCGACTCCTCAGGTCTGTGAACCAGCTGGTGCCTTTTTCATTTACACCGCTCGAGTCAGACTTTTCTTACTCTTGCACTTGTTCCAAAAGATTCCTCACTTAAACAGACTTCGCTTCCTCATTAGGAAGAAAAGGCTAAGATGTCTCAAGACAGGCTTTAGAATGCGATCCTCAGGTGATCTGAGGACTTGAGTTGGGGCGATTAGGTCCCAGGAGACAAAGTGGCTCACTCCCGCCCAGCTCCAAACAGGAAGAGCCTGGGAAGCCAGGCTGGGGCGGTGGCCCTCTGTCTTCTAGCTGGTTCTCAGACACAAGGTCTTTTGGGGTTTGTATTCTAAGCACAAGCTCACAGCTGGAACAAGCAGACCTCACACTTCTTCCCCAGTGACTCGCTCTTGAGAAAAGGGCTCAATTCTCTTTCCAGGCACACGTGGAACGTCCATTAACGCTAGTGGGATCCAGGGACCATTAACGCTGCTGGGATCCAGGAAGGAGCCGAGCAGCATGGGCTCCTGGGAGCTGGGAGAGCTGGGCTCTGCTCTGGGTGGGTGCTGGAGAGCTCCCTGCAGACCTGGCCAGCTGGATGGGGCAGGGTGGCATTTGCTCATATTCCCACCTTCACAAAAGCCCCCAGGAGAGCCTGGCTGCATCCAGAGAGGCCCATGCCAGGTGTGCTGCAGTCCTGGAACCTCTTGGGGCCATTTCCCAACTTTCTCCTCAGTACCAGGGGTTAAACCAGGGCTGCTCTGCCACAGAGCTGCATTCCCAGACCTGTCTAAAGTTATGAGACAGGGTCTTGCTAGGTTGCTGAGGCTGGCTGGACTTGAACTTGTGGTTCTCCTGCCTCAGGCTCCTGAGTAGCTAGAATCACAGGTGAGGTCACCACACCTGGTGTCACTCCCAGTGTGCTAAGGCAGCACCTGAGGTCCCTGCAGTCCTGCCAGGTGACTGTTAACCAGGGACAGTCCTTAGGGAGTCTGCAACTCCCTAAGCAACTCCCCCACCCTCTGCAACGTCCAAATGCTGCAGACCAGTGCCTCTAGCTATCTGAGGGTTGGGCAAACCCCAAAACCCATTCCAGTGGACCTGCTCCAGTAGAACTGGCCTGGCCCCCGCAGGACCTGGCCCCCACAGGTGCCCTCGGTTCTCTGCAGTTTGTCATTCTCCTGACACTTGCTGGGTAGAGGCTTCGCAGGCTGAACGTATTGCCTACCAGGTCCCAACAGTGGGCAAGATAGAAGGCCTGCCTCAGGGGCTCACGGTCCTGGTGGGAGAAAGAAACATGCCTCACCATGGGAGCAAGAGCCGAGGAGAGGGACCAGGCCCAGAGGAGGCGACTCTGGATGCACAGTGGCAAGCGAGACGGGGACAGGCGAAGGAGGCTTGCCCCAGCAGAGGGGGCACGCAAGGTCCTGACCAGGTCAGCTCAGGAGCAGCAGCGACAGCCGCTGTGACCCAGGGGGCAGGACTAGGCAGGGCAAACTCTGCACCCACATGCCACTCAGACCAGAGCTGAGCTGCTGAGCTTCCCTGCCGCAGGTCCCCCTGCAAGGCCCTTCCTTGCCGAGTTCTGTTCAAGGACCAAGTGTGGAGAGCTGGGGCTGTGCAGGACACAGGCCATCTGTTGACGGAAGTCACTGCTGTCGCTGCTGTCACGCTGCTGTTAACATTCGGTGTTTAATTGTGCCTGTGAGTGCTGCCACACCATTTCCTGCGGACACTGATATCCCAGAAGAGGGAAAACTGGACCTCTGTTACGAAGGGAGATTCACTTAAGGTCTCCTTTCCGTGGCTTGTCCCCCTGAGGGGCACCGAGAACATGGCCAGCAAGCCTGGGTCCACCCTCCTCCTCCTCTGCCCACCCCTCTAGCCATCCTGACTCGTGGACAGAGAGGGGAGCTAAGATGTATTGTTGGAAAAACTCCCCAATAATTCTGGCCCTAGGGAGAAGCTCAGAAGCTAAAGCAAAACTTGACATAAAAATTAACTATACATTTTCTGTAAAGTTTCTTTCAAAGTAGGCACAACTGGTTTCCTACACATTTGTCAGAAAGGTGCACTCAGAAATCCTGACCAGGAGCTTTGAGAGGACTGCGGCGGACTGAGGACCACTCAGCTCCAGCAATGGCTGGGAAATCCGAGAGTGGTGAGAGAGGACGCCAGGTAAGTGGTGGAAACCAAGTACCTGTTCTTTACGGCCTGGCCCAGGGCCACCAGGGCCCCCCACCACGAGGAAGGCTCTTCTGAAGACTTTTTGGTTGTGGGCAGCAGGTTCATGCGGACACGCCCCACGCACCTCTACACCCTGGTGCCAGTGCACGGAGGGAAGAACAGGTGTGCGGGCCAGAGCCCAGCCCAAGCCCTGGCTTCATGGTGTTAGGGCTGCCTGAGGCTGCCGGGCCAGGCTGCACCGCGGAGTTTCAGATCTCACCAATGGAAGGAGTCTAGTCTAATCCACTGAAATGGGGTTTTCTGCCAAGCGCAAAGATCACGTGTGTGAAATCAAGCTTCAGCTGCAAAGGGGTGAAATAGTAACTCATTCAATAAGCCCCTGTTCCTCAAATATCTGAGTGTCCGTCACTTGTCAAACACCAGGAGCCCGGCAGTCCTGCCTGCAAGGGGCCTTTGGTCTGAGAGCAGAGATGGACACAGGCAAGATAGGAGAGGAGCCTGGAAGGACAGCAGGTGTCTGTGCAGTGACCATGGGCCAAGGGGGCATCTGAGGGCCAGGAGGGCTCCCAGGAGGCTGCCAATCAATCAGCCTGCACTCAGAGGACTGGAGAGGACCAGTTGGAGCACCATCTTAAGGACAGAGGGCACTTAGGTGGCAGGCTAAATAACAAGAACAATTCAAGACAAATATGATAGATTTAGGATGAAAACAAAACCTTAAATAATAAGATAAATACAAAGAGTGTTTAAGGTAACTTGTTACAAATGAATGGACCCAAATCAGTACTTCTCCCTCATAAGCTGACAAAGACCCACGGACTTTAATAGAAATCTCACTTAGTATACACAAAATACTACACACAGAAATAAGACTTACAGGAAGTTGCTGACTCTTCAGAGAAAAACTATCAGATATAAACCTAGAATTACACTGATTTTTTAAAAAGCAGTATCAAAAACAGACATACCAAGTTTTTGAATGGGATGGCTCAGTTTGGTAAAGATGATGTTTCTCCAGAACAGTTTCCTACAGTTTATGTAATTTATCTGTATATTATAATCCCACCAAACACACAATACAGAACAGCCCCCAAAATGGAGAAAAAGGTAATGAAGGAGGCCTTTGGCTGGAAGCCAAAATACACCAAAGAAACTGTGGTCAGGAAAACAACCAGGACAAGGGCAAAGGAGACCCAGATGAAGAAAAGGAAACAGAATCAGGAGCAGAGCGCGCACACTGCAAGAAGCTGGTACGCTGTGACTCTCAAAACCTCCAAACGTGGCCAGAAAGGGCACCTCCTAGGACAGTGCGGAGTCCCCGATGTCACCGGCATGGGTAGCTCTTGAACTAAATGTTAAATACAAAGAAAAGTAACCTGTTTAAAAAAAAAAAAGAAAAGAAAAGCCAGAAGGAAAGAACAGGTAGCTAGTTGACTCATCTTAGCAATAGGGACAATCTTGAGTCTGAAAGCATTAATGTAGCCTCAAAGTGGGGAATAAAAATGCTGGTAGATTCCACCTAACAATTTCCAAAACTTCCAAATGTGAAAACATAAGAAATCACGATGCTACTGAAAATCTGGTGTTTAGTCAGCTTTTCTACCACTGTGACCAAAAGACCTGGCAAGCAATCAGAGGAGAAAAAGTTTATTTGGGGACTCATGGTTTCAGAGGTCTTAGTCCATAGATGGCTGACCTTATTCTTTGGGGCCCAGGTGAGTCAGAACAACATGGCAAAGGATGTGGCAGAGGAAGGCAGCGCAGGACATGGCACCAGGAAGTAGAGAAAGACAGACTTCCCCTCACCACAGACAAAATATGAACCCGAAGGCACACCCCCAGGGACCCACCTTCTCCAGCCACGGCCTGCCTGTCCACAGTCACCACCCAGTTAAGCCCCATCAATGGATTAACACACAGGATTAAGGCACTGGTTAGGTTAAGGCTCACATAACCCAGTCATTTCCCCTCTAAGCTTCTTGTATTGTCTCACCTTGCATTTAGCTTTTGGAGGACATTTCACATCCAAGCTATGGGAAGACACAATACACACAGCAGGAACCTGTCAGTACATAAGAGCTATACAAAGCCACTTTTAATGAGGAGTTAAAAAGAAGAGCCACTTAATGACTGATAACAAGAATGGACCTTAGCACCTCCTTTCTGGAGGGTCATTTAGCAAATACACCTAAAAACTTCAAAAATTCTCAGGCCCTTAACCCGAGAATTCCACTACTAAGAGTGCATTCTACAGGAATGAACAAAGTTAGCTTTGAAGATTCTAGTAGGAAGCGGCTTTCCAACACAACTTTTGGTGTGATGAACTAACATTCCACTATTAAAGGAGTCATGTTTTCAAAGAAAAATTTAAAGTGGGAAATTGCTGGTGTGAAATGAAGAGGAAGATTCAAAGTGAAATACAGAAGACTATCCAAAATTTTCTCTGAAATATGTGACATGTACATACTTTCCTTAATTTAGCAGATGGGCATCCAGCATTTTCTCAGGGTCAGACACTCTAGGGGACATGAACAAGACAGGCAAGGCCCCTGTGAGTCTGCTGTTTCCAGTCTGAGATTACACGTGTGCACACACCTTGGGAGCCAGGAAGCACCCCAAATGCTAACATGTGTTGAGCAAAGGGGTTGGGATGACTTTCTCTCTCACACTCATCTGAAAACATTTCCACCACACTCAGGTCTGAGTTTCACAACTGCAGTGGAGACTTGGGTTAAGAAACTGGTCACTTCCCTCGAGGGGGACACCTCCCCCAGAAGCGTCTGAGAACCCTCGACCTTGGGACTGGCTGCGCACCATCTTTCCTGGAAACAGCTCCCTCTGTTGAGAGCCAGGATGGGCGCAGGAGAATGCGGGACAATGACACACCTACCCCAGCTGAGACTTCTAAACGACCTTTCCACAGACAGACCTAAAATAAACCCGTGACTCAGGAGCAAGTGATCCCAGTGACTCAACGTCCTCGTGAAACACCGCCACACTGTCCCCGACTGCAGTACTGCACCACACCAAGAAAGGCCACCTGGGCCCAAAGAACCAAGAGGGTGGAGACTGTCAGTCAACTTCAGGACTTGCTCTGAACTGACACCTTCAAGGGGGCTACTTGACCTGGTGTGGACAGTGGCAGCTCTGTGCGAACACCTTTCAGGGCTGGGACTTGGGGGAGAAGGACCATGGAGACAAAAACCTCCGAACCCAATTCTGGGTCGTGCATGGTTGAGAGGCTGTGGCACTGGCAGCTCCACCTGGCACAGGACGGCTGCGGGGACTCACCTCAAGAAGGTGTGGAGGGACACACTGGGGCCCACCTGAAGCCACAGCCAAGGTGCAGACCATGGCCAGGCAGGCAAGGCCACTGCACCATGACCAGGTAGGCAAGGCCACTGCATCATGGCCAGGCAGAAAAGGCCACTGCACCATGGCCAGGCAGAAAAGGCGAATAGACAGGCAAGCAAGGTCACAGCACCACGGCCAGGCAGGCCACTGCAGAGAGTAAAAAGTGCAACAAAGAAAATTGAAAGAAGAGTTCGGGAGGGCCAGCTGCTGGGCAGCACAGATGCCTTTTGGTAAGCCACACCACTTCAGCCAAGCCTTGGACAGTGAGACGTGGCCAGAGCTTCCTGGTCAGACGGAAGAGCTACAGGAGGTGCTGATGTGGAGCCTGAGGGGGCGTGAGAGAACAGGAAAGGTCAGGGAGGTGTACGGGGAGCGGGTCTGGAGTAAGGACGAGGTCAGGGGAAGGGGCGGGCAGGTCCAGGTCATTGGGGTCAGGGGGCCCATTCTAATGCCTTCCTAAAGACAAGGAAAGTTCTGATGAAACCTAACCATTTTGAAAATACAAAAAGACTGCATGCCACAAATTGGCATGCACAGATGCTTTCTTGTGGGCACGTGAATAAGCAAACTGGTTCATCCAGATCATGGGATATTAATCAGCCATGAAAATAAATGAGCTCCTAGCCACAAAAAGATATGGAGGAACCTTGAAGTCCTATCACCAAATGAAAGAACAATCTGAAAGTCTCCTGAGTATGTCTGATTCAAACTATGTGGGTCTTGGAAACATTTGGAAAAAGCAGTCCTATATGACAAAGGAATGGTCAGAGGTTACCAGGGGCCTGGAGGAAGGAACAGACAGGTGAGCATGGGGGAGCTGGGGTCATGCATGCTCGCAGGACGTTATTTCACGGTGGAGAGCTGACACTGCACTCTCAGGGACCCGAATGGACCACACTAACAGTGACCCCTAATGTGCACCACTGGCTTCGGTCAGTCACGCCTCGGTATTGATTCTGTGCTTGTAACAGATGTGCCGGCCACACAAGAGGCTCACGATGGAGAAACTGGTGAGGAGGGGCAGAAGGGCACATGGGAACTCTCTTACATTCTGCACAATTTTCTAAAATATAAAATCTATTTTAAAAAGAATTGCTGGTGTAATATTTGTGTAACGCATTTATTTCTAGCCTGGTCTTTCCCATCTACTGAAGCCTGTCTAGTCACTAAGCCCTCAGGGAAAGGGTGTTCCCAGGGCCTGGCAGACAGGTGGCCCCAGGTGGGTGGCACTAGGCAAAGGAATGGTCAGGCGGAAGCACTGCGCTGCTTTGTTAGAAGTCTGGTTCCCTGCTCCTGCCACCTTGTCGTCTCTCTCAACCTCTGTTTTCTCATCTGTGACACAGAAATCAAACATTGACTGACTCCCAGCTTCGCAGGGATGCTGAGGAGAGAGGTGATCCCTGCCAGCGCTTAGCCGGCTGCCAGCTCAGGAGGAGCCCATACCAACTGCGAGCAGAAAGAAAAAACCATGATCATTTATTGTCCAAATTTTTATTGTGAGGGTCAGAAGCTATTTCACTTCTGACTTGGAAATGTCTGTTAAGAAAATAGGGAAATACAAAAGCAGAGGCTGAGAGTGAGGCCCTGTGGCCGTCCCCAGCTCAGCCGCTCCCGAGAATGACCCGGCTCCATTTCTCCCACCACTAAGTTATTCTGAATCAACTGCAAGACCTCATACCCTCCCAACTGTAAGCATGGCTTGAACTTTATAACTGTTTTCAAGTCGTACTCCTGTAAACACATCTTTCAGAATCTTCAATGGCCTAGGTGAGTGGTGGGCTGGAAACAGCACCCCTATTAATATTGGTGTGATTACAAGTTGATAAAATAATGACAGAAGTCAATTTTTATACTGACCCCAAACTTAAAATGCATGTATCCTTTGGCCCAGAGATGCCATCATCAGAACATGTGTCACAAATGAGCTGGGACCTGAAATCAAAGGCACACACTCGGGGAGAGGATTCATGGCAGTGCTGATTCCATGGGCAGATGTTTGGAAAGAACCTCAGGACCCACCAATAGGAGGAGAACAGCTCGCTATGTGTCTCCACAGGATATCAGGCAGCACCTAAGACTAGCATGTGTCGACATGGAATGATCTAGAAGAAATATTGGAAAGCAAGGGGGGATTGAAAACACTGCATTAGATGACTATTGCAAGTGTAAAACACACAGACACACACTCACACAATCACAAATGACACCTCTCCAAGGAACACAAAGAGGAAACAGCAGTGCTTACTTTGGGGAAGAACTGGTCAAGCAGAGAATCGGCTTAAAATGCAAACTTCTCATTGTCCATAAAGGGGGTGATAGTAGTCACATCCATTAGGCCAACATGAGCCTTCCCATGATGCTTAATGTTTTAGCCATATGCATGTATTGGAGTATTTTAAGAATAAATGTAAAGAGGGGAGGGAAAGAAAGATTCATCAAGCCAAATATAACATCTATCCTCAAGAAGGAATGATGGAGAGGAGTCACAGCATGTGGGGATCTGGAGACCACAAAGCCAGGAGACTTCTTTAAATAGCATCAGAGATATATCTTGTCCTTTTAAGTCCAAGGACAAATGATAGATTGGTTTATTCATCAGGCATCAATGACTTCTGACTTTGATCAACTTCTGGGGCCATGTTGTTTCCAGAGCTCCTGGCCCTGAATCTAGGGGATGCCATATTGGTCCAGCCCAAGATGTAAAATAGGATAAAAAAGCATTCATGTCCTCTCCAAACCACATTCCCAACCTTTGGGCATTGGGAGTAGCTAAGAATAGTAGCTAAGGGTAGTAGCCAAGGAGCTGGACCATCTGTCTTTTCTGGCATGGTTCAAAGTGTCCCTGTTGTCAGAATACTTTGGCCCTTTTACTTAAAACTCCAGTAATTCTGTGATGATTTTGTAGCTTAGACGGGACCCTTGGTCTGATTTTGGCCTTAGGATTTGGGGATTGGTAAAACACCGGAACACTGCAGCACCTGAGAAAGCTGCTTGTGGATGTACTTGCCAGGCACACTCTTGATCTGCATCGGCATCCTCTGAGATGGCCCAGCAGATGGCAATCTGAATTCCCATGTAACTGAGGGATGACATCATCAAAGATAAATACAATGACATCATCAAAGAGGAACACAATGAACTGAGAATTTGAGAGCCCAGTAAAAAACTAGCACCATGGACAGTTCTGTAGGTAGCGTACACAGGGTGCAGCTAGTGTCTGCTGAAAACATGGCCCCAGGGTAAAGAAAGTTGCCCAACCAGCTCTTGAGTTTAAGATAGGGGTCATTAGCAGGCCAGCTTCCCCTCCCTTCTAAATAAATCTCTTTTTAAAACTGTCTAACTTCTCTGAATAATAAGTAAATTAAAAGTATAGGGAATAATATAGCAAATGCACAGAGTGGAAGTCAGATCTTTCATCTGGTGCAAGCTCCTACATGAAAGAAGCCTTGCTGGTCAGGTGAAATCCCCTCCGGCTCCCCTTGGACGCTCTCGGAAGCTGGTGCCACCTGGGCTCGGGGCGAGCGCTCCTAGTCTGGTATTCAGAGCTCCACCTGCTCTTGCTTGCTGTGCCCCTCCCTCCCACTTGATCCCTTTCTCAGGCCACATGGACATGCTATCATTTTGCTGGGGCCTTAGCTTTGCAAACAAGATTCCACAGTGTACATTTTATCCTTTATTTTTTTCCTCAAAGAAATATAGATCATTGCTTTTAACCACTGTCAAATTGCATGATAAGAGCACTTCCCACTGTTTTGGGGGCATAAAGCCCACTGCAGGTGGCCACTCAGCATTCTTTAGGTTTTTCATGATTATGCACAATGCTAAAAAAATTGTAGAGAACACTGGGCACCTGTGTCCTCCCCACTCCACTTGCCTGGAAATGGACACAGAGCCAGAGCACCTGCGCTTCCAGCCTTGCTCGATTCCGAAAGCCCCTGCGGGAGGCTGTTCAATTCTCACCTGAACGGCACAGACGCTGTTTCCCCATATTTCTTGACCACACTTGATACTGTCAAATTTGAGAATTTTTTCAGTTAATATCTCAGGTAAAAAATGTCCTGCCCTTTCCCTTTGGTCCCCTAGATCCTACTCCCCTCTGCTCCTTTGCAGCTAAGGCACAGCCCAGAACGTCAGCATGATGGTCCCAGGGTATAACTAGCAGCAAGAGCAGACACCAGAGGCTGAGCAAGATTGGTGATTTGCCCGTGGCCCCGTGGTTAAGAAGGGGCAGAGCAGGTCTCAAGTGAAGTCCCCTGCTTCCAAAGTCCCTGGGGCCATCCTTATGTTTGTCAGAGCCTCTTCCAGCAATGACAGAAATAAAGTAGGTAAGAGCCGCCATGGAGAACAAGTATCCCTTCCCCATTTCCAGAAAGTTGTTATATGGGTCAAGGACTCAGCAGAAAGTAGCCAGAAGACCCGAGTGGGGGCTGCACTGGCCTACAATTCTGTTGACAGGCTCTGGGGAGGGCTGCTGGGTCCTGATGGAACCTGGGGGAACCGACTTCCATTTGCTGAACCTTAGTTTTGTCACCAATTGGGTGGGCAGTGCTGGCCACATTGGACCCTAGTGAGAATTAAAGGGGAGTCACCTCGGGATTCGCTCTCACTCAGCACTCCCACTTCCCTCTGCCCAAGCACCTGGGGAGAACCCCACTGGACTCTTTCAACTCTGGGGCTCTTCTTTGGATCATCACCAATGGATTCGTTCTCCATCCACCCATGAGCCTGAGGCTCCCCAGTGGAGACCTTAAACTGTCCAAGTCCCAAGAACATTTCAGGTAGCAAGAATGAGGCTAGGGAGGAAGTTTGTGGGCCTTCAAAGTCTCCCAAAACAGACTCAACCTCCAGGGCTCTAATGCTGGCTGGGCACTCCTCAAAGGCCCTGGGCTTGGATCCTCCAGGGGCAGGAGGCCAGGCGGGGAGAGGGCCGGGTGGGGGCTGCTCCTTAGTATTCTCCAGGTCACTCCTCAGCTTCTCAGCAGTTGGCTCACACACAATTGCCTGGTGCCTGGATGCACAAATCCTGCTTAGGTGTGAGGAGCATCCCAACCAGGCCAGCGAGCACAGAGGACAAGCCCCAGGCAGACTGCCACCCAGTCAGCCACTCAGGAGGGACGTGGGTCATTCCCCAGGACAGATCACTGCACAGAGAGGTGCTGCCCACGGGTCTCCCTCTCCACCACTCCTCGCAGGCTCGGCAGAGCCTGGAAAGACCCGGCTGCCTTGTCTGTGCTGATCGGGGCTGTGCTTCGCCTCAGAGGCAGCGTCCCTGGTCCAGTTCTGTCATTTATAATCAGCTGCCATGGTTCTGAATGCTTGGGGACCCTCAAGTGCCCTTGCTTTGACCTCCTTGCTTAATCTGTGCGAGTCCCAGAGCCCAGGGAGCATCTCCCCACCTACAGCCCAGCGTGAGCTCCCTCTTCTCACAGATTAGCATGTGGCGATGACGCTTACAGAATGGGATTCATTTAACCCTTCCCGAATCACAGCAAAATAAACAACCCCTCCAATGGAGACGCCCTGGTTCTCCTGGTTTCTAGGTAGATAAAGAACATCAAAGGTGAAAACTGAAAACTGGGCTGGCTGGGGCTCGGTGGTAGAGCACTAACCTAACGTGTGTGGCCCTGGGATCGAGTCTCAGCACCACATAAAAATAAAAATAAAGGTATTGTGTCCACCTACAACAAAAACAAAATATTTTTTTTTAAAAAAGTGAAAACTGCCGAACCCACCCAAGCTCAGTCAATAAGAAAATGTTCACAAAATAGTGAAGCCAGTCGGAGATCAGGATTGGGTCCCTGATGCCCCTGCTCCTCCCCAGGGGCACAGAGACGAGCATAGGATGCAAGCTTTATTTAAGAGAGGGACAGAGATAACAGACTTCTCCTGAGAGAAGGGCCCACGGCTGGGTGCCCGCAGGAGCGGGTGCGTCTTTCTCTTTTATGGACCCCAGAACCCCCACCTTGTCTTTCTTCTCCTGCCGAAGGGCAGGAAGGAGCGGCCCAGGGGTGACGCTAGCAATGCCTTGTGCCGGGAAGTGCGATCCCCATCCACCCGCGGGGGAGCTATTGGCACCCGTTGCCTTTTCTTTGGTGACCAGCCCTCATCCTCTCCACCCCCACCATTCATCACCTACACTGATGGCCCGAGCTTCACCCCTGGCTCAGTGTGTTGAGGAATGTGACATTCCTGTCCCCTCGGGCCAGGCAGGGCTGCAGGCAGATCTTTTTGGCAAATAAAGTGTGCAGGAAGTCAGTACAGGGGGCTCATTTTACATAGAGTGATTCTCTTAACCCCATGTTCCCACCATCCGCCTCCATTTGTCCCCTTGGAAAGGTGTGAGGCTCAAAGACTCGGGACAGCGTAAAAGGTTCGATTCCAGCTTCGTCTACAGAATCCGCGGCAAGCACTTGACTTGACCTTGACTGGGATGTGGATGGCATTTGTGTCTGGGTGACGGGGTGATTCATGTTTTTATTTTCACATGTCTGCAGCCTCAAGGGGAGTGTGAGCAAGATAAGTGTCAGGTGCACAGAGCATCCAAGCCCCAGAGAGCCCAGACTCTCCTTTCCCTGGAGTTCCTGGAAGTCTGGCCAATGACCCCGCAGGACCAGTCCTGGCAGAGACCCCACGGCATGTCCCATCTGGAAGCCCCACGTGGCTGCTCCCCTGCTCCCCAGCTCTGCTGCCTTGGACCCCTGTGGCCTACAGTCCAGCCTTCCAGGATGAGGGGCCCAGTGTCTCCACCTTCAGCAACTAGAATAATAGCCAGAGCAGCCACCGGCAATAAGCTTGGCTCTAAACCTCTGTGTGTCAGTTCACAACAAGCCAGGCAGGTCCTCCAGCTACTCTGCAGCAGGGCTGAGGTCAGCAGGGACGGGGAGCCCCCATGCCAAGGCTCTAGTGCTGGAGATGAAGCACGGTTTAAATTCCCTCTTTACCTTCTTCTTTTCTCGACTTTGCCCTCAGCCTCTTCCTTGCTCCCTCCCTCTCTTGGCGTTTTCCTTCTTACCTGTCCAGCTTCCTAAAGTCCTTCCTTCATTCCTCTCTCCTCCCTCCATCTCCTCCCTCCTCCCTCTCTCCCTCCATTCCTTCCCTTTTTCCTTCCTCCATCCAATACTTATGGTAGCTACTAAGTGCTAAGGACACAAGTGAGCCTGAGATTCCTGTCTCCATGGAGCTCACAGTTCAGGAAGGAAAACAAAGGAGCTCCCTTGCATGTGTGTGTGACAGGCATGTACCAGGGCAGACACAAGGGAAGCCAGAAGCATCTCCCCTTCAGTGCTCTGTGGTGCCCGAGGAGCCTCCACGCCAAAGTACTGCAAGGACAGTCCTCTCAGGGCTGGTCTGACCTCAACACAGTGGGGGACAGAGAGGGGGATCCGTGGCTCTGCAAAGGCCAGCTTGGAGACACTTCCTGTGTAGTACCAGCCTCTCAGGACTAAGACACAGGGCCACAGCCTCTGTGTGGTCACTGTGGCAGGCTGCAACAGTGGCACATTACTCCCCAGCCCCTGGATAATCCCTCTGAGGTGGGCCCTGCTCTTTCCAGAAGGAGGAAATCTTCTCCCCCTTCCTTTGAATCTGGGCTGGCCTGGGATTCAAGTCACCAACAGCACGCAGCAGAAGTGATGGTGATCTAGAGCCCAGGCCAACGTGGCTTAGCACATCTCCCTCTGCTTTGAATTCTGCCTCCACTGTGGGAACAAACCCAGGAAGAAGAACATAGAAAACAGGTTTGGTTCATCCTGGTTTTCCAATCCAAGGCCCCAGACATGCAAGACAGACACAGTCCAGCCAGCACTATACCAAACCTGCAGTGAAGTCGGCACAAAGAACCTGACCACGATCTGAAAACCCACCCGACTGAGCCCAGCCTCACTCTCCACAGGGAATCACAAGCTAATAAATGGCCATTGTCTTCAGATTCTGAGCTCTGGGACAGTCAGCTATCAGAGGGGGCTGCCTGACACATCAAGTGCCTCCCCAAACCTCAGAGCAGAGAAGCTGCAGACAGGAGGAGGTGCCTCCCCCACGAGCGCAGGCATCACCCCCGTGCCGCAGCAAGGGAGCATCTCATTCACAGAGTCCAGTGAACCCAGGCCGCAGCCATCAAACCGCCCTGTCCAAGGCATTTACCCAAATGAAAGAGGATACCCTAAAACTAGGTCGTAGTTCCCTGAACCAATGCCAAATTCTACAAGGTCTTAAAAGATTATCAGAACAAAGAGAAGGAAGGGAGATGGGAACGGTCACGTACTAGAGTCAGGGGCACAGGTATACAAGTCACTTGAGATGGAGGGGTGGTACACACCTGGCAGGGAGCTTGAGCATATCTCTCATGGATCCTCACAAAACCCACAGGGCCCAGACCTACTCTAGGGAAAGCAGCAACTGTGGCATAAAAGAGGCCAAGTTCATCCACCCAAGGACATGCAGGTGGTAATGACAGGGACATGCCCTCCGACTCTTGACCCAAGTCAAACCCAAAGAGCCTACAGCCATTCACAATGCACAACCATGATCTGAGAAAACCAAGGCTCAGTTGCTCAAGCCGGCAAGTTATTAAGGGACTGCAACTCCTTTTTACTCTGCCAGGCAATGTTCTAAAAGGTTTACATTTCTCGCATAGTCCCTGTTCCATTTGACAGGTGAATAGCAGATCAATGAGCTGCCAAAAGTCATAAAGGATGGGGCTGAGATCTTAACCACAGCTGTGTGATTCCAACTGTCACTCTGGAAGGACCGCATGGGGGGAGGTGAGCCCAGCAGCATGCAACAGGCTTTGGGATCTCCCAGTGGCCCTGCCCTGCCCTCCAGGGATTGGTTTCCTCATCTGTAATGGGGATTAAAAAGAAACAATAACAATACCTGCCTCAAGGCTGTTTGCAGACTTCATTTTCCATCCATGGAGAGGGCAGAGAACAGTGTGGGGCAGTCATCTGAAACTGTCGACTGCTGACATCATCCCTTGTCCTCTGCCTTCCTCCTCCTCCCAAAGTCACAGAGACCCACAGGGACTCCCACCCCAACCACAAAGCCTCTGGCAAGGGATGGTCCAAATCATCACTGGCGATTGGCCAGTTGCTATTAATAAGTTGATGCTAAGTCAGAGCGAGTACCAAGGAGCTGCCTCCGGAGCTGGGCCCGTGACCTCGGGACCGTCACTGATTCTATCTATTGCATTTCATCCGGGCACTCCTCAGGCTGGGCTTGCAAGGCTTGTCTCGGGCTGGCTGTTGCTCTTCTGGTGTCCTTGCTGAGGGCTGTGCCCTGGGTATGTGCAGAGTTTCCCCCGTGGAGCCCACTATGGCATTGGCTGCACTGTAGCCTGTCTCAGAATGACAACAGAAAAGTGCAAATGCAGGTTGCATCCCTCAGCTCCTGGCCGGCCCCTCGAAGCGGCTTGGCTGAGGTGGTTGTTTTGACTCAGGGTCACAGTGAAATCAAAGGACAGCTCGAGCGCTTGCCTGGAAGATGCAGCATTTGAGGGGGAGCCTGGGGTGGGAGAGAGGACTAGGGCACAGGACAGGGACAGGGGCCTCCCCTGGCTAACATCCCCCAACCTCACAGCCCCACTTGACAAAATCAATGTACTCGCTAGAGAATGAGAATTAGATAAAGTTCTCAAAGCATCCTTCTAGCATTAAAATGCAGTCATTCCCACAAGACTAAAACCCCACCAAGCCATCAGATTAAAACACCTACAGTAAATAAGCTAAAGTAAATACGGAAAACAGGAGGAAGCAGGAAAAGACCAGAAGGGGAAACGAGGGCTGGGGAGCAGATTTTCTGTTATTAAACATGCAATACAATGGTGATCGGCTGAAACGACGTGGCTCTGTGCCAGGAACAGATTTCAATGAGACGAAACTGAAGTTCTAAATGACCCAAGTCACATGGAACTTAATAGATTTATGCAGGAGGCATATGAAAACCAGAAGATGTCACATTATTCACTAACGGTAGCTGGACAATTGGGGGCAACTGGAATAAGAGTGGGTTGGACCTGACCCTCACATCTTATATGAAAATGATTCCACGTTGAACAAAACTGAAATATAAAAAAGTGAAAGTGTAGAAAGAGTGAAAGAAGACCATTTTAAAATACTCTGGATGTGGGTGAAGCCCTTCTAGCTACCACAGGAAGCCCAGATGCCACCAAGAAGAAAAAGCTTGGAAAGTCCCCCTGCATTGGATGAAGTGGCCTGTGGGAAGAGCCCGGAGCAGGTAACACCAGTGTCCGACCTGGGAAACGCATGGCCCCCACCAGAGGCTGGGCCCGGTGCGTGAGCCTGCAGAAAAGGACCAGTGGGGCAGGTCTTCCCAGGACAGGCTGGAGCAGCGCGGAAGCCGTGCAGGCCCCCTTGCCATGCACTCAGCAGGACTGTCCCAGTCTCAGCCAACCCCTGTGCCCTCTGACAGAGACCCCTAATGCTCCCGGGGCACCCTCGCTTCACAGGCTGGTGCCCTAGCTGACCCCTTGCTCCCTCACTCCTTCTAGAACCATCCAGCTCCTGCCAGAACCCAGCTCTGACTCAGAGCTGTAGCGAGCTCCGTGACCTCGCTGCTGTGACCGCAGGGTGCCTCTGCTGCAGGTACAGAGCAAGGGCTTGGCTAGATGTCCATCAGTGGTATTAGCCCTGGACATCCTGCCAGGACACAGAGGCAGGGGCTCAGGATGTGGGCTAGAGGAGGCTCACTGTCCTAGGGACCCCAAACTGAAACCACATTGCCACACGATGTCCCCTCATCCTCTGTGGGGGAAGAGGCTTACCAGGGGAAGACAGAGGAAGGCATTTGCCTGCTAGGGCCTGGGGCTCTGAGCCCCTTCCCTACAGGTGCATGGTCTCCCCGGAGGACCTGGGGCCTCGAGCCATTTCACACACCACCCTGGACGGCAGTGTGCCCAAGGCAGGGGGGAAGAGCTGCAGAGACAAGGTGGCTTTGGGTCCCAGAGCTGGCACCCCATGGTGAGAGCCCAGCTGGGGGGAGGAGAAGCCCAGAGACAGTGATCTCTGACCTGGATCCCAGGACCTGGCCAAATGGGAAGAGCAGCTTCCTGAAGGAGCAACCTATGCCTAGGCAGGAGCGGGAGGGGGCGCAGGATGCAGCCTGGCAGAGACCTGTTGGTACAGGTGTGGGGTAGAGTCGAAGGTCAGAGTTCCCAGGGCAGAAGGCCGTGCTAAGGTCCTGAGGTTGAAGAGGTCATGTTGAAGAGGGCCCAGAGGCAGGTATGGTGGGCAGAGCAGGCAGGCCTACTGGCTTGATGATAGTTGGTGTTTTTTTGTTTGAGGGGGGTTAGTTTTTTGTTTTATGGATTTTTTAAAATATAAGCCCTGGCCAAGTACTGAGGAATTTTAAGCCAGCTGGAAGCATGGGGGGTGGGGAGCTACCACCCTAATGAGATTTGAGGTTTAAAAAGATCACTCCCAATTACTCAGCAGAAACCCAATTAGGAGGGTCTAACAGAGGAAGCAGGGGTGGTCAGGATGCAGCTGCCTGCCTTCCAGAGGGCAGGAGGCCTGGTCCTGGGGGTGGCTGGAGGTGACGAGAAGGCAGATGGACTGGAGACGTACTTGGGGCAGGGACTCCAGGCGAAGGGTCTGCGGGGTGCAGGGAGAAGTGGCAGAGGTGTTCGGCTCCCAGGCTTCCGGCGTCAGCAACCAGTAGCAGGTGGTGGGTCTGCAAGAGCACGAGCACGAGGGATTGCAGCCCTGGGGCCCTGTCTGGGCCTCAGTTTCCTCTTCTGTCACATGAGAAGCTGCACCGTTGCAGGGTCCCAGCCATTTTCTCAGCTGAGCCTGGACTCCAGACTGAACCACACAGCACGCAACCCAGGTGCAAATCAGACGGAGGGGCCGGGATGTGCCGTCGGCTCAGGTGGCTCCGCTTGGCCCCTCAACTCCAGCAGGTCCCTGGGACAAGAGCGAAGAACGCCCACTCAGCAGCTGCCCAGCGCCTCCTGTCTGCAGGACTTGCCCATCTGCGTCATCCCCTCTCCAGGCCTCGGCCAGCCCTTCATCCTGCCCTCTGTCCTTTTCAGCCTTCTGGTCATTCCAGAAACTACCAACAGGAACTGAGCTTGGCCCTGCTGGGGCGACACCCTGAGGCGGCCCCACCAGGGCTCATGCTGGCCGCCGGCTGCCTTTGCCCTCCGTCCTCACAAACCCAGCTGACAACAACTCTGGTACCACAACAAGCCTGTATACGACAGAAGTTGGCTCTTAAGTTGTGCATTTAAAAATACCCGAGAGCTGCTGTGGGTAATATAGAGAGCATGCAGCCACCTCAGCCCACACAGGAGCAAGCGTGTGCCTCCGAGAAGCCCGTGTTGTATCTAAATAGAAGCCTGAGCTATGGGCACCACCAAGGACACAGCCACTGGAGTTCAGAGCAAGTGTCACCCAGGCCAGCCCAGGGAGCAAAGCTGGCTTCCCACCACGCGGTGTGCCTCTTGGACTTGATCAGGCTAAAACGCTTCCAGTAATGGAGCCGCCCCAATCTCACTGTTTGGGAAGGTGTGCCATGTCACTAATTTTATTCAGCATTTCCCACTACCTACCAGATTCCAAGAATGAGGTAAGGGAGCTCACCTACGCTACCATTCCTATAATGCTTATGGCACGCGAACCAAAGAAAAGATCAAGGAAAGACCCTGAGAATAGCAGGAAAGCTACAGGATTCCATGGCTTAAAATTACACACAGCACAAACTACAGGATTCTGTGCTTGAATAGGGGTTTGAATTAAATTGGATACCGGGCTTCCTAGCAACCCCAGTGAAGAGAAGCACAGTCAATTACAACATTCTCAGAACCCGACAGGTACAGCGGAACCAGGCTTGTCAGGGGACTAGGAGCATCTTCCTGTGGTTTCTTACATGGCAGATGCTCGGGTTACAAGTGACTCCAGATCTCCTCCTACCCATTCCTGCCCCAGGCCCCGCCCCTCTAGAGTCCTCTGCAAGTCTGTCAAGAGCCCCTCCTGCCCACCTTTGTGACTTTGTCACTATATACCACTGGCTGCTGAAGACTTATATTTTAAAGCTACATGCAAGCTTTTGGCACCTAAATAAATTTATTTATTCAAGAAACTTTGCATCTTGGACTCTAATAGGAAAATCAGAATCGTATGTCCAGAAATGTGAAGCAGCCACAAAATAAATACAACAGATACAAGCCAACCTAATTGCTACATTGTAGCAAGATGGTATGCCCTTCCAGTGTGCCGGACAGGGAAATCAGCCAGTGTCCCATGTCAAAGACACAGCAGTCACCAACTACAACTTACTCCCGAAAGAACATGCAAAGAAACAGAGGTCTGACCTTGAGATTCCAAGAGGTTCAAAGCCCCATCAGTTACATCTGACAGTGCTGCCCAATGGCATCTGCCTGCCCAATACCTACCTGGGAGCTGCTTGTTGCTAGAGGCAACGAGGTAAGCATCTGTGCTGGGTACCAGCTGACACCTGTTCTTCCTCTAGGGGGAAGAGATACAATGTTTCCCTCCACGTTAGTGAAGCTCTCAATTCCCAACAGATCAGAAATCTTTAAAACAGGTCCTAGGCCACAGGAGTGTGAGAAGCGCTGCTCCAAACTCAAGCCTGCTGGGAGTCACAGTAGGGTCTCGTTCATGAGATACTGCGAATGAAAGAAATCGTCCATTTTGGGAAGAACATTTCCTGTGTCCTAGCGTTCCTCTTATTAATGAGTAGTATTTCTTTAATTCTACTCTATCCCATATTTGAAATTATCATAAGATAACCACATCATCCTCAGACACATTACCATCATCAATACTACCACCACCACAACTACCATCTCTATGATCCTCGCCACATCACCATCACCACCACCACCATCAACACTATCACCACCACCACCACCATCACCACCACCCACCATCACCACCATCACTACCACCACCACCACCACCACCATCACCACCATCACCATTACCACCACCACCACCATCACCACCACCACCATCACCACCATCACCACCATCACCATCACCATCACCACCACCACCACCATCACCATCAACACCATCACCACCATCACAGCAGCTCATATTACACAGCAATTACCAGGTGCTGGGTACTTGTACCATTTCAGGACTTTAAGTGTAACCAACTCATCTAATCCTCCATACAGCCCTCGAGAGAGGTCTCTCATTTACTCAGACTTTAGATAAGGAGATGGAGGTGCTGAGACTTAGAATAAAGTTGGCCACAGTCACCTGGCTAATAATAGCAGGACAAGTCCACCCCGGGCAGTCAGATCCGTGCTCCTCGCCAACTCCCACCCCTTTAGTCTCATTTGAGATGAAACACAGAGCTGTGCCCCATGCACCAGACGCCTTGCAGGGGTCTACCAAGTGGCAGATGACACCCCTGCCCTTGAAGTTGGCAACCGATGATTCAGAGAGAAACACTCGCGTGGGAAGTGGGGTCTACGCCACCTGAGCTACGCAGCCTGCCACGTGCTGGTTGCTCTGTGCCCACCCCTCCCTGCTCAGGCCAGCCCCTGCTTACTGAGGGTCCTTCTGCCAGCCCGGGTGACACAGTGCATGACAATGGGCAAGCTGTCTGCCCTGGTACCAGGCCAGTGCTGGCTGGGGAGACCACACACAGGACATGAGCGTGGGTGCCAAGGAGGGCTCCTCTCAGAGGTGACATGTAACCTGAGGCCTGAAGTGATGGCTGAGCAGGAGCCAGGGACAGGCCTCCTGGGAGAGCAGCAGCAGGAGCTCTTCAAGACTGACCGATCTCTAGGGTGACCCTGTGAGGCAGGGGACTTCCATCACTGACATTTCATAGGGGAAAGTGAGGGACAAAGTCATGCAGCTCATGTGTGCGGAGCCAGCTCAATCCCAGGCCACCTGGCTCCAGCCACGCTCTGACCACTGGGCTACATGGCCACTGCTTCCCAGGGATGGAGGGTCAACCAGGGAGGAAGGACAATGTCAGAGGCCGTGATTGGAGTTGAGGATGTAGGCCAAGTTAAAGGGGAACCGGGACAGGGCACGGTCTCAGGCACACAGAGCCTCTCCTGATCACTGGCAGAAAGCAGAAGGCCAGGGCAGGAGCAAGGAGCTGCCTGGGAGGCTGGCACAGGTGCCCGGGACCCATGTGACACTGGCTTGGAGCAGGATACCAGCAGAGGAGCCCAAGGTCACCATGCACTGGGAGACAGGGAGGGAGTGAGGACGTCATAAGGCAGTTGCTCAGTGGCACAGGCAGCCTTGAGGGCCAGGGGAGAGTAGAGATGGTGTTCCTGGCCCAGGGAACCACAGGAGCACAGGTGGGTGCAGGACCAGGTTGTACTGGGTGCCCCGGGCTGAGTGGCGGCCTGCCAAAGTATGGTTCTCTGCCCTCCGTCTCTTCATGCAGCTCCTTCAGAGCAACACCCAAATGCCTGCCCAGGTCAGCGGATCTTGCTCCCAAGAGTCTGTGGGCCCAGGGGATGGGGCCAGGGCTCCAGGATCCTGCAGAGATCTTCAAGAGGCTAACCTGCAGGTGACAGTAGTGGAGGACCTCAAATGCAAAACCCCTTCGAGGTTGGGAGAGGCCCCGCTGCTCATGTGTTTCCCATGACAGGGAACTCCCTCCCAGGAGCCATGGGGTGGACAGCAGGTAGCACAGCAAGCCCTTCTCCAGTATGAGATGCCCGGCCACCTGGCTTGTCCAGACCACCTGCAGACATTGTTTTGGTAAGTGCTCTGCAGGACCAAAGCCAGCTCCTGGCTGGACGTGCTGCCGAACGTGCTAAGGAAACATCCGCCACGTGCACGCAGCCCCTGCCTGCTTCACCCACAACAGCACAGGCTCAGCTGGCTCATCAGGCATTGGAGGGGTGCCTACGACCTGAAAAGATGCACCCCAAGAACACTCCTTCAGGAAGCAGTTTGCTCAACTCAAAATCTAAAACTCCAGCAAGGAATTCCCAGAGGATGTACCTCTCATAGGGAATCAAAGCCTGTCTGCCTGTATTTATCCCAGCTGGTCCCAGTGCAAACTCAAATCACAGGGGAGAATTTCCACTTTCACATCCGTTTCTAAGAATAAACAGCCAACTGCCTCTCTATATTCTTATGAATTCCCGTTGCCAATGTCCTCCAGGAGATATAGGGTCCTGAAGTGAACCTGACAACTAGCAGAGGGTCAAGCTGGACCACAAGCTCCCTTATTCTACACACTCTCCATTGATCAACAGCTCCACACAGCATCTCCCCAAGGGCCAGTTACAGAAAAGGAGGATCAGAAGGCGAGGTGGGGAAATGCGGACCCAGAAAAATGCAAGTCATTTCTCTTCATTTCCCCATTATTTTCAAAGAACACCAGGGTCTTTGTCTAGTGTTGCTATCACTGTGATCCCTGATACCTGCTGTGTCTCTGTTAGCCTAAGTACAGTGGCCTCTGGCTTAGAGCCCTTGAAGGAGACTGTGTCTGATTTGAACTAAATATTGTTTTATATTTACTGTTTTACTTTATGGTTACCTTTAATCAAAAGCGAACAATATTGGATTTCTACTTAAAGTTGCAACATAATAATTCCTTTTAAAATAAGTCTATTCTGGTTTTTAAAAAATGACTTAGATTAAAAGAAAATGTTCGGCAAATTGGACTCCAGGTGGCGGACATATGAGAAAGTTCGGGGAGCGCACGAGCTCGTGTCTGGCCTGTGCACAGCGTGGCCCTCCGAGGGGATCGCCTGGGACGGACCTCTGTCCAGCTGCAGACCCGGCCAGCACTGGCGGCACCTGGACCTCTGCCTCCTCTCCCCTCCCTCAGCCCACCTGTGCTGCCTCCGGCTTTCAGATGTGCCCAGGCCATCGCATCGTCCACCTGGGATGCAGCAGTGGCCTCTGGACGGCCACCCCTGCCTCACTCCTGCTCTCACCCTGGGCCTGGGTCCCTTAACCACGGACGGATCATGGCTCTCGGATTCCAGATCCTCCAGTGGCTCACCATCGCACCGGGAGCAAAAGTCAAATCCTGTCTGTGGCCCTCGCCTGGCGACCCCCCTGACCTCTCCTCCCCCTCCCAGTGACCTCATGCAACTCCAGCCACCCTGGGCTCCTCGCTGCCCCTGGAAGCCCCAGGCAGCCTCCCGCTCCAGCCATTGCACAGAGGTCCCCTTTGTCCCGAGGGCTCTTCACCCAGATCCCCTGGGCTCAGTTCCTTGCCGCCCTCCAGTCTTCTCTCAAATGTCACCTCCTCATCGACGCCCACCCTGGCGCTCTTTTAGTGCTCGATCGTCTCCCCGCCCACTACCTGAGAGCGCTCCTGGCCCTGCCCTGCTTTCCTGTTCATTCCCACAGAGCTTCTCACCAACGTGCAGGACAGCGGGGCTGTCACATCGGCTCTGCTCTCTCCCCAGCAGGACGCTCACCCCTGCGGTGCCTCGGCCAGGAGTTGAGCGGGACCTGCAGCTTGTCAGCGCCTGGCTTCCTGGCCCCAACGCCCCAGCTCTCTGCCGTGTGGGTGCCTGCGGGCTCCTGGGCACCCCGGCCACAGTGCTAAGTTCCCATCCACCTGCACCCTTGGCCCTGTGGATCCACCTCCAGGCCGGGATGGAGCCCGCTGCATTCCTGGAGAGACCCCGGCCGGTCACCACTACATCATCAAAATGCTTCACACAATTTTTGAACACAGGAAAATTTTTAAATGGTGTTATGACCCACGCCAGGCACATCAGCTAGACGCCACCGTCTCGCCCTGCCGTGGTGCGGGTGAAGGTGGAGGTGCCGGAGCGAGGGGTGAGTGACCATGCCCCACGAATCCACTACCCAGCCAGCCACGGCCCACAGAGCCCGGGAAAAGAGCAACTCAACGTGACCCAGGGTTCTCTCCGAGCGGCCAGGACCCAGCCGCACCCCGACAGAACCTTCTGAATGGGAGCTCTGTGGGCAGCCAGGAGGCGGCAAGGGACAGAGAGCAGGGAGACAGAGGAGGAGGAAGGAAGCGGGACGGAGGAAAGGAGAGGGGAACGAAGCGGCCGGGGCGTGGGGAGGAAGGAAGCGAGGGCTCCCTGAAGCCGCAACGCGCGTGCGTGTGTGAGCTCTCCCAGAGCAGCGTGGCGCCCTGTGCGGGTGGTCCTGATTCACCTCGCACAGAGACAAGGACAACTGTGTCCTAAGCCTTTTATCAGTGCTGGGGTGGAACCCGGGGCCTTTGCACACGCTCCGCCACCAAGCCACCCCCAGTTCGAGGCCTGTGACCGTGTTTAACCTGTTCACGTGGCTTTCCCACGGGTCGAGCGGCTCGGTGCTCACAGGCCGCGGGCTCCTCACGCACCCTTCTGCACTGTCAGCATGTGGAGGCCGTGCGTTTCATGCGACCTTTGACCCCTAGGCAGGTGGCCTCATCCCCTGGAAATAGCTCTCCCACGTGTCACCGTCAGGAGGTTCCTTGGCCCTGGGGTCTCGCTTTATTTGAACTTCAAGCTCTTTTCCAGTCAAGGTCGCCTTCAGCCACGTGCCCAGGACAGTGCCAGCCCTCCCCGCCCCCCACCTCCTGAGGCCTCGTCGGCCCTGCACGTCTGGAGCGGATCCACATCTGCAGCACGGGCAGTGCCTGGACGCCTCGGGCTCTGGGGGCCTCTGCAGATGCAGACCCTGCCCTGCCCAGGCCCAGAAGACCCACAGTGAGCTAACTCAGACACAGGTCCTGGGGACCAAGGACGCTGCTGCCGGTCCTCCGGTCAGTTTGAATAGTCCCCCACCCAAGAGGGCTCGTGACCAGGGACATGAACAGTGGAAATAAAATGAAAGGCTGGGCTTTATTTTGTATCTTTTAAAGATAATGGACACCATATCTTAACTTGCTCCCTGAACATACCAATGTAATACGCTCAGGCCAGGATATTTCTGTCCACAGAACAGAGATTACAGAGCACAGTGACCTCTGCCCATAGATGAGATTCAGCTGGGACACGTCAAATCAGTCAAGATGCATGCAGGGATGAGCTAAAAATAGCACTGCGCTCCTGATCAGCGCCCTCAGAACCGGAGGAGAACTGCCCGTGGCCACCCAGGGTTCTGGGGCCCAGACGGAGGAACAGGCTTCCGTCCGTACGCTAGGCTAGGCGCCTCCATGCCACGGCTCTATGGGCCCAGCGTGTGAACCCACGGGCGACAGGAGCGAGCAGGTTGCACCTGAGAATGATATTTCAGACTTTAAAATAGAATATACTGAGCATACGCGACATGAACGCTACCCCAGAAGCAACACCGTTGCATTATGTAATAACAACGTCCTTAAACCCCAAAAGTAACACAGGCGGATGGTGTACCTGGTGACTCAAGGCCTGAGTCCTTGACAGTCAAAGAGTTAATATCAAAAAGATGCACAGATTATAGGTATAATCAGAAAACGAGAGATTACACTCCATTTATGTATAATCTATCAAAATGTACAAATGCATTCTACTGTCATGGACAACTAATTAGAACAAATAATTTTAAATAAAGGATGTAAGATACCAAACTGAAAACAAAGAAAAAACAAGATACACAGAAAGAGAAACATATTCTGTGGATACAGAGAACTGCAAACTGCCAGCCACCGTGGGTGTGGCTCAGGCAGGGAAGAAAACAGACGGTCAAGAAGGTGCCTTTTCCCAGGGACTCTCACCACCGCTCACTAGCCGAGTCGTGAAGATAAGCAGCCCAGATGGCAGAACACCTACCTCCCTGGGAACGTTCACCTCCTCTGAGATGGGCCCTGACCACCACCGACTCCCCCAATCCTCTCCTCAGTCAAACAATACAGCTTTGATTATTTCTCAATCAACCTCAAACACGTGCTTTTCTTTTGATGTTATTCTTGGGTTTTGTATTTGCAAAATCACTATGCATTTGCATAATCCCATGATCTATCCTGGAAGAATCACACACGAGGCGCCCTCCACAGAGGACTGTTAAATTACCTGCTTTCCTGTCCCCTGCAAGGAAAGAGGCATTTCAGGGAGGAGGTGCAGCACGCAGCCCCCACCTGACTCCCCAGGTCTTAGGTTCCAGAATCACCATTACCGCTGGGTCCCAAATCCCTCACCTTTGGGAACCAGGAACTCAACAGGGCCACCGTGGCCCCACCTCCAAGAGCCTACCTCACTTCCAAACCACTTTGCAGAAACAAGACCCACAAATGATAAATGCAAAGTCGAACAAAGCAAAGTATGCCTACACACACCCACCCCCACAGCCAGGGCACTGTGGTAGAAATTCCTACAGAACCACGGTCCCTGGGAGTGGGATATTTACTCCCAGCACTGAAGGCACGTCTAACCTCCACTGTGGAAAGTTTCCCATGCTGATTGTCACAAAACCTGGCTTAAGACCAGGGCACCATGCAGTCAGATGCACATCGGTGACAATCTCTTATTTCTGGGAAACTGTCTCACACTCCAGAGATGATGAAAAGGCTCCAGGTGGAATTTTTACTTTTTGCCCAGAAATGACAGGTTAAGGTGACACTCACAGGAGACAGGACCTCCAGGGCTCTTTCTAGGTTCTGGAGCAGAAGCTCAGGGCTGGCCCTGGTCTGACCCACCAGATACACGTAAAGGACCTGCCACAGGAAGAGGGGCAGCACCTCTCCCTCACCCCTACTCCAAACACAGCCAGGTGTTTTAAGACAAAAAAAAAAAGTCATTTTCCGGGGGGCCTGGTGCTGTTAGGACTTGCAAAGCCTTCATCTTCCAGAGGCCTCGCCTAAACAGACGCCCACCCGGGTCCCGCCAGAGATTGCTCCGTATTCGACTTGCCTTATGGCCCAGGGATGAGTCTGGATGAAGGTCTCCATCTTCCCCAGAAATTCTGCTTCTCCACAGGCCACTGGCCGCTTCCCCAGCTGCCCCGGGAGGCAGAGGCTGCAGCTCCCTCGCCTTTCAGGAGAGCAAAATCCCTGAGCAAAACCTCCAGCCAGGCACAGCACCGCAGCTGTCAGGAAGCTCCTGTCTGCCTCCTGGGTCTGAAGGCCATTATTATCTGTAAACATTCTTAAATATAGACAGTGCAGGGTGGGGCAGGGCCGGGGTGAGGAGGGCAGCCCAGGGCCTGAGAGTCTGCTCAGCGGACCAAGCGCTGGGCCTCCCAAACCTCCCCTCTGCTCAGAATTAGGACTCTGTGCCACAATCCATCACCCGGCACTGTCAGGCCTCTGCCCAGGCTGGAGGCTGGCTGGACTCTGGCAGAAATCTCCAGAAACAAAGCTCTAAATCCCATATACAAACTGGCACCTCCAGCAACGTCTCCTGCTTCAGGCAAGTTCTGTGAGTTAAAGGCAGGGACCTTTCTTAGTGGTCCTGTCCCTTCTTGCCCCTGCTGCACCATCACCTCCTCCAGCATAGGGGACTTGGCCTTCAGAGCCCTCAGGAAGCTGCTGCCTCAGCTTAGGGAGGCTGCCCAGAGCCCAGTCTGTGGACCACCGTGGGCACCCAACCCCATCAAAGGTACAGCAGCCTTCTTCCCGGCCCAGGGAAGGCCCCGAACCTATTCCATGCACCTCTCTGGCTGGCTCAGGTTTAAGAGGGGCCCAAGTGGGGCTCCTCAATGCCAGCCTCTAACCTCTGTGGGCAGTGTTGTTCTTCGAGGTGGGGCCTGGGCTGTGCATCTGGGGTGTTTAGTAATGTCCTGACCTCTACCCACGGATGCCCCAGGCAGCCCATCCCAGTTATGATGACCGAAGGGTCTGTACTGCCCAGGTCCCCTGGGGACCAGAAGAGCCTTGCGTTAAGAGGCCCTCCTGGGAGGAAGGCCTCTGTGGGTCTGAATCCTGCACCCGCCAAGTGAAGGCCAGGAGTGGGGTGTCACCTCTCAGCCTCGGTGCTCTGGACTGCACAGGGCCAACAAGTCCCAGAGAGCTTAGCTGGGACCCAGAGCCACGCTGATGAAGCTTTGCTGTTGGCTGGGTGCCTGGTGACACCAGAGAAGCCCAGACCCTTCCCAAGCAGAGATGAACTTGGGTGATGGGGGCTCCAAATTCTGCTTCACCTGCACTGCAGCTGGGGCACCCCTCTCTGCCTGCACGTACACCTTCCCAGGACTGGCGCGAATGAGCTAAGAGGTATGCAAAGTGCTTATCATAGGTCAAGGCTGAAAACCATGACCATGACCTGAGGGGAGGGACCAAAGGAGGGGAGGGGAGGGGAGGAGGGGGAGGGGAGGGGAGGAGGGGGGGGGGAGGGGAGGAGGGGGAGGGGAGCAATCCCAAGAGCCGGACTCCCAGCAGAGCTGGGCCCCGTCAGAACCATCCCAGGTAAGCACATGGATGCCAAGCATTTTCAGGGTTGTTACCCATTTAAGGTCTCTCTGGAAACCTCTAATTCCAGCAGCCGCTGAGTGTCCAACAGGCTGCTTCTGCCTTTCAGAGGAAGGTCTTGCCCTGGCTAATGACAGCTTTGAGACACCTGCCTCGGGGGGAGCAGCCCAGGGCCGCTCTGGCCACGGTGGAGGCGGCTGGGGCGAGGGTGGAGGGTCTCCTGGGTGACCCAGGCGGCAGGGCTGCTCATCAGGTCCCGTGCAGGTGCCTTTGGGCAGGTATTTCCATAGCCCACAGTTCAGAAGAACTACACCAGGTGGACTGTGGCCAGGAGGGGACAGACACGGCCTGGTCTTGTCCCATTTCATTCACTGACCATCAGCATGCTGGTGCCCTTGCTGGGCGGCTCTGACATTATTCCCAAGGGTGGTTTCCATGCTGATCCACAAGTGCCACCAAAGGGTCGCCTGAGGGAAGGAGCACGTGCATGTGAGTGCTGGTGACAAGTCCACATCTTGAGCCCACACAGAGAGGGGCCAAAGCCCACTCAGCCTACTTGGGGTGGGCGGCTATAGCCTCCCTCCATACAGTCCTCTCCAGCACCCCACTCTGCCCCTGCTTCTGTCCACAGGAGGGTCAGCTATCCCTCTCTGCTTCTGTCTGTATCTCTCTGCATCTCTTGGTCTCTATCTCTCTGCCTCTTTGTCTTTGTCTCTGCTTTCACCTCTCTCACTGTCTCTGCTGCTCTGTCTCTGTCTCTTCTTCTGCAATCTAGCCCAACAGAGCTATCACAAAACGGTGGTTTTCAGGCCCTGAACGCACCTGACACCCCGGCTCTGGGCCCTTCAGCGTCCCTAGACGCTTCAATTCTGGATTCCTGTGGGGTAGGCCAGGGGCCTGGCTCCTCAGGTGGGAGGAGAGGCCTGGGGTGCTTGACCCAAGCACATGCCTGGCTCTGCACAGGCTCCATGCTGGTCTCTGCCTCTGGGTATTTCTGTGGATTCAGGGTGATTGATAGAGAAATCTCCCATGCTCCTCAGCCACAGGAAGCCAAAGTGAGAGAGGGTCAGTGTGGCTGCAGGACCCCCAGCTAGGGGTATCCAGTGGGGGCTGGAAGCAGAGCCAACCCACCTGGGCCCTGTGCAAGGCTGAGCCCGGGTCCCTCCAGACTCTTCGTTCTCACCCAGCACCTCAGTCACCGCCCCTCCAGTTATTCTTAGGTGTCTGGTTCCCAAGAACCTCCAAGTGCCTGTCAACAGCACCCAGTGTCCAGGTCCTCTTGACCAGTTTCTCACCTGGGCTGTAACCTGTGCTTCCATCCATCACCCCTGGGGCCCCCTGCAGCCTCCTCTCCACCATGCCCAGGTGGCTCAAGGCCATGAGAGGCCCAACCAGAGCCTGTCATGGATCCTCCACGTCCTCAATACCAGCCCACCTCCAGGCACCTCAGCCACATCAATGGCACACCAGGTTTGCTGTCACCCAGGCCTGCCTCCCCCACGAGGACGGAGCCCAGCCTCGCCTGTTCCCAGCCCCTGTGCACCTGTCTCCCGAGGCTTGCCGCCCTCAGCTGCTCGCCCGCCCACTCGCAGCTCTCCGCCAGCACCCCTCTCCAGGAGTTACCCCACCCAGTTCAACCTGGACCCCGTGGGCAGCGTTTCAAGCTAGCACGAGATGCAATCACCCCTGACGTTCACCGCCACCTCCTGCCCACCGTCTGCTTGTTCTCAGTTCCACTCCCAAGCAAAGAGCTGAAAACCTGCTGTAAGCGACTTGGTGGGGCCTGCGAGGCTCCAGTCGGCCTTGACCAGGCTCCCGGCGCCTTCAGGTTCTTCACGCATCCCCAGCTGGTTCCTTTACTCATTTGCCCAGTTCTCGTGGGGTGCAGGGAGATGGGACAGCTCCATGTGGCCACGGCATCACGATCACCCAGCCCTTCCCAGGGCGAGTCTGTGCTGCCTGCAGAGACCCAGAGCATTTGACTTCTGGAACTCCTCTCAGAATCCATCCTAAGAAAGCTGATCTACCCCAACTCGAGAGAACGCCACACACGGGGGATTTACTGCAGTATTAGCAACCACTCTGAACATTTTAAAGCTTTGAGAAGGTCCACACGAGGGAGAACAGAACAGGAAACCACACTCAGTGGGTTTTCACTGAAATATGGCTCATGTCACACCTGCCATTTTGGAAACGGAACTTCACTTAGACCGTACTCAAAGTACGTATACCATCCTGGCCAGGAGGAGGCAGGGCGACTCACGTGGGAGGGTGCAGAGGCAGCTTGTCCTATGTCCAGACTGTGATGGACAGTGGAAGGACGCTGGCTTTCTGCTGCATCAGACAGAAGGTTCCACTGAGAAGGTGGCGTTTTGGGAGTTGACCTGTGAAAGGGGCACCTGCTAGGTGGACAGAAGATGCTCCTGGTGAGTGGCGAGGTGAGACTCGGGCCTCAGTCTTGGGCCTTTGCCTTCCTGGATTGGCAAGGAGCCCTTGGTCTTGTCGAGGTGGAGAAGCATATTGAAGTGTGGTGTGTAATTTCTGCCAGCAATAGGAGCCAGCTCCCCAGGACCAGGGAGGAGTGTTGGAGGCTGACGGAGAGCGGCAGGCCTGAGACGCAGGGGAGCATCGGGCTGCATTGTAAGGGCTTGAAATGCATCAGGCTGCATTGTAAGGGCTTGAAACCGGGCCAGGGAAGGGCAGGAGCTTCCAGAGGGCTGGGGGACCAGGTCACCAGGGGTTGAACAGCAGGTGGAACAGCAACCAGGCAGCAGGCTGCTGCTCGAGGTTAATTTTTTGGGGAAACCACTCTGCTGCAAGGATCCAGGGCTGGCCATGGAGGTGGGTTACAGAGGCAGGTTAGGAAGAGAACAAAGTATTTCTGCTGTCTCTCAGATTTCAAACCACCTCCAGGCTCCGTTGGTGATTAGTGGCTTCCTTGCCTCTGTTCTATCGAGGAGCTTATTTCTTTTCTTAGCCATTTACTAATTATTTACCACCATTTCCCATCTACCACCATTTCCCAGTCTACTAAGTACATATACCCTTAATAAATAAGAACTCAAAACTAAGTGAGATGCTCTACTGACGGTTGAGGAAGGAAGAAATCAGAAGAAAATAAGCACTTTAGTTATTTACGCTAAAGAATAATGTGGAAATTTCGCCATCGTACAATCCTGGAATTCTCCTGTGGGTGTGCTGGTAGAATCTAAAGCACGCGCCTCGTACATCATGTCTGTTACAGTAAACAAATGGCGACACCTTCAAGCACGTGCGACCTCCCCAACCCTCTACCAGTGTTTCCCTCTCCATTGCACTAGAAAGGACCTCGAGCTCAGAGAGGCCCAGAAGTCTCCTCAGTGCCACACGGTTGGATGGACAGCGCTGGGATGAGCGCCCACGCCAGCCGGGCACCAGCACCAGGTACTTCCTGCACATGGGTTGTCAGGGCTCCTGGCGTGGTGCGGGGTCTCCACGGTCAACGTGCTAGGCGAAGCACGCGTCCGCACGCCAGCTCTGCACAACAGCGTTCCCTAAGGAGAGGTGCACGGGAGAGCTAACCTGAGGGCCTCGCCTGGCACAGGCACGTCAGGCACTCACGCCAACGCATTTCTGCCCCACAGGCTGGTGTCGCTCTGTCCCCCAGAACCAGTGGCTCAAGCTGGGAATCTGGAGCCACCCCTAGCCAGTCCTTCCTCCCTCTCCGCAGTGGGTTGAACACTGGCTCCCTCCCAGGAAGTCCCGTCTACCCAAACCCCTGAGTGGGCCCTTATTTTAAAATAGGGTCTTTGCCGATGTCATTCATTAAGTTCCAATGAGGTCACCCTGCATATGGTGGGCCCTAAATCCAAGGACTGGGTCCTCACAGGAGAGGATGGGAGGCACAGAGACCTGTGGAGGGGAGGCCATCTGAAGACAGAGGCAGAGATTGGAGAGATGCAGCCACAAGGTAAGGACAGCCAGGAGCACTAGGGGCGGGAGGGCAGGAAGCTTTGAGAATTCAGGCTGTGGGGCTGAGGGAATGAGTGGTGTGCTGTGTGAGCCACTCCACAGGTGGCCGTTGTCACACGCTGCCCACCCCACCCTCACCCCGTTCTCTCCCCAGGTCCCGGGTTTCACCTCTCACATGACTGGGCATTCCAGTCCCTTCCGCCCACTCCCCAGTCCCAGCTAGGGTGTCCCCTGCTCCTCCTGCCAGAGTGACTTGGGTGGCAACCCACCTGCCCTCCAGCCCAATCTCTCCAGAGGAACAAGCTCACCGCTGCTGCGCTCGCTCTGCTGGAAGCGACCTCCTGGTCCTCCTCCTGCCTCACTTCTCACCTGGGAAGGTCTCTCCCGCAAGGGTCCTCAAGGCAAAGCCTGCTTCCTCCTGGAAACCGCCTCTGCACCCCACCCCGAGCAAGGTCAAGTCTCCCACTAAGTGCCCACCAAATCCCAAGCATCTTGCGCAGGGTCTGTCCCTCCCTGCAGACTGCAGTCCCTGAGGGTGGCTGTCTCTGTTCCCCACAATCCCGGGCCATGCACAGTGCCTGACTCGTGGCAGATGCTCCATAGATCTGGTGAGAGAGAACGCAGGAATGAACAGATGGTCCCTGAGTGGGCAAGGTCCAGGCCTCTAAATGTCCCCCGGCAGCATGAAGCACAGTAAGCCTCCAGAGTCCCTTTCATGGGGTCAGGAGAAGCCGCACTGCCACTGGTGATCACCAGTCATGGGGTGGATGGGAGACACTCGGAGGAACTTCACCTCTCACACCATCTACCACCCGACCTGCCGGAGCCAGTCGTGCACACAGATCAGCCTTCCATCTGATTAGACTTCCTGGAAGTTTCCCGCTGAGAGGCACGTCTGTTGCTTCCTGGCCAAGCTGATGTCTGAGGAGCCAAGAGCACAGGCACACGGGGGACAACATGCATCCACGTCCCAGGCAGCCAATGAAACCCACGTTGGCCAGTTTTCAAGCATGTTTCAGGAGGTTTGGCCATAAACCTTTGCTGCTGCACCTTGCAGGGTCAGAGAACCAACTCTGCAAATGGGGTTCTGGCCACTGTCCAGGGAGCTTTATGAGAGAAATGGCCACTCAGCCTTTCTGTCACCACGGGGCATGGTCTTGGAATGGCACCCCTCCTAGAGGAGAGCAGTCGGCCAGCAGGAGAGGATCACCTCCTTGGACTCAGGCATCCGAATTTAGACCAAGGTCCTGGTACCCAGGTGTCACTTCAGCTGGTCATGCCCAGACCCCAACCCAATGTCTCTTTACTCCAGGGTCCTCGGAGGAGGGTCCGAGTGGGACCATCTACTGTCCATATTCTGAAACTGATATTAAGAAAATGAGGCTTCTGCTTGAAGAGCTACCATCTCACAGACATTCAACCCGCCACGTTCTCCTCCTGTGCATCAGCGTTTGAAGAAGCACAAGACAGAGCAAGAGCATGTGGAGTGTTTTCAGGGCTGCAGCCATGACCTTCTGGTCTCTCCTCTTGATAGTTTTCCCAGGCAAAGGCAATGATTACTATAGTTTCCGTGTGTGTGTGTGTGTGTGGTGTGGTGTGTGTGTGTGTATGTGTGTGTTTAAATGGGCAAAATTGGGAAGTCCCCATAAACCAGATCACTCCAGGTTCTCTAGCTGACTGCCCTTGTCTCCCGACTACAGTGAGACCAAGGATGCTCACTATGGACAGAAGAGCAATGTGCTGATATTTTAGTGCCAGGGCACAGATGAGCATGTGAAGTCCCAGCCAAAGACTGGGACTCTTTGTAGGCTGAAAATCAAGAAAACTGGATGTTTTAGTAAGTTTTTTGCTGCTGTGACTAAATGATCTGATCAGCACAATTATAGAGGAGATAAGGTTTATTTGAGGGCTCACAGTTTCAGAGGTCTTAGTCCATAAAAAGCAGGCTCCATTCCTTGGGCTTCAGGTGAGGCAGAACATCATGGTGGAAAAGCATGGCAGAAGGAAGCAGCTCACATCATCAGGAAGCAGAGAAAGAGACTCCGCTCTCCAGATACAAAATATATACTCCATAGCCACACCCCAATTCCTACCTCCTCCAGCCACACCCTACCACTTCAATTAATCCCATCAGGGATTTTTCGCTGATTGGGTTAAGACTCTTACAACCCAATCATTTCTCCTCTGAACCTTACTGCATTACCTCATATGTGAGGTTTTGGGGGACACCTCACATCCAAACCATAACACTGGAAGAGACTTGAGACAATGTAGGCCTTCCCCTGGTGAAAGGTAGCTGCCCTCTGAAAATGGGGGAGGAGCAAAAAAGAAGGGAATTCAATGGAAAACCATCCTGGGAACTCTAGGCTTGAATTTCTTGAAGGTTAAGGGCAGGGAAGAGAACCGGGAGAAAACTATGAAGAGCTCACACCTTTGACAAGAACAAGACAGCTCTCCTCCAAAGACTGGGGACTCAGAAGTGTAGCAGAGAGCTCCCTGGAACCCCTGCCTCTGCTCTCTGGGCTGCAACATGGTCAAGAACTCCGAGGTTCAGAAAGTTGATGTCTCAGATGCAAAGCTCAAGAAGCCCTCTGAGGGTCCTGGGCATGCCAAGGGAAAATGCTGACCCTTCTTCCCATGGGGCACTGGGAATTGGTAGTGAAAGGAATGAAACCAAAGCTACAGAAAATGAGAGTCAGCTCAAGGATGGATTCAGCATTTCAATTCTGATGACTTGAAAGAAGGGGAGCACACTGTTATTTGATACAAAATATCTGGCATGCAGTACAAAATAGAAGCAAGAAAATTTTATTTGAGATCAAAAGAGGGAACCAGCAATATAACCAGAAGACCCTCAAACAAGCCAGCTATTGAAATTATCGGATGGATAGTTTAAAATAACTATGATAACCATTTTAAAGAATATTGTGTGAAAGATAGTGTCAGATGAGAGAGAAAAATGAAACACATAGAAACTATGAAAATATCCAAATGGAAATATTACAATGAAAAATATAATATTACAAGTGAAACCTCATTAGATGGTTTTAATAGCAGAAAAGGCAGAGGAAAGGGCATGATCAGTGAACATGAAGACAGATCTAGAAGACTGAGAAGAACAAACTAAACTGTATGCCAATTAGTTTACCAGAGAGGGTCTGAGAAAGAGACAGCTAGGAAGAGGCCCCCAGCCAAACCTCAAGGACTGGCCTCAAAAATATCCTTGCAAACATGTTCAAATGTAATCCAATCAGAACACAGGGAAAGGAATGAGTCCTGAGCACTGTCAAAAAAAAAAAATAGAGTGATCACATAGCAGTTCTACAAGCAACAGAGGCAGACAGTTTGCCAGGGGAACTAGGGAAGAAGGGAGCGATGTCAGAGACAGACGTACTGAGCCACAGTTATCTTGAGTGACTGTGCACATCCCCAAGGTTTCACCATTGGGGAAGCACAGTGGGGGCAGGGAATAAAATCTACAATAGCCTCTGCATGTCATAAAACATAAACAAGTAAATAATGACAAGCCCTAGGAAAGGAAAATTGGTATCCAGACTTGTTAAAGTACATTATCTAAGGGTCCACCTGTGTGTGTGGGTGGGGGAGTTACAAGATGTGAAAAAACATAAGAAAGGATCACCAATATATAAGAAGAAGAAAAAAAAAGTAGACAACAGAAACTGCCTATGAAGGGCTCACTTGTCAGCCTTTGCACAAAGACTTCAAAGCAACTATCATAAATGTGACCAAAATATCCCAACAGGTCCATTTGTAGAGAAAAAGGGGAAGGTATGATAGCAATATATGATCAACTAGGGAATTTCAATAAAAAGAGATTATTTAAAATAAATGGAAAATCTGGAGAGGAAAATTATAGTAATTAAAATAGAAAATTCACTAAAAGATTGATTAGTAGCTTTGAACTGGCAGAAGAATCAGCAACTTGAAAATCATTAGAAATTATTCAATCAGAAAAACAGAGAAACATGAAGAAAAATAGAGTTAGAGAATTATCAGTCACTACTAAATGGATAAACGTATGTAAAGAGTAAAGGACTAGAATGATAAAAGAGTGGAAAAAGAGCAGAAAATGTACTCCAAGAAATAATGGTTGAAACTTCCCACTAACCCACCCCAAGTTGATCACAAAACTCTAGATCACAAAACCAAGAAGTTCAACAAATTCTAAATAAGTATGAAGATAATCATACCCAGACACACCACGATCAGAATGCTGAAAGACAATAATAAGAGAAATTCTCAAGAGTAGCAAGAGAAAAATGACTAGGTCCATAAAAGGAAGGACCAATAAGATTAACAGATGACTTCTCATACAAATAATGGAAGTTCAGAGGCAGTGGTAGGACCCATTCAAAGTGCTGAACAAAAGACTAGCAACTAAGAATCTTAGCAACATTTCAACAGTGAATGTGAATTAAAGACATCTCCAGATAAAGCAGAAGACATTAAAAGACTTGACTTGTAAGAAAAGCTGGGAAGCTTTTTCAGGTGGAAAGTAAGAATCACCGGACAGAAAATTCAACTAAAAACACAAAACTAAGAAGACCCTGGAAAGAGAATTAAAAAACTGCAAAACACAGCCTTAGTGTGCATTTCTTCTACTTTCTACTGTTAATTGAATTTAAAAACATAAGTCTATAAATGACACACACGCACACACACACGACTAATACACATACAACTGTAAAATATTTGACAAAAAAAACAGCACAAAGAAACTATGTGTGAGCAAAGTTATGCTGGAGTAAGGAAATGAAACCAGATGTTGAGAATTTATCAGAAAAAATGAAGAGGACAGGAAACGATAGATAACAGAGTTAATGTAACAAACTACAAATGCATATGTGCTCTCCTTTATTCTCTTAGCTTTCTTGAAAGACAAATTCATATAAAGTAATAATTATAATAATATATTGTAATATTCATAACATTTATAGATAAATATAATAAGGGGAGCATCAAAAGGGAGATGTAACAGTGCTCCACTGGAATTCTAGATCTTACAGGAATTCATAATGGAACTGAAGTACTCTGATAAACAGAGGGGTATATGGTCACCCCTAGAGCATCCACAAAGACAATGACTAAAGAAATTCTTAAAGTAAAAACATATTACACTAAAAAATACTCAATGAAAAAGAAAGCAGTCAAAGAAGAAGATGAGCTTTCTGATCAGAACCAGCTCCAAGTCCCGGAGCCAGCGGCGTGCTCCGGCCCACAAGTGGCTTCAGGGACCAGGACAGGGCAGCCAGGGACTTCCCCAAGCAGCCTGGCCCTCTGCAGCGGGAGGCGCCTTTCAAGGCTAGCTTCTCGGAGCAGACCGCCCAGTGAGAGCCTTTCTACACAGAGCCAGCCACAAGTCCCCGAGCCAATGGAGAGCTTCGACCCACAACAGCCTCTGGGATCAGGGCAGGGCAGCCAGAGACTTCTCCAGGCGGCTCTGCCCCCTCGGGCCGCAGGCTCTTTCCACAGGGTGATCCAGATTGGCGGACTAGAGGGTGACTGCATCTCCAGTCGCTCTAGAACCCAGGATTCAAGAAGGGGAGGCATTGAGAGACAACGGATAGGGGCAGCTTATCAGAGCAGGTCAGGGCAGCTAGAGTCTTCCCCAGGTAGCCTTGCACACTCCGGAGGTGGGCTCCTCCCACATGGCCAGCTGCGCGGTGCAGGCCCCTCAGTGAGAGCCTTTCCGCACAGAGTCAGCTCCAAGCCCTGGAACCAGTAGGGGGCTAGGGGCAGCTTTCTTCGGAAGCACTGCATTATCAAGTTCCTCCAAGACTTCAGGCTACTGAAGGCTGGGAGGTGTTACACTGGAAATCAAAAGGGACACTATAAGCCAATAGAGGAAATCTGCAATATCTCAGGGTCCCACTGACATCTGACCAATATGAGAAAACAAGGGAAGAAAATGTTCCAAACAAACCTAGATACTATATCAATAAAACCCAATGACAGCACAGCAGAAGAAATGTCAGAAAGGGAGTTCAGAATGTACATAATTAAAACAATCAGGGAAGCAAATGAGGAGATGAAAGAGCAAATGCAGGCATTGAAGGAGGAGATGAAAGAGCAAATGCAGGCATTAAATGATCGCACCAATCAACAGTTAAAAGACCAAATACGGGAAGCAAGAGATCATTTCAATAAAGAGTTAGAGATACTGAAAAAAAAAAACAAACAGAAATCCTTGAAATGAAGGAAAAAATAAACCAAGTTAAAAACTCCATAGAAAGCATAACCAATAGGATAGAACACCTGGAAGACAGAACCTCAGACATTGAAGACAAAATATTTAATCTTGAAAACAAAGTTGGCCAAACAGAGACGATGGTAAGAAATCATGAACAGAATCTACAAGAATTATGGGATATCATGAAAAGGCCAAATTTAAGAATTATTGGGATTGAGGAAGGCTTAGAGAAACAAACCAAAGGAATGAACAATCTATTCAATGAAATAATATCAGAAAATTTCCCAAATCTGAAGAATGAAATGGAAAACCAAGTACAAGAGGCTTATAGGACTCCAAATATACAAAATTACAACAGACCCACACCAAGACACATTATTATGAAAATACCTAACATACAAAATAAAGACAGAATTTTAAAGGCCGCGAGAGAAAAGAATCAAATTACATTGAGAGGGAAACCAATAAGAATATCAGCAGATTTTTCAATCCAGACCCTAAAAGCTAGAAGGGCCTGGAACAACATTTACCAAGCCCTGAAAGAAAACGGATGCCAACCAAGAATCTTATACCCAGCAAAACTTACTTTCAGATTTGACGACGAAATAAGATCCTTCCATGATAAACAAAAGCTAAAGGAATTTAAAAAAAATAAAGCTGGCATTACAGAACATTCTCAGCAAAATATTCCATGAGGCAGAGATGAAAAACAATGATGCAAATCAGCAATGGGAGGAACTAGCCTAAAGGAATAGCCAAATAAGGAGAAACCAAATCATGTCAAAAAACAAAAATGAGTCAAATGACTGGGAATACAAATCATATCACAATAATAACCCTGAATGTTAATGGCCTGAGCTCATCAATCAAATGACATAGACTGGCAGATTGGATTAAAAAGAAAAATCCAACAATATGCTGCCTGCAAGAGACTCATCTCATAGAAAGAGATACCCATAGACTAAAGGTGAAAGGATGGGAAAAAACATACCATGCACACGGACACAGCAAAAAAGTTGGAGTATCCATCCTCATTTCAGATAATGTGGACTTCAAGCCAAAACTAGTCAGAAGGGATAAAGAAGGACATTACATGCTGCTTAAGGGAAGCATAAATCAGCAAGACATAACAATCCTAAATATCTATGCCCCGAACATTGGCTCATCCACGTACGTCAAACAAATCCTTCTCAATTCCAGAAATCAAATAGACCACAACACAATAATACTAGGCGATTTTAACACACCTCTCTCACCACTGGATAGATCTTCCAAACAAAAATTGAATAAAGAAACCATAGATCTCAATAACACAATCAACAATTTAGACTTAACCAACATAAATAGAATATACCATCCAACAAAGAACGAATACACTTTCTTCTCAGCAGCACATGGATCCTTCTCACAAATAGACCATATTTTATGCCACAAAGCTACTGTTAGCAAATACAAGAAGATAGAGATACTACCTTGTACTTCATCAGATCATAATGGATTGAAATTAGAAATAAATGACAGAATAAAAAACAGAAACTTCTCCAATATCTGGAGATTAAATAATACACTATTATACGATGAATGGATAACAGAAGACATCAGGAGGGAAATAAAAAAATTCTTAGAAGTAAATGAGAACAAAGACACATCATATCAAAATCTCTGGGACACTATGAAAGCAGTACTTAGAGGAAGATTTATTTCATGGGGCGCATTCAACAAAAGAAGTAGAAATCAACAAATAAACGACTAACACTACAACTCAAAGCCCTAGAAAAAGAAGAGCAGACCAACACCAAAAGTAGTAGAAGACAGGAAATAGTTAAAATCAGAGCCGAAATCAACGAAATTGAAACAAAAGAAACAATCGGAAAAATTAACAAAATAAATAGTTGGTTCTTTGAAAAAATAAACAAAATTGATAAACCCTTAGCCACACTAACAAAGAGAAAGAGGGAGAAAACTCAAATTACTAAAATTCGGAATGAACAAGGAAATATCACAACAGACACGAGTGAAATACAAAAACATAATTAGAAGCTATTTTGAAAATCTATACTCCAATAAAGCAGAAAACCTCGAAGACATCAACAAGTTTCTAGAGACATATGAATTACCTAAACTGAACAAGGAGGACATACACAACTTAAATAAATCAATTTCAAGCAATGAAATAGAAGAGGTCATCAAAAGCCTACCAACAAAGAAAAGTCCGGGACCAGATGGGTTCTCAGCCGAGTTCTACAAAACCTTTAAAGAAGAGTTCATTCAATACTCCTCAAAGTATTCCATGAAATAGAAGAGGAGGGAACCCTCCCAAACTCGTTCTATGAAGCCAATATCACCCTGATACCTAAACCAGACAGAGACACATTGAGGAAAGAAAATTTCAGACCAATATCCTTAATGAACATCGACGCAAAAATTCTCAACAAAATTTTAGCAAATCGCATACAAAAATATATTAAAAAGATAGTACACCACGATCAAGTGGGTTTCATCCCAAGGATGCAAGGTTGATTCAACATCCGGAAATCAATAAATGTCATTCACCATATCAACAGACTTAAAGTTAAGAATCACATGATTATTTCAGTAGATGCAGAAAAAGCATTCGATAAAATACAGCATCCCTTCATGCTCAAAACACTAGAAAAAATTGGGGTAGTGGGAACATTCCTTAACATTATAAAGTCCATATACGCTAAGCCCATGGCCAATATCATTCTAAATGGTGAAAAACTGAAAGCATTCCCCCTAAAAACTGGAACAAGGCAGGGATGCCCTCTATCACCACTTCTATTCAACATCGTCCTTGAGACTCTAGCCAGAGCAATTAGACAAACCAAAGAAATTAAAGGGATACGAATTGAAAAAGAAGAACTCAAACTATCCCTGTTTGCTGATGACATGATTATATATTTAGAGGATCCTGAAAATTCCACCAGGACTTTTAGAACTCATAAGTGAATTCAGTAAAGTAGCAGGTTACAAGATCAATGCTCATAAATCCAATGCATTTTTATACATAAGTGATGAATCTTCAGAAAGAGAAATTAGGAAAACTACCCCATTCACAATAGCATCGAAAAAAATAAAATACATGGGAATCAATCTCACAAAAGAGGTGAAAGACTTCTACAATGAGAACTACAGAACACTAAAGAAAGAAATTAAAGAAAACCTTAGAAGATGGAAAGATCTCCCATGTTCTTGGATAGGCAGAATTAATATTGTCAAAATGGCCATACTACCTAAAGTGCTATACAGATTCAATGCAATTCCAATTAAAATCCCAATGATGTACCTTGCAGAAATAGAGCAAGCAATTATGAAATTCATCTGGAAGAATAAAAAAACCCAGAATAGCTAAAGCAATCCTCAGTAGAAAGGGCGAAGCAGGGGTATCGCAATACCAGATCTTCAACTCTACTACAAAGCAAGAGTAACAAAAATGGCATGGTATTGGTACCAAAATAGACAGGTAGATCAATGGTACAGAATAGAGGACATGGACACAAACCCAAGTAAATACAATTTTCTCATACTAGACAAAGGGTCCAAAAATATGCAATGGAGAAAAGATAGCCTCTTCAACAAATGGTGCTGGGAAAACTGGAAAACCATATGCAACAGAATGAAATTAAACTCCTATTTCTCACCCTACACAAAACTCAACTCAAAATGGATCAAGGACCTCGGAATCAGACCAGAGACCCTGCATCTTATAGAAGAAAAAGTAGGTCCAAACCTTCAACTTGTTGGCTTAGGATCAGACTTCCTTAGCAGGACTCCCACAGCACAAGAAATAAAAGCAAGAATCAACAACTGGGATAGATTCAAACTAAAAAGCTTTCTCTCAGCAAAGGAAACTCTCAGTAATGTGAAGAGAGAGCCTACAGAGTGGGAGAATATCTTTGCCACTCATACTTCAGATAGAACGCTAATTTCCAGAATCTATAAAGAACTCAAAAAAACTCTACACCAAGAATACAAATAACCCAATCAACAAATGGGCTAAGGAAATGAACAGACACTTCACAGAAGAAGATGTACAAGCAATCAACAGATATATGAAAAAATGTTCAACATCTCTAGTAATAAGAGAAATGCAAATCAAAACTACCCTAAGATTTCATCTCACCCCAATTAGAATGGCGATTATCAAGAACACAAGCAACAATAGGTGTTGGCGAGGATGTGGGGAGAAAGGTACACTCATACATTGCTGGTGGGGTTGCAAATTAGTGCAGCCACTCTGGGAAGCAGTATGGAGATTCCTCAGAAAGCTTGGAATGGAACCACTATTTGACCCAGTTATCCCACTCCTTGGCCTATACCCAAAGGACTTAAAATCAGCATACTACAGAGATACAGCCACATCAATGTTCATAGCTGCTCAATTCACCATAGCCAGATTGTGGAACCAACCTAGATGCCCTTCAGTTGATGAATGGATAAAGAAACTGTGGCATATATATACAATGGAATATTACTCCACAATGAAGAATGATAAAATTATGGCATTTGCGGGCAAATGGATGAAATTGGAGAATATCATGCTAAGTGAGATAAGCCAATCTCAAAAAACTAAAGGACGAATGATCTCGCTGATAAGCGGATGAGGACATATAATGGGGGGTGGGAGGGGTTAGTGTTAGGGTTAGGGTTAGGGAAAAGGAGGGTGGTAAGAATGGAGGAAGGAAGGACTGTGTAGAGGGAAAAGAGGGGTGGGAGGGGTGGGGGGAAGGGAAAAAAATAATGAATCAAACATCATTGCCCTATGTAAATTTATGATTACACAAATGGTATGCCTTGACTCCATGTACAAACAGAGAAACAACATGTATCCCATTTGTATACAATAATAAAAAAAAAAGAAGAAAATGAAATCAGAATTCAATAATAGAAAGAAATTCAGGAAATTCACTAACAACACAGTCCTGAGTAACCAAAAAGTCAAAGATCAAAGACTAAGGGAAATTTAAAAATATTTTGAGATGAATGAAAATGAAACAACAAACCAAAACTTAAGAGATACAGTTAAAGAAATATGTAAAGGGAAGTTTATGACTGTAGATAATAATAGTGAAAAAGAAGAAAATTTTCAAAACAAAAACTCAATACTACCCCGAAACAGTAGAAAAAGAAAATAAAGCTAGACCTAGTGCAATCAGCAGGAAGGTATTAAAAAAAAAAAAAAAAGAGCAGGAATTAATGGAAAACAACAGTGAAAAAATGTTTTAAAAACCCAAGATTTTTTCCTTTGAAAGGTTAACAAAATCTACAAACCTTCAGTTAAACTGATTAAGACAAAGGAGAGTGAGAGAGGAGGCTCAGATTGCTAAAATCAGGAAGGTAAGAGAGGCTGAGACCACTAAACATATAGCAGCATAAGGAATTGTGATTATAATAATTATAATTATTAAAATATAATTATATGTGAACAACTGCATGTCTATAAATTAGTAACCTAGAAATGGACAAGAATACATGAGAATCCTCATAGAAACTGTATTTACCTGAGCCACAAGCTGGAAACAACACAAGTGTCTGCCAACAAGAGAACAGACAATGGGACAGCCATACAGGGAATAGTACTTGACAATACAAAGGAACAAATCAGGTCAGTTACGTGTACGGAAAGACTCACACAAGCTTGGATGGATTTCCACCAGACACAGTGGCGTGTGCCTTTAATCCCAGCTACTCCGGAGGCTGAGGCAGGAGGAATCCAAATTTGAGCCCAGTCTGGGCAACTTACCGAGACCCGGCCTCGAAATAAAATTTTAAAAAGGGCTGGGGATACAACTCAGTGGCATAAAGCCCTGGGTTCAATCCCCGACAGCACATTCAAAAGATGGCTGAATTTCTAAAGTGCCATTTTCAGTGAAGGATCCACACACACACCAATGCATACCGCCTGTGTGGCAATCTCCCGTGACAGAGCTAAGGCGCAGCGGGCCTGAGGAAGCCTGGGAATGCCTGACGAGATGCTCCCAAATCCTCCTTGAGGAGGCGGTTGGCCTGGTCACATGCTCCTCTGGGCCCTGCACAGTGGTAGTGAAGCGTAAACATTTAATCTCTTTCAGATTTGATTTTTTAAGGCAAGAACCCTTTACAGGGGAGGGTGTGTAATCCCAGTTGCATTTTAGGGGGCATGTGATGTCTGGATGTCCTATTTTTAGAGCGGGCAAATGATCAGTTGATTCAGGCTACATTGGCCCCACTGATTCATCACAAAACTCCCCATCCACGTTCACCTCTAGATGTTAACACTCACGATAACGATTGACCAAGTCTGTCATTTCATTAGTGTTGTCAAAAGGTTTTCTAATCTTTTCCTTCTGTGGTTATTAATTAAAATTTTTCTATAAAGAAAGTTTTCAGTAATCAACCATATATACAAATACATATGTGCATACACACATATATGAATATACATGCATATATTCATATGTGTCTCTCATAAAGATGATGATGATGATAGACAGGCATATAGGTAGGTAGGCAAGTATGCAGGTAGGTAGATATGTAGGCAGGTAGGAATGTAGGTAGGTAGGTAGGTAGGTAGGTAGGAATGTAGATAGGCAGATAGGTATGTAGGCAGGTAAGTAGACAGGTAGGTAAGGAGGCAGTTAGGTAGGTAAATATGTAGGTAGGTAGGAATTTAGGTAGGTAGGTAGGTAGGAATGTAGATAGGTAGGCAGGAAGGTAGGGAGATAGGTATGTAGGCAGGTAGGTAAGTAGGTAGGAATGTAGGTAGGTCTATAGGTAGGAATGCAGTGGGCAGTTAGGTGTATACATGTTCTATTTCTCTGGAAAACTCAGCCTAGTATGTGGCACCCCTGGGGACTGCCCCAAGGTGTAGAGAGCCCTCCATCTGCGACATCAACACACCACTGTCTCACACACCCCTCTCCACCACGCAACCCACTGTCCGTGAACATGTGGGTTGTTTCCGACATCTCACTGCAATGAATGAAGGCAAAGTGAACAGTCTCTGCATATGTGTGTTCTGTTCTGCCAAGTTATTTTGAGATGGATTTCTAAAGAAGTAGGATTCCTAGTTCAAAGGCTAACTGCATATTTAATTTTACTAAACACAAACTTCCTTCCACAAGGTTCATACAGTTAGTTCGCAATGACAATATGACATACTCTTTTAATTTCAGGAATTTCTATTCGATGTTTCATCTTAATTAACATGAGGCAATATTTCATATTTTACAACACACTTCAGTGGTGTGATCCTTTGTCGTTTCTGTTATGCACGTTTCCAGCACTTCAGAGAATGCAATCCACAGGGGTTGATTTCTTCTGAACAACTTCAGCACACACACGCATGCAAAATAAAAACTCATGCACCAATGACCAGAATTTCCAAAGATTAGTATCTTGACATGGTTGCTTAAGATGGGTTTTCTTTTATTAGAAGAAACAAAATAATAAAAATATACAAGTTCCTAGTTATTAAAAACTAAGAGGCATTGTAGACAGAGTTTAAGCCCCTGCAGTACCCCGGGAGTCTCGTCACATACCCCTTGTCCCCGCTGCAGTGACGACCACAGTGACCCACCTGTGGACTCCTGCTAACATTTCCTGTCCTCTATGGACACTCTGTCCCTTTGCATTTCATTTTTGCCTTTCAAAGAATGCTACAGTGAACATCCCTGGACGACTCTGCTACCCGTGCATGTGATTTTCCTCGAGGGCAGAGGCCTGAGCTCAGGGCCCTGTCAGGTCGTGGTCTTCCAGTCATGCGTCATGCCATGCTGCCCCCATGGTCACGCCCACTACACCAGCACATGTCCGTCCCCACCCCATGGCAACACCTGCCATTGTCCTCTGTTGACACCTTCCCATGTGATGCATGGACATGGGAACTCGCTATTTTGATTTTATTGAATGAGGTAATGATTTAAAGCCACAGTTTCTTACTTTAATGGGAAAGTCTACTTTCACTTGACTTTTTAAAATTTAGTCCTCCTACCTCAGGAACAATCAGCGTAACGCAAAAGACAAAGGGTTGCTTTTTTACTTTTCTTCTCCTTCCTACTTTCTAAGAACCCAGAATCTTTACAGCTTCCCTCCTCACGGAAGCCCTAAGTATGTGCAGATGCTCAAGGTCCGGGCTTGGAGGAGAGCACACGTGTGATCCTGAAGCCCTGTTGGAAATTTCTTGTTTTTTTTCTCTTTTAAAATAGATAGTTCTCCTTTTCTAAATGTGTCTTTGTTTTCCATGTTTCATGGCTGTAATCAGATTGCTAAGAAAGTTATTTTGGAAATATGACTATAAACCATGCATACACTGTTATTGTAATGATTATTCTGTACCCAGAGTCTAGTATTTCATTCTTTATAGTTGGATTCTTTACTTATTTTCAAGAAGGAAATCCTTCCCAGGTTCCTTTATATCTATTTCCAGAACTATAAAAATAAAATATGTATGTATCTATAAATTATTCATCTACATTTTGATTGATGTGCCAAATTTACCTTTTGACCTTCAGGAAAAAAAAATCAAACAGGAAGCTGGGTGTGGTGGTGCCTGCCTGTAATCCCAGTGACTTGGGAGGCTGAGGCAGGAGATCTCAAGTTCAAAGCCAGCCTTAGCAACTTAGGGAGGCCCTAAACAACTTGGCAAGACCCTGTCTCTACTAAAATATAAAAAAGGGCTGGGGATGTGGCTCTGTGGTTAAGTGCCCCTGGGTTCAATCCCAGGTACAAAAAAAAAAAAAAAAAAAAAAAAAAAACAGGAAAATATATGAGCACATTACATGATTTATGTTTCTTATTTTTAACATTGAGAAGGTAAACATCAATCAGGTGCCTGGGAACTATGTTATCTCACAAGGAATTTGTATTACACTCCCGATTTATCAATGATACTATTAGACTGCATTGAATATTACTGAATCATGACCTGGAAAAATCCTTCAAAATAATCCAGTGAGGGCTGGGGAGATAGCTCAGTTGGTAGAGTGCTTGCCTTGCAAGTACAAGGCCCTGAGTTCGATTCCCGGTACCGCAAAAAAAAAAAAAAAAAAATAATAATAATAATAATAATCATCCAGTGAGTCTGGCACCTGAGTTCTGAGTTGGAGCAAGCTCCTCTAACTGTGAGCCTAATGGGACGATGCTTTAATAGGCTAAGGGCAGAGAAGTTCTTCAAAGACAGGTAAAAATGAACATAAACCCAGTGAAGTCCCAAATATATTACCATTATATGACCACAAAACCCACAATGTTTAATTTAAGTCCTTATTTACAACATGAAATATAAAGCTCACATATATATATTATTTACAGAAGAAAACCCAGGGCTTCCCCAGAGAACCGACCTTCTGCTGAACACTTCGTTAGGGAACCGCGGGGGTCTGGTGGAGACCTACTGACACCTGCTCCGGAGGCTGTCGGGAAGCCTGGACCTGCAGCCTGGCTGGGCTCTCGACGCCAGCCGGCCTGCACAGGCGCTTTGCCCCTCGTTACCACGGTGACCAACAGTTCCGTGGATGGGTTATTTGCCACTTACTTTTCAACATGCTCACCATAAAAATCTCACTCTAGTCTTTATAAAATACAGATGTGATGGGAAGTCAGAGACGGGAAATCCAGAAATTAAGACAACGATTACACGGCGGCACATAAGCTCCGGGGGATGGCTGTCTTCTCCACGGTGCTCGCGAGCAGCAACGCCGAGCTGGATGGAGCGAAGGAAGCCCGAGGCCCCGGCCCACATCCAGGTCTGCGCAGGCGCACACAGGTGCTTCCCAGCGCGGGAGCGTGAGGTCCTAGAAAGTCTGGGGCGGCTGCCCAGCCCTCCCGGCCCCCTGCACGCCAAGCAGTGTCGCCGCAGGCAGGCTTGACCTGGCTCCCTCCTCCCACGTTGAATCATCAACCCCATCCATCATTTCACTAATCCAATGTGTCCTGTTTAATTAGTGCCAAAAGGATGTGACAGCATGGAGGCTGGGGGGCTGAGGAAGGACAGGCCCCATGCCCAGCCAAGGTCAGCACCTGTTAAGAGAAGGTAAGGCGGTTGGACTCTGGGCCCCAGAAGGTCAAGTCCTCCAACTCCTTCCCCACATCTCCACCATGGGCTCTGGGCTGACCGGGTTGAGCCTTCTCCTGCTGGCGAGGGAACCGCTCTGATTTGGAAGACTTGGAAGACTCTGAGACAGACTTGGTACCACCAAACTGTCAGCCAAACTTTTTGTGATCACTGCACAGGACTTCCGCTGGGAGAGCCGCCTCTTGCCCACGGAGGTCATGTGATTGGAAGAAGCTGTCCACCTCTAGGCCAATTAGACACATCTCCTGGAGTTTGGAAGGGAAGAGAAACAGGGAAGGGAAACTCCCCCTTTGTCCTGAGTTGGCTGGCTGGAGCCTGGAGTCCAGGAGGCACCAGGAGAAAGGAAAGGCTGGCCTCAGGGCAGACAACACAGAGCCAGGCCAGGAGATGGAGAGGGACAAGCACTAGATCTCACTAGATCCTCTGTGTCCAGTGGGCCCGTGTCACATGCCCCTGGAAGGGTCATATATGTCAGTCCACAGTGGCCTTTGAAGGAGAAGCCAGTCTGGCAGTTCCCTTCACAACAGCCAAGGCACCTGCAAGAATCTGGTGAGATGGTGCACTTCTGCAGAGAAGGCACCTGGCCGCATCGCCACACATGGACAGCTGGACGCCCCAGCGCCGAGTCTTCAGGCAGCAGAACCTCCGGCAAAGGGTCAAAGCTGAGAGGAAGCGGAGAGAAGCAGCAGCCCGAGTCCCAACACGCAGGTGAGGACATGAAGGGGCACAGGCACAGCAGCAATGGGACAGGGGCCCTCCTTCTTGCCCCACTAAGGAAACCAAGCGAGGAAGCCAGATGCTGGGGGATGACTCTATGGAGCACGTGGGATGTGACAGACACCCCTCCCTTCTCTCGGGAAACACAGAGCTTGCTCTTCAAAGGACACAGCAAATCCCCATGAGGGAGGGGAAAGGAGAGGGATGAAAGGAAAAAGTGCAAGAATGAAGCGGCCACCCCACAAGAATGTCACCCTGGCCACCTCCCTGCAGCTCAGTGCCCAGGCCCAACCTCAGCTCCTGTGGCCTCCTGCCAGTCCCTGGGGTGCACTGCGGCTCCACGCCACTCCAGGAGCCACGCTGCACAGGCTCCAGCACTCAGCCTGAAGACAGAAGCTCCCCAGGAGCCTGCCGGGCCCCGATTCCCTCATAAGGCCCTTCTGTTTGCCCCACCAGGACCGTCCTTCTGAGAGTTGCTCCCACCGCCTCCAAACTCATGCTCTGTTGCTGCAGAACACATCTGCATGCATGAGCACATATGCATGCTTTCTCTAGAAGGTTCTTCCTGGGCTCTCCTCTCCCCACGACCAGCTGACATCTGCTCGTCCATCAGCCTCCAGCTCCAGGCCCCTCTGGGGTATTCTTCCCACCTCCAGGCCTAGGCCATTGACACTGGGGACTCGCATCCCCTGAAGGACTGCCCCATGCCCCTGGCTGCTAGGGCTCGGCATCCACAGGCGGACTGAGGGGCCGCAGGACTGGCGGACAGCTACACCTCACACTGCGGGAGCTCATGGACCAAGCAGAGCCTGTGGCAGAGAGCTTGCCTTTGAAGGGGAAAACCGATTCAAAGTACAGCAATAATTACCTTTAGGGGAGAAAGAGATCCTACATGTTGCCAAAGAGATGGTTCTCGTTGCCGTTTTAAAAGCACCATAGGCCGAGAAAACGCAGCTTTCTTGTGGACTTAACTTCTTTTAATGTATCATAATGAACAGGACTGGTCTGGCTTTGTAAAACACCCCTTGTTCGAAATCTAACCCCTGACCCAGGGCACAAAAGGGGCAGAGTGAGCCTCCAGCCCCAGAAGGACATCCGCTCAGCCCCAGGGCTCCCTAACAAGCAGCAACTGTGGGAAGGTAAGAGCTGCCAGCCTCAAGGTAGACATGGACCACGCTGCCGCTCTGTGGGACATCTGGTTTTTGGCAGGAGACCAGATGACATGACGGGTCTCCTCAGACTCTCAGGGTGCGGTGTTAAGACCCAGGAACCACCATGGGAAGGGAAAGAGGTCCAGTCACACCACTCCACATAGGCACGTGGTACCCAGAACATGGGCCTCCGGGATGGCCTCAAGGGACATTGGGATCACAGTGGACTGGGGCCTGGACTCTACAGCCTCCTTCAAAACATGGCAGTGGAGGAGAGGAGAAATGCCCTCGTTCATTAATTTGAGGAATATTAACTAAGCTTCCCCACGTGCCGGGCACTGTGCAGGGCCCTGGGAGCCAGGCAGTGAAGCAGGACGCTGGCGAGGTCCTCGAGCACAGTGACCGCCTCACTGGAACGTGCAGCGGTGTAGACAGGCACCCACATGCACACACTGGCCTAAGTGGATCTCATACGAGTTCGCGTGTGACCGTGCACAGGTTGTGGGCACCAGGGGGCGGCAGGTTGCTCGGAAGAGAGGTAGGCCGCGGACAGGCAGCGCTTGGGAGGGGCAGCGCTCTGGCCTCGGGGAGCGGGAGGGTGTCCTGGAGGAAAGGCTCTGCTGGCAGAGGAGAGAGCGGGCGGAGGCCTCTCCTAGCTTCCCTTCACCCTTCGTCCTGAGTCACAGGGAACTCGTGTGCCGGGAACCTGCCCTCGAAGCTCGGGAATCAGTTTTAAGAAGAGCCACTGACACCTCTGCCAGGAAAGCAGCTGAGACCTGGGGGCAGCGACAGTCAGGTGAGGGCACAGGGCACGGGAGGGAGTGGCCGCTGGGGTAAGGAGCACCCAGAGGAGGGTGGGGGACCAGGACAGGCCCTGGTGGTGCAAGGCCATCTGCAGCCCGATGCCTCAGCACCACAGGGCCAGCCGTGTGCCTGCGTGCACTTGACATATACTTGCCACACGTCCCCAAATGTCAGGCCCTGGACTAGACCTGGGAGCTCCTGCAGGAAGCCAAACAGACTCAGTCTCTTCCCCCGCTGGAGATCAGGTTTCAGGGTGAGTGGAAATTCAGTTAGGGGAGGGCAGGGATGGGGAAGAGGGGAGAGGGTCACAGCTGATCACTGCTCATTTCCTTTTTATCACAACAGATAGTTAACACTGTCTTGCACCATAGGATGCAACATACCCAGGCACATGCACACACGCACGCACATGTGCACGGACACATACACACAGCCCCACCACTCGTGCTCAATACTGTCTTGCTGACAATGGTGACGAGTTGCCTGGTGCCACTTCCCCGTGGCAGCTCACCTAGGGAAGAGGCGTGTCCTGGGCTCACCACACTCAGCCGCACAGAGCAGGCACCTAAGGACTCTGACTTCTTCAAGGAGCCTCTCCACTCCCCTGGACTACAAGCTCCCACTGACTGCTTCCATGACCTTTAGCAGTTGTTCAATAAATATTTGCAGTTTGGGGCTGAGGGTGGAGCTCAGGGGTCAAGCGCTTGCCTAACCTGGACGAAGCCCTGGGCTCAATCTCCAGTTTCATAAAACAAAAAAAATAAAATAAAATAAAATTACAGAAAGGCCGATGCTGGAGAAGGAGATGCGGACAGAGCCCGGGGGGCCGACCCACTCCCATCCTTGGGAACAGCTAGCTATGTTCTCACAAACTCACGAACCAGCACTCAGTGGACTGGATACCTGCCTGCGTGCCACCTTCACAGAATCCCGACTGACCTGGAAGAGGTACACAGGAGGTTCGGGCCCACCCCCTTTCATGGGGTGGATCGCAGGGGGTTGCTCCAACCTCATCTGCCTGCTGCCCCGACACTCCAGGATGAGCCCCCTCACTCCCTGCAGCTTCTCCTGCTCCACCGGGCACACGCCAGAGTTCCCCTGCACTGCCAAGAGGGATTAATGCTCCCACTGTGGTTTTATTTAGATGCATTTTAACATGCAGTGTGTGCCTTCTAATTTTAGAGTCTAATTATCCTGTGAAGATGGAGGCAAATGTCTGTTCTCCTCTTGGAGCAAGGGCATGGTTTCATGTAAAATTACTCAAAAAACAGGCAAAACTTAGCAAAAGGCAAAACTGAGGTGATCACATTAAATCAAGATGCTAAAATAGTAATAAAAATAGAGCTTGCTGACTTCTCCCAGTGCAAGTCGGCAAAGGCAAACGTAAAGCAGGAATAAAACGGAAATCAGGTATACAGGTAGTTCCCACAGAAGGGAAAATGCCGCCGGTGAGAAGCGTAGTGGCATGCACTGGGTGTGCACTCTGAATGGGCGGCGTTACCTACTAGCTCACGGTTCCCAATTGCCCAGCCTCCAGGGAAGCACCAAACCCCTAAGGCCTACTTGGTTCAACCGGAGAGCGCCTTTTCTACGGAATGAGCCCAGGGTCAGCAGGGGAGCAGTCGCTCCCATAGACACACAGCACTGATGGGCCCAAAGCTTCACTCCTGGCTCTTCGGACCCCACCAGGGGGATTCTAAGGATTTAGCCTAAAGAGATAATCAGAGAGGCACACAATGTGTGTGTGGCGTGGTCACAGAGCTATTTATTACAGCAACCCAAACACACAAAAGCCTCAGGCCAGACTGATTTCTAGAGAAATTGGTTTTAAGTGTCCCAAGCAGTGTGGAGAAATGCTCAGTATATATTAGTTTAATATATAAATGATGCCAATACAGCAAGAATTTTATGTAGGAAAGGCCTGGCAGGAGGTCTGAAAACAGCCAGAGTTCTCTCTGAGTGGGGGAAGGAGTTTGTAAATGATTTTTATTTCTTCTCAGTATTTTTCTGTTTTCTGAATTTTCAATAACAAATGTCATTTTGTTTCTAATCAGAATAAACAATCTAAAAGAATCAAAAATGAAGAGTCATCAGATGGACAAGCAAGTAACTACCTATCTGAAAACCCCACGCCTCGCAAGTCCCCGAAAGGGAGAATGACCTGGGCGGGTGTTCCTCTCTACCAAGCCCTCGTTGCTCTTCAGCCCTGACCACTTCTGTCCAAGCTCTGGGGCTCTAGAGAGAGGCCACCTGCCCCCTCCAGACGTACCCAGTCACACTGCTGCCAATCACAGGAGAGCGAATCGCCCAGAGACCAGGATGTTGCAACAGGAAAGATGTCCACTCCCTCCCTTGGAGGCAGGATAGCCTCTGGTCATTGCTGGGAGTCTGTGACAAGGGCTGGATCTCCATGAGAAGACCTGGGGCTCCAGTTCTTAATTGACTTTAAGTGGACTAACAGAAGCAGCTAATAAACTGGGACCAGGGCATCAATGCTGCATAATTTATTTGTATATAAAGACATGTTGGAAGTCACCAGGTCACAATTAATCTCCACCTCGAGGCTGTGAGATGCCTTCAACAAGGTCATTTTACACTGTATATACAGATCCGAGTGCACACAATATCACAGATGTGCACGGGTGGGTAATTCTATGTTAACTAGAGTGGGTTCAGGGCACCCAGACATTTGGCCAAACATTATTTTGGGTGTCTGTGAGGGTATTTCTGGGTGACACAAACATCTGAATCTATAGATGAGTAAAGTAGATAGCCCTCCCTGGTACCGGTGGCCCTGCCCAACCCAGTGAGGGATAAAAAGAATAAGAAGGCGGAATAAGAGAATCGCCTCTGCCTGACTGTCCTCCAGCCAGGACAGCACGCTTCAGAATTGGACTGAAGTTTACAGCACCAGCTTTGCTGACTCTCGGGCTTGGGTTGGAACTAGAGCTGCAGCCCCAAGTAGCCAGGCCCTGAGCTTGCCGAGTGCTGGGACTTCTCAGCCTCCAAAGCCACAAGAGCCAATTCCTTCAATAAACTGAGAGAGAGAAAGAAATACCTCCACTTGCTATTGGTTGGTTTTTCTGGAGAATCTAGAGTAGTAGACATGCCTGCACACATTAGGTCACTATTCATCTACACCTCTCTGCATCGAATATCAACATTCATAATTGCATTTTTATGTAGATACCTAGTATAAAGAGAGGAGCCTGTAACAGTAACACCAAGCACGTGGTCGTGAGTCCCCAGCCTGCTGGTTCATTTATTACTTAGAAGCCAAGCGCTGGCCTTTCAAAGACATGGTTGAGATCCTTCTGGCTTGACAAGTGCATCTGTCAGTGCTCTCCTTACAGGTCATCGCACATGCACCCGGGGTCGCCGTCCAAAGCTGCACTCCTTCCTCTGAGACTCAAGGGGGTTGCTGCCCGGCAAGGTCTCTCCAGCGGCCGGCTGTGCTCTGGCTGCCTCTGTCCTCTCTCCCGTGGGTTTGATGTGTGCAGCTCATACCCACATTTACTGTTTCCTGCGGTCACATCACTTGTCATTTCCGACCTCTTCTCTGCCTTGGACAGCGCTGACTACAGAACCACACTGGCACACTTCAGATTTTAGAAGTATGAACTGAAAGTGGGCATTTTTGAAGAGGCACAGAGTTTCACACCAAAGTCTAGACTTTTGAATTCTCTTGAAAATCAGAAAGTTGGCAACCCTGGGCTCCTATGCCCCTCTGAGCACAGCTGGCTGGGCCACAGACTCTCCCTCTTCAGGAAGGGCAGGAGCACTTGAGGCTGCTACCAGGCCCACCCCTCCCTGCAGCCCAGCCCGAGGCAGGACCATCCGGGCACCTGCTCTCCACCCTGCTGAGCCCCCAGCCCGCATCCCAACAGGCTCTGCAGGGTCATCTTTCCTCACCATCTCGCCTCCAGCTCTTCCACACACATGGCCTGGACAGATGGCAAGTTCCACAGTGGCAGGACAGCGAGGACAGTGGTGGAATCGGTACGTGGCACATACTGAGTCCAGGGGAGGTGCTAAGCATGCATCCTGCACTGCATCCTACCCACCTTCAAGCTCAAGAATCCTCCCAGGACTGCTTGAGGGTGAGGGGCTGCCCCAGGGCCTGAGCTGGGGGTCTGGTGGGGACCTGCCTGCGCTGTCACCACCCCGACCACACTGCAGTCCTGCGCACGCCCCATGGCTCCCCGCCTCCAGCACAGAGCCAAGGGTCACTGTACACAGGGACCTCTCACAAAGCCAGGGCCAGAACCAGGAAGGGAGCATCACAGCTGGGTTCACAAGTCTATTTTTTTACTTTTGCATTTTCATGGAGAGTATGGAGAGGGAAAAAAACAGATTTATAGAAATTAAATTCTAGCACAGTACATCGCTTCCAAGAGTCTAAGGAAAAAGAAACAAAGAGAGTGTGATGGAAACTGAGATAATGGAAATTAACACCTGCTAGACACCAGCTGAGTGCTTGCTGGCTACTTTCCACGCAAACACATCCCCTTCCTCCTCAACAGTACCTCAAGACTGGAATTATGATGGCGATCTGAGACACAGAGAGGGGAAATAACTTACCCAAAGCCACACAGTCAATAAGTGGTGGAGCTGAGATATGCACTAATGCCAAAACTCTCCCTCCCTGACTCCCAAGACCCCTCAAGTCATCCCTGTGAATAGTCCCCTTCCATCTGCCATCCCAGAAGGGGCCCAGAATAGGAAAATGGGAAGAACCAAAGGTTTAGGTTGAGAAATTCAAGGTGGCCAGAGTCCAGTGGTGTGCTGGTTCTCCTCCTGGAATCTTTCGTGGCCAGGAATCTTCTCCTGGCTAACCACAGCACTGATGTGAGGACCTCTGGGACAGAAAGCACAGTCAGAAAGGCAAAGCTCTTCCTCCGAGGGTTCCTCTCCCCAGGAGCTGATGCCAACCAAGGTGGGGACCTGGGGCAATACCTCCATTCCAAACCGTGTTTCCTGTCCAACCACCTATCCTTCACTGCCTGTCCATCCACACCCTATCCTGCCAGCTGCTTGTACTTCTACCCAGTCATAATCCATCCATCATCCACCCATCCTCGACACACCCATCATCTATCAATCATCCATCCACCCGCCCCCTCCATCCACCTCTCCACCCCTACACCTGCCTATCCGGCTATCATTCATGCATCCATCCAACCATCATCCATCTGCCATCCACCTATTCACCCATAAATCTATCTGTCCATCATCCGTCCATCTATTTGCCCATCTATCCATCATTTATTAAAACCCCACTGTGTGTGAAGCACTGATAGAGAACAAGATGGACACCATCCCTGTCCTCACAAGGCTATGGCCTGTAACATATATCTTTGAATACTACATTTATTTATAGCAATTAAATGACAGTTTTGGTGAGTACTAAGAAAAGCACCTTTAACATGCTAAAGAGCTCTTGCCAGAGAACTTCATCTGGTCGGGAGGGAGCCAGTGCCAAGGAACCCAGGTAGCATTTAATACAGCACTGAGGCTAAGACCTTCAGGTCCTAGACAAGGTGACCTGATTCACACCCTGGCTCTGCAATTTTCACGCTGGGCCACCACAGGTAGGCAGCCCCCACTTCCCAGAGACTCAGTTTGCTTATATTCAAAATAGGGATAAAAACCAAAGGCCAAATGTTTTCTCTGATATGGGGAAGCTAATTCACAATAAGGAGGGGATAGAAAAGAATAGTTACTTTATATTAGGTAGAGGGGACAGAAGGGAGGGGAGGGGTATGGGGAAGGAATGATAGTGGAGTGAAACAGACATTATGACCTCATGTACTGTATGACTGCATGACCCATGTGATCCTGCAGTATGTATAACCAGAAAAATGAGAGATTGCATTCTAGATATGATCTATCAAAATGTATAAATGCATTCTGTCATGTACAACTAATGAGAACAAATAAAATTTTAAAAATTAAAAAAAAAAAAAACTAGACTCACTTAGAGACATCCAGAGATTTCAGGGAGAAAATATATGTGAAGAGCCCATGCTGGCAGATGAGAGAGAGCAGTCTACCAGGAAGATGGTAGCCCCATCTAGAACCATCTAGCAACTCTTCACAGGGAAGGAAAATGTACAGTGTTACAGCTCCTCACTGCTGTGACAAACACCTGAGGAAACACACTGTAAAGAGAAAAGATTTATTTTGGCTCATGGTTTCAGCCCACAATCATGAGCTCCATTGCTTTGGGCCTGAGCTGAGGCAGAACATCATGGCGGAAGGGGTGGCAGAGGAAAGCTGGTCAACTCATGGCAGTCAGGAAGTGGTAAGCTGTGGAAGAAACAAGATATTCCTTCCAGGGAACTGCACCCCACAGGGGCCTACTTCCCTCAACTAGCCCCCGCCTCCCACCATTGCTTCCAATACTGCCATCAAATTGTTAATCCACCAGTGGACTCATCCACTGATGAGGTCAGAGCCCTTGCAATTCCATCACTTCCCCAAAGCCCACCTCTGGCCATTGCTGCACACAGGACCAAGCATTCACAGACGAGCCTCTGAGGAATATTCCAGATCCCAGCATAACCCACACAAACCAACCCGATATAAACAAGGAGGGAGGTTGCTGTGGGACTGGCTCCCCTCCGCCGTCCACTGGCGATTCCCGTTTTGGTTCTTGGACTCAGCATGCTTGTTGGTCTTTAAGGATCATTTCACATCTGCTCAAGTAGGGCCCAGAGGCTGGGATGAGGACAGGGCCAGCCAGGAATCAATGATGGAGCCACCATCTTTAAGCAGTGAGCTCAATTCCTAGGAGAGAGACGTTCACTATGGACGGTTTCCCTGGAGAGGTTCGACCACAGCATTTTCACCAGCTGTGAACTCGGAACACCTGGGAGTTGGGACATCACAGAGCCCGGCCAACTGTGTGACCCGGGGAGGCAGATGGCACAGCCAGCCTGAAGGCCCCTAGGATGTGCTCACAGAGCCCACTTGTCCACACTCTGTGATGTCTTCAACATGCAGCAGAAAGGCCAGTCGGGGCCCCGGGGAGAAGCTGTCCACCAGAAATGTCACCCTGGCGGAGCCGTTCAGGCCCTGCAGGAGAGCAGCTCAGTCAGGAGGCTCTTGCCCAGCGGCCCTGAGTCCTCCTGACAGGGGACAGCTGCCCACCTCTAGCCCCACACACGAAATGAAGCCCCAGGCTGCAGAGGCGTGACAAGCTGGGGGAGGGTGGTGGCCCCCAGGAGCCCAGGAGCAGCTTCCTTTAGAAGTGTGGTGACCGCCCTGCCCAGGCCATCGCACGGTGCTGCGGCCCCCTCAGGTGGAGGTCTGTTGGGGAGATAATGGACCAAACCCACCCAGAGCTTCCAGCAGTGCCCACAGGTGGCCAGGCTTCGTTGGTGATGACACCAACGAAGTGGATACCGTGTCCTGGGCACCTGCTGTTTCTCATCTCCAGGTTGACAGCTGCTCAGAGCACAGGTAACAGCCACCACTTACCAAGCATCAACCAGGGCAAGGAACGGTGCCAGGGCCCTGGCACACCCTCCTTTACCTTTAAAGCAGCCCTGCCAGGTACACGTCTTGCGCTCCACTAGAGAGCTGAGGGTCTAAGAGCTCAGACCCGAGTCCGGAGCCACACAGCCAGGTTGCAGAGCCCGATTCTGAGCGGTCTGCCTGGCCCCCCCGGCCCCCATTCTCACCACCTTGCTTGCCACCGGGAGCTGAGCACGTGCCTGAGCTCAGGGGGTGAGCACACCCGGTCAAACCCAGAGAGTCCCCACCCCACCAAGGAGGTAGGGAGTTCTCGGTTCCTCCTCTGGCCCATCAGGCAGTTGATGAGCTAAAGCCTACAAGGCACAAAGTAGACCCTCATTAAACACAATCTGCTACTAAGTTCTGCTATCTGCAGTCCTGAACCAAGTCCCTACTAAACTAGCTGAAGATTTAAGCCACAGGCCTAACAAAAACTAAAAGAAGCAAGAGAAATAACCTGTGATATTTCCAAGCAATGACTACTGGGGACACATTTTATTCAAAAGTGAAGTAAACACAGAGAGAGACAATTTCTCACCATCAAATTGGCAAAAGTAAACAGCAGAGCAAGATCCATCAGTGCCTCCCCTGTGAGGAGCAGCAGCTTCTCACACCTTTTTCAGGAACACAGATGATCAAAGTTTCCATTCTGGACAAATAAATAACACAGTGATGCTTCACAGCAGGGTGTTCATCACCAAGCCGCAGGGAACAGGCCCCAGCCGTGAGCAGCCCAGAGACTCTGCAGGCTGAGAACCCCATAGCCACCCCCTCAGGACTCTGACACTCCTGTGGCTTCCGTCCCGGGGGAGAGTGAACCACGCCCACGAGCACCCCTGAGTCCCCTCCTCTGCAGTATGCTGCTGTGTGAGAGCAACCCAAACATCTGTATGTTTCGGGATTGGGTAACTTAACTTTGACTTCATGTTTTTCTGTGTTTAGCAAATATTTCACATACAAAAGCACAAGTTTAATTTCTATACTTAAATCTCTGCCCTCTTACCCTCTTCTGCTTCTCTGGTCTCTGGTCTCATTGTAGATACCTATGGAAGAGTGCTGTCCAACAGAATATTCTGGAATGAACTGGAAAGCCAACTGGGAGCCTTCCTCCCTCCTCATTTCAGCCAAGGCCAGCGCTCCCCTTGCCACTCTCCAGCAGGATTCCAGGATGATGCCCACATTGTCTGTTGCGTGCTTTGAGCTGCGGCAATAGCCCCACTGGCCACGGGAGGCTATTTAGATATAAACTAGTTCAGCTAAGTAAAGTTCAGACTTGCTGTGGCCATTGCATGGCCCACACGTTAAGAGTTTGACAGCCGTTCATGCTCCGTGGCTGCAGTGCCAGGATGTTACTGTTACTAGCCAACACTCTGCTCCCTGGCTCTGTGCTGGGCACATCAAGGGCTTGACCCTCCATTCATCATCTAATCTACATTGGGACCCAGCCAGGTTACTACTGTTATCATCCCCATTTTACAAAGCAGGAAACTGAGTCAGAGAATCTGGGATCCACGCCCAGGTCCACCTGACTTCAGAGGCTGCCCTGGTGACCATAGCACACAAGCCGCGGAGAATGAAGTGAAATGTCACCATGGGAGCTCATGGAGTGCCAAGACACAGCCCTGGACGGTCACTCTTCCACCGGCTTCAGAAACGGAATCCTTCATGTGGATTCCACAGGCCACAAAGTGCAGCCTGAAGCTCCAAACTGAAGCTGTGGCATAAGAAGAATATTAGTGTTTAAACCGAGCGAGGAAATAATGTGAAAATTAGACATCTCCCAATAACTTTATCCAGTTGAGTGGTTTGAAGGGGAGAAAATACTTTGTGGAAAATTTAAAATGATAATGAAGTTAGGAAGCTATTAGTTAAACTGCTACACGACTTTGGTTTTGTAAGAACCTCCCATTTCGATGTTCTAAATAATTAATGGTGCTATCCATTAACCTCCGCACTATTACACCACTCAAGAAACCAGAGTCTAAAGCTGTGGGAAGTAATAAATTGTGGGCATGTGTGTCTCATTATTAAAACTAAATATGTCATTAGCAGTTCCTGACAATACCCTTTCCAGTGACTTAAGGAACAAACCCAGGCAATACAAAGTATACAAGCACATGAGCCTCTGTTTTGCAAACCCTCCTTGCCTGAACCAAGCTGTGGCCCCCAGTGCCCATGATGTCACCAGGGCTCAGATGGTACTTCCCCCCACAGCAGCCACCAATAGGCATCTCCTCTCCTCTCCCTTCAACTCCCACCCTCCTCCACCAGCACCTTGGAAAGACTTGGAGAACGTTCAGCCATGAAATACCCCAAAGACTAGTGGGGAGATGGGACATCTGGGCTTGCCCTGGGACTGAGTACGTGCTTCAAGAGGCAGAGAGACAGCAATTTGTGGGAAAGAAGGTGGCCACTGAATTCCAGCCTGGTGATCTTAGCAAAGCTACTTCCTTTCTCTGAGCACCTGCAATCGTCAGAAAGCATCAGAACCCCAATTCAAAGCAGCTTATGTACGGAAGGGAATAGGTCCAACCAGAGAAGCCCAAGGGCACACCAGCTCCACAACTGGATCCAGGGCCCCCAACAGTATCATGGCAAATCCACCCTCGATATTTCCCCTGGGCCCACCCGTGAGGGCATTCCAGCCGCAGTGACCTCGCTGCACAGGGAGAACGCTTCTTTGTAAAAGCTCCCTCTGAAGCCCTGGCATGAGTCACTGTGAAGCCTATGTGTGTGCTCATCCAAGCACCAATCACCATGATGGAGGGAGACGGTGGAGGATGCCGGGCAGATCCACAGACGTGCTTCCCCTCAGCAGACAGTGGTGGCCTTTGAGGAGAATCCGTGGACGCCCAGGATCTCCTCCAACTCTGGCGCTCGACCCCAACACATCCCAGGATGTGATTGTCTCAGGAAACTGGCTGGACTAGTGGTAAACTGAGTCAGGCCGCCATAGCACATGGTGGTCTGTGGGGGGCACACCCAGGGAAGGCATCAGGTGAGAGGCCCGGATGATGCAGCACCTGCTCCCCTCAGGACTGGATGAGGCAGCGGGGAAGGAAGTGCAGGCCGAGGGCAACCCCGGCTCCCACCCTCCTGGGAAAGAGTGGAGCTGCCAGAGACATGTGCGCCAAGCAAGGGCTCCTGGGGACGGTCACAGCTCTGACGACCATAGAAACCCTGCATTGACAGCTCTGGGCCTGATCCAGGACAGCCCGTGGTGACGCTTCCCATGTCCCTTGAAGGACAAGGATGATACAGTAAGGTGTCCCAAAGGGACAGATTTGAGATTCCATTTATTTTAAGGATCCTGGCGACAGTCAGAGGCTTTTCTTCCTGTGGTCCTCTTGTTTCTCAACATCCCCCTATATTTGACCACAACTTAAAAGAGGGCAACCTGCGCCCTTCCCTTCTCTCTTGGGACACCCAGATGAACCCCCACCTCCTCCACAGCCATCCCACCGAGTGGGTGACAGCAGCCTCCACTGCTGCTGGCTCAGGCCCCCGAGGAGCAGCCGCCCTGCGGAGAGTTGAAGTGCGTCTCAGTCCCCACCTGACCGGCTGGAGCTCACGTTGACAAGCCCTGCAGACCCAGAAGTCTGAGCAGCGCGGAACCGCCTCTATCCAAGGACCGCCTCCGTATCATGCCATCAGCAAAGGGTCCCTGAGCCTGGGCATCTGCCTTCTTCCAACCTGGAGAGTCCCCTCCGCCAGCCCTCCTTAACCCACGCCTGGAGCTCCGTTGGACGATGACAGCCAGCAGTCGGGATGCCGCACCCGTGCCCGCTGCCCAAGGCGGGGACTTCATCCCCACCTTCCCCTCCCCTCGATCCTCAGGGACTCAGCCCCGCCCCTGCACAGACCTGTTGCGAATTCCTCCGCCCGCTGTCTCCTCTGCGCGAAGCCCTCCTCCTGGGCTCCCCCGTCCCTGTCACACTTCCTAGGCTGCCCTCCCCTCCCTGGGCTGCAAGCCCCCTGGGGGCCGCCTGGCCCCTCTGGGCACCACCCTCGCCTGGCCCTCCCCGGGGCTTCTCCGGATGGCTGCTGGTCTGCCCCTCCTGGGCTCCCAGGGTCCGCCGCCCGCCGCCCTTCTGGAGCCTTGCACCCTCCTAAAGCGGCTGGTGCGTAATGCGCACCTACCTCACGTTTTCTTAAGGAAGATTTTCAGGAAAGTTTGACACCTATTTTCATAGAAATGTAATATTTTCCTAATAGAAATTTAAACGAACATATTCCTAACTTAAGCACACTCTTCAGACTAGCTCATTTACCCCCTCAAATCCCCTCGGAACCGCCCAGAAATCAGCGTCCAATCTCTCAAGGGGTCCACTAGCACGTGGGCGCCATGAGCATGCTGGTCCTGGGCTCTAAACCCTCTAAACCGCTGCCCAGGTTTCTGCCACTAGTTGGCCACAGGAACCCCAGCTCTACAGCACAGCTGGGGACACGTCCAGCACTGTCCCCAGGAACAGTGCTTTCCTAGGATCTCCACCCATCCCAGGGAAGACAAATCCACAGCAGATATCTTGTCAGGTCCCTGTTGCCCACTGGAAGGGTTTGAGGACAACCATGGGCATGAGACATTTTTCCTTTTATATGTTTTGGAGAGTTCAACAGAATCGCAAGGATGAGTCTCTGACCAGAGAGGCCACCACGCTCACTCCCTCCATCTTTGATTCAGAGCAGAAGGCCTGCAGACCTGTTTGGGACAGGCGTGTGGCCCACGCCCACAGGACCTCTTCCAGCAAGGACCTTGGGGGTGGGACAAGCACTGGGGAAGGGCAAGGAATCCCAGTGAGCAGAGCTGACTGTGGCCTCTGGATTCAGGACGTGGTGTGTTAACATGGACAGGGGAATCCAGGTCTCAGACATGTCACTCATTTCTTGAAGGATCCTGTAAAACTTACTTCTAGTTGGCCTCAGAGAGGTGACACTTGTTTTCTGGTATGACGGTGACAGATACCAGTGACAACAACCTGACCTGACTGTTCCACAGGCTCAGAGCCAGGCACGGCTCTACTAGTCAGTAACTGATAGGTGGGTGAGAATGCTGCGCTCGCTGCCTCACTTTACAGAGGAGGAAGGAGGCCCAGGCAGCTTGGCCAGCTTGATCAAGGCCACCCAGCCGGTAGGTGGAAAGGTCGGGTTTAGACCCAGGCAGCTGTCCCGGGGTCTAGCCACCACATTCCACCCTCTGTGACAGTGCGAGCCACAGGGCCACAGCAGGCCAGTTTATTCAGCTCCAGAGCCAAGTCCCAGGTCTCCTGCATGGGTCACAGCACGCCTGTGCGGGAAGCACAGGAAACCTGTGTGAGCAGCTGAGGAAACCTAAGGATACCTGGGAAACGCTGGGGAGGACAACCGTCCTGAGACCGGAGTCCCACCTGGAGTCTCAGGCAGAGGGACTCTGTGAAGAGGGAGCAGTTGATGGCATAGATGCTGGCCAACAGTCACCTGGGAGTAAAGGCTGGGCACTGCCCTCTGCAGCTTGGTTGATGGACAGCTGGTTGTTGCCCGCTCTGCCCCCCTGGCTCCATATCTAGTGGTACCCATTTCCTGTGGGGTCCACCATGCTCACCCCAGCTCTCTGGGCATGGCCTGGATGGATGTGACCTATCCCAGGAACCAGTGGCAGGCACGCAACCCAACAGCCAGTCAGAAGCTTCCACCTCCCCTGTACTCCATGCCCCTGGCAAGGAGATCAGCCTCAATCCTGTGCAGTTTATGTGCCTTTGGGGGACTTTCTGCATTGTGAAGACATAGGAAGCTATAAACTAGAAATTCCAGGAGCCATCACAGGGAGATCGTGTGCCAGAGAAGGAATCCAACGTGGAGGAGTGAGAGAGGGTCCCAGTGACGGCCCGAGTGCTTCGAGTCCAGTGTGACCAGACCCAGGGAGCTCATCCCCAGGCTCATTTGCCACCTGCGCTAATAAACCCCCTCTGGGGCAAGCTGCCTTGGACTGGGCTGGCTGTCCAGGAGTGAAACCTGACCCTCCTAACTTTGGAGGGACGTGGTGGGAGCCAGATGCCAGGAGGCACATGTGGTGGCAGAGACAGAGGTCACTCTGACCAGGATGAGCAGCCCTGGGCACTGGGGCCCAGGGAGAAGAGGGAGAAAGGAAGCCTGAGATGCACAGGGTTGTGTGGGGTGTGGAGGATGGGGTCTGTCCTGAAAGGAGACTGGCTGCCCTGACCCTTGGAGGGACAAGAGGGCAGGTCACTGTTAGGGGTTAAATCATGTCCCCCTCAAATTCACATGTTGAGGAGCTGATCCCCAGGACCCCAAGTGTGACCCTATTTGGAGACAGATATTTACCAAGATGACCCTGTTCAAATGAAATCATTAAGTGGCCCTCCTCCAACAGGACTCAACACGGAGATGGACGGGCACAGGGACCCAGGGAGGTGGCTGTCCACTAGGCAAGCCCAGGACAGAGACCTAGAGCAGCCGTGCCCTCTCAGCCTTCACCTCACCCTGACCCCAGCCCTGCTGCCTCTCCACCTCAGACTTCTGACCTCCAGAACCAAGAGGAACATTCTCCATTGTTTACGCTTCTCCCGCCTAAGAGGCACTTCGCTACTACGGACACAGCAGGGAGGGAGAAGTCGTAAAGACGCACTTCCACGGGTGGCCCAGGCCTTTCTCATGAAGCAGGACAGGGGTCCTGAGCCGTGTGGGCACCAGAGAAGCAGAGGCCTGGGGGCCGGAGGAGGCAGCCACCTGGGAGCAGGAAGACGTGCCAGGCTGCCACCACGTACCAACAGAAGCTGCATGTCCCCGGCACAGGCTCCAGAAGCGAGAGAACTGGATCTTTTTTATTAAAATGCAAAGTTTCACCCAATTATAGTGAGTCTACACACACCACACAATTCAATAATACACCAAAAACGACACGCGCCCGGGGAACCTGGAGGGCTCGCCGGGGCTTCAGCCGCCTTAGCCGGTGCTGGAAGGCCCACCTCCCGGCGCTGGGGAAGAAGTCCTGAAGGACGCTGGGGGTCGCTCCACTATGATTGCAGCTGAAAGTCATTTCAAAATAACAGAAAAGGTAGAAAAGGTGTTAAAAGCCAAGTCTGGTGCTGCCAGTCATCCACCTCTCTGCCCAGGGTTCCTGCTCCTCTTGGTCTCCTCACCAGTCTCCCGAGAATCCCGCCTCCTTGGGGTCCATCTGAATATGAGTTGTGGGAAATCTTCCAGAACTCATTCCCCCACAGGCAGGTCTTGGAGCCTACTGGGAGCAGGAGAAAATGAACCGATCCTCTCACCCACTTTGTGTCTTTGTGTTTCTGCTACTTTTGTCAAGCAGAACCCGCCAGAGAACAGGGCGAGTCTTTCTCCCGGAGCCCTGAGGCAGCCCCTGCACGTGGCGCTCAGAGCCGCGGCCCCGGGCAAAGGCTCCATTCACAGGCGGGCCTGCAGAAGCTCGCCCGCGGGGTGGGCGCAGGGCTTGGTTTCTAGTCATTGTTAGCCATCCCAGTGTGCCCTGGCCTGCCTCAATGGCCAGTTGTCCGCGAGGAGCACAAAGCTGCCTTTGCCCGGAGAGCCAAGAGCAGGGAAGGAGGAAAGCCGCAGCTGAGATGGTGTCTGCCCTCCGTGACTGGCCCCGTTCTTCCCCAGCTCCCCGCGGGCTGACTGCCAGGGGCACGCACAGCTGGAGCTCTTGAGCCTCTCTCCTGCCAGGAGGGGAGTGTAAATAAATCTTGGGAAGAGGAAATGGGAAAGAAGCACAATCCCCAGAGGACAGTGTTCTCAAGTGGTCACATGAGTTTGAAACTTCTAAGCTGGAGCCTCAAGAGGCATGGACTTCCCAGTCATTTGGGGCATTCAAGCCGGGACTGGATGCTGACGGGGTTGGATGGCTGGGTATGCTGACTGCGGAGGGCTGCAGGGAGCAAGCTGTCAAGGATGGGGGAGAAAGGATGGATGGATGAGAGATGGACAGATGGATAATAGCTAGATGGCTTGACGGATATAGACACAGCAAGTGAGTGACAGATGCATTTGAATGCATCCTGCAGAAGTTCATGTGTTGGAAACTTGGACCCCAACATGGCAGTGCAGAGAGGTGAGACATTTCAGCAGTGAGTAGGTCATGAGGGCTCAGGATTGATCTAGTGACAGATTATACAGGGAGTGGTTTTGTAACAAGACAGCACACATGTTGTCTCCCCACGTGATGCCCTCTGCAAAACTGTAAGGCAGCAAGGAGGCCCTGGCCAGATGCACCATGCTCTTGGACTTGGAGGCCTCTAGCACTGTAAGCCAAATGATTTCTATTCTTTATAAATTCCAAGCCTCAGGTATTTTGCTATAGCAACAGAAAGCAGATAACATAGCAGACAGTCTTCTTAAGAGGGCACAGCTGAGTCATAGAGTAGATGAGGATCTGTCCCCATCCACATTTTCTAGCCCCAAACAGCTGTATACCATCCACCCACTGCTTCCTGACACCATATGACATTTGCATTTGGTACCTGATAGGGCGGATACCCAATCAGAACCTGCCCATCCCTGAAGACAGCTGCTTTGCCAGACTCCCAGCCCACTCATCTCGATGGTTCCCTCTGCCACCCAGGATGGCTGCACTCTCCCAGGTGCTTAGGCCAAAACCCCTGCAGGCATCCTTGATGTGTCTCTGGCAGTGCCCATCTGACCTCACAAGTCCAGAGACCAGACCTTCAAGGTAGACCCAGGGGTGGCCACTTGTCACCACACCCAGCCCTTCTCCTGAAAGCCAAGGTGGAGGTAGACTTTGGTGCAGATGGTTTATCAGGAAGGTGACCTCAGCAAGCAGGAGTAAGGAGCAGGGAGAGTGGAGTGGGACGGAGGAGACCACCACAGGGGGTCATTGCTGTGGGCAGTCAGGGCTTCACCCGTGAGAGCTCTGAGGAGCGCCACCTGGAGGACGGGAGGCTGGGATGTCTACCTGCCACAGTGGAGGATTGTCCCTGACTCTTCCAATGTTCTGGCTGCGCTTCTGCTGCCTGGGAAAGGTCCTGGGGGACCCAGCTGCCACTTGCAGGGAGCTTCGAGCCATGGAGGTGACGTCCACCAGTGTGCAAACTTCCTGAAGGTGTAACCACCAGCACCTGCACAATGCCCACTGCAGCCACCCTGGCTGGGTTGGGACCAGAGCCAAAGGCCAAGGCAGAGGTGGTTCAGGCCCACAGGCTTGTGGCACAGCCCTGGGATGCTGGCTAGTGAACAGCTTGTGCCACACCACTGGCGTCTGGTTAAATGACTTTCTCCTCTTACCTTGCTCAATACCATCTGATCACACGGCAGCCAGACCAGCCCTTCAAGGGGTCAGCCCTGTCTCCCCTCCAGGACCCCAACCTGCCTCTTGGCCTCTATGGCCTGACACTTGCGCCCCCGGCACACGAAGCCTCGCTCCACTGGCCTTCGTTGCCCCTATTCAAGCACGTGCCCACCTCAGAGCCTTACCCCTGCTGCTCCTCTGCCTGGCATGCTGTTCTGCAAGGCGCTCCTGGGACCAGCTCCCTCACTCTGCCTGGGTTCCCTGCAGAGGCCCTAACCAAGGGGCCTCTCCAACCTTCCATCACAGGTAGACGCCTGCCTAGCACTCCTCCCAAAAGGCGTGCGGCTACTCAGAGTGGAGTCCCGAGTTTACTCCTGTGTGATCCACGCTGCTACTCAGTCAAGACTGGGACTTTGTGGTTCCCATTGCCACATGCCATACACACCCCAAACAGCGACAGGCATATAGCATGTGTCCAATCAAGATTTTCTAAATGGCTAGCAAGCAGAAATTCCAGAAAGTTCAGATTCCTCTGTTTTTAAATCCCCACAGGGAATTATAAAGACTGCGCCTAGCTCAGAACTTCCGGGTCAGATGCCCTCTCCAATCCCACCCAGCCTTGGAATCCCTCCCCAGCACGATGAGCTTCCATGGCTGGAAACTACCCTGTTCATCACTGGGAACGGGGGGTACAGTCAGGTGGAGTCGCTCTACCCTCCAGATCCCACACAGACCAGGTCCAGCCAGAGCGGACAGGGCCCTCATCTGAGTCCAGCGCCGAAGCAGCTCTGGCAAGAGACTGCGTTGTAGTGAGCTGAGAAGCAGCCCTGGCAGAGGCATGCTCCTGGAGAGAGCCTGCAGCCACGGACGGGGCACACCTGTCTCATTCAGGGACGGGGGCCAGCAGCTCAGGTGGGCAGCGAGTGGGCAGGCGCCTAACAAGAGCTAAAGGCAGCTGGGGAGGCGCAGCACGCTCCTCCTGCAGCCCCCAAACCCTGCAGATGATTGCTCTTAATTTTAACATCAGCTTTGGGCACGGGCCATGAATAGAATTCTAAATATAGTCCAGAGAAGAATTAAGTGGGATCTTCCAGTTTCTTCAAGCGACTCACAGAGGGCATATCCAGGGGATGAGGATGTGACATGGGCCATGTGGGTGACTGTTTCCAAGCACCTCCCACTGGGTGAGCCTTTGCAACACCCTTCCCAACCGCTCCCTGACCCACGGAAGCCTCTCACAGAGGCCCACAAGGGTGCAAACCAGGACCCCTGCCTCGGTTCAACTCCGGCCTCCACAACTGGAAAGGGGTCAGGTGCCGTGCAGACCCCAGAGGTAGGCCAAACTCACAAAGACCAACAGGAAGCCGGAACTCACAACCCCAGGAACAGATGGGGCTTCCAAAGAAGTTCTGAACTGAAGGACATTCTACAGAATACCCAGATGGCATGGGGTCCTGGGAGAGAAAACAGCACGAAGGGAAACCGAGGACCCCTGACTAAGGTATGGGCTTTGTAACAGGAAGACGTCGTGGCTGCTAGCAGGGACACGTGCAGCACCCAGCACCATGGTACAAGACGTCGGCAAGAGGGGAATGGAGTGCAAGACAGAAGGGAACTCTCTGCTAGCCCACAGTTTTTCTGCAAAATTATTATTATGGCTTGGATGTGAGGTGTCCCCCCAAAAGCTCACGTTAGACAATGCAGGAATGTCCAGAGGTCAATGATAAAGTATAAGAGCTGTGGTCTCATCAGTGGGCTGAGCCACTGGGTGGATTAGCAATGTGAATTGATTGCTGGGTGGTAACTAGGCAGGTGGGGTGCAGCTGGAGGAGGTAGGTCACAGGGGCGAGCCCTTGGGGATTATATATCTTGTCCCTGGCTCCTTGAGTTTTCCCTCTCCGTCCCCACCCGCCTTCCTGGCCACCAGGAATGGAACAGCCATTATCCACCACACCCTTCTGCCATGATGCTCAGCCTCACCTTGGGTTTAGACACATGGAGTTGGCTGACCATAGACTGAACTTCCGAAATCATAAGCCCCCCAAAACCTTTTCCTCCTCTAAGTTGTTAATGTCGGGTATTTTGGTCACAGCAACAAAAAGCTAACTTAATACATCTATCCAAAATTTAAAACTTACTTTATTATTTTACTTTTTCATTTTCAAGTAAATTTTGTAAAGGGCTGGGTGAGGGGTTTCTGGGTCAACCCCAGCACCCGGGACTAGAGTTCCAGGGACAGAACCCAGAGGGTAGGACCTGGAGCCCCAAGGCACTTATAGGGCCAGAGGTGGCTGCACAGCAATGTCTGTCCTGTATCCAGGGAGAAAGAAGCAGGCTGGAGACAGAGCCACCTCCAGAGCGGTGGTCATCTGGGTGGTCCTCAGACCAGCAGCACCCAAGGACTGGCGCTCCCAGCTGGTGTGGCAAGTAGGAAACTCCAGGAAGGGCCTTGCAGTTGCTGGATGCCCTCCAGGTGACATTCCCCCATGCTAGAGCCACTGCCCCTCGTCCCAGGTGGAGGGGACCAAGGAACCCTCCTGCTAATCCCGGGGCCCCACTTCAGGGCAGGCTCTGACACAGCCCACCGTGTGTCCTGTGGGGCCAGCTGGGACGACAGTTCTGCTGCCTTGGAAGCCAGCTGCACACCTGCACCAGCTCCCAGAGCACCTGGAACCCAACCCCAGGATAAGCAGGGTCTGACTGGCACATCCATGCCACGCGTATTCCCCTCGCCCCGGGACCCAGCGTAGGTATGCCAATCCCAGCCAGCAACTCCAGGGGCCTCAGGGACGAGCACCTCATCTTCCCCTGAGCCTGTCCCTCCTCTGCTCCCCCAGCTACTGTACATGTCTGCACATCCCACGCAGCCAAGCCCCGAAGGCCAGCAGCCTCCGTCTGCCCTCCACTCCTCCGCCACCACTGGTCATTTCCCCTGTCACCACTGGTCATCTCCTCTCTCCTGAGTGACTACAACAGCCCCAGGTCCCCTTCACCCTACCCATGCCTCTCCAGAGCAACGGCAAGGTGCCCTTGCCTAGTCCAGAAGGACTGGCCACCTCCATCCCAGACTTCAGCAGCTCCCCTCTGCCCACGGGACCAGACCAGATCCCGGGATGAGGCCCACTACCCCGCGAGGCCCACTGCCCCACCTGGCTCCCAGCCCCACCGCCAGCCGCCAGGTCCACGTTCAAACACAGAGCCCCGCCCACCTCAGGGCCACCCCGCAGGCTGTCCCCTCTGCCTGGACAGCCACTCCCCCTCATCTGGCTCACGCCCTCTCATCTCAGAGCTCACATCTGCAGCCCCCAGAAGCAGCGTGAAGAGGCGAGAAAGCAGAGGCAGGAGAGAACACTTTTCCCTCTGTGTTCAAAACCAAGAGCAGGGATCCGTGCACGGAACTTTTCTGAAGGCACACAGAAGAAACTCCGCAGGGCTGACCCCAGGATAGGGGGCGGGGAGCACGGCACAGCCTGCTTCCCACCACAAAGACAGTGCAGACTGGACGCTGCCCCTGCTGTGGGCACTTGAGAGATCAGCGCAACAGCTCGTGAAGTGCCCAGGGCTTCCCTCTCTGCCAACTCAGGGGACACAGGTCTGTAGGTAAGTACTGTCATTAAAATGACTGCAAAGGTCACAGGCCTCATCCAGGCCCCACAACCACCTTAGGGGCAGAAAGGATCAACATCCACAGTTCACAGAGGGTAAACTGAGGTACCACGGAGGAGGCGACTTGCCGAGGTCAGCTGGGAACACTCGGCAGGGCTGGGCTCCCGCCTGCCAGAGCCAGCTCCTCGGCACCGGGCAGGGGACTCCAAGGAGGCCCAGCTTGCTGCAGAGGGGACACGCCACCGCCTGACCCAGGCCCCTTCCCACCTGGGCTCTTTAGAAAAGATGAGAGTGACGGTAGTGCCCATCCACATGCACACCCACGTGCCCACATGTGCACAAGCACACACACGTGCCCACATGTGCACACGCACGCACGGCTCATTCTCTGTGACTTCTGACAAAAAAATAAACCAAAAAGGCTCTGCTGACGGTTAGAGGCTTTAGGCTGACGGTTAGGGGCTTTAGGCTGACAGGAGCTGGACTGAGGAGGGCTGCCGGGTCTCAGGCACCACCTTCCCTGCCAGGCCCCTTGTGTGGGGGACACAGGGAGGAGGAAGAAGGGGTGAAGGAGGGAGGAGGAAGGAGGACAAACACAGAGCGGGAAGCAGGGACGGGAGGAGGGTGACAAACGGCTCCACCGGGGGACTCGGCAGGAGGGCACTGCTTGCCTCCTCCAGACGACAACCTCGCCAGCCGGGCACACGGCTCATGTTGGAGGTGGCTCACCACGGCCCCCAGACGTCACTGGGAGGGCAGGGGCCTGTGCTCAGCGTCACCTGTCCCCACCCTCACCTACCATGGCTCCAGCAGACCAGGCCACTGAGGAAGGGAAGGCCAGACCACTCTGCCAGCTGGTGCCTGGTAAGTCCCCGGGAGGAACGTGAGGGTTCTGATGTCAATAAGGGCAGGAGAGGCCTCATCAAGCTGGGAGAAGGCACGGGATAGCGAAGGACGACAACCCCCAGGTCAAACACGCACGCGGGCATCCACACATGAAGACACAGGAAGTCGGGGAAGGGTCCTTGCAGTGGAACTCCAGGGACATGCAGAAGGCGGTGGAAACAGCGACCCGCAATTCACCCCGCGGCACTCACTGTGGCAAGAATCTTCAGCACATGCAGAGGGTGAGATGCAATGAGAGACGGAATGTTTGCAGTCTCCAAGTATCTTCCCCAAGAAGCTAATTACAGAGGAAAACTTGTTAAATTTCAGCAGAGACACCTGTTACGGTTTGGATGTGAGGTTTTCCCCAAAAGCTCGTGTGTGGGACAGTGCAAGAAGGTTCAGGGAGAAACGATCGGGTTGAAGAGGCTCAACCCAATCCGTGATTTGGTCCCCTGACGGGGGACCAAACTTGTCCTCCTCTAGGATTGTTCTGGTCAGATCTTTTAGTCACAGATGTGAAAAAGTTGACTAAAACAGCATCTCACCAACTGATCAAAGTCAATGTCCCCAGCAATGGCCAAGTGACATCATGGGCCACATTCCTGTCCCCAGTGCAACCTGAATGCCATCAGGACTCAGCAGGCCCAGCTCGTTCAGGGACAGTCTAGGAAAACCTAAGAAGTTTCAAACATAGCAGCTAGGAAAGACAGACCAAGGAACTGTTCCACGGGGGCCTCTGAGGAGACAGCGCATGCTGCATGGGATTCTGGACTGGTCTGGGCCAGGGAAGGACTGTTAGTCTGTGGCACAGGCATGGCCTTGGTCCCTGTTTCCTGGCAGACAACTGCTACAGTCCTTGCAGTCCCTGATGTTACAGTAGGTTTTGCGTGATAAAGAGCTAACTGGAGCTGGCAGCCCTCGGTGGCTTTAGGAAAGGCCATCACTGCAGGGACCAAGGCAGGATCAGAGGGTCCAGACTTTCAGCTCTGTCCCCAAAGGGTCCATTGACCACCAGTGGCCACTGGCTGAGTCACTCAGGCCCGTGCAAGGTAAGGACAGGGTTGGCACGTGGAGGTTCCTAGAGGGCGGTGTGTCCCCTCCCACCTGCCTGGCCCAGGTTTCCCTTCCTCTGTGCCCTCTGTGCCACCCTTTATGATAAGCCAGCAAGTGCCTCCCTGAGTCCTGTGAGCTGCGCTGGCACATCAGCGGAACTCGGGAGGCCCGCCTGGTGAAGGCAGCAGCGCCACGGGCCAGGAGAAACGCCGCCCGTGTGTCAGGTGGGAGATGACGACCACACAGCGCGCCTCAGAGAATGGCGAGTGGACGGGCACAGGGCAGGGCTCCAGCCACGTGGCCCTGGACAAGAGCCTCCACCTCTCCAAGACTCGGCTTCCAGCTGCAAGGGAACAGTGCCACTCCCTTCTGTGTCCCTTCCCGTCACTGCATGACACAGAGCCACCAGCTTCTCAGGCAAAAGCAACACTGAATTTTCACCTAGCTCTGAGGGTCAGAGGCCAGGTCCTCTGCTGGGGACACAGGTTGAAATCAAGGTGTCAGCTGGCTGCATTCTCAGCTGAAGCGCTAAGAAAGAATCTTCTTCCAGACTCGCGTGGGTTGCTAGTGACACCCAGCTGCTTAGAGCTGTGGGACTGAGGTCCCTGCTTCCCTGTCAATGGTCAGCAGGGGCGTGCTCAGCTCCCTGTGGTCATGTGCATTCCATGCCACCATTCAGCACAGCATCCACACTGGGCTCCAATTTCAACCTCCAGGAGAACTTGGTCCCTTTTAAGGGCTCATCGGATGAGGCCCGGCCCACCAAGGATAATCACACCAAGGGCAACTGCAGTCACAGGGTGACACATCATTGTCACTGGTCTCTGCATATGCAGAGGGGATTCTGCAGGACTTGGTGAGAGTCCCCTGTCAGCACTCAGCGATGGTCAGCTCTCACCTTTCTGCCTCCTGGTCCAAGGTGAGCAGGGAATCCAGGTCCAGCTCCCAGCAGCCTGTCCCAGGGCACCAGCAACCACTCCTAAGGTCAGGAGCCACCAAGTCTCCCCCGAAACAGGCCCATGCTCTCCTGTCCCTTGTGAGAGACAGTCACCTCACATGGCCTTCAAGGACTGGCACTGCCCGCGTGTGTGAGTCAGGCAGAGGCCTCAGCTTCACCCCGACGCCATGCAGTGCTCAGGGGGCGTGCCCTCCCTGCTCCAGACCTCTGCCTTCCCTCCTGGTCGTCCTTCCAAGCTGCGATGGCGCTTCCTCTCCTGGAGGAACCCAGGCGGCTCGGCTGGAGCAGCCCCTGAGCGAATGGGCTCTAGGAATACGAAGCCACACGCTCTGCCCCACGCCCTCCTCGGTCACCTTCCAGGCAGCTCTGCTGCTGCCCTGAACCACCTCCCTCCCAGGTGGCCCCTGGGCGGAGGCTTGGGGAAGTGCCCATCAGGCCCTCGGGGTGCCCGTCACGCACAGGTGCACACGCAGCCCTGCTCGGTGCTTCTGAGCTTCTCTCTGGGCCAGCAAGTCCCCACCCCATGCGGGAGGCCCTGGCTCTTCTCCACCCTCTGTGCCACACTCCTGCTCCCCTCTGCCCTCCAGGCCCCAGGTGCTTGGTTGGGGACACCCCAGCTCCACCGGCAATGGCCTTTGCCCTCGCCCTCCTCCAGCTGGCACCTTTCCGCCCTCTTGGACTGGTTCCTTCTCTGGCTGTAACTCAAGTGACCCCTCCAGGGTGCCCGCCCAGATCCTGGTGCTCATGGACGCAGTGCATGTCCTCAGCACCAGCCCTCCCAGCTCGGAGGTGCCCACCTGGACTCTCCCCTTGGTGGTCATGGGCAACGGCTTGTGCACTGCATGTGCCCCGTGCCCAGCAGCAGGCCTGGCATTGTTGTGGGCGCTCAATTTGCCAGAAGGGAGGGAGAAAGAAGCAGGATGACACTTGCTGTGAGCACAGGGCAGGTCACCCATGCCCCACCTGCCTCTTTCTACTGGGGCTCTGGATCCCAGGGGAGAAGCCTTTGGTTTCCCCTCCATGTAGGCCTGGCACCTGGATATCGCCCCTGCAAATGTTAGCGGAGGCCCTGGGTGCTCAGGGAGTGCCCAACCCCAGGGCCAGAAAAGACAACAGAAAGGAAAAAAGGAGACTAACAACCAGAATCGAGACCCACTGAGATCCTCCCCTCAGAGAGAGGCTGCTGTGTGTGGAATAACTGGAATAAACTGCTACGGGTTAATTCTAAAACCGCAGAGCCTGGTCGTCCACCATCCACAGGCCATGTCCGCCATGCCTGAGGGTGCTGAGTCGTGCTCTGAGCCAGGGCCCCGTGCCCAAGAGTCCCCCGCAGGGCGAGACCTCTCAGCCTGAGGCCGTCCTCGGTCGTGGCTTGCTTTGGGGTTTTCTTTTCTCCCTCCTTTGCTTTTCCTGCAGCCACAGGGGAACAGGCACAAAAAGGAGCCGCTGGGTGCCACTGCCACTTAGCCCAGATGCAGGGGATCCCTGAGGCACCTGCTGCGAGGCAGGCTGGGTCCTGGGCTGAGGGCAGAGCCGGGAACGACGCAGACCCTCAAAGAGAAAGGACAGAAGCACATTCCGCGGGAAGTGGAGAAGTCAGAGCGGAAAGCAATCTTGTGAAAGTGTGGACCCCGTCTGGAAGAGCGAGCTGAAGGAAAAGCAAGTCCCAGAGGAGAGGGAGAGGGCGCTGCCGCCACCCTGCCACCCACCAGGGGCCTGGGCAAATGGAAGCCAGGAGGGGGCTTCCTCATTACCTGTTAGTAAACACCACTGAACAACAGGTAAGTGAGAGCGTGTAAATCTTGTGTTCTTCCACAATGAAGCAGAGTCAGCTGCTCGTGACAGTCACGGGGAGAGAAAGAACCGGCGCGGGGCAGGAGGTCCCGTTAGCCCAGCCGGCACATGCATGCTCCTTCCGAGCCCAAAGCCAACCTCGCGGAGTGCAGGACCCCAGGTCAGGTCAGCAGGCCACAGCCTGGAGCCCCAGAGCATCTATGGGTCAGCTTTCCACTCCACCTGCTACCTAAGCCCAGCCTCTCAGCCCCGCTCCCCATGGAGAACCGGGACACAGTGCCTAGAGAGAGGAGCCCCAGTGCACCCAGTGACCCGCAGCCCAGCTCCCAGGCCATGCAGGGCGAAGCCGACAAGTCCCACAGGTGCTCCATTTCACCCAGGAACAGTGACCCTCAGGCCAGGAGGGAAACTTCCCTCAGCACCTGAGGCCCAGCAGGAGATCCCGGCACCTGGGAACCTCAGAAGTGCACTGCACCAGAGATTCTGCTGCCACCTGCTGAGGTGTGCCGGAAGCTTCTCCACAGACGCAAGAGGCGGCCGAGGAGCGCTCACAGTGACAGAGTTCCTGGGCAGGCGCTGCCATCCCATCCAGTCATGGGGGCCCTCCTAGGTAGGCACTGCTACCTGCAGTTCTTACTGCACAAGTGGGAAAACCAAGGCTCAGAGATGTTAGAGTCACTCTAAAGTCACACAGCAAATGTGGTGGGCTGGCCCACAAACAGGCAGTCTGACATCAGGGTTCACGTCCCCACCCACATCCCTCAAGTCCTGGTCTGTTGCCTCCAGGTGTCAAGGCACCACCATGGTAGAGGTGGCAGGGGATTTGAGATGAACCTGGCCCCAGGCGGCTGTAGGGGAGATGAGCCCATCTGCCGTGTGAGCTGTCACCAGCCCCAGCCCTGCACCCCTCCTGCACCCACATGTGGCTCCTGCTCCTCCCACCAGAGGGGTCAGGTGCGTTCCGTCCCCTTGACCAGAAGTTGCCCGTGGGACAGTTCTAAAGACCCACGGAAGCTCAGGTCCAGCCTAGACCCTGAAAGGCCCCACACACTTCCACCATTTCCACGGGGCCAGACCATGGGCACAGAAGGGAGAGACAGGAGGAGAGTCGCTGGCTGAGGTCAGCATGGCGGCCAGCCCCCCAGCACGCAGACACCCGCAGCGTGCACCCCCAGGGCTGGGTGTTTCTGCAGAGGCCTGGAATGCCGCGCAGAGAGCCGACCAGGCAGCAAGCAGGCACACTGGAGGGAACTGGCCTGCACTACCTCGTCGAAGCTCCCCAGATGCCCACTGCTGTGCACATCCCCGCCACACGCTCCAAGCACACAGCAAAGCTCACGCATCAGCCGCAGATGCACAGCAACCCCGAGCCACGAGACCCAGGTGATCGCCTCCAACCACTTCTGCCCATCCCATGGGAACCTGCACCGCCTCCATGGCTTTGCCTTGCAGTCTTCCCAGCGCTACCTTCATGATCTTGTCCCATATTTCATTTTTACCACGTGACTTTGTTGATATTTTAAGCCCATCTTCACCTGATTGAAATACTATCCAGTTGTGCCTAGGTATCCGTGGAGATAAGTTCTAGGACACAACCCCCACCTCAGGGTACCAAAATCCAGGGATGCTCAAGCCCAGTGCCTACACCCTGCTTTAACCCACCTCTAGGTCACTCGTGATGCCTCACAAAACGGAATCCACTCATCGTAACTCCACTAGTCGTTGGCAGACTGCTGCTCAGGGAATGTGGAAAAGTGAGATTCTGCACGTGTTCACTACAGATGCAGCTTTCCTCTTTGATCCATGCTGCAGAGGGTCAGCTCTTCTCTATGGTGACCTTGTATCCCTGGCCATGCAGAGAGTACAGCAGGAAAATAAAGGTCACGGAGAAGGGCCGGGCAGATAGCGCAGCAGGCGCGAGGCAGTCCTAAAGCCAGAGCAGCTCAGGATGTTGCCAGATGACCCTGCCGGGGAATGTGCCACTGTCGGCGACCAGGGGGCTGCGTGACCCAAGAAACACACCCGTCCCAGAATCAACACAGCCTGAGACCGCATCTTCCTCCAAAGGGAAGCGGAAAGACAGTTCTTGGCATCTCTTCCCAATTTTATTTAAACCCCAGAACTATTGATTACAACAAGGCAAAAAAATATCTGCACATGGATACAAATTTTCAAGAAATACTGAACCAAAAAAGTCAGGGGCTACAGAGTAGCTCAGCGGTAGAGCCCTTGCCTAGCAGGCAGGAGGCCCTGGGTTCCGTCCCCAGCCCTGCAAATGAACAATGACAACAACAACACAGCCCATCAGTAAGAGTGCTGAGACAGACGGCTACTTTCAAAAGCGTCCTGTTCAACATTGCACGACACTGTATAATAAAGATATCCGTCGGGTTGCAGGACCACAGCTCCCACCCCTCCGCCGTTCTTGGAGATTCAGTCCGCAGCTGCCTGCTGATCGATGGCAAGTTTACAGAGGCCGTGCCTGCTCAATCAAGGACTCGCTTCAACAAACAGGAACATGAGCCCCAGACTAAAAGACGGGACCCTGACGACTCTGCAGGCGTCCCTTCTCTGTCATCACCTTGCTGGCTTTCAGTGAGCAGATCTTGTCCTGGTGCCACTGTGGCCGGATGAACGGGGAGCGTCTCTGTGTCTCTGGACCCACGTGACTACAGATACATGCACATCTGTCTGGAGATCGCTCACCAGGAGGGGATGAGACCCTTCCTACTCCACAGGAAGGACGGACGAGGGCACAGGTGGCGCAGCGGGACATCAGACTCACCAGGACTCTTCCAGCCACCACTTACAGACGGCCATGCCTGGCTTAACAGAGGGGACGCTGCACCCCAGAGATGTGTTTGGCAAGGAGTGCACAGACACGAGCCAAGGTGCCTAGGATGTCACCAGGTGACACTCGACAGGACCACTGTCACATAAGCCGTCTATCAGTGCCTGAGATCCCAGGCAAAGCACCGGGTATGAGACTGCAGGGTTCACTGAGCCTCTCCACCCGCACTCCTGCCCCGCCAATCTCCAGGGTTTAGAAGAAGATGATACCAAAGGTGGTGTGGGGCTCCCATGAAGGGCAGCTACCTACACAGCATGTCCACTGCAGCCACAGTCATTTACCAGACTGACAGCTCTGAGTGACACCAACCTCACCCGTCTTGTTCCTGGACAAAAAGCAGCCCGAGGAACCCGGGTGGCATGGTGCTCCGGCTCGCTTGCTCGCATGTCCAGTCTACCCTTCACTTCTCAGCAGTGGCGTGAAACAAGAGAACGGCCTCGTCTCCCGTGAGACGCTCTCTGCATGCAGTTTCCAAGCACAGCTGCAGCCTCAGGTCACCCCCGGCGAGGCCGGCTTTGGCTACCTGGTGCTTTTTGATTTTTAGACTGACATGACATGGCAGAGCTGAAGCTGACCACCCCATAGCCAGCCTCAGTCTCCCCTTTCTCTGAACCCACTTTTGTTAGAAGCAATGTGCTATCTGAAACCACAGCCCAGAAGAGAAAAGTCTACTTCCCAGCCTCCCTTGCAGCTAGGAGTAGCTGCTTGGGCTCCTCTGGCCAAGCAGGTGCAGTGACTGAAATTAGGTAGGACTCCAGGAAGCCATGTCAAGACTGGCAGGTGGACACTCCTGGCTTTCACTGGTCCATCCTGCCTAGGAAATGCTCTCCTGCTGGAAGTGAAGGGTCATATTGCAGCCAGAACTTGACCAGAACATGACAGAGCCTCTGACCCTAGGCAGGGCAGCCACTGCATTATCTGTACCTCTCGGGAAGGGAAACCTCTGTCTCGCTGAGGCCACGTCCTGCATGTTTTCTACTACATGAAGGAAAATCTCACTAACAGACTGGCCAACACTTTAGAAAAACCACTTCTCCCATAAAAATCTGAATTCCCAGCATAGCTCCTAAAAAGAATGACCTGGCCCTCCAGGGTCCACAGCCCTACGTGGCAGGACCAGTTCTGTTGAGAAGGGCCCCTCCTGAACCCCCATTTGAGAGTCCTGGCCCTGCACACACTATAGTTTGGGACCATGGAAACAGTTTTCCAGTACATGGGATAGAAGCCGCTTCTTAATTCAACAAGTCTCCAACTCTGATAGACCCAATCACATGCCAACTCTGCCTTCCGGGGCCACTTCCTCCCTGTGTCCACCAGGCTCTGGGCGACAGGACCTGGTGAGGGCCCAGAACACCCCACTCCGCACCCACTCCCACGGCCTCAGCAGTCCGGCCACTTCACAGGACCAGGGTTCAATGCCTGCCCTCCCTGGGTCAGTCAAGGCTGGCGCCCTTCCCTGAGAGTCACCGATATACCTGCAAGAAAACAAATGTACAAAGCGAGGTGACCTGAAAATGCGTATCCAAACCCCAGCGGGTGCTGTCCCACAGCTATCAGGTCACAGGGCAAAGTGTGGGGAGGGGCTCTAGGAGGGCCCAGGCCATGGGCCAAGAGGCAGGAAAGGAGCAGGCAGCACCCACGGTGTGGGCCCTGGGCCAGACGGGAAGAGACGAGGAATGGCCCCAGCAAACAGGTGGCTGGCAGCGGAGGCTCCTGGGGACAGCGCTCCACACGGCAGGTGGCCCTTGCCATCAGGGTCCCAGCCCTCCTCAGCACCACTGCCCAAAATGGACCCTATGCCTGGTGGTCTTCTAGACTCTGGGGGCACATGGTCCTTGAGGTCCACACAGAGCCAGCAGAGGTGGGCAGGATGGACCCGAGGCTGCCTCCCAAGGCCTCTCCTCTCGATGCCTCACTGAGTGCCCGGCTCCTCCCTACTAAGGAGACGGAATCATCTCCAGGAGATCAGAGGGTTTCTGAAGAGTACCTGTCCCAAGAACTACGCCTCAGAATGTGCTGTTATAGACACAGCTTAACAACCCTCGTGTGCCACCACCGTTCCATGACGGAAACTGAGGCTCAGAGAGGGGAGGCAAGCGGCTTCAATTCACACAGCTTCCCATGAAGAGCCAGGACTTGGGCCCGTGGTATACCTTTGTTCTCGTGCCCAAAGAGACACATCTAGCAAGGGCCAAGCATGTCACATCTCAGACTCTCTGGTAATGCTGACTGAGATGAAAAAATTAGTCCTAGGTAGATAAGACACTGCCTCTGCTTAGGGATCCCCCTCCAGAGGATGAGACAATCAGACCAAGGGCGGCCGAGGGTCCCCTCCAACATGACAGCTCTAAGACTACATCCAGGACACTCCAGAGTACTTATCCAATCAACAAATACTCACTGGACAGCACCCAGGTCTCAGTCACGTAGATATGCTACAGGGGACCAGCACAGGCGACACAGCGAAGAGGAAAACAGACCCTGTGCTCATGGAGATTTCAGGTCAGAGAACCAACAGAGCTGTCTTCAAGGATGGAATGTTCTACATCGGCACCATCCCACATGGCAGCCACATCCACGGCCACACGTGGCTACTGAACACTTGAGATGTGGCTACTGCAGCTGAGGACACGGAATTTCAATTCTAACTTATTGCATCCTACTTAGAGTCAAATTACCACAGGGAGCTAGTGTCTACAGTATCAGTCAGGCCATAAGAAGGAGCGTCAAAGAAACATGGGATTGAAGGGTGGCGAGTGAGGGCCGGCCACAGGCTGCACGGTCAGGAGGAATGTGGCATGCAGTGTGGGGTTCCCTGGCTCTGCCATCGTGGAATCTGTCTACAGCACTGAACAATGACTCCCTGTCCCTACGACGCTGAGTATTGCTATTGGCTTCCGGGTGGCACTGGGAGAGGTGGGGACGGGAAGAGAAATTTCAAAAGCATCCAATCATTTTCCATAATGAACATGCAATGCTTTTATAATCAGGAAAACACTGCGAGCTTTTAAACTCTATATTTTTAAAGCATCCGGTTTTCATTTTTAATAACCCTGAAGAAGCTGACAAGGTAATTACTGTGCAGTTCTGCTGCTAATGAAGCCATGTAGATATGATAGGAGAGGCTGGAGGGAAGTCCCAGAATCAGAACTCTGGAGTAAGAGAGCCTTCGAGGGAAGCACATAGAGGGCACAGTCCCCCACCTCAGGCAGGACACCCTGAGAGAGCTGGAGGCAAAGGGGAGACTAGACCAGATTTGCATGTTGGAAACTTCCTGTTTGTCGGGGGAAATGGGTGAGAGGAAGTGAAGACGCCAGAAAGTCAGCGACACCTAGACGCGGGCTCTCAGAATGCTGCTCCCATGATACCCACCTGCTGGTGAGGAGGAAGCCTTCGCCTGTCCAGGGGTTCTGTGAGCAGGAAGTAGGCTCTGGAGGGGAGAGAAAGTTCTGGCAGGTGCCTCCTGCTCCAGGCCATGCTACAGAGGTAATCCGGCCCTGCAGAAGGATATGTGGGTGCAGGTTCTTCCACCCTCCTGGCAGCAAGTGTCCAGCCACCTGGCCAGTCACAGGCAGGTCAGTTAAGCTCAAGGTGCTGGCAAGACGCCCATCCATTCTGCAAATGTTCACGGATAGTCGCCTGAGACCCTCTGAACTCAGGGACAGCACTGCCCATGACAGTCAAGGTCCCTATCCTGGGCTCCAGGTCTAGGGGAAGAGAGAAGAACCCTGGGGAGGAAAGCGCTAGGAACAAGCCAGAAGTGGGCAGTCAGCAGTTCTCCAGAGAGATTTTGCCTGGGAAGACACTTGGCCACGTCTGAAGATGCTTCTGATTATCACAAGTAGGAACTGGGTGCTACTGTCATCCAGTTGGGTAGATGCTGGAATGCCACTCAACAGCCTAAGGCATGGCCCCACAACAGAATGACCTGGCCACAGACAGAAGGGCACTGGGGCTGAGAACCCCTGGACTAGATCAGAGGGCCCCGCCTCACTGCACCGACCCTCCAGCAGGATCTGGATGGAGGTCCGTCACGAGACCCATGAGAAAAAGTGTTGCAAGAGACTCTTGGCCCAGTCCATGGTGCTGGCATCTGGAGACCTAGGACAGAGATGCACAGAGGAGGGCGCAGAGGCTCCAAGTGGAAGGACGGAGAAAAGAAGAATGCTGCCGAAAGCCCAGAGGCATGGCCCGGGCGGAGGACGGCGGGGCAGGGAGCTAGGGAGGGACACGAGGGCAGGAAGGCCTGGCAAGAAGAGGGCCACCATCACCGTCCCCACCAGGACCAATGCCAGGGCCAACAGGTAGAGGCCCATTCCCATGGCCCAGGGCAGCTGGAGAAGAGGAAGAAAGCTCCTGGTGACCATGAACTCCTTGGAAGGAGGAAAGCTCTTGGGAGCCACCCCATTGTCATAAATGTGAACTTGGGAGGATGACCTAACCCTGCTTGCAGGCACAGAGGGCCATCTACAGAGAGGAGCAGTGGAAGGAGGCAGAGAGGACAGTGCAGGCAGTGAGGTGACGACAGCAAAGGCTCAGTCCTCGGAGTGACGTCTCAGCCTGTCCTGCAGCGCACACCACCGACTGCCACCGAGAGACTGAACACAGAAGGCACAACACTATGCTCATGCTCACTAGTGTTCAAGGAAACTCAGATGAACACCAGATACCCTGTGTCACGCTGTGTGCTAGGGAAGAGGAGATTCCTGGCCTCAGGAGTTGGCAGGGATCTGGAGAAAGGGCACTGTGGCAGATCCTGGAAGGAATGTGAGCTGGTATATTTTCTAGGAGGCTAAAATATCACTAAGATAAAGAATGTGAGTCACCTGTGGCCCAGACGTCCCACAAGCTGGCACACACCTGGAGGAAACTCTCAGGTGAGCACAGGCCACTTACACTCAGGTAATCCGCTGCTGCGCATAGTAGCTAAACACTGGAAATACCCAACCGCTGAACTACAAAAATATATTCTTGAAATAAGATTGACCATGAAAAGAGAGGAGATGGATGTAGTGGTGTCCAGTGGAAGTGCACAATGACGACCCCACGCCCAGTGCCACCTGCCATCCTGCACGCAAGCGCATGTGTAAGCACGGGGCGGGGGAGGTCAGAGGAGTGGCTCAGAATCCACAGCAGGGTGACCATGAAGTAGAGAAAGAGGTACGAGTCTAGGGCACAGGGCATTGCCTACCTTCCCAAGCACATTTCGAGCTTTGGCTAAGGGAATAGTGGGGCACTGATAGCTGGCGGGGGCAGTGGAGTGGGGGCGAATGCAAGTTTGAGCTCTTTCATAAATATACGGACTTTAGCAAGAGGAAACTCTTCCACATTACTTTGTATTGGGTTGCTCCCCAGCTGGGTTAGTGTTCAGAGGCCAGAGTTGGAGCAGCAGATGGACCAACAGAAGAGGCCCTAAAATGAGGCCCTAAAATAAGATGAAAGGTTAGGACTTTTCAACCTGAGGTTATTGCAATAACTGACCAGAACAGGAGACGCTCTCTACCAGCCCTGGGTCACATGCAATATGAGACAATCACATCAGGACTGTCAGATAGCAGACATTTTCAAGCCATTTAAAAGAGAATTTTAAAAGATCTGCCCAAGAAAAGCATGCCTAGTGTCCTAAACACCAAGTGCCCCACCAACAGGACGCAAGCAGTGCCCCCAGCCTGCCCTTAGAGCTCTGAGCTCCCAGGTCCCTTCCAACTTGAAAATTCTTTCAACCAGAATTCCTCTGCTGAATACAATCCATGCAAACTTAATTGCCTGGTGCTTGTTAATAAGATTCTACCACTTAGTAAATAATAGACATTTTAGACTTTTCACCTCTGACTTCTGCTCACTGGGTCCCCTTTTGCCCATTCCAACCAAAGAAAACTCCAGCACACGTCCTCTCCTGGCACAACCTAATCACGGCATCCAACCCTCCTCCTCTCCGCCTCATGGACTGGCAGCAGCCACCTGCCAAACCCTCCGTTCCCACCCACGGAGGCCTCAACTCACAGACAGCCAAAAAGCTAAGTCCTCCATAATTTCCGTTCCAAGTTTGCTTCCTTCTACTGCCAGGGAAACAAAAGGAGTGGGGAAGGATTTTCTCGTGAGAAGCCATTCAACTTCCATAATTGGAACAATCGTGGATGTGCATCTCCAACGCAAAGAAAACCGAGGCATCATGGAGCAATGAAGGCTTAGCCCCCGATCACTAATAAAAAGATTAATTAAAGGTTTAAGGGTCTGCTTATGGCAGCCTTTTTGGAAACTCCAAGGAAATTAACTGGCCCTCCCAGACGTAGAAAAGTCGGGGGTTTCCTCAGGCTGGCACCTTAGTGTGACCGAATGACAGGGTGTCAACAGTCCTAACAAAGAAATCTTACAAGACTTGCATGGGTTTATTGTTTAAAATTTCGAATAGGGCCCTGGTACCCACAGAGCTGCCTTAAATGGGTCTCTCTGTGCAGTTCCTACAGCTCTGATGTGTTCCAGGGAAGTGCAGGAATCCCTCCCCACAAAGCCAGCCTTCACTGGCCTGGGGGATTAGCTTTACTTTGATGCCCACCATTTAACACCATCAAGTCCTCATTTGGGGTCACTGCATTTAGAGAGAATAAGGCTTCAAAGGAAGGTAAAGGCAAGTTGTTACCAAACAATCTATGAAGGGATCACTCTCCTCTAAGACAGAAAATTGAGTCCCTGCAGCCTGACACCAACATACCAGCTTTGATTCTTTTTTTGAAGGATACATTTCAGAAGCTCAGACTTCTCTGGAGAAGTGAAAATTGCCTTCTGGTGGAGGAAGGTTTTAATGATCACTTTGCTTCCTGCGTCGCCATGGTGACGGGAGCTCACAGCCCACCCCCCTCCTGCTTCATTAGGCCTTTCTTTCTCCCTGGAAAGTAATCAATCAAGCCATATAGACGCCTTTGTGACCGGTTTATCACCTAAAGAATCGACTCTGCCGAGGGGTGGAGGAGTCAGCAAGTCCATAGAGTAATGGACCCGGGCTCTGTCCGGGCGCATGCCCTTCAGCTTCCTGCTGGCAGCTCTGCCCAGCACACCTGTCCAGGGAGGCGGGCGCGCCCAGGTGCGCCAGGCCCCACCGGAGTCAGGTGCCCAGCGGAAGCCCTGGGCGCAGAGACTTCAGGAGCGGAGCTCTGCCCTGCCCGGCGGGGTCCCCAAGCGGGGGCCACAGGAGCTGGGCGGGGGAGGGAGGGCAGAGCTCAGAGCCAGCACTGGGCGGAGGCGGCCACGGGTCTCTCTTCCCCAGGCGGTGGGCACCTGAGGAAGGGAAGCCCCCCTCTGAGGGGATCGCAAAGCCCAGCAGGCGGAGAGGAGGGCACACTGCGGAGCGCCCGGCTCTAGCCCGGAAAGCGGCTGCTTTCCGGACAAAGGGCTCCGCAGCGACCCAGCCCTGCATCACTGGGGATGGAACGCGGGCCGAGCGCCGGGTTCCTGCCGCGGCTCGCCAAATGCTGGCAGGGACGCCGAGCCGCGCGAGGACGCGGTCCGGCGCCACCTGCCTGATGCCTTCCCGACCCCGCCCGGCCGCCCCCGCCCGACCCGTTACCTGGGTTCTCCCCGGCGTCCGTAGAGGAGGTGGCCGAGGAGTCGGTGAGGACGCTGGGGTCACTCTGCGAGCGGCCCCGCGACACGAGGCAGCCGCTCCCGTCCTCAGACGCAGCCATGGGCCCGGCGGCGCGGGGGCAAGTTGGAGGGAGCCGCACGGAATCAGAGCATCCGAGGCGGCCAAGGTCACAGGCGAGGGGCTGGAGGGGGCGTCTTTTTAAAAAGGAAAAGAAAAAGGGACTGGGGAAGGGAAGGAGCAGGAGCAGGACGCCAGGGCTGGCTTCAGGGCGGGGAGACAATAGCCCCGCCGGCTGCAGCCCGGCGCATCCCGGCGTGCGCGGCCTCGCTTGCTTTGTTATTTATTCGTGTTTATTCCCATTCTTCAGTCTATATTCCAGGGGAAAAAAAGTTGAACCAGGAAATAAAAACTTTTTCTTGTCAGTGTTTATTGCGTGCTTGGGGCAGGGGGTGATGTCCAGGAATGTCTGGGGGTGCTCCCTCCCCCACCCCACCCCCCACCCCCCCGAAAAAAGGGAAAAGGGAGAATCTTTGCTCGTGCAATTGCTTTAATCTGAAAGCTGTTCTTGGAGCATCTGTTGGAAAACATTAGGATTCTCCCATCATGCCGCGCGAGGAGCATGACGTCACGGGAGCTGGGAGTGAGAATGAGCGTGAAGATGGGGAGGGGTCTCAAATACTTGAACTGTGCGCTGCCAGGGGGAAGTGGAAGGTGGATCCCGGGTAAGAGCGGCCCACCCTCATGCCAGCCTGCTCTGGAAACAAGAAAGCAAGCCCTTCCCGGTCCCTTCTTCCTCCCCCCACCGGCAGGAAGGGAGGAGACCCTGAGGGCGGTGCCTAGCTTGGAGGCCGATCTCCTGGCAGTGCAGCTGGCTGCTCTGGCTTTTCCTCTCTCCGGGATGTGGAGACCAGTGGGTCCCACTGCACTCCTCCACCACGGGAGGAGAGCAGTTCAAGACTTTAGTCCCCACCCCCCCGCCTGGCCTTCAGGGCCCCCTCCCTCTCCCGTCTGCCTTCCCTTGGCCCCCAGCCCCTAGGAAAGGTGCAGCAGGAGGGGTACAGGTGCCTTCCAGGGAGCTTCCCCAGCACCTTTAATGAAGCTGAGGGGACCCAGCAAGGGAGGTGGTACCCTAAGGCTGCCAGTCACAGAGGTGCCTCCCAAGGTGCTAACGGGCCCTTCTCACAGTTCCAGATCATGTTGTAGGGCGAGCACAGGTAACTCCTGGTCCCCAGTGACGATGACAACAACCAAGGGCAATGGAGAAAAGGAAAGCCAGATCAAGGAGTGGAGGGGGCAGTCACAGCACCAGGTCACCTAGCCTGGTCCGGGAGGTGCCCAGAGGAGAGGGCATTCCAACAGCCATCAGGAGACACTGGGAGAGGGCTTCCATTCCAGCGCTGCACACAATGCCACGGGCAGGCAATGGAACTGAGGCTCAGGGGAGCCCGCCAGGGTCCTCACCTGTCACCTGCAGAGCAGGCACTGGAACCTTGTGAGGCTGCTCTTATGAGGGCCTGGGGGTGCAGGGGGAACACACTGGCGTGCTGAACAACACCCGATTAAGTGCCAAGGGAGGAAGGGAGAGATGGGGAAGTAGTGAACGCTCACTCGACAGCCGGCCTGGGCTCTAGGGGCCGCCACGTCAGCAGCATCAGTGCCTCCAGAGAAGGAGCCGTTCACTCCTTCGTCGTTCAGATTACTCAGCCTAGTGTGTGCCAGGCACCACACCAGGCTCAGGGCTCCATGTGAGCAAACACAGAAATGTCCCCACTCCGCAAGCTCCCAGGAAGGAGGAGGGGGAGGCTAGAATGGTCACCCAGTAGATGCCAGAGACACTGCCCTGCAAGTGGAAATTGACAACATGAAACAAAGGAAGTGCAAACCGGCAGGACTGGTCACTTTCCGTCCACATACTAATGAGCTGGCTGAGTGGCGACGAGCACGTTCCGCCCTGGGCTGTGTCTTACACCAGGCTGTGATTCCCTCCTCACAACTGCTAGGACGTGAGAGCTGCCCCATCTCCACTTCAGAGCTGAGAAGCTAGTGCAGACCACATGCCAGAACATGGAGGGCTTGGACCAGCCCGAGTTTCTGACCGAGGGTCTCCAGGAGCAATTCCTCTGAGTCCTGACCACAGGCAGGTGTCAGGTCCCCACCACCACACTACTGGCTCTCCCAGTCAGAGTGTGTGATGCGTGGGCCAGCTCAGGCCCTTCCCCAGAATCTGACAGCTGCCCCAGGTCTGGCAATGTGGAGACAGCCAGGGGCAGGCAGGCAGCCCTGGAGTGTGGGCGGCAGGAGGCAAGCAAGGTCAGGTGGTTCCCAGCCTGCCACTCGCCCACCTCCCGTGCCTCACCACCTGCCCTGCTGCCCACTCCAGATGTGCTCTAGAGCAGCTCTCTGCACACAGGTGCATCTGAACAGAAGCCATTGCTGCTATGGATAGGAACCCAGCCGGGCTGAGGCTGCTGAGCGGGGACTCCTGAGCTAACTCGGCCACCCACCAGGTCCACTGCGTCCTGGTATGGCTCCTGCTGTGTGGAAAAGGTGCACAGGTGAGTGCAGAGATCAGACAGGCAGCCACCAGAGGGAGGGGCCCTCCTTCCTGTTACCAGAAGGACGAAGAACAGAAGGAACTTCCTATGGAAGTCAGTGTCACTTGGTGCCTTGTCTGTGTCACAAAGATGATTTCCAGTCCCTCCGAGGGTCTGTACCCTAAAGGTGTTAACCCACTACACCCACCTGCATGTGGCTGAGGGGTCAAAGCACACAAAAGGACTGGGCTTAGCATCTGAGTCCCAGAGCCCAGGTGTATGGGAGGCAGAAGACTAGAGACATGACCACTTATTATTGCTTTAAAAATAGGTTTTAGCAAAATATCGTCATTTGTTAAAACTGGGAAGGGATGGAGCTGTTCATTATATTATTCTTCAAGATGTTCTGTAATTATAGTAGTTCTGAATTTTTGAAATACTTAGCAAACCCCCTCACACTATGCTGGACAGAAGACAGTCAAGGCTTTGGGTGAACTGGCGGCCCCCGGCCCAGCATCTCCAGACGGAGACTGACGGGGCCCCCAGTGTGGAAGCCACCTGTCCTGAGGAGTCTCCAGCCGAGGAGGCATCTTTGTGAAAGTCGGACTGTCCCCTCCACAAGATCCCTGGGAAGGGCAAAAGGCTCTGGAAGTCACTCAGGAGCCCTAGAGAAGTCAAAAGTCTCAATGATGGACGAGTAAATACCATGCGCTCCACTTATCTAAGGAGAAGTCGCCCATCAGCACCTGCTGGAATGCAGACAGACCTTGGAAACAGCATCAGTGAAAGGAGCCAGGCGCCATCAGCCACGTGCCCTGTGGTTCCATTTCATGAAAAGTCCACAGAACCAGAAAGCAGATTGGCAGGTGCCTAGGATGGGGGGCGGGGGCGCGGGCAATGGTACAGGTCTTTTTTGGAGGTGGGTGCTAGAAATGTTTCAAGGGTTCTAAAATTAGATTATGGTAATGGCTTCACAGCTCTGAAAATACACTAAAACCATTGAATTTTATACTTTGAATGGATGAGCTTTATGGTACGTAAATTCTTCCAGTCATGCTGCCTCATTTTTTTTTTTTCCTTTTTTTCCAACTGCATAGAGGGACCCAGGCTCAGCTCTGGATCGGGAGGATGCCCAGATGCCAACACTCACCCGCTGGGCAAGATCACCCCGAAATCTGCCTGGCCTGCTAGGCTCCAGATCAGATAGAAGCTCACTGAGAGGCCACCCTGCAGGTCTTTGATCAGAAAACCCAGAGCCTCTTCCTGACCCAGGGCAGCCCCGGTGACTGACACTGTCGCCAAAGAGCTGGGACATCCGTCCTATGTGTCCCATGTGCCTCTCCAGAAACAAAGTGCTTAAGGAAAGGGACTGTCCTTCGCCCTGGAGCAGCCAGGAAGGTGCCACAGTGACACCGGCACACACATGCAGCTAAGTTCACTCTCACACAGAGTACAGATGAACAGACATGGTCACCTATCCATCAAACATTTCCTGAGCATCTACTTTATGCCAAAACTTGTGACTTAGCAGAAATAGCACAATGAACAGAGTATAACGGGACCTGGTTTTGTGGAGTGCAAGGTCTAGCAGAGAGGACAGAATTAACTAATTAGCTCAATCAATCAACCAATTACAGAGGGCAAGAGACTTCATCTGGGGACGAGAGGGCCTGGTCTGACTCAGCCATGCTCTGGAAATGAACAGCCAGCAGAAGCACACAGACAAGCAGGAGAGGGGGCTGTGCCAGGCAGCATGGGCAGCGAGAGCTCTGGAGTCCCTGTAAAGAGACCACCTGAGGAGCTTCCCCTGGGGAGAGGAGTAGGACCTGGGCCCCAGCGTCCCGAGGTCTCCTCACCAGTGAGTCTGGTTTTGTTCCAAGAATGGCAGAAAGCCACTGGGGGCAGAGGTGGGTCTGCAAAGGATTTCCTGGCTGCTGTTAGGGAAGAGACCAGCAGAGATGGGGAGGCAGAGAGGTGGTTAGGAGGCCGGCCACCCTGCAGGCAGGAGGTGGTGGTAGCCAGCTGGGGGAGGCAGAGGCAGTGCGCAGGCTGGCGCCAGGGTCCCTGCAGGCCGTGATGGCTGTGTAGGGGTGAAAGGGAGGAGTCACAGAGCACTCCCAGGTTTCAGGGGGAGGCTGATGTTTTCTGATTAACCAGTCAGGGGGGCAGGTGTCCAAGTAACCACAAAATGATCCCATTTCCTGGGTGGGCAGGAGGGGAGGGGCCAAAGAGAGAAGGCGCATTTGGAGTGAAAGGGGTCCACAGCCTCAGAGTAACACCCAGCACACCCATTGAGCTGGTTTGTTCTGCCAGACTGGATGGCAGAGGGGGCACAAGCCCCAGGGCAGGGCAGACCTGCTCCCACTGCCTGTGGGCCGGGTGAGCCCTCTCTAGGCTCTGTCTCCCGTCTGTGAAGCACGGTCACTCTGCTGGACTGCTGTGAGGCCATTTGGGGTCAAGCGGTCAGTGCTGAACACACGGGGCAGTGGCTGTCGGAAGGAGCACGCCTGTGGAGTGCCGTGAGCCGCGAGCACTCCAGGCTCAGGCCTGTCCAGCGTGCAGGCAGTGGGTGGTGGGCTGTCCTCAGCCTCTGGCAGGAACACCTTTGTAAGCACCAGACGGTTACTCCTGTTCTGCTGCCCTTATGCTTGCGCCTACTGGCTCTCCTCTCCTAGGACCCTGGCGCCTTCGAAGCCCCTGACGACTGCTGGCCCAAGGACCTGGTGCTGCAGTGTCAGCTCCACAGGGACCTCTGTGTGATCTGTGCACTCAGGAACATGCCGGGCACTGGTCAGCGCCCAGGAAGCAGCTGTTGGCTGGATAAGTGGGTGCATGCCTGTGATGTGCCCAGTGGCACGCCCCTGCTCCACGAGAGGGCCCACTGGCCTTGTGAGGACTGAGTGGTCACCCACCCCTCTGCAGCACACAGGACAGTTTGGTTTCAACCCCAGGGCCCAGGGCTTCTCCTTCACCATCAACATGAAAACAACGAAACCAGAAAACCTCAAACACTTCGCAAGAACTGCTCGAGCAGCGGTCTCTGGCTAAACTCTTGGGAACCAACCAAAGGGGGACAAAAGGGCTGAACACCAGCGTGGGAATTCAAGGACCAAAAGAAAGAAGACAAAACCACCGCCTCAGAGGGCAGGGTCAGCGCAAGGGCAGTTGCACCCTCTGCTGGTCACCTGAGGAACTGCACCCAAAGCAGCCAAGTCAGGAGCGGTCCTTAGAGGGCTTGGAGCTTTAGCCTTGAACTTGACTTCCTTCGACTCTGGACTCCATCCTTGATGGGGGTCTCTACCTAGGGCTCAGCCCATTGGACTACTCAGGGAGGTGGTCAATGCAATGACAACTACGACTTTAAAAAAGCCCTGCTCTGGTAAAACAACTTCCGGCATTTCAGCATTGATGGTCTCCCCAGGGAAAGGCAGCGGAAGGCAGAGTGCAGGCATAGTGGGCGTCCCCTGACTTCCTAGAAATATGTCCTTAGAGTCCAGTTCATTCTCAGGCTGCACAAAGTCCTTCTGAGGCAAAGGTTAAAGACCTGGATGCAAGATTGGGGTCTGGCATCTTTCAACAGGGTGGCCATAGACCGGCCATGTCGTCCCTCTAAAACTGGTATGCCGCAGGGAGAGTCCCACATCGTGGGCCTGGCCCTCTGCCCAGTGCACACCCCTGTGATCAGCACAGGTGCTCGGCAATAGTCACCTGCCTTCTGATAGTGCCTGTGTGCCCCCCACACTCCACACAGGGAGCCATGAGGACAGACGGATACAGAGCAGAGAAGCAGGGGAGGGGCGGGGACCCTGAGGAAAGCGGGGAAGCAGCCCAGCGGGCTCCCGTCAGCTGTGCCAGGCCCAGCACCCGTTCTGTGTGCGGCTGCCACGAAGCCTTGCACATTCCAGTCACCGTCCTTCCCTCCCAGACTGCCTTGCAAGGGTGCCATGATGGAAGGAGAGGGGCCAGCTGCAGGCCTGCTGGACACGGGGAGTGAAGAGCACCCCTCATGCCGCAGGCAGGCGCATCTGTCCTCTGCAGCTCTGGCTGCCCACTGCTTCCTGTAGAATGTCTCTGGGCACGGGGCAGCGGCCGTCCTCTGACCCAGCAGTGGAAAGCAGGGGATGAAGGAGCCCTGCGCACATCGCTTACTCCCTGCTCAGCTCTCGCTGGGAGCCAGCGTCCCCAGAACATGGTGATCACTGATGTGGCTGGAGCTACCCCAGACCTCAGAGGCGGACTCTGATGCTCCCCCTGGATCCAAAGCAAGAAGACCCTCCAGAGCTCAGCCCTGCCCTGCATTCCCATGCCCTGGCCACGGTGCCCCTCTGCAAGGTGCGGCTCCAGCTCACGACACGGCCACCAACAGACACCAGACACTGGCTCCCCCCGTGCCTTGACCTGCTTGCCACCCAGCCCGCGGGGGGAAGGAGTGGAGGTGTCCGGCACCACGCGGAGTCACAGGGAGTGGGCAGAGGACTGGCCAGGCCATGGCGCAGGCCCCCACGGCACCAGCACTCGCTGAGCACCTGCTGCGTGACAGGCCTTGGAGATCAGGCAGCGGCAGGTGGGAATCTGCCGAGCAGACACACGTGGGGTGGAAACGTCCGAGCGTCACACAGCAGCGTAGCCCCTCCACACCAGTCACCATCAGGCACACCACCGCTTCCTTGAGGTTCTCAGCCGAAGAAAGTGAGCGGGCACTGCAGTGCAGGGACCATGGTACGTGCTCACAGGGGATCCCACACCCAGCGGGAGGGGCCAGAGCGACCCTGGACAGGTGCTGTGGTGCTCAGGGAGAGACTGTCCTGTCTGAGTCCTCCCCTAGGAGGTCAGACACCACTGTACAGTGCTGCAATGTGCCCCTGAGGACAGCCATCACCTGGCTCCTGGGACAAGACACTGAGGTCCCAGACTGTTCTCCTCTGTCTTGCTTCCTCATTTTCACCCAAACATCCCCAGCAAGTTCCACGGGAGGCAGCAGGTTGGGACCAGGCACTCAGGGACACACGGAGGCCAAGGCAGAGTCACACTGGGAAGATGAATATGGAGGCTTCTCGGGACTTGGGGATGTGTGACGGTCCCTAATGGAAGGTGCTGGAGAGCGGACGGCCCTCTCAGGAGGAAGCTGATGACCAACCTGCAGGGGTGGATGGGCCCTTCAGGGAGGACCGGCAGGTTTGAGTGGGAAGGACACACGGGATCCTGCCCTGGTGCAGCTGCACAGGCGTGCCGTGTGGCAAAAACACACGGAGATACAAACTCACCACGCGTGCGCTCCAACAGGTGACTCTAAAAGAGAATGATCACATTTAAATGATGGCCTTTGTCACCCACACTTCCCCTTCCTCCGGTGAGACGTGTACATGTCAATGTGTTCTGGATTTATATCCTTAGGAGGCTGCGGCCGAGTGCTGGCTACCACGGCAGGGATTCCTGTCACCACCCTCCCCCCAGCAAGGGCAGGCTCCGTGTTCTCCAGAGTCACAGTTCACACAGCCTCGCATGGAGCTATAAATCGCAGAAAATCCATAGCACTAGGTGTATAGGTGATGCTTTAAAAATGCATCATAGGTTCTGTAGTCATAAAGATGATAATTCCAAGAATTGATCTGTGCCCGCCACCCATGGGGATCCTCAAGTGCTCACAGAGTCTGATCCCAGCCACTCCGCCCTTCACCGAAACTCCCCAGCACCCGAACGCAGGGGCTGCGGGGGACCCTGCATTTGGAGAGCAATTGTTCAGCAATTAAATTCCGGCGCCTTCCCCAGTGCGAGGGCTTCCACAGCCCGCAGGGAGAGTGGCCTCACTCTAGTTAGCAGCGGCTGCCAGCTCGGTGCTGTGACCTGGGGCGCAGCAGCCTCTGCCCTGGCTGCCCACCAAAGCTCTGGGTCGCCAACCTCAGTTCCTTCCAGTTGCTAGGGGCACCTGTGAGCCCATGATACTGCAGGACCAGGGGAGCCTGCAGATTTGGGGAAAGAGCCCTGGGGGTGCTGTCAGCAGGAGGGAGCATGGGTGTGGGGGAAGGGTGGGTGGGCTGTGCCCCCATCAGATCCCAGGATGCACGACCAAGAGCGCGGCTCCTCCAGTGGGAGAAGCAAGGGGCATGAAGAGCGCCGTGCGCTGGGCACGAGGCCTGTGCTGCTTCAGGTTGATTCTCCTGTTGGCGACCCCCGTGTCCGCCAGGGAGCGCCATGGCATGGTGCTGCGCGCCCAATGGGGCTTCAGAGGGCTCCCCAAACCAGCGTGAGCCAAGCCCAGGGGTGAGAGTGCAGGCAGTGAGAGCAGCCCCGGAGGGCAGTGCTGCGCGGGAGTGAGGGGCCCCCAGAGCTCCAAGGGCTTCGTGGCCCTCACGTGGGGGCGAGGGGTTCATGCACAGGGAACAGGAAATCAAGTGGGGTCTCCAGCCAGGAAAGCAGAGCAGGTTTCCCTTCTTCTCCCAAGGTCACCAGGGCTGGAGGGCAGCAAAGAGGTGGCCAGAGGGTGGGGGAGGGCAGAGAGGGGAGCCAGGGCAATTTGGCCAGGGTGGTGACAGTGTCCAGAATAGAGATGGATTTAACAATATTGGGTCAACTCTTCTTGCCAAGGCACCCTGCAGCTGAGTCTGTAATAAGGGGGTCCCCTCAGCTGCCATGTCCCCATCCTGCCACCTGGCTCAGGTGCTCCTACCTTAGAGGTTGCTTGTCTTGGCATAAGAATCCTGGGAGCAGGACTCCTCCATTTACCCACAGTGTGGAGGGCAGAATTCTAAAGCCCCCGGCCAGGATTCCCCTGCCTGGTTTCCTGATCAGCACTAATCTAGGCACAGCTATGAGGGCCTTTGCAGATAGATTCAGGCTCATAATCAGCTGAATTTAAGGCAGGGAGATTATCCGGGATGATCCCATGGGCTCAGTGTAATCACAGGAGGCCTGAGAAAGCAGAGGGGAAGGAGGGGAGGAGAAGAGGGTTGGGGCAGAGGGAGGGAAGAGGTGTGAAGGGTGAGGACTCGGCCGCTGCCACTGCCAGCCCTGAAGGGAACCCAGAATGCACAGCCTCTGGAACTGAGAGCCACCCAGCCAACACAGCAGGAGACGAACCTCAGTCCTGACACCTGAAAAAGTGGAGGCAAGTCCAGTGAGAGGCAGAGCTTGTGGACACCTGGATCTCAGCCTGAGACCCAGAAGAAACCTGCTGAGTCCACCTGGCCTTCCGCCCACGCAGAGGGTGAGGTCAGTGGCTCCTGTTCCAGACTACCAGGTGGCAGCTCATTTTGGCAGCAACAGAAAATTACGTGCACATCTTCCTGCTGAAGCCTCCTGCCAGTCTGGCACCCTCTTCCAGGTAAGGGAAAGCGAGGCTCAGAGGGGGTGATATGTGCAAGGTCACATGGGGACTTGGGGACAAAGGTGGGGGCAGGGTATACCGACCCGACCCCAAGCATCCTTCTCCCACTTTTGTGCAACCCTGTACCCCTACACCCCAAGAGACAGCACTTCTGTCTGCTGCTGGCCCCAGAACTGAGCAGAGGGAACACCACAGATGGAGGTAGGTGGAGAGAACCACAGGCAGCCCACAAGGCAAGACAGAGGGACACGCAGTGCCTCCTGCGGGCACTGCCCCCACCTGGAGGGCAGAGCTTTCCACCAGCATGCGTGTCTCCAAGGCAGGCCTTCAGAGGGACGGGCAGAATCAGGGCCTCTTTCAAGACCCCTGAATTAGGCTCTAGGACCCAGCATTAGCCAGCTGTCAAGCACTTTCCAGAACAAAAGGGCAGAGAGTACAGACATGACTTAGGAGCAGTGTAGCACCATGGCTAAGACTCCAAAGCCTACCCGAGCAAATTGCCAGATTTGGATCCGGCTCCCCGGCTGTGACCTTGGGCGAGTCACTCAACCCATAAAGTCCTCAGTTTTCAGCATCTGTCCAACAAGGTCACGCCATCACGAAGTCCATCTCCCAGAGATGTGCCGGTGAACGAGAGTGGCCGGGGACAGGACTGAGCTCTCACCTGGCACTGGCTGATGTGGCTGTCACTGTCCTGTGACCATCATACTCTGAGTTGGAAATCACTGTCATCTAGTAATAAGAGGGGTCTCTCCTCTAATTTTGTATTACCCCAGTGTTTAGTCAAGCAATTATTGAAACTAATTTATCATGATTTCATGTGGATTATAATAAAATAGACAGCACAGCCATTAAGATAAAAATAGAAATGTGAGTTCGCAGCAAGCCTCAAATGCCCTCATTATCTGACTCGTAGGAATTAGGGTCCTTAAAAAAAGAGACTTGCATGCGCCCATTCTCTTTCCTCTCATTTTCTCTCTTATCCTGCAGGGAGACACTTTGTTTGCTTAATAAACTCCCTCATGTGATTAAAACAAAAAAAAGAGACTTAGTCACAGAGACAGGTAATGTCCAGTTAACCCCGCTCCTTTGGACTTGTTGCAGAGAAATACACTCCTGAACTCACATCAGAAATCTTGACTGCTGAGGAGAACCTAGTTGTAGTCTTGGTTCTCCCAGAACCTCTGTCCAACTCTGCTGTGCGTTACGCAGGCCGTGGGCTGCCGGCCCCACCTGGAGGGGCTGGTGCCAGTGGAGGCCAGGCAGCCTGGTGCCCATGGAGGGCAGCCAGCAGCAGGGAAACTTGCACTGAGGCTGGAGGACAGTGCTGGCCACAGGCACCTGTAAGGTGATGAGGCCGCAGCATAGGCTGATGGTGGGAAAGCGTCTGGTGGACAGGACATCTCTTGTTCTGCCTGTGGAAATGGTGTATGAGTCACTCAATATGGAGAATCAGAAAAACAAGAGATCACACTCTATTTATGTGATCTATCAAAATGTATAAATGCATTCTACTGTCATGTACAACTAATTAGAACAAATAAAATACAATATATATATTTTTTTAAATGTCAAAAATCTAATGCAGTTTCAGGAAGACCTAGGAACCTCTCCAAACAGAGGAGCCAGTTCCCACCAGACTCCCACAAGCCACACCTCCTGCGGTTTGAGAGAGAAGGTGCTGCCGAATACAGAAACTCCTTTGCTAATGTCCTCTTTTAGGGACAAGCCTATGTCAGGCCAGACCCTACCTGAAGGAAGAGACCCTGGGAGCTGCAGGATGGGTCTCTCCACAGGAGAGGGAAGAAGGGATTATGTAGCCCGTCCCTCGGTCTCCCCATAACCTGGCCTCTCGTGTTCTTTGGTTAGGCCACAGAATTTTCAGAGCAGCTACTATGTGACAGGTACAGAACTGTATGCCATGCACTTGAAAGCGAGCTAGCTGCAGCCGTGCCGGGTCTGTTCCATGGAGAGGATGGGTCATGACCACTGTGTTGTGGGTCCCGTGGCCCCCTGGCTCAGGAACTCACGGAAGCTCACGACTCAGATGCCTGTACTTCCAGCTGTGACACAGCCCCAGGATGTAAAGCACTTCACAAAGGCAAGTGTGTGGGGTGCAGCCAGAGGCATGCCCCGGCACCAGGGGCTCTCTGTGGAGTCAGTTGAGCCAGGCTTGATTCCTCCTGCAACCAGCCTTGAACACAGCGGCAGGTGCAAGCCATTGTCTCTCTGGATGCTTCTTAGAGGCCCAGCGCCCAGGATTCATAGGGTTGTGAGGTGGGCACCCTCTGCCTGGCCACCAAAGGTCAGACTCCAGAAAGCAGCCCGTGCGTGCCTGAAGCCCCCTTGTCTGCAGGCCAGGAGCCTGGGACCTGCTGGCTTAGCCCCTCTGCACAGCTGCACAGGTGTGCGGGCTTTGGGCAGCTGCATGAGGGCTGGTCTAGGGAGCCAGGAAGGAAAGGGCTCCTTCAGAGTGAGTGGCAGATGGCATCTTCCTCAAGTGTTCTCACGATGTGACTGTCCTTCCCACTGTCAGGTCAGTGTCCGGTCCCCACAATCAGGCCTGGTAGACTACACAGCAAAAGTGATGGATGGTGACTTCCAAGGCGGGTCAGGAATGAAGACAGAGCTTGGGCACGTTCCGCTTGGGACACTGGTGCTGAGAACACAAGCTCTCCTGCAGACCCTGCGGGGCATCCAGGGCCCCACCCTCAGCCCCAGTGAGCTACCACTGAACTGTCCCCAAATACAGACACTGAGGTCCTGGTCCCCAGGAACTCAGAATGTGACCTTGTTTGAGACAGGACCTTTAAAGAGGCGACTGGGTTAAAATGAGCCCTGTGGGTGCATTCTCCTCCAATCTGACCAGTGTCCTCAAGGAAGAAGAGATCTGGACACACAGAAAACCCTGGTGTGCAGGAGCAGAGGCAAGGCAGGCCTGGAGGGAGCCACCTGCAAGCCCGTGAGCGAGGCCGCAGCAGGCTGCAGGCACCTGACCCCAGAATGTGAGCGAATCTGCACCTGTGCATAAGCCACCCACCAGCACAGCAGTGGTCACAGCCATGCCAGCATCCTCCTGAGCCCTGCTCGGGCTACAGGTGTGAGCCACACAGGCAATTTCTTTTGCTAGAGGATCCTGAGCTGCCAGCTTCCCGTGGGGCAATGGGCTACTGCCAAGCTCAGTCGCAGGGCCCCCTCCTGGAGGTGACACTAAGGCTGAGGCCTGAAGGACACAGGGGAGTGCCCAGGCTGGCTACTCACTGAGCTTTGGGGGATCAACAAAGAGGTGCCTGCCAGCAGCCAGCTCCAGCTAGTTTGGTGGCAGTGAGACATGGCCAGGCCAGCTCCATGGCTGATGAGATCGGAGTTCAGTCTCACTCCGGCTGCAGTCTTCGCGGTGCCAGGTCCAGACCCAGCTGAGCAGGACTCCTCTCTGAGCGTGGCAGACCCAGGGCAGAGCCACCCCACGACCCTGGATCCTCTGTGGGAGGTGGGCACGGCCCCAGGCACGTGGGGCGGCTCCGGTGTGCAGCACGTCTGCTCCTCCCACACAGAGGCATTTCTGAACAAGAATGTAACCTCCCAATGGACCAAAACAAAAACTCAAGATAAGAAAAGACAGATGCAACCTTGATTTCCACGCGCATCTAAGCTCACAGCTGTTTTGTGGTTCTGTTTCTATGGTTCTGGCAAACCCTTGGCAGGAAGGGTACTGGCATCGGTAGCTGGGTTTAGAGTCCCTGAGTGTCTTCATCTGCCCCTGAGCTGGACACACAGAGGTCCAGTTTGGGCACAGCACAGGAAGGGCTGTGAGGCCAGAAATCCCTAAGCACTGGTCCCTCAGACCCTCAGGAGCTATGCAGGGCGGGGCCTGAGAGGAAGGTGCAGCCCCGCCCCTGCCCAGAGCCGGTCCTGCTCCAGCCTGACCCGCTCCTCGAGCCCTGACCTCCACCATGAGCTCTTCTGCTTGGCGCCCATTCACCTGCAGCTCCCAGATACAGAATATCAGCGCCAACACGGGGTCAGGCTCCAGGTGACAGGGGTGTGGGTGGCAAATTAAGAACAAATGCCGTGCCTGGGTTGTTCGGGAAACCCACTGAGAGTCACGACATATCTTTGAAAAACCGAGCCAGTAAGAGTGGGCAGGAGGAGATGGTGGGCAGGGAGGGGCGCACACACGAGGCCCCTGCTGGGCCAGGGCAGAGGCACGCAGCACCCAGGGAGGCAGGAGCTCTAGAAAAGACGCTGCAAACAAAGTTAAAGGACGAGCTGTAGAGAGCAAAATACCAGATTAGACTGGCAATGGGAAGAGGCTCCTACAAGCCAATTAGAAAAGACTAAGGACCTCCCAGGAAAACAGGGTTTTCAGGCAACTCGCAGAAAGCTGATCAAACAGCCAATTAACATAAGAAGAACCCTCCCAGGGAAGCAGGGGAATGCAAATTCAACCAAGGAAATCCCACCTTGTTCCCTGGGACTGGCCAAGTTTCAGATCTGAAGGACCAGTGTTGGGGAGACAGCGGGGGGAGGGCAGGGTGCTGTGGAGATCCAGCAACACCACGTTAAACACAGATCATCCCAGGACCCCCAGCAAGCTCCCCCCTCCACACTGGGCTCCCACCAAAGCTCTGCGCCTCCCCTAGGACGCTCCCACACTGCCAGTGAGCGGCTGGGACAAGGACCTCTGGCCATCCCAGCAGAAGCCAGAGAGCCTCTAAAGCAATTAGACAGAATCTATTAACCCAGATGAATCTCCAAGACCCGCTGCTGGGTGAAACGCCAGGATTCAGAACAAGACGTGCCGTGTGGTGCCATCTCTTCCCGAAAACTTATAGGAGGCGACATGGCGTGTTCTCCTGGGCACCTACATGCCCAGGGTGGGAAAGTCTGATGGAAAGGACGGATCTGACCTGACCTCTATTTGCAGCTGCCTCCGGAAGCAGGAAGGGGCAGGGCAGGTCCTGCAGGTCCCAGCCTCACTTGCTCACTGGAGAATGGATTGTGGTGTGTGTGTGTGTGTGTGTGTGTGTGTGTGTGTGTGTGTGTGTTTCCCCCCAAATTCTATCACCTGTGTTGGAGAAAACATTCCACATTCAGTCAACGAGTATTTAGGGTGCTATAGAACAGGCCTATTCTAAAGACAAAGGATACTCTTTTTCTTTAAAGCCGGAGTTGTCAGCTTAGTCACCAGCAGTCAGTAGTCCCTAAGTCAGTGGGTAGTGACACACATACATTAGGGGAGAGGGGAAGGGACATGGACCTCAGGACCCCTGGGAAGGAAGGGCCCTGGCTGTCCTGGGTGAGCTCAGGAACAGGAGGACCCTGAGTTGGATACACCCTCAAGGGCCCTCCACTGCTGCCTGGAGGGACATCACCTCTGCCCCCAAACACAGCGTCACAGGAGGGAGACGGCAGTAGCAGGCTGAGTGAATGGCAGGGTCTACAGGCCACCCATGTGGTACCCAGGCGGCGGCCCCCTGCAAAGGAGGGGCAGCTGGAAGCCTGCTGGATTTGGGGCTTGTGTCCACCTCAGGGTTCTGCTGTATGCCCCAATTCCCTGCTGGGAGTCTTAGACCTCGCTATCAGGGGGACATAGGCTCCATCCTTGACCTGGGGAGGCCTGTGAGCTGAGCTCAGCCACCCAGCACATCCCCCTCCCTGGCCTTGGTGATGGGTTCAAGGACCAGAGCTAGGGACAGGCAAGGACATGCTGGTGGGAGCAACAGAGGCCAGGCTCTGGAGTTTCCCCCAAACTGAAGGACTTCTGCAGGTCCTAGTCCATTTCAGCCACTTGCTCCCAGAAAGGTCCAGCGGCTGTTACATTTTCTAAAGAACTGGCAGCTCCGGGCGAGGTGGGTCTTGACTGCCTGGGAGCCTGGCCCAGCCTCCCTCCAGCAGCAGGGGAACAGGCATCAAATTTCAAACAGCCTTTCCAGCCCCTAAAGCCACTTTCAATGGCATTGGCTGGGGCATGTCGTGATAGCATCGATCATGTCTTTCCCTTCAAAAAATTGTTTAAAGACTCATTTGGTGCAGAAATAGCCTGGGAGGAGTCAGCACTTCCTAATCAGACTCCACAGTCTGGAGGGACCAGTGGCTAATTCATTCCTCAATCAAAGCAGCACTAGCCACGCGAACAGCACTTTTTCCCTTTAAGGTTGGAGCTGATTCACCCAAAGCAAGCTCCAGGAAGCGGCCACACAAAAGAAGAAGTCGGCCTGAGCCCCAGAGGCAGCTGTCAGTCCTTCTGGTTCCAGAAGGAAAGAGGGCAAGAGACCTTGTCAACATCAGCCACCAGAGTGCCCAGAGTTGTGGGCACACAGCCTGGCTCTCCCCTGGGCCCCTGGCCTTTTGCTCCAGAGCAACACTTGGTATCTGGACTTGGGTCCCTCTGACTCCACACTGGGATGTGACAGTGAAGCCCGACACGCCCTCTGTCCCAGTGCCCCGGATGGGAGCCTCCAGACCAAGCAGCATCCCCGGCTCCAGATGCAGCTGCGCACCTGCCCACCCACTAGTGCCGTCACCACAGAGCGCCTGTCCGCCCTCCCACCTCCCCGCCTTCACCCCACCAGCCTCCCGGCCCCTGCCACCCCACTAGTGGCACCATTACCAGTGCTTGGATGCAGAGCCACACGGTTCCCTGGACTTGGGGCAGCAGCAGGTCTGACCAGCCCTGCCATGAGATGTCCCAGGGCTTCCCACTTTTCCCTGCTCTGAAGCCACCCTTCTGTCCTCTGAGCAGCAGAGCCTTCCCCCAAGAGCCTGCCGCCACATCCAAGACACGGTGAGCTTCCCCCTCCGACTAAGGTCTGCCAGTGGCCCCGGAGCGCACAGGTAGAACCCCAGGGGATTACCACCCAGCCTGCGACCCAGGACTCAGGGCCCCAGACAGCTCCCTCGCCTTGCCCAGAACTCCAGCCTCAAGATCCTCCTCTGCTCTCCAATCCCACGGCTAACCTAACTCCCACCTCAGAGCCTCGGCCACAGCTGCTCCGCCAGCTGGGGGTGCTCCCTCCTCCTCCTCAGGCCTGAAGCTGCTGGCCCTCCTTCAGTGGCTCCCTGTCCAGCCTTCTCCCCAACATTGTCCGGTGCTGAAATCACATTTGGTGTGGTTCCCTCCCATGTCTAATCTCCTTCTCCCCCACTGGGCACACGCCCCTGTCTCGCTTCCCAGCACCCAGGTCCACACCCGCAGCATTTCCAGTGGCTGCGATCACTTGCTGGCCCACTGACTAAATATTCTGCTTTCTCCCAGGCAAAAGTGGGTCACAGTGGCTGGGCCCTGCCTCCCTTAAAGCCTAGGCAGAGGCCACAGAACCATTTTTAAAATGCCCAGTGTTGAAAGGTGCACTTGGAACAGGTGGGGCATTGTGTGAGCGTGGCCAGTAGATCTCACGCGGCCCAACTGAAGACGCACCCAAAAGCAACCCAGACGCGCCCACTGTGCACCCAGCCCCCAGGTGTCGCCAATGGCAGGGTGCTTTAGGAGGAGGAAGCCACCCCCTGCGCACTCACTGTGTGCAGGCACCAGAGGAGGCAGCATCCGCCTTATCAGAGGGAGAGCAGCCTAGAGGGGCCACATGTCCCTGGCTCCACCTGGAGCCCGGCCACCGAGAGGGTGGGGACGATGCTCACAGGTGCTTGACATTCCAGAGGGTGCAATCCCTCAGAAAGGCCACCAGCCGTCCTCTGCTGGGGCTCTGGGCCCCTCCGCTCACAGCACAGAAGTGCCCAAAGCTGGGGCCTGGAGGTCCCCTCCTGGCACCACAGGGAACCCAGCCTTCAGGATGCCTGCTGACCCCGCTGACCAGTATCCCTCCCTCTCAGCCCTGTGGCCCACCTACCTCAGGGCTTCCCAGCCTCAGCACTAACCCTGCCCTGAGAGAGGACTCTCTTTGGGGGCGGGGAGGAGCGGGGGCCAACCTGGGCACTGCGGGTGTAGGCAGCATCCCTGCCTTGTACCCACTAGATGCCAGGGGACGCCACCCTGCCAGGAGTGACCACCACAGAGCAGGAGGCAGATTCACCCTCTGTTGAAAGCCACTGATGAGAACCCCTGAGGAGTCTTAAAACAGTCACCTTACTGGCCTGGCCCCAAACTACCAGGGGCACTGGTTGAACAGATTCCAGGATATTCTACCTTGCAAGTCTGGGGTGGAGCCCAGGGGAAGCCTAGCAGGGGCCAAGCAGGAAGCTCTGGCCTGACCATCCTCACCACTCAGCGCAGTCCCCTGCACACCTGGGGCCCCAGTGCCAATGACCACCTGGTACAGGGCATAGAACACTCTCCTTGTCCCCTGGAGACCAGCCCCTCCCCACCCTGGAGCCTCTTCCCCCTCCATGTGCTGGTTTCCCTTTCCCACTTTCCTAGGGCCAGCTGAAGATCCCATCTGGACTGGCTCCAGGGCCAGCTGCCTGCCCTGCAGGGGGTCAGGGGCTGGCACCACTGGAGGAGGCTCCCACAGGTGGCCAGCGCTGTGTGCCACCGCCACCCGGTGAACCCAAGTACTGTCCCCACTTCACAGACGAAGAAACTGAGGCACGACGAGGGCAAGTGGGTTGTACACAGGGTTATGTGACGAGCAGAGGGGGACCCGAACCCGGGACTGCCCGACCCGACCCCAAGGCCAGCACTCCTGACCACTGTGCACACTGCCCTTCTCCCTAAGGGGATATATTCCCGCGACTTCGCTGCAGGGGAAAGCCGGAGATAGGAGGCGCCCACCTCCGTGGCTGGCGCCGCAGCGGGGCTGCTGGCCACCGCAATGACCAAGGGCAGGGGCGCGGCTCCGGAGGCGTCACCCTAGCCCCGCGTCGGGCCGGACCGAGCCCTCTCCCATGGCGCGCTTACCTTGCGCTGGGCCTGGGGCGGCGGCAGCGTCCCGAGCCCGAAAGGCACGCAGCAGCGAGCGCAGCGGCGCCGGCCAGCGGGCGCGCCCCCCGCCTCGGCCTCGCATCCCGCAGAAGGGCCGCCCCGCGCGGCTCCGGGCTGCGATCCCCCGGACCAGCCGAGCGCAGCGCGGAACTGGGGCCCGCGGGGAGGTGCCGGCGGGGCGGGACCCGGGCCGGGGGCGGTGCCGCCGCGCGAGGCCGGCCCCTCAGCCGGGCGGGGACGCCGAGGGGCCCAGCCGCGACCTTGACCTTCCTGGGCCCGGCCCAGAGCTGCAGTCTGCCCCGAGCGGCAGCGGGTCCTCAGTTGCTGGCTGCACCCGGGGCCTTCCTGGGATGCCCTAGAATCGCTAAAGGGACAGCCAGGTCGTCAGGAGGTCCGCCGGGCTAATTGCGTCCTAACGAGGCTGCCGGGTTAGAGCTCTCCTGCTCCTGAGTCCCTGGGCGCGTCGCTTGACCCCTGTGAGCCTCAGGGTTCTCGTGTGTAAAATGGACTTGGGCAGAGTGAAATGAGAGACGAGGACCCGAGAACCGGCCCGCCGGTGTTGGGGACTTCAGCCGATCTGAGGGGCTGGGGCGGTTATTGCTCTTGCCAAAGGTGCCTGCGTATTTACGTTTGTTACAGGATAAAGCACAGCAGAGCCCACCGAGTGTCAGGTGGGGACACTTATGACCGCTACCGCAGCTCTAGGCTCGACTGTGCCCAGCTCCACGTGCTGGTGTCAGGATCACAGCCTCCCTACCACAAGCCCCTGGTTGAATCTGCAGGGGTCTCAGCAGCCTCTGCTGACTTCAGGGCTTGCAGATCCCTGGCGGGAGATGGGTCCCCCTCAGTACAGTGCTGCAGCCAGGTACCATCAACCTGAGCCACTCAGTGTAACCAACACAGGTCCCCAGAGCCCAAAGCCACGACCTGTCCTCCCTGTCACCAAGAGCTCTCAACATGTGCAATTCTGTACCCCCAGGGCCCAGAGGTCCTCAGCTCAATCCCCAGCAACACAGCGAGCAGGTGCAATCACACTATCCAGTTTAGGGATGTGGAAAGTCCGGTGACCTAAGGGGAAGGGGCTGTGCAGGGCACCCTGCTGGGGAGTGCCTTGCTGGACTCCCTCCCTGTACCCTTGGCATCTCTGAACTTCTAAAAGCTGACGCTAGGTGGCGCTGCGCCAAGCTTATGTTCAATGAATCTTCATGGCACTTGAGGAGGGCACTCTGCCCACTGTACAGATGGGCAAGTTCAAGCTCAGTGAGAGCAGGGGCTTTGGTCACGGTCATTGCCCCACCCCTTACTCCCATTTCTTCCTCCAAGCTCACACGGGGAAACGCTATTACTATCCCCGACTTCTTAAAGGCAAAAACTGAGGCTCAGAGAAGTGAAGTTGCTTACCCTAGGAAGTTAGGAGGGGACAGATCAAGATTTCAATCCTAGTTGCTGTCCCAGTGCTTTTACAAGTGCTTGCTCTCTGCCCAGTGCCTGGGCATGCTCTGGCAAACTCCTACTCATCCCACAAAGCCCTGCTTAAGCATTGCTTCATCTCTGCTCTGTCCTCAGTCTCTCTGCTTCCTGCAGTGCTCTGTCAGAAATTCTTTGAGCATCCTTAAGCCCCACAGGGACCAGCAGGGATAACTTCTCAAGGTTTCCCTGGAGGCATGGGTAGGAACTGGAGTGCTTCTCTGTGAGGCCAAGACCCCATTGGTGGGAATACCCACATCTGTATCTCTGTCAGTGTGCATGGTATCACGGCTCTCTTGATGGGGTTGCCAAGGGCACCTGCACTCAGTAGGAGCGCTGGGTCCTCCACGTTCAATAGGAGTGTGCTGTGACTGATGATGTCTGAAAGCAAGGGTGGGCAGAGTCGGGGGCACGTCCCATAGCCCAGCCCCCTGCTGTCTGGGAGAGGGGGTGCTGCTTTGCAGGAGATGGAACACCTCAGGCCTTGGCAGGGATCCAGGACAAGGACTTCTGGGGCAGACTATCTGCTCAGCTTTAGGAATCACCAGCTCCACAGACTTGCACTCATGGTAGGTGCTCAGTAATAAAATAAGCACAAATAAGCATCAAAGAGGCACAGCAAGGAAAAGGAATTTCACTTGCAGGTGAGGAAAATGCTTGGGAAATAGCTGGGGAGGATTGAGAGTTTGAGGCCAACCTGGGCAACTTGGTGAGACCCCATTTCAAAAAAGTAAAGTGCAGAACAGTCATTGTTAAAAAAAAAAAAAAAAAAAAAACTTTGGAATTAGATAGAGATGAGGGTTGCACACATTGTTAATGTAGTAAAAACTACAGATTGTTTGCTTTACAATGATTAATTTGGGGCTTGGGGTGTTGCTCAGTCATCGAGGCTTTGCCTAGCATGCACAAAACCCTGATTTCCATCCCCAGCACTGCAAAAGTAAAATGGTTAATTTTATATTACACAAATTTCACTTCAATAAATTCTTTGTTTTAAAAGAAAATCAATTTCCCTGTTAAGAAAAGACATCGCAGACCAGGTGTGGTGACACACACCTGTCATCCCAGCAACTAGGAAGACTGAGGCTGGAGAACTGCAAGTTCAAGGCCAGCAACTTAGCAGATACTAACTCAAAATAAAAAATAAAAAGAGCTAGGGATGCAGCTCAGTGGAAAAGCGCCCTAGGCTCAATCCACAGGAGGGAGAGAGGGAGGGAGGGAGGGAGAGAGAGAGCGAGAGCGAGAGCGAGAGCGAGAGAGAGAGAGAGAGAGAGAGAGAGAGAGAGAGAGAGAGAGAGAGAGAGAAGAGAGATGGGGGGGGGGGGGCATCACAGCTTCCGGAGAGTGCCTGGGTGAGGGACTGAGAGGGGTACTCAGTACCTGCACGTGTGTAAGAGTGCACGCACCAGAGAGCCCGCCAGCTCTCCTGGGCACTGACACTCTGGTTTTCTTCCAGAAGCCCGTGCAGGGGCCTCCGTGTCCATACCCAAGACAGAAGAAAATCAGCTGGCGCCCTGCAGAGGTCTGGGCTGAAGCGACTCCTTTAGGTTCTGTTTTACTGTGAAAATTCAGGAGACGTTTGCGTTCTCTCCACTCACATAAGCCTTCCTCCACATCCCTCGGCGGCGCGCAGGAGCAGACCCACCTCCGGCGGTCCTTGGGGTGCACTCTGGGGGCTCCCGGGGGTTGCCAAGCTAGAGCTGGGACCACGGAGATGACCACTAGCGCTTCCGAATCTGCCGCTGGGTAGTGTCCCCGGCGCCCTCCAGTGGCGGCGGGGAAGAGCGCAGTCGGCCCGTCCGACTCTGCCCCTCTGAGGACGGAAGGGGCTCTCTTGGGTGAGCTGTGTTGGGAGAGAGGAGAAGAGGACTGGGTGGGGGTGGGTGAGGAGCAGGCCGGGGATCCCCTTAGTTTCCCCAAACTCGCCCGGTTTTGCATTCTAGTCAATTCGTGTCCACACTTCTTCATATTTCTTTCCGGATATAAACAACGTTTTGGAGGGGGTACCAGGATTGAACCCAGGGGTACTTAACCACTGAGACACATCCCCAACCTGTCTAGCTAATAAGTTGCTTAGGGTCTCAGTAAGATCCCAAGGCTGGCTTTGAATTGCCATCCTCCTGCCTCAGCCTCCCAAGCCGCTGGGGTCAGAGGTGCATGCCACCCAGCCCGGCTCCCTCCAAATCTTCACAGTCACCACCTGCACACAAAGTCTACCCCAGGACTTCCAGGACTTCTGAGTACTCGTGCCCACACCCCAGCAGGGGCCCAGAGCCTGGCGGAGAGCGCCCAGGGCCTGCTCCCAGCAGGGCCTTTTTTGCCTCTTCCTGTCCCTGTCCCCACCCCTTGACCTGTCACCTCAGTTCACTTCCTACTCCCCTGTAGTATTTCAGGAATGGAGTCAGCTATTTTAAATATCCTTGGGGTAGCACGCAAGAGTTAAAAACAAGTGCTCAGAATGTAAAATGGTGTGGCCGCTTAGAAAACACCCTCACAATGCCTCAAAAAGCTGAACAGAGTCACCCTCTGACCCAGCAACGCCACACCTCAGTACACACCCCAAAGAACTGGAAACATTTCCCAGGAAAATGTGTACGGGTTGCTCAGAGTCGCATTTATCCTAATAGACACGAGTTGGAAGCACTCCAATGTCCATCAGCTGGTGAGTGACCAGTGAACTGCAGCCTATGCATACAATGGAATATCATCTGTCATTAAAGAGGACCAAGCAGCTCGACAGGGAAGAACCTGGGAGAGAAGGTGCTACCCCAGGGAAGCCAGTCTGCAGAGTTCCTGATTCCCGTGATGTGAAACATCTAGAAGAAGTCAATTCATGAGAACAGGACGCAGCAGTGAGTGCCAGGCGGGGGAGGCGAGGAAGGGGTGGCTCCCTCTTGGGTACAGGGCGTCTCCATGGGGTGATGAAAATGTCCTGGAAGCAGATCCTGGCGAGGGCTACGCGACCTTGCGAGTGCCCTAGAAACCACTGAACTGTGCTTTAAAGTAGTGCTCTGCGAGTTGGCAAGTCATCTCAATTTCTAAAATCATGCAGCCACCTGCTTGAGGGTCCACCACGTGGCAGATGTTGGATGCTATCTGGTGACCCTCCTGGTAGGTGGGGAAGTGAATCAGCCTCCAAAGCTGGAAACACACAGAGTTTATGGGGTAGGTACTGCACACTACCCGCAGCCCAGCTCTGGGTATCTCTGCTGTGGGTCCTTGTCCCTGAAACCTGACAGAGAACTGTCACACAAGACCACACCCATGAAGTGGGTCCTGGTGCAGACAGGTTCTGTGCCCAGGCCAGCTCCACTGATGAGCAGGGCTTGGGACAGTGTGGAGAAAGGCGATTGGTTCCTGGGGCCTGACGGGGCCCAGGGCTGGCCAGTGACTGTGGCCACCACTGTTCACTGGCTCCCTTTGCTCCTCATCCTGAGAAGGGCCACACAGTAACAGGTCAGGCTTTATGGCCACAAGGCCTCTGGCCCTGCAGGGAAAACCCCACAGATGATGTGCAATGAACAGGCCTGGAACTTCAGAGGGAAAGTCTAAAATACAGTGAACTGGGCTGCGGACTGCACCGTGCTGACTCTCAGCCTCGACTCTGCCAGCCTGGCCAGCGTCGCGAGACAGAATGTCCCAGGCAAGGTCTGTCTGACAAGTGCCTGCTCACAGCCCCGCCTGCGTGGGCCCTGGACATAGCATCTAAGAGAAGATGGACGCCTGGTGACAGCAAGGCTGCAGCATGCTGGCTCCTGAGGAGAGAATGGCAGGACTGGGGATGGTGGCCTTTCTACGACGCCTTCACTTTTTCAGTGGAACGTGGGACGTCAGGCCTGGATCAGTGGGTGCCCCTCTGGTGACCGCAGGAAGGCTCCAGCAGTGTTTCTGCAGGGACCAGGAGGGGCAGCCTTCCTGAGACAGGAAGGAGGCGAGGTGAGACCTTGAGACCTGGGGGGCAGGGAGCATCAGCTAAGTTTCAGGCTGCACCTTTTAGAACCAGGTGGGTTTTGCACTCTGTCCCCTTCATGTGAATATGAAACCAGCAGGTCAGCTTGCACACCTTCTACCTGTGAGTTCCCCTTGCTGTGTCCCCTGCGAGGCATGATGGTCAAGCATGGCCAGGTGACTGCTGTGACCTGATGTGGACAGAGGGTAGCCCTGGGCAGCCTCGGCTCTCCCCGACTCCTTCCCTACTCTGCTGCTCAAGCTTGGGGGTGTGTGCACCCAGGGCTGCTTTGGAGCAGGGACAGTCTGCCCTGTGACTTATGCCCTGCTCACCTGGGTCAGTCCTTGGTAACATGCTGACCGGGCGCAGCTATCAATGCTACTCCATCTACTCTCCAAGGCGTCCTGGTTTGATACCTTTTCCTGTGAGAAACAAAAGTCCCGCCCGTCGTTCATTTTCAGAACACAGTATAGTTTAGCTTTAAATGTAAAATGACTTAGAATCTAAGAAAGGCAGCTAGAGGAGAAATAGAGCAGAATAAAAAGTTACACTCCATTTATGTATGAGCTATCAAAACATATAAATGCATTCTACTGTCAGATACAACCAATTAGAACAAATAAAATTTTTTTAAAAAATTTAAAAAGTTACAAGTGGTTAATTCCAGAGTAAAAATTCACAGCCCCTTGAGGACAGGAGGTGGGAAGGAAGGGGCCTACCTGACCGACAGATGAACTGTGCCCAAAGGCACTCCATCCAAGGGACCTCCCCCACCACCAGAGAACAAAGGGAGTGGGGGACTAAAGGATATATATATAACCCAATAAAGGATATATATATAACCCAATAAAGGATATATATATAACCCAACAGGAGACCCAAAACCTAGGTGACCTTTGGAAGACTGTGCACCCCCCCCACCCAGTGCTCAGCCACTGAGAAACCAGGAGAGGGACCTTGTGTTCCAGGGGATAGGGATTGGGTACAGGTTGTGCCCAATCTGTGTGTCCCTGACCACCAGGCACCCAATCTTGCAAGACCGTCATACAAGTAAAGCCTCCCTTTGTGCTGGTCCTTGTATCTCTCAGTCTGGTCCTTAGATGTGGACAGTTGAGTGTGTTTCTCACAACTCGGGGGCTCGTCTGGGTCTCTGTGCCAGCCTGGAATGGAACCGTGTTGGAGAGGGGGGACTCTTCCCACCCCACTTTGGGTGGCCTGCTCTGCTCCCATGTCCCATTCCCTGCAGAGGCCACAGAAAGACCTGGGACTGTTTTGGAGGATGGTGAAAGTGACACCTGGGGAACAAGGCAGGCCCCACCGAAATCAGGCAGCTTCAGCAGCTAAGGGGGAACCTGCCCTGGAGTGCTGCTGGGCGGGGCGGACGGTTCCGGAGGAAGAGTGTGTGTGACTGAAGGATGCAGCCCTGAAAGGCTGGCGGCGGACAGAGCAAGAGGTCAGAGTGTGCAGCGACCCTCCAATAGGGGGGGTCGAACACAGGGAGCAGGGGGTCCCCAGGAAGGGGGGTTGGGCACACAGGGGAAACTCAGTTACAGGAACCTTCCAGAAACGGAGAATAAAAAGTCCTAGGCCCAGGGACAGGGAAGGACCATGTAAATATCCCATCTGTGCTGGTCTTCTTTTATTTGGAAGCGGCCTAGGCAGGGACAATAAACAGTGGTGAGGGCTGAGCCCTCGACTTCTGCACCCACCTTGGCTGACACTCTGTTCCCAAAGTCCCCAAAGGCACAGGCCCTTTCCATGTCTGGGTCGTACTGTAAACATCTCTGACGGCTCCATTTTAGTTTCTAAAGGGTCAACTTACATTGATAAGAGTGAAGATGTCTTTGAAATTACTAAGCTACCTTTTCTTCTACAGGCCAGTCAGTCAAGAAAACATTAGTTTCTATTAAGTGTTTAAAGTGCAATGTCCATTGCTTTGAAAGAGTTTTCATTGGCAGGAATAAATAACTTAAGATGTTAACTCTACTTGTCCGATACCTTGGTTTTCATGAGCAATCTAAGTTAAATATGGGTAAATTAGATTTAACATAAATGGGATAAAAATTTATGAATGTTAGAGGAGATGTCTGACAAATTTACAAAGTTAAAACACTAAAGCATCAACTGCTAAGTTTAAATTTAAGAAGTGCTCTTGACTTCTTAAGTTCAATGAGGTAACATATATTTGGGTGTATTGAATGTGTTCTCATAAGTTGATAAATTGAAAAACCATTTTCAGGTTGCTTTGCTTATGAGCCTAAAGTAAAAGCAAGGTTATTAAGAGTTAAAATTCTAACAGGTGTAATTCTATGTGCAAGGAATACAAAAAGTCTTATCTGTGTTTTTTTTAAAGTACTGTAAAAAGAGTTATCTATTCATTTTATTAAAAAGGAGGAATTTGTCTAAATTAAGAAATTTCATAAGGATTGTTTCAGAATATAAATTTTAAAAGTGGTGTGAACAAAGGAAAGACATGTAAATGAGATGAGAAAGTGTTTTACAGGACAAAGTAATATTTTTTGTGCTAAAGTCCAAGATAAAGAGAGGAACCAAGGATACAGACAAGTTATGTTTAAGTAAGTTGCAGAAGGTTTGTGGAAGGTATATATCAAAAAAGTTTTTGTATGTGATTAAGTTGGCTACAATTGGTACAGGCAGGAAAAATTATTTAAAGAATTGTCTAAGGTCAAATTCCAATGCAGTGATGTGAAACAAAGTCTAAAACATTGATCTGTTCTTATCTATCAAGATAATTTCTGAATATCATGCTAAGCATGAATATCATGCTAAAAAACCAAAGGATGAATGATATCGCTAATAAGTGGATGATGACACATAATGGGGGGTGGGAGGGGTTAGTGTTAGGGTTAGAGTTAGGGTTAGGGAGGGGGCAAGAATGGAGGAAGGAAGGACTGTATAGAGGGAAAAGAGGGGTGGGAGGGGTGGGGGGGAAGGGAAAAAATAACAGAATGAATCAAACAACATTACCCTATGTAAATTTATGATTACACAAATGGTATGCCTTTACGCCATGTACAAACAGAGAAACAACATGTATCCCATTTGTTTACAATAAAAAACAAACAAACAAACAAAAAGATAATTTCTTGTGTCTATTAGGTTTATTATTAAGGGAAACTAAGCCTTAAGAAATTAGAGTTTGTACCTGGTTTAAAGTCTTTTAAATAATTACTTTGTAACTGGTGAAATAAGCAACAGTTCTTTTAGGTTATTACAATACAGTTCATATCCTAAATATATTTGACTAGAGATATGTGTACATCTGAAGTTAAATATGTTTGTCTGAGCCTAAGTGTTAGTAAAAGTTCTGTAAAAGGAAAGATGATGTAGGTTTAGAGGCAAGTAGCCTGTAAGTCTCTCTCTTATGCATTGTATCTGACACAAAAGGACCACACGGACATTTGAAGACCTGGCTTATACCTGTTTACTTTGATTAAGTATGTTTCTCATCATTAACACTGTTTCCTAAATGCAAAAGAGATTTAAGGGTAGCTTAGGAGAACATTTGACCAGCTGATGTTTCTCTGAACTAAAATTGTCTTTAGCAATAGTCTCCTTCAAATTTATATCATTTAATGTTCTGTAACTGGATAAAGGTAACCTGTTATCAATGAATTATCTATAGAATTTTGTGCTACTTTTTACACTGGGATGGCAATTTGAATGTATTTTTGAAAGATAATAAGAAGAACCTTATTTGTTTAAAGATTGAAAATGTGGAACATGGGAATGTTTACTCCTTTTTCCACAAAAAGGAAGTTAAAAGTTCTCTTAGCTTTTGTTTGATTGTGTTTCAGATGCAATGTTGTATTATTGTAACTGATATTCATGTGGACTCAGGAAACAATACATGAGAACTTTGTAAAATTATACTTAAGAAAGAGGCAAAGATCAAATTCAGAAATAGAACACTTGACCTAAGATTAGTCCAGAACCCACCTCACCTGAGATAAGGCAACACTCTCACCATACTTCATGTTAGGATTGTTCCAAAGTAGGCTAGACATAATTAAATTCATTTACAGTGATGCTCAAAAGATAAATTTTTTTAAAATTTATTTTTATTGTAAACAAATGGGATACATGTTGTTTCTGTTTGTACATGGAGTAACAGCATACCATTTGCATATTCATACATTTACATAGAGTAATGATGTTTGATTCATTCTGTTATTTTTTTCCTTCGCCCCCACCCCTCCCACCTCTCTTTTCCCTCTACACAGTCCCTCCTCCTCCATTCTTGCCCCCCTCCCACCCCCCCATTATGTGTTATCATCCGTTTATCAGTGAGATCATTTGCCTTTTGGATTTTTGAGATTGGCTTATCTCACTTAACATGATATTCTCCAATTTCATCCATTTGCCTGCAAATGCCATAATTTTATTATTTTTTATAGCTGAGTAATATTCCATTGTATATATATATATACCACAGTTTCTTTATCCATTCATCAAATGAAGGGCATCTAGGTTGGTTCCACAGTCTGGCTATTGTGAATTGAGCAGCTATGAACAACTGATGTGACTGTATCACTGTAGTATGCTGATTTTAAGTCCTTTGGGTATAGGCCGAGGAGTGGGATAGCTGGGTCAAATGGTGGGTCCATTCCAAGTTTTCTAAGGAATCTCCACACTGCTTTCCAGAGTGGCTGCACTAACTTGCAGCCCCACCAGCAATGTATGAGTGTACCTTTTTCCCCCACATCCTCGCCAACACCTATTGTTGCTTGTATTCTTGATAATCACCATTCTAATTGGGGTGAAATGGAATCTTAGGGTAATTTTGATTTGCATTTCTCTTATTACTAGAGATGTTGAATGTTTTTTCATATATCTGTTGATTGCTTGTAGATCTTCTTCTGTGAAGTGTCTGTTCATATCCTTAGCCCATTTGTTGATTGGATTATTTGTATTCTTGGTGTAGAGTTTTTTGAGTTCTTTATATATTCTGGAATTAGTGCTCTAAAAAGATAAATTTTTGTTGTAGAGATTACAGCAATCTCAAAAATAAACAGGGGATATAATAAAGTTATAAGTAATTGATTGGATAAATTGTAAAATGTATTTAAAGGTTGTAAAAGAATTTTAAAAGACTATAATTTGTTAAGGATTTCATATCTGATTGAGATGATAAATTTATGGGCCTTTGTAGAGACAAAATAGATACACATTAGTGCTTTGGCTTCTTGGTTCAAAGCTATTATGCAAACTAAAAATGTTTTGGGTCTTGTTAATTTCATTTTCTGTTTTTCTTATATAACTTTGTAACTGTTGCCTGTTAATGTTTTGCAGAAGTACTGCTTCTAATAGAAGAACTTGAGTTAATTTGAGATAATAAGCCAGCCATCAGTTACAGGATAGACAGAATATAAAGCTGACTTTGAGTACTAATAAGGACTCCAATTAAATGGAAGAGGTAACTATAAAATTATAGACAATGAAGTTAAAACCCAGTATTCCTTCTTCAAGATTGGTAAAGCTGACCTGCTGGATATTTAAAAACAAAACTTGGAGACCAAAGTCAAGGAAGTAAAAGGGACAAGGAAAAAGTGGACAACATTTTGGCCCTTGGCCTTTAAGGTCAGCCAGGACCCAGGGAATAACAGGACCCCCCAAGGACCCTGCAACTATGGTGAGTCACCTGACCTTCCAATCAGAGAAATCCAGAGGGTCTAGAGAACAGGAAGTCAACCAGTTAACATTGTGCAAAGAGGAGGATCGCTGGAGAGGGAACTGTCCCTGGTACTTCCGAGGGACGTCACATGTGGTCAGCAAGACTGAACCATCCTGGCAGATGACCTGACGGTAAAGGAAAAGCGAAGGGAGCCAGAAGTCTTCTCATAGGTTCCCAAGAGTGATCCTGACAAGTCTCAGGTGACTCTTGACAACAGATCAGGAAAAAAAGGTCACTTTCGACCAACTTGATCTTAAACACTGACAGGAGAGTGTAACCCAAACACAGCCCCACGTGGACATTTAGAAGGAAAGACAATGGTTCTTTGAATGTAACTAGAGATGCATGTTGTGTCAGCCCCCAAAAGTAAGTAAAACCGGGAAGTTATAAAGGAAGGGTTTCTTATACAGGAGTGCCCGATAAACATCACAAAAGCTCTGTCAGAGTCACACGGTTGTTCTGAGTCAATCTGAGACCTACAAATCTTCCTAATCTCCTACAAGGCATACTTTAATCTGTGTTTCTGGGTTTTATTGCTGGTATAGTTAGCTAACCCTGATATTGATTATGAGCTGCTATATGGGCTTCCTTAATTGGGAAAAACTACAGAATTCCCTACCATGGAAACTAAAAGCCAACTTCCAAGAAAATATATACTGGCCATGTCCTCCACTTTATCATCCCTCAGATTAAAGGGACCCCTTGCTCAGACACCCCTCCAGAGTTTGCAATTCATCACCTCCGTGACTTGGTGACTTGGTTTTAATCAAGACCTGGAAATAAGGCAAGCTTCAGCTGAGTTGGAAAGGACCTTGCCAAGGGCTCTGGACTGGGGTGGCTACCCAAGCAGCTCAGAAGGGGAGAACTCATTACCATGGGCAATTTCCACCTGAAAAAGTTAATAAGACCAGGATGATGGCCACACCAAGGGTACAGGAACCAGCGTGAAGATGAGACTGTTAGAAACACCAGGGCGCAGCCAGGAGTCAGCCCACGGTGGGAGGAACTCAGCAAGGACCCTGCTTCTGCAGAAGGTGCGTTTTCATGCCTCATGCAGAGCCGCCCCTTGCTCTGACAGGAGGAGCTCAGGGCCACAGTCTAAGTGACTGGCTAATTTAAAGCTGGGGAGGGCAAAGGGAAGGGCTGTAGCTAAAATGGTGGATCTTACATCCCAATTAAGGCTAAATACTGTATTTTAAAAACAGACCATCAGACTTTCTATTTCTCACAAGACCAAAAGGTATTTAAGAAGGTGGGGTTGGGGGGAGAGACTTGTGAGAAATAGAAAGTCCCATGGTCCATTTTCAGAACACAGTATTTAGCCTTAAATGGAAGATACCAGGGATGTAGGAAAGGCGGCTGGAGGGGAAATAGAGCAGAATGAAAAGTTCCAAGCAGTTAACAGCAGAGTATAAAGATTCACAGCCCCTTGACAGACAGGGGAGAATGGAGCCCTGCCCCCCACCCCCACCCCCATCAGCAGAGATAAACTGTAGGCGCCAAAAGGCACTCTGTCCAAGGGGACCTTCCACCACTAGAAAACCAAGGGAGGTGGGACAAGGTATTTCTTTACCTAACCCAATAGGTGTTGAGGAAGACTGTGCACCCAGAGCACTGAGCCAATGAGGAAGCAGGGGACCATTCAGCCCCTTGCACTCTGGGGGATAAAACACTTATTGTACCCAGTCTGTGTGTCCCTGAGCACCAGGCACCAATCTTGCAAGATCGTCATTAAAGTAAGGCCTCGCTTCCTCTGTGCCTCGTCTCCCAGTCCATTCTCGGGCGTGGACAGGTGAGCGTGGTCTCACATCTCCCACATGAAGGAAGGCTGTGATTATCCGGAGCCTCCCTGCTGGAGGCTGCACAGGTGGCGGGTGCTGAGCGGGAGGCAGGACCACGGGAGCCGTGCTCCCTGGGGCATTGCCATGCACCCAGAATAATTCACCTACCTCTCTGGCTACAATTTGTGGACTGTCACACAGCTTCAAGTCAGAGAGGCACAGAGGCCCCAGAGAGTCAGTTAGTCCCAGCCAGTGGCTAGAAACCTCGTGTTCCCTGGAAATGACCCCAGCACCTTCCACACCTCCACTCAGATCTGTAACAGGCGCACACTGGCTTCCTTTCCCGCTTACCCGTGCAAATGTGCCCTTTTATTTCTGGGCAGACTGCTGTGGCCTTCTGGGCTGCTGTGCTCTGGCCACCTCTACCAGGATGAAGGCTTCCCGTGTCCTTGGGGCAGGAGTGAGGTTAGGGCCAGCCTCCTGCTGCCCATCCTCCCTCCTGTGTGCCAGCCTGCCTGGGTCCTCCTCTTCCCCTCCCCTTCCTCTTCAAGATCAGTCTTTCAAAAAAAAAATTGTGGCAAAATACATGTAACATAAAATGTAGCACCCCAGCCATCTCGGCATGTGTGACTTTCCCTGCTCAGTTCTTGCAAAGTCAAACTCTACCCGGTAAAGGGATTCCCTGTTTCCAGCCCCGGCACCCCGGCTCTACTTCCTGTCTCATGAACTTGACTATCTGGGAGCCTCCTGTCAGATCACATGTGTCCTTCTGTGGCTGGTTCATTCACTTTGCTTCATGTCCTCAGGGTGGCAGGTGTCAGAATGTCCTTCCTTTTAATGGCTGTGTCATATTCCACTATATTCGTCTTTCCACGAGGACTTGGGTTGCTTCTGCATGTGGCTACTCTGAACCGTGCTGCTTTGAGCACCTGGGGGTGCTTGCTTTGCCTTCTGGTGAGTCTGTACCTACAGGAGGGCAGGCTGGATCTGGTGGCAACTCTGTTGCAATTGTTTTCTTGAACTGCCACACCATTTCCTGGCACAGCAACTTTGTATTGTCCTACCAACAGCTTCAATTTCTCCTCTCCTCCCAGTGTTTAATTGGTTTGCTTTATTTATTTATGATAGCCATCCTATTGGATGTGGGGTAACTTTTAAATTTCTCTTTTGAAAAATTTTTATTGTGGCAAAATATATATGACATGAAACTGGTCATTTTCACTTTCTTAAGAATAAAATTCATGGGCATTAATCACACCATAACGTGGTGCACGTCCCCATATCCACGTCCAAACCACTCCATTTCCCAAGTGGAAGTGCGGCAGTCTCTGAGCTAGTGACCTCACCAGCCTGCCATGCCCCAGTCACCTCGGATGCCTTCTCTGTGCCCCAAACCTCAGGGCGGATGCTGGAGACACTGGCTCCCCCACACCATCCCTTGGGCTCTGTCTCACAGTGCTGAGTAACAGCTGTGCGGCCCCCGCCCTGGACCTAGCGTAGGCTCCTGAAGCTAATGATGCTTCACTCCCCTCCTGGAACTGCATTCCGAAGCTCGAGCCAGAGGTGGCAGTGGCCTGGGGAGCCACATCCCAACTGTCATCTGGGAGTCACTTCTGGAAGCCTCTCCAGGAATCCCCTCCAGCCCTTCCATCTGGGCTGTAATGAATCCTGCTCTGTGTGGAACAGGGGACAGTGCAGCCTGGCGGGAAGCCTTGCCTCCACAGTTGGTCATGTCTGGGTGGCACAGGGGTGGGTAATACCCGTCCAGAGGCAGAATCAGCACTGTGACCCTGTCATGGTGGATCACTGGTGTCTGGAAGACTGCGGGCAAGTGACTTGGTCCCTACCCTGCTGCAGTCTTAAGAGCAGAGTTCTGCAGGCAGATGCCTGGTCCAGATGAGCTGTGTGTCCGCAGTCCAGCCCCTGCACCTCTCTGGGCCTCAGCTTCTCCAGGTGTAGTACCAGCATACGTCAAGGCGATGCCACATTTGGCCATGTGCCTGCCCTGGCACGGGTTCTCACCCCAGGGACGGGAGGACGCCTCCTCCAGGTGGCTTTCCAACACTAGCTCCATCAAGGCCCTGGCAGGAGCTCAGGGTCCCCTGTCCCACTCATCCCTCTGAGCCACCTCCAGCAGACTGTGTCCTCCTGCTGGCATCAGTTCTGGGTGGACAGGCCTACGGGGTCCCCGCCTCCATCCAGTGATGCAGCTTGGGCTCCCACCGCCCACTCCACCTTCGTCTCTCCAGTCAAGCGGGCAGCCTCCCGCTCCTCTCAGTCTCTGGGGGCACAGGAAGCCACTCCTACTAGCGGTTCCCTACCTGATGTAGCTCGGGGGAAATGGTGCCCCCTGGCGATTGCCTGATTGGCCAGCTCCTAGTCCTGAGCTGTGCAGGAGGTAGAAGCTCTCACCAGGTGGTGACCAGGCAGCCCACTGTGCAGGCAGGTCTCAGAGGGCCCACTAAGGAGACCTGCATCAAGGATGTCTGCACAGTTTGAAGGACATAGGAGTCAGAGTGGCTGGAAGGGGGGTGGGAATAAAAAGACATCGAGCATAAAAAGATGATGGCATTTTCAGAAGCAGGAGTAGCAACAAAGGAATCGCATCTGAGTTCTTTGGAGTCCCATGATTTAGGTGGTGAAGTGTCAGCCACGAGGCCTACCGGTCTCCCCCTAGTGGCCCTTCTTAGTATTGCAGCCAAGACTCAAATTCTAGGAAGCTGGCAGATGCCAGGTTACAGCTGAGGGGTGACATGAAACTACTCTTATTAATTGCTTCGTTTTTCACATGTTCTTTTAATTCCACATATTAACCCAAAGCATAAACAGGTTTCTGCTAATTAAATGACTGCTTTGCTTTCTTTGCTCTCCCTGAGGCCCTGAGTTCACAGGTTCTGAGGGCTGAGCGCTGGGGAGGCTTGGGTCGTGTGGGTCTCCAGGTAAAGCCCTTCAGACACGAGAAATCGTTTTTCAGCCTAAGCATGTTCTGGGAAATATCTGGGACATGGTTATGCTAAAAGCACTTGTTGATCTGAACTTCAAATGTAACTGGGTGTTCTGTATTTTTATTTGCTGCACCTGAAAGCCCCGTCTTGGGGTGAGTCCTGCCCCTGGCCCTGGCTGGGCCCACACCACCCTGTCTGGGTTTTCTCCCTGGGCCTCGTCCTCCCCTCTCACCTGAGCATTCTGACAGTGCTGTGCTGCGGATGGCCCCGAGGGCAGCTGCCTGCCCCTTTGTGAAACAGATGGATGCACATGGATCCACAAGGCCTGGACAGCTCCCGGCTCTCGCCAGTCCAGTACTCCCAGAGGCCTAGGGGTCAGAGAGCTAAGGTCATGAGAGGGAGAGAGCCCAGGAAGTATAGTGGATACCAATCTCAGGGCATGGCTATTCTGAATCCATACTGCTTTTCCTCCTGCTGGGAAATCCAAGGCAGATCTCAGGACTTCGGCTGTAACTGTCAGCAACGTTTGCAGGGCCCAGGCTTCAAGGAGGGGCTGCTGCCTACTCCACCTCATCTGGTCTCCAGACTCTGGTGGGAGGTCCCTCCATATTCTGGGCTTCTCTGCTGCTCTCCTCCATGCCAGTCTTTGAAGAACAGCGGCAGGTCCACTGCTTCTCTATGTTGGAATCTCAGCTCTGTGCCGAAGGGCACATTGCCATGTCCTCTGTTCAGGGCAGGCCTCCCGGACCCTGCCAAGGAGCAGAGCACAAGCTTCTCTCTCCCTGCCCCTGCCCACCCCAGGGACTCCTCCCTTCCTTCAGCGGGGCTGGCCTGCCCCTAGTACATGCTGGGCAAGAGTCCAGTCAAAGGTCAAGTATCCAGTCTGCAGGTTTCAGCAGGAGACGCAGCTCACACAGAGCCAGGGCAGGGCTCGGTCGTGCTGTGGTCCACGACCCTCCTGAGGTCCCTAAGGCCAAGCTCACATTAGAACCTCAGGCTCCCTACGGCCCCTCTGAACTAAGGTCGAGGCTGGCCACTTGGGTCCTGCCCCTCGCCTCCTCTCCCTGCCTGGGAGCACTTCAAGGGGCCGTGAGCACCAGCCTAGGCCCACACCTCCGAGGTCTGCCCGCCTCCTCCCCGCAGCTGACAAGGGCAAGCACCTGAAGATGTGTTGGCGACACTTTGGGAGTGACAGAACGCGTGTTCTGAGGCCTAAGGAGACAAGCAGTGAGCGTGCATTTACTCTGTCAATAGTTGTGGAGAAATGGCGTTCGTTCACAGAAAAGACTCATGGTAACACCAAGGAACTTAACTAATGATGGTGGACAGAAAGTAGGACGTTTCCCTTTTTGCTCTATTCTGATGTTTGTGGGAACCTTTTCAAGGAGAGAGAAGGAACAGAACACGTTGAATGTGTGCCCAAAGCCTTTGGCCTCCTTCGCTAAGCTAGTTAAGCATTTCCGACCCTCGAATTTCTTTAAGCCGAGTGTGTTTTAGCTAGTATCACCCGTGGAGAGAGCAGTCATGAGTCACTGACCCACTGTAAAAGTAGGACTTCTTTTCACCTATGCTTAAAGGTGCATGCCCCAGGCCTCAGGTGCTGCCCGTTCCTGTTCAGCCTGCCCGCCACAAACGTCTGCACCCCAGGCCTCAGGATCTGTGCAGGTCGCCTTATGTGCAAAGGGGAGTCAAGCCTGCTGATCGGCCAACCTCAACTTGGGGAGTGTGCTGGGCCGCCTGGGGGTGGTGGGGGCAGAACTGTCGAGGAGGAAGGGGCAGGAGAGGCGGGCAGAATGAGGCCTAAGATGGAGGTGCGGACCCCGGGAGGCGGTGGTCTCTGGGAGCTGCAGAAGGCCCAGAACAGGTTCTGCTCTACCAGTGCTTTGGCTTCAGCCTCCTGGGACCCACAGGCAGAGGCTTACCCTGCAGAACAAACTTGTGTCGTTCAAGCCACTGACTCTGGGTCATTTGTAACCACAGGAAACTGACACGCGTACCAAGATGGAGGAACTGCAGACCCTTCCGGATCATGGCATCCTGGGTAGCGTAGGTTCTCTCCTTTACTCTCAGCCTCCCCAGAACTCTACAGCTAGAAATCCCAGTGGTTTCCAAAGCTGTGTAGACTCGCTCCTGGACGATCTAAGTGACCTTTCCTAGATCTTCTTCCTCCCCCTCGTCCCTGGACGTCCAGTGATGGCAGCTGCAGACAGGACCCCGACTCAGCTGCACCCTGGTCCAGAGGAGGCAGCAGGGGTGCTGCTCTTTCCAGCACTGGCTTTGCGGTGGTGCCTCACCAGCCGTTCCTGGCTCTTCAGCTGTGGCAGGTAAAGCCCCTTCCGTGGGGACAGTGTTGTCTTGTTGCTGAGTACTCCTACTTATCACATATAGTTTGGAGTCCTAGTCCCTAAGTGCAAGAATGTGACTGTGGTTCCTCCACCATCTTTTGAAAGGGCTAGTGGGATGGCTCACATGTTGCCGCCTGGAAGAGATTGGCATTATCTGGATGTGTATGAGCAGCCTCTATTTTCCCACACTGTACATGTCACGTTGGTGGACCCCAGCCCTTTTACGTAGTAGTTCATCATTTTTCATCCAAGGCTAAATCAGTTTATAGCTACTGAGTTGCCTGATCCCAACCCACCTATTTTTTATGATGAAGCACATTCCCTTTTCCCATCTGTTTATCAACACCCCATCACCACCACCAGCAGCAGCAGCAGCAAGGGTAAGTTTGTAATGATTCCCTGGGGAAGCTTGCATGAGTTTTTTATTTAACATGTTTTGAAACCATGTTCTTGGGTGCATAAGCATTTAATTGTTATACCTTCTTGATGGGTTGATGCTTTAACACTTGGGAAATGACCCTCTTTATCTGAACAAATGCTCCACAACTTAAACTCTGCTCTGCCTGACAAGTACTGTCAGTAGAGAAAGACTAAATTTCTTTTATTGTTTGTTCTATTTAGTTATACATGACAGCAGAATGCAAGACGAACTAAGTTTCTTTTGGCTAGTATTTGATCTTTTTATAACAGTCCACCTAGAACGTTCCTATTGTGTCCTCAGAACAGACAGAACTTTGTTTTGTTTCCTTGAACCCAGTCCAGCAATCTTTGTCTTTTACTGGACATTCTATTTATGTTAATGATGATTTATGGCTAAGCTTAGGTTTATTTTTATCATCTCACTGCTGGTTTTCCTTCTGCCCTACTTTTATTATCTTCATTTTTCCTTTTAAAAAATGAATCAAGTAGCTTACAAATGCCATTTCCCCCCTCTTGTAGCTTGGTGGTTATAAATGATGTCACTACTGTTTAAAGGTAAAATAGAACAATGCCCATCACCCCCTCCCCAATGAATCCCCCATTAATCTGAAATTTTGGGCAGACACAGACACAACCGAATTCCACCTCGGATAAGCACAAGGGGTCCATAGTCACACACTCCAGTCAAAATGTCAGAGGAAAAGACAAAAGAACTGTTAAGTCATAGGAGAAAATAGTCTCATGTCTTCAAGGAAGCTGGGAGAAGTGGGGTCAAGCACAGGCCACCTGTTCTGGAGCCCATGTTGACAAGCACCTGGGTCTTGCTGTGGGTTAGAGCTATTGTCTGGTGTGGCCATCTGATGTGGCTCCCCTCCCAGCCTCCTCCTCTGGGTGGTTGTCAGCACAGACACACATTTATGCATCGCTCATTGCTTATAAGGACCCCAATAAGATTAATAGTGACTTCTCATCAGAAAAATGTCAGTGGCAAAGGTGGTGGAGTGACATCAGCAGGGCTGAAGCAAAGCCCCGGCAATGACAGCAAAGCCCTGGTAATGACAGCAAAACCCATCTTTCAAAAACAAATAGAAGTGAATGTGCTCCCAGACAAGCAGAACCAAGTGAATTGGTGTCTAGCAGATTGCCATTAAAAAAATACCAGAAGTTCCTCTGACTAAAAGCCAGTGCTACCAGGCATTAAATCCAATTCACATTAAAACAAGAGCGCTGATTAAGATGACTACACAGGTAATTATAGCAGATACTATAATTGCATATTTCTTCTCCCTTTTTTCTCTTGACTTAGAAAGCAATTACATAAAACAACATGCATAGAATTGTATTTTGTGTTTGTGAGATGAAAATGTTATCTACATGCTGATAACCACCCAAAGGAGGAGGGCCACCCTGGGATGACCACGCCAGGAAGTAACAGGAAGAAGCAAAGGCAAATATGGACACCTGCTGAATACACTTATCTCTGCCTTCTCCCAGCCTCTTTAGAGAGTTGAAATCATAAAAGCAAATGACTACAGCAACACCCTGTTGAGCCCTTAGAACATACAGACATAATAACAAGATAGCACAAAGCTGGGGCGTGGGATTGGAGCTGTAGGAATAAATTTTCTATGTCCTGCTGGAAGGGAGTTAATATTGCTAGGGAACAGGCAGAGGAGAATGGTGGGAACAGAGGTTAAGGGAGCAATTTTGTAAGATGGGCCACTGCTTTAGCTGTGATCCAATTAAGTACTGTAAGTAGCATAAAGAATTTCATCTTATTAAGAGGGGTGATTGGAAGAACATTAGAAATTTTGTAAGGTTGTTTCAGGATATAAATTTAATATAAAGAAGAGTCAGCAACTAGGACAGAAATATAAGAAAGTTACAGGTGTGGAAATATATTTTACTATGGAAAATTAGATGGGAAACAAATGTTTCTGGGTGAGAAAGTATTTTGTATGGTAAAGTAAACAAGTTATAGAGTGTCTAAGTAAGGATTGTGCACAAGGTTTGTGGAGGGTAAAACTCAAAGTTTGTGTGTGATTAAGTTAGCTATGATTACCATTCATTTAAAGTTATTTAAGGTTTTTTCTCTAAGTCAAGTTTTAATGTTCTGATATAAACCAGAATCTAACTTTTCATGTGTTGAAATCCAAGGGTTTCTTAAAACATAGATGTGCTCTTATCTATCAAGATAATTTCTTGTGTCTCTTAGGTTTTATTATTTAGGGTAACTAGTCTTAAAGGAATTAAGGTTTGTACAATTCAGGTTAAAAAAAACAACAACTGTTATTTTAGGTTATTACCCTACACTATGGATTCTAAATTTTTATTTACAAGTTAAACTTGGTTTCTATAAGGACATCAGTGTAATTGTGATGCTATTACTGGTGTTTTTGTATATCAGATGCAGTCATGTCCTCCAAGTATATAAATCTTCTAAAATGTAAAGCTTAGGAGAGAACCTTACCAAGCTGGTGTTCTCCAAACTAACGTTGTCTGTAGTGGTATGAAAAATAACAAACTTAGTTGGAGATTTACTTATGTTATTTAATGTTTTATAATTGGATACAAATTACCTGTCATCAATAAGTGGTATGCATAAAATTTCATGTTATTCTTTACACTGGGATGTGAATTTAAATGTATTTTTGAAAGGTAGTAAATACAGCCTGGTTTGTTTAAAGGTTAATGATGTGGAACATAATTAGCTTTGCCACTTTTTCCATGAGAAGAAAGTTAGGAGCCCTCTTAGCTTTTGTTTGATTCATGTTTCAGATGTAAAGCTGTATTATATTAATTGACATTTATATAAACTCAGGAAACTATATATGAGAACTTTGTAAAATGATATTTCAGAAAGAGGCAAAGATCAGCTTCAAAAATAAACCAACTTGCCTGAGGTTTGTCAAAGACCCTACCTCACCTGAGTTAACTTGAGACAATAAAATATCACCTACAGGAAAGACAGGATATAAGACTGACTTCCAGTACTAATACTGACCCCAATTTAATGGAAGGATAACTGTAAAATTGTAGACATTAAAATCAAAACCCATACTCCTTCAAAACTGGTGAAATGATAGAGGTTTAAAATGAAAACGTGGAGACCAAGGTCAAGGAAGAAAAAGGGCCAAGGATAAAGCAGACAATATTTTGACCCTTGCCCTCTAAGATCACCCAAGACCCAGGAAACAACACAACCCTCTTCGCAACTCTGGTGAGTCACCTGACCTCCCAATCAGGGAGATCAATAGGACCCTAGAGAACAGGAAACCAACCTGTGCACATTCTACAAAGAGGAGGATCACTGGAGAGGGAACTGTCCCTGATGCTTCCAAGGGAAACCACATGTGGTCAGCAAGACGCTGACCCATCCTGTCAGATGGCATAACTGGCAGAGGAAAAGCTAGAGGAGCTAAAGGCTTCTCACAAGTTCCTAAGGTGGCCCCCGGAGGAGTCTCAACTGACTCTTAACAGTAGATAGGAACAAGCTCAATTTCAACCAACTTGGTGTTAAACACCTGGCAGAAGAATATGCCCAAAGCACAGTCATACATTGACATTCAAAAGGAAAGATAATGGTTCTTTGGTTCTTTTAAAGTAACTTAAGATATACATTTGTTTCAGTCCCACCAAAAGTAAGTAAAGCTGGAGGCCATAAAGGAAGAGTTGTTAGACCACGATGCCTGATAATTATTACAAAAGACTTTCAGGACCAGAATCACAAGTTTTTTCTGAGTCAGAGTGAGAAATACAAATCTTAACCTCCTACAAAGGTGGGCTTTATCTGAGTTTCTGTGTTTTGCTGGTGTGATTATCTAGCCCCACTAATTATCCCTCATATTGGTCTATAAGATGTAATGTGTCACATCAGAGCCCTAACATTACCATGAAAGCCCTAAGTGTTACAGCTACAGAGATCTATTAAACACAGAGGTAATGCTAGTAAAAGCTATATTTAAAACTCAGATAGCATTAGATATTTTAATTCAGGTCAAGGGGACACCTGTGGCATAATAAGAACTAAATGTTGTGTATATGTTTCTAACAATGCTGTCAATGTTTCTAAAGCCTTAACTGGCCTCCACTCACAAATCAGTGGCATATAGATCCCACCTAAATCTTTAATGAGTTACCACCTTCATGGTTTTTAGAGACCAGCAAATAATACTGATTTCTTTTGTGCTAATTGTTTGCAAAATTGCTTTGTTGTCTCATTTCTTGTTGTCTTAGCATGATCCCTGCCCTATGTACACCTTGTCCAGTCACCTACCAACTGCCAACATGGACCTCTGAACTGCCCTGAAGCTAAATGCTCTTAACTGTCCATGTCCCACCTAGTAGAGAACAAGGACTTTGGATTACTTTTCTGGTGAGCAGGAAGCCACCAGAATTAGTCAACATCCAATACCCTAAAAGAATTTAGGAGCCCAAATTCTTTGAGTGGGGAATGAGGAGCAGACAGATGAGAATGGTGGGACCATGAGGTTAAGGAAGTAATTCTATAAAATGGGTCCACTCTGCTGACCCCCACACGCTTTCTTTTCTAAGAAGCAATTTACCTGCAGGCCTCTCTGACTTAAATGGACAGAATATGTCACTTTCCTCAGCAAACTACCTGTTATCCACAGTGTCGGGGTCTTAAGCCCCCTTGCTCTTCTCGACCAGCAACAAGGGAAGGGAGCACTCCCCAACAAGGCCAGACTGGGAAAGGTAGGGCCAACTGACCGCCCGCACACAGCCCTCTGGGCGGAGGACAATCAGATGCATCAGGGAGACCAGTCACAGAAGGAACTCGTTTATTGAGGAAATCACACAGCTTTTATGTAGGGTGGAGGCTAGGTGGGAACCAATCAGCTTAAAGGTCAACAAGGCACGGGGGTTTCACACAGACGAGAGCCCCATAGGGCTATATGGCAAGCACGAGCTGATCACATTTGCGGAATTGTTGTTAACCAATCCCTGATGGTGGTCCGATTTATCATCATTAACTTTTGAAACTGCCTTTGAGGCCTTAATCTTGCTCACTTGCCAGGGAGTAAGGAGTCAGCCTGAGTTAGTTAACGTGTCATTAGTTCCAACACCACAGGAGGAATGCAGGCCCAAAATAATGTCTATAATATGAACCCAATTTAACCTGAAGGGTGTAACTCTTTTCACAGACCAGATCCCAAAACTCAGGGAGATAAAGATAATTCCTCCTTTGTTAAAAATCCAGAGATGCTGGTCTCACCTTCCATTCACCAGGACACTCTCCACATCCACCACCAGCCTTCAGATTGGTATACAAGCCTTTAAAGCAGAAAATTTATCAAGCTGCTATTCTCCAAATTACACTTGTCTGTAATGAGGTACTGCTTCAAGAACACAAAACCTAGGTAACTTGTGATAATAAGCCATCACCTACAGAACAGATAGTATATAATGGTAACTTCCAGTACTAATAGAGACTCCAGTTAAATAAAAGGAAGCACTCATTCCCAGATGCCTTTACAACCTGCTCTTCCCCAGCCAGACTTCTACCATGGACCCCTAGGTTGACCCATTTTTAAAAGGGAACTCCAAACTGCTTGCCCCATGCTGCCCCCTTCTAACTTGAAGCAGCAGAGCAGTCGTTGCTCCCTTTCCCTCCAGCAGAAGGCTCAGAAGATGGTTTATGAACTGTGGGAAACCATCCATGTGTAGCAGAATCAGGCTTGACTGAGCCATGGGATACAGGAACTGGCAGTCACAAGAGACTGGTTCAGATAGCCGGAGAATCCTGAGCCATAATATGAGAAGTTCAACCAGTCTGCTGGAGAGACTACATGGAGAGAAAGAGGCCCAGCTGAGCCTAGCCTGAGAACTGTTCCCACCAACGTGGGGCTTGTGAGAAAAGCCATCCTGTATACTCCAGAGGGGCCCAGGTGTCAACTCAGAATCACAAAGTGACACCCCCACACACTGATTGGTGCTACATGGAGCAGAAGAATCACCCTGCTGTGCCTTGTCCAAATTTCTGACTTACAGAATCATGGAATACAATAATGGTTTTAAGCTACAAAGTCTTGAGTTCTGCGGAGATAACTAATTGGAACAGAGAGCCAGTGCCATTCTGTGAAAGTGTGCTTTAGTCAGGAACAAGGGACCAGAGGTGGATGCTGACCTTTCTTCAGCTGCATCTAGATGGAGCCTATAAATACACATAGATCCCCTCTAAGGGCCTGCTTGTGCCTCACTAGATGAGCCTCCCAGATGAGAGCTGGTCACTCCCAATTAGGGACCTCTGTTGTCCTCTTGGTGGATAGTAAATCTTATGCTTGTGACCAGCAAGTAAATATCTAGAAGGGAAAGTGCTGAAGTCATGGATACGTACATTTCTAAGCTTATAAATACATACTGTTAAGTTGTATCCCAGAAAATTGCTACCATTTTCTACTTCCTTCCAAAGTCTATGAAAGTGGTGTCTCTTTGCACCCTCAGGAATACTGGCTGCTTCAAGTGTGGTAGTACCAGTGACCTTAGGAGTAATGCTGCGTATTTGCATGACCTCAGTTCACTCATCTTTGTATCCACCATGCCTGACATAGTGTCTGGAACAAACTAGAATAACAACATTTTTTTGAATCAAAATAAATATTTTTGAATGAAAAAAAAAATCCAAGGGGCCTAAGTGACCTAGAGTTATCATAGCAGAGGGGACTTAAAAATCCAATGCCATTCTGTTATCAGTCAAAAGTCAAGAGGTGGACCTGGATAGGACTCTCTGGAAACTTCCCTAGGATCCCCTATAAAACTGGGGTGCCCCTCTCTTCTCTGGGAGGACCCATTCTCTCCCTTGAGAGTGTCCCCTTTCCCTTTTCCTCTTCCTTCAATAAACTCATGCCTGTTGCTTGGAGCGACATGTCTGAAATCTTTCTGACTTGATCACAGAATTGTTTGAAGTGGGGTCTTTGTGTGCCTCAGGTTCCCAGGAGAACTCAGCCCAGTACAATACAACCTGAAGATTATTCTGAGAACTTGAGATGAGCATTATAAGCCCTAGAGCAACTGCCTTTCCTCTGAGGTCCTGGCAGCTGAAGGCAGGCCACCTTACGCAGCTCTCCAGCTGGGGTTATCCAGGGCATTTTGACATTTTCTCTTTGCTTTTGTAGTTGTCCCCAGAGTATTACTGACACAGTCACCCCATCAGAGCCAGAAACACAAATATCCAGATCCTTCATTCTTAACCCCTGCTGTCCACTTCTTGAATAAGAATTGGAAGCAGTGTGCCAAGCCAGGACAGTGGAAGAGTTCTCAGAAATGACGTGTCCTTTATACTGTGACTTCAGTAGATTCAAAAGCTCAATGTTTCTCAAATGTTACCTGTAAAAACTATAAAAATAGAAGTCCACAGGGTTTCATGAAAATTTCTTAAAATTTCTGTTTTCATTTCTGAAATAATCTTTCAAAATCTGCTGCAGCAGCTGTCGCCCAGACATCCATTACCAGGGTGCCTGCAGGATTGATTGCACATGGCTGCCTCCATCTTAGACACTGGCCTGCAGGATGGCTGCCACCACCATCTTGGGGTGCAGTCACCTCTGTCGGGACACCTACCAGGGCCTTGAGTCTGGTGTTGGAGTGCCTGTGGGTTTGGCTGCACTGAGGTCTTCCAACTGGCATGCTAGTGGCTGCCATCTTGGTACTTCTTTACAGGGTTGCTCCTCTGTGTGAGTGCATCCCTGGTGGTCTCTCTGCAAGTTGGAATGGCACTGAGGTATTGGAACTGCAACGTGGCTGAGCCTGGGGTATCTGAAGCCCAGATCTGTCAGATAGTGAGTGGGTCTGCATGGGCCAGTCTTGGCCTGGCAATCCCATAGAATGTCAAAGACTGGGGGGCATTTTACCTGGGGGAGCACAGGTTGCAGAGGAAAGAGACAGCCGGGCTATCCCCAGCTGCACAAGTCCTGAAGTGCACTGGGATGAACCAGGCTTGCTACATTGGTTCTGAAGATTAGAAGAGGGTATGAGGGCATCTTTTTATCAGCTTACCCAGTCAGGCAGCCTGGCTCCCACCCAATGGGAGCAACCATCAAACTCCAGACAACCCCACCCATCAGTAGAGAAGGGAAGCTGAGGAAATTTTAAATGACAATGGAAACATTTTTCAATTTTCCATCAAGAGTTTTTTCCCTCTCTAACATCTCTAACATAGTTGAAAAAAGAAGTATTTGTTATGCATCAGTTTATGAGGACTAGGATATATGAATAGTATTTTACAGTTTTGTTGTATATTCTTATAGTCTCAGTTTTTTTCTTTTTAACTTTTTTTAACTTTGCATATATTTTTCCTCTCACTTCCTGTTTTCCTGGATTCTATTTCTCTCCTTCAGCCAATCTCTATCAATTCCTCTTTCACTCTTCCTATAATTTTTCACTTCTCTCTTCTTTCCTCCTACATCACATCCTACACCGCTTCTTTTATTTCTTTATCTACCATTTAAAATTGTAAACCCATTTAGCAAATTTACTGTTTATATTGTAGACAATAATTGAACACATGATTTTTGTTTATTGTGACAAAACTGTAGACGTCTTCACAGGAGCTACTAGGTTTACATTGGGTGCTGTTAGTATTGGTCTCCTCCTTAAAGAAAACCTTCTGGAAACCCTCAGGGACACTATAAGTCTACAGGGTAGAAACTGTTCTGCCTCAGATCCATACTGCAAGGGGGGAAAACACCCAAACGACATGAAAAAAACAAGGAAACAAAGCCCCCACACAAACCAAGATGCTCCAATAACAGAATCTGTTAATAACACAGTAGAAGAAATGTTAGAGAAGGAGTTTAGAATGTACAGAGTTAAACTTATCTGCAAAGTAAAGGATGGTATAAGTAGTGAAATCAGGGAGAAAATATAGGAATGAAGAATCACTTCAATAAATAGGCAGATATTCTGGAAAAAAAAGCAGAAATCCTAAAAATGAAGGAATCAATAAACCAAATTAAAAATTCAATGGAAAACATCACCAACAGACTAGATCACTTGGGAGACAGAACCTCAGGCAATGAAGGTAAAATATATACTCTTGAAAATAAAGTCGATCATTCAGAGAAGATGGTAAGAAACCATGAACAGAACTTCCAAGAATTATGGAATAACATGACAAGACCAAATTTAAGATTTATCAGAATAGATGATGGAGCAGAGATATAAACCAAAGGAATGCACAATCTTTTCAATGGCATAATATCAGAAAATTCCATAAAACTAAAGAAGGAAATGGAAAATCTACTACAAGAAGATTACAGGACCCAAAATGTACAAAATTATAGCAGATACATGCCAAAATATATTATTAGAGTGATCAACATACAGAATAAGGGCAGAATCTTGAAGAGAAAAAATGAGATTTTGTATAGGGGGAAACCAATTTGAATCTCAGCTGATTTCTTGGCCAAGACCTTCAAGCTAGGAGGTCATAGAATAATATATTTCAGGATCTGAAAGAAAGTGGATGCTAACCAAGAATCCTATATCCTGCAAAATTAAGCTACAGATTTGAAAGTGAAATAAAAATCTTCCAGGATAAACAAAAATTAAAAATTCACAACTAGAAAGCCTGCACTACAGAACATTCTCAACAAAATATTCCATGAGGATGAAATGAAAAAAAAAAAGTGAAAACCAGCAAAGGGAGGAGCTACACTAGAATACTCAATCAGAGGAGAAATTATTCAAGTCAAAAATAAGAAATAAACCAAAATGAACAGGAATACAAATCATAACTCAATAATAACCCTGAATGTAAATGACCTAAACTCATCAATCAAAAGACATAGACTTGCACATTGGATTAAAAACCAAGAACCAACAATAAGCTGTCTCCAAGAAACTCATCTTATATGCATAGTCATCAATAGGTTGAAGATGAAAGGATGGGAAATAACATATCACTCATATGGATTGTGCAAACAAGCCGGGGTTTCAGTCCTCATATCAGAGAAAGTGGACTTCAAGCCAAAGTTAATCAGAAGGGACAAAGAAGATATTTCATTCTACTGAAGGGAATTATACAGGAGCAAGATATAACAATTGTAAATATTTATGCCCCAAACAATGGAGCATCTACATATATTAAACAAACCCTTCTTATTTTCAAGAATCAATTAGACCACAACACAATAATACTAGGTGACTTAAATACAACTCTCTCACAACTGGATAGAGCCTCCAAACAAAAACTAAAATAGGAACTATAGAACTAAGAAATACAATGAAAAACTAAGACTTAGCAGACATATATAGAATCAATACATGAGTGAAAAATTTTTCTTCTCAGCAGCACAAGGATTTGTCTCTGAAATAGACCATATCTTACAACACAAAGCAACTCTTAGTAAATACAAAACTTTGCAGATATATCCTGCATTCTATCAGATCATAATGGAATAAAATTAGAAATTAATGATAAAATATAAAATAGAAAATACTCTAAGACCTGGAGACTAAATAATACACTATTGAATGATGAGTGGATACAGAAGAAATCAAGGACGAGATGAAAAAATACTTAGAAGTAAGTGAGAATACCAATACAACACATGAAAATCTCTGGAACACTAAAAAGGCAGTTCTTAGAGGAAATTTCAGTGTATTGAGCTCATTCATTTAAAGAATAAAAAGTCAACAAATGAATGACAGAACATTACATCTCAAAGTCCTAGAAAAAGAACAAATCAACACCAAAAGCAGATTGGATATAATAAAAAAGAAGTTGAAATCAGTGAAATTAAAACAAAAGAAACAATTAAAAAATGATAAAACAAGAAGTTGGTTCTTTGAAAAAAATAAATAAAATTGATAAACCCCTAGCTACACTAATGAAGAGAAAGGAAAACTCAAATTACTAAAATACATGATGAAAAAGGAAATATTGTGACAGACACCACTGAAATACAGAAGATAATTAGAAACAACTTTGAAAATTTATACTCCAATAAAATAGAAAGTCTCAAAGACATTGACAAATTTCTAGAAACATTTAAGCTACCCAAATTGAATCAGGAGGACATACATAATTTAAACAGATCAATTTCAAACAATAAAATAGAAAACACCATCAAAAACTCTACCAATAAATAAAAGACCAGGACCAGATGAATTCTCAGCTAGGTTCTAGAAGACCTTCAAAGAAGAATTAACACCAATCCTCCTAAATTATTCCATGGCATAGAAAAGGAGAGAATGTTCCAAACTCATTCTAAGAGGTTAATCTCACCCTGATATCAAAACCAAACAAAGACACATCAAGGAAAGAAAATGTCAGACGAATATCCTGATGAACGCAGATGCAAAAATTCTTAATAGAATTCTGATAAATTGCATACAAATGTATATTTTCAAAATTGTACACCAGGATCAAGGGAGGTTCATTCCAGGGCTGTAAGGTTGGTAAAACATACAGGAATCAATAAATGTGAACATTGCATCAATAGACTTACAAACAAGAATCATATGATCATCCCAAGAGATGCAGAAAAAGCATTTGATAAAATGCAGCATTTTCATGTTCAAAACAATAGAAAAACTAGGGATAGTAGGAATATACATCAACATTGTAAAAACTGTATATGCTAAACCCAAGGCTGACATCATTCTAAATGGAAAAAAATTGAAAGTATTTCCTCTAAAAACTGGAACAAGACAAAGATGCCCTCTTTCACCACTTCTATCAACATGATCCTGGAAACTCTAACCAGAGTAATTGGACAGGAAAAAAAATTAAAGAGATATATGAATAGGAAAAGAAGAACTCAAATGATCAATACTTGTTGATAACATGACTCTATATTTAGAAGACACAAAAAATTCCACCAAAACTTCTATAAATAATAAATGAATTCAGCAAAGTAGCAGGATATAAAACCAACACCCATAAATCAAACACATTCCTATCCATCAGTGATGAATCTATTGAAAGAGAAACTAGAAAAACTACCTCAGTCAAAATAGCCACAAAAAATAAAATAAAATAAAATACTTTGTAATCAATCTAATAAATTAGGTGAAAGACCCCCACAATAAAAACTACAGAACACTAAAGAAAGAAATTGAAGAAGACCTTAGAAGACGGAAAAACCTCCCATGCTTCTGGATAGGCAGAATGAAAATTGTCAAAAATGGCCATACTACCAAAAGCTTTATACAGATTTAATGCAATTGCTATTAAAATCTGAATCATGTTCTTCATAGAAATAGAAAAAGTAATCATAAAATTCATTTGGAAAAATAAGAGACCCAGAACAGCCAAAGTAATCTGTAGCAGGAGTGAACCAGGAGGCATCACAACCACAGACCTTAAACTATACTACAGAGCCATAGCAACAAAAAAATGGCAATGTTTTGGCACCATAACATATGCATAGATCAATGGTACAGAATAGGAAACACAGAGACAAACCCACATAAATAGTTATCTCATACTAGACAAAGAAAGGTGCCAAAAACATTCACTGGAGAAAAGAGCCTATCCAACAAATGGTGCTGGGAAAATTGGAAAGTCACATGTAACAAAATGAAATTAAACCCCTAACACTCTGCACAAAACTCAAAGTGCATAAAAGACTTAGGCACTAGAACAGAGACCCTACACCTTACAGAAGAAAGCATAGGCTCAAATCTTCACCATGTTGGCCTAGAATCTGACTTCCTTAACAAGACTCCTAAAGTACAAGAAGAAACACCAAGAATCAATAAATGGGAGGGGTTCAAATGAAAAAGCTTCTTCTCAGCAAAGGAAACAATCAATAACATGAACAGAGAGGGTGAAAATTTTTACCACATGCACCTTAGATAAAGCATTAATCTTCAGGATATATAAAGAACTCAAAAACTTAACACCAAAAAAATCAAATAACCCAATCAATAAATGGGCTTAAGAACTGAACAGACACTTCACAGAAGAAGAGATACAATTGACCAACAAATATATGAAAAATGTTCAACATCTCTAGCAATTAGAGAAATAAAGTCAAAACTACTCTAAGATTTCATCTCACTCCAATCAGAATGGCAATTTTCAAGAATATAAGCAACAACAAATGTTGACAAGGATGTGAGGGAAAAATTACACTCATGCATTGCTGGTGGGACTCTAAATTGGTGTAACAATTATGGAAAGCAGTATGGAGATTCCTGAGAAAACTTGGAATGGAACCACCATTTAAGCCAGCTGTCCTACTTCTCAGTATATACCCACAGAACTTAAAATCAGCATACTACAGTGACACAGTCACGTCAATATTTATAGCAGCTCAATTCACAATAACTAAAATATGGGACCAACCTAGATGCCCTTCAACAGATGAATGGATAAAGAAAATATGGTACATATACACGATGGATATTACTCAGCCTTAAAGCAGACTGAAATTATGGCATTTGCTGGTATATGGGTGGAGTAAGAGAATATCGTGCTAAGTGAAATAAGCCAATCCTCAAAAAACCAAAGGCCAAATGTTTTCTCTGATATGTGTATGCTAATTCACAATAAGAGGGTGTAGGGAAGAATAGAGTTACTTTGGATTAGGTAGAGGGCAGGGAGACTGAGGGTAGGAAGGATAGTAGAATGAATCAGACATTATTACCCTACATACATATATGACTACAGGATTGGTATGATTCTATATCATGTACAACCAGAAAAATGAAAAAGTATACTACATTTATGTATGTATCAAAGTGCATTCTACTGTCATATATAACTACTTAGAACCTATTAAAAAATTCAAAAAAAAGAGGCAAAATAATTTTTATTTTACTTTATATAAAAAGAAAATGTTTTCTAAAATAACAACATTATTAAAAGTACACTAAAATTATATTTTAAAATTTAATAAAATCTCCCCTGAGTTATAAACACAAAGCCCTTTCCATTCCATGTTAATTGGCAGAAGGTATTCACAAGGGACTTTGAATTTTTCTACCATAATGTCCCAGCCTGGTGCCACGTATACTCCTAGGGGATGAAGGACCCAGTGAGAGTGCAGATGAGATAAGTTTTCCTTTTCAGGAACCCCAACATTTTTCAAGCATGACAAAGTTTTGTGAATTTTCCTAAGGTGGGTGTGCACTCCCCTAGTCACTGGGCCCAGGCTTACCTAGGACTTTCAAACTTGACACCAAACTCCTATGGAGAGAGAGCTCAGCCTTACTGGATTCCAGCAGGAATCTGGGAATGGGAGCTGGTCACATAGTATGTACCATTATAATCAAATATTAATGATGCTGGCGATAAGGTTATTCCTTTTAAAGTTTTAAATTTTGCCATTCAATCTCTCAGTCCTTTTTTTCAGTTTTCATATATTATAGTTTTTAAAATATATTCTTTTTAAGTATACATGACAGTAGAGTTATTTTAACATGATACATAAATGGAATATAACTTTCCATTCTTCTGGTTGTACAATGTGTGGAGTTACACTGGTCATGTATTCATAAATGAACATAGAAAAGTGATGTCTGATCCATTCTACATCTCTCCTATTCCCATCCTCTCTTCCTTACCTTCTTTCCCCCTTGTCTTCTCTATTGAACTTCTATTCTTCCTGCCTCTATTGTGCCTTAACATCCACATATCAGAGAGAACGTTCGGTCTTTTTTGGGGGGGGATTGGATTATTTCACTTAGCATGATATTCTCTAACTCCACCCATATACCAGCATATGTCATAATTTCAGTCTGCTTTAAGGCTGAGTAATATCCATTGTGTATATATACCATATTTTCTTTATCCATTCATCTGTTGAAGGGCATCTAAGTTGGTCCCATATTTTAGTTATTGTGAATTGAGCTGCTATAAATATTGATGTGACTGTGTCACTATAGTATGCTGATTTTAAGTCCTGTGGGTATATACTGAGAAGTGGGATAGCTGGCTTAAATGGTGGTTCCATTCCAAGTTTTCTCAGGAATCTCCATACTGCTTTCCATAATTGTTGCACCAATTTAGAGTCCAATCAGCAATGCATGAGTGTAATTTTTCCCTCACATCCTTGTCAACATTTGTTGTTGCTTATATTCTTGAAAATTGCCATTCTGATTGGAGTGAGATGAAATCTTAGAGTAGTTTTGACTTTATTTCTCTAATTGCTAGAGATGTTGAACATTTTTTCATATATTTGTTGGTCAATTGTATCTCTTCTTCTGTGAAGTGTCTGTTCAGTTCCTTAGCCCATTTATTGATTTAGTTATTTGTTTGGTTGGGTTTTTTTGGTGTTAAGTTTTGGGTTATTTATATATTCTGGAGATTAATGTTCTGAGATGCAGGTGGCAAAGATTTTCTACCATGCTGCAGGCTCTCTTCTCATGTTCTTGATTGTTTCCTTTGTTGTGAAGAAGCTTTTTAGTTTGAATCCACTTCATTTATTGATTCTGATATTACTTCTGGCACATTAGGAGTCTAACAAGACTTAAGAAAGGAAGTCAGATCCTAGGCCCAGATGGTGAAGATTTGGGTCTATATATTTTTCTAGTGAGCATAATGTTTCTGGTCTAATTCCTAGATCCTTGATCAACTTTGAGTTGAGTTTCGTGCAGGGTGAGAGATAGAGGTTCAATTTCATTCTGTTACATGTGGATTTCCAGTTTTCCCAGCACATTTATTGAAGAAGCTATCTTTGCTCCAATGTATGTTTAGGATGCCTATGTCCAGAATGAGATAACTGTATTTATGTAAGTGTGTCTCTGTGTCTTGTATTTTGTACCATTGGTCTTCATGTGTACTTTGGTGCCAATGTCATTCTGTTTTTGTTACTATGACTCTGTAGTATAGTTTAAGGTCTGGTATTATGATGCTGCATGCTTCACTTTTCTTGCTAAGGATTGCTTTGGCTATTCTGGTCTCTTATTTTTCCCAATGATTTTCATGACTGTTTTCTATTTCTATGAAGAAAGTCATTGACATTTTAATTTGAATTGCATTAAATCTGTACAGAGCTTTTGTTACTGTGACCATTTTGACAATACTAATTCTGCCTATCCAAGAACATGGGAGGTTTTTCCACCTTCTAAGATCTTCTTCAATTTATTTAGTGTTTTGTAGTTTTCATTGTAGGGGTCTTTTACCTATTTTGTTGGATTGGTTCCCAAATATTATTTTGGAGGCTACTGTGAATTGGATAGTTTTCCTAATTTTTCTTTCAATTGATACATCACTGATGTATAGGAATGCAATTGATTTATGGGTGTTAATTTTATATCCTGTGACTTTGCTGAATTCATTTATGAGTTCTAGAAGTCTTCTGGTAGAGTTTTTGGGTCTTCTAAATATAGAATCATGTCATGTGCAAAAAGGGGTTGTTTGAGATCTTCTTTTCCTATTCTTATTCCTTTCTTTCTTTCTTTCTTCTTCCTAATTGCTCTGGCTAGAGTTTCCAGACTATATTGATAGAAATAGTGAAAGAGGGCATCTTTGTCTTGTTCCAGTTTTGAAAGGGAATGCTTTCAATTTTTCTCCATTTAGAATGATGTTGGACTTGGGTTTAGCATATATGGATTTTACATTATTGTTGTATGTTCCTACTATCCTTAGTTTTTCTAGGGTTTAAACTTGAGTTGCTATATTATGTTAAATGCTTTTTTCTGTTTCTATTGAGATGATCATGATGCTTGTCTTTAAGTCTATTCATGTGATGAATGATGTTTATTGATTTCCATATGTTCAACCAACTTTTCATCCCCGGGATTTACCTCACTTGATCTTGGTGCACTAGCTTTTAAATTTTTTTTTTGTATGTGCTTTGCCAGTATTTTATTATGAATTTTTGCATATGTGTTCATCAGGGATATTGGTTTGAAGTTTTCTTTCCTTGATGTATCTTTGTTCCGTTTTGGTATCAAGGTGATCCTAGCTTCATAGAATGAATTTGGAAGGTTTCCATCTTTTTCTATTTCATGGAATAATTTGAGGAGGATTGGTATTAATTCTTCTTTGAAAAGCTGGTAGAACTTAGCTGAGATTTTGTGTGCTCCTTGTCTGTTTTTTGTTTATAGGCTATTGATGTCATCTTCAATTTCATTGCTTGAAATTGATCTGTTTAAATTGTGTATGTCCTTTTGCTGCAATCTAGGTGTTCATATGTCTCTAGAAATCTGTTGATGTCATCAAGATTTTCTATTATACATTTTCAAAATAGTTTCTAATTATCTTCTGTATTTCAGTAGTGTTCATATTTCCTTTTTTCATCATGAAATTTAGTAATTCAAGTTTTTTCTCTTTCTTTCATTACCTTAACTAAGGTTTTATTAATTCTATCTATTTTTTCAAAGAATCAAGTTTTTATTTTATTGATTTTTTGAATTATTTTGTTTCAATTTCATTGATTGCAGCTGTAATTTAAATGATTTCTGATCTTCTACTGCTTTATTTTTCATTTTAAATTTTTTTTAAGTCTGCAAAGTACAATATGATTATTTCTTTAACATAATAATTGAATATCTAAACAAATTAATTATCTAAACATATCTTCATGAATAAAAGTGGAGGGAAAGTGAAAGAATTTCAAAACCAACCAGAAAACAATCACAAAATATATATTTAATAACTACTTTCAAACTAAAAAAAAAAAAATACCAAGAAAACAAACAAGTATTCTGTAAAACTTGCTACTCTGAATAATGTGACATTTCCCTAAGTTCTATAAACAATTGAAGTTCTAGAACATACAGAAAAAGGAAATGATGATCCAGTACAATGGAATTTTTGAAATTTCTTAAGATTTTAACAAATGATCTTGCCACTAACAAAAATGGGTAATGTGTGAATTACTCAAGTTCTAGAAGGTGAAAGAACTGACTTCAGGTAATCACTAGATAATACAGAAATGACGTTTGCTTAATTTTTAGACCCAAAATTAAAAGAAGCAAATTATCTTGTAAAAAGGAGGTTTGATAATGAGTATGAAAACAAGCATAACATTTGTAATAAATCACCATAAAAGACTAGATCACACCTGAAACATCATATTGCTACTAGAGACGTACAAGGCAGAAATCTGTTTCTAAAATATTGTTACACAGATGAGTAATGTTAGTATAAATTCCTTTTTTACATTAAAATCTGTTGCAGTGTGCTGGTGTGACCAAACCTTAGAAGATAATCCCAAAGGATAAAGTGGAACATAAGAGCAGATATTTAGATATTAGGTAAAGGCTCAATTTGATGCAATCATAAACCTTCAAGTTACTTTTATAAAGTCACTAATACCATTTTAAATAGTGTTACAATAATCTCTAAAAGTAAACCATTAATGACTAGATGTCTTTACCACGTCTGCACTGTATGGAAACACCATAAATGTAGACACATTTTAAGTAGAAGATTGACATTCTAAGTCATGCTGTTTGATTTTATAAAAAATCATAATAGAACCTCTCACTTTTAGAAGTTGTAGAGAAGCCTGTTAATTTTTAAATATACTAATTTCTGTGAGGTCTAGCAATTGAATAATTTAAACTTGAAAGTAGAACTAAAATTTTGCAAATAACCATCTGCTTTATATTACACAAAGAAATATATACGTATATACACAAAGTCAATTCCCTTCTCAGCAGACTACATCTAAACAGAAAATAGTTCACAAAGGACTATGTAGAATGTGACTGAACACTCAACAACTAGGCTAGCTAGTTGAAATCACAGTCCACTGTAATTCTGAAAGTTTCTCTAATGTGTTTCAAAAACTACAAGTATCTGATTTAAGTTTATTTAGATTCCCTATTCAGAATAAATTTTGTTATAAATTTCATATACTTAACATAAATTACTAAACATGAAAGTTAGGTTTTTCCATGTGATCTAACTTTTTGCTCTATGATCTATAAACCCCAAAATAACATTTTCTAACTATCATAAACAGTATATAACAAATTTTCTTGTGTGCCAAAGAAAGTGTTTTAATTGTTTAAAATTCCTTTACTGTTTTAACCAAACACAGTTAACAAATATAAGTTTACACTGTTAGTCCCCAGTGATCATACATGAATAACTTTTGTAACCTCAAGACACTTCACACACCAAGAGCTGTGAGTGCAATCTTCTTTTAAAAACTACACATGTTTAAAAAGAGTAAGGAGACCAATGAGCAAAAAAGTTAGTAAATGAGTAAAATATCTAAAAGTTTAAATCTATTTTAAGAAATGAAAGGTGGAAACATTATGAATTTTCTGAATCTTAACAGGACCTAAATTACTTCCCTAGTTGTGAAATTAACAAGTTTCTTGAACTATAAAATAGCATGAACATTTGATGGGTTCACTAGCATTAGTCACACTTATTTGTTCACTTAATTATCATTTGTTGAGAAAACAAATTACCAAAGTACTTTCATTTACACTTAGAATGAAATCATTTAACATCCTCTGACCAATAATTAAAGGAAATGGAGAATGTGCATGTTCAAGATCTTATGTGAACAGGAAGAGCTTACTATTTTGCCTGCCTAATATTTTAACTGATTGGATCTTTCTAAAATATAAATATCCCCAAAATAAAATTTAATGACATCATCAGACCAACTGACTGAAGACTGAATAAACGTTCAACATAAATCCATAGCACCTCAAATAATGACAAAGTCATAACATGTTTCACACAGGGATCAAGAACAAGCTGTTTCAAGAACAAATCAAAATAGTCTCAAAACATTCTCAACATTAAGTGCAAATTCAAGTACATGTAATACTTTCAAAGAGTAGGATCTGTTTTGAGATTCTCTTTGGATAAAACAAATTGCCATATAAAAACTAAGATTCTAGGAATTTTTTCCTTCCAAATAAATGATTTTGCTATGGCACCACAAAGTACATATAGAGGCTAGCTTGCAACCAGTACTCAGAACAAATCTAGAGTGAGCAAGACCAAAGGGACTACCGAACCCTTCCCTTTGATTTAAGCTCTTGTACCTACAGCTCCCATGGCAACTTTTCTCCTGCCATCTAGACCTGAGATTGTGGGCACAGTTCCAATCTATACAAAAATGGATACCAAGGGCAAAAACTGATAGGCAGGCAGATCTTTTGATTGAAGAATCACTCCATGAGAGAGGGCCAGATGAAAGCTGATAGGAAAAAAGGGCTACTGAATTAAGGAAAAGGTTTAGGAAAGAATCTCACACTTCTGAAATATAGATATTAAGTGGGAAGAAACAAAAGTATAGTTTCTGTGTTTAATTTATCTGTGATCAAGACTAGATAATCCAAATTAAACTGTATCCCTCAATTCCATTAGTTGAGATGTTTTCCTGATTAAAGATGAAAGTATACTCAAGCTTGTAATCAACTACAAAAATTACAACTACTTCAAATGGAATTTTAAATAATTTCCCCACATGGTAGTTAAATTCCTAGCAGTTCTGTTACTATCAGACAATATTCAAAAGTAGATTTTGTATGTACCTTTCTTTGAAGTCAAAGGAAGAAACTGTATCCCAACTAAGATTAAAAGGGCAAAACCAAATTATCTTGTTAAGTCTGTGAAAATAAGTTTCTATTTTTGTGCTGCAATTTACTTGAGGTTTTACTTACTCTAATTTACTAACATTTTTGTTTAAGCATGCCAACATTTAAAAAAATGGAGATTAGTTTTGATATCTAAGATAAAACTTCTAGAACCTTCACCAAGTTTTACTATTAAAACCCTTAGTATAAAAGATTTCTGTGATCCTTACAAGTAATGGAAAGCCTACTACTTTCGCTTTTTTAATTTGTATTTTTAAAAAAATATTAATGGTCAAGAATCCTACCTGTTAAAGAAAAATATAATATGATCTGGTTTCCCAAAATTGAAACATGGTTAATAAAAATAAGAAATTCTATTTACACAAAATAGTCTGAAAAATTAAAAAGAATGGTGAACCGTAGGTCCTAAAGGGAGAGAAGAACTGCATCATGAATTCCAGTTCAAATTGAAATTTTGGAAATTTTTGTCCTGTGCCCCATGCCGTTTATTAATCACTATGTTTTAAAAACAACACTTATGTTACAAAGAGGATTTATATGCATTTCTTCTTCATTCAGGTCGGCTTGGCTTTCTTCTTAGCAGGTCCTTTATGCCCTTTGGCCTTTCTTCTTACATTCCTCCTGTCTACTACAGGCACTTCCACTTCTACCTCCTCTGAGCTGCTATCCACAGCTTTTTCTGTTGATTGTGTAAATTGATCCAGTTGCTCAGAAGATGCTTCAGACTGCTCCTCTGACTGATTCTTCTGTCCTGCATTCTGTGAAAATGGCACATCTTCAAGTTCAACCTCTATCAAAGAACTCTGAGAAAGAGCAGTAGATGTTTCCTGGGACTCAGGCACCCCCTCCTCACCCTGGTCCTCAAGTGAGGAAGTTGTGTTAGGTGATAAATTATCAGACACCAGTTCTTCAGAAAATTCAGCTGTCACCGAGTTTGGAAAACCACTGTCAGATTGGTCTTCATTTGAGATATGGTCAACTTTGTCTGAACTCCCCAAATGTGCTTTCTTTCTTGAAACTGGAGACAGTTTCTCTTCAGTGTGCCCTTTGTCATCAGGTGGGCCTTGATCTATCAACATTTCTGTATCAGTTATATGTGGGGGCTTATCTGGTGCAACAACCTCAGGAGGTTTTGAGGATTCTACCACCAGTGGAACGAGATTTATAGTGTCTTCACTAGAATTAAAAGACTGCACTTTTAATTCTTCTTCTAAACCTTCACTAATGGAGTCCTCCTCTTCTGTTGTAAGCGAAGTCTTAAGAGTATCATCCATTACCTCACCATTCAAAGGCTCTAATTCAGAGTCTTTTTCATCTTGCTTTTCCAGGCGTCCCTGGGTTTCAGGTACAGGCCGGATATTTTTATCACGACTTTCATCCTCAAATTCAATCACTCTCTGCTCAGGTTCTTCTTCCAGGAATTCTTCTGAGCTCTCTGATGTGCACGTAGTAGACTCTAATTTGTTTACTGAAGCTGTCAGTGAGTCTGGGCAGTTTTCTCTTCTCCTTGAGAACCACAAAATTCAGAATCCTGAAACCGCTTTCCAGTCTTTGGCCGCTTTAGATGACTGCTTCGAGTACGAGTAGAAACAGGTGTTTTTTCATGACCTTCAGATGTGCTTGCAAAGGTCTCCTTTAGAGAATCAATAGTTAGCTGCATCTCACTGGATTGATGGTCCTCAGTTCCCACTTCATGCTCTGGAACAGCTGCAAGGCCATATTCTCCAGACACAGGTCTTTGGGCTTCATTCTGAGAAATTGCTGTAATTTTAAGTGTTTCTCTCTGTAATGCTCTGGTGACTGGTATTCGCTGGTACCAGTGTCCAACACCCTCTACTTCCCAAAGGAGTTCATGGTCTCCTGGATACTTTTCAGAGTATTGTTTGCAAGCTGTATACATAAGAGAAGACAGTGGATACCGCATCTTCTGTGAAGCAATCAACAAAGTCCTCCAGCATATGAAGCCCAAAATCTTTGCCTCTGAATTTCTTTCCTACGAACATTGTATCAAGAACTGGCAGTTGGTAACTTTGGGTAAGAAATGAGGCACATACACTTCCTGCTTAAGCCTCTCTCTAGAAGGGACAGATGTTTTCACAATATCATCAATAGCCCACCACTGATCAGCAAGGTAAAGTGCCACAGCTGTGAGTGAATCCTCAGGTGCAAAAAGCGCAAGAACTTTCTGGGTCTGATCTCCACCATAGAGAGGTACAAAGCCTGCATTTGACAACCTAATAGGAATTGTAATATTGAGAAAAGAAAAATACTCTGTATTTTCAGGGTCCCCACACCTTAAATCTGACATGTAATCTTCAGCAACAATTTCCAGTTCCTCATGACTGCAATTACTCAGCAAGTCCACAGGGAATGCCATCTTCCTCACTCTGAGAGCTGATTTTGAGTATGACCAAAATGAAGTAATTGAGTAGACTGCTACAACTATCCAAATCTCAGAAGGGTCTCAACGTGTTCAGACGCGTCCCCCGAGTCGGAGCCGCAGGAGCCCAGGCAAGGAGGCGGAGCCGCGCGAATGAATGGAGTCGCCCGCAGCGCGCTGGCGACCCCAGGCCGGTCCCTGGCCGTGCTGCCAGGGCGGGTACGGCCGCCTGCCGGTTCCTCGTCGCGGGGCGGCGCAGCCCACCGTGCCCTCCGCCAGCGTGACGCACTGGCGCCGCAGCGCCTCCAGCCCTCGCCCTTCTACTGCTTTTGGTGTTGACTTTTTCTCGTTTTTCTAGGGCTTTCAGATGTAATGTGAGGTTATTTGGTGACTTTCTATTCTTTTAATGAATGTGATCAATGAAATGAACTTTACTCTTACAAGTTCCTGCATGTGTCCCAGAGATTTTGATATGTTTTATTGTTATTCTCATTTGCTTCTAAGTGTTTTTTAATTTTTTCCCCTGATTTCTTCTGGTATCCGTTGGTCATTTAATAGCATATTATTTAATCTCCAGGTGTTACAGGAACTTCTATTTTATATTTTATTGTTGATTTCTAATGTCATTCCATTATGTTCTGATAGAATATAAAGTATTATCTGTATTTTTTTGTGTGTGTGTGTTTGGTAAGAATTGCTTTGTGGCTTAAGGTATAGTCCATTTTAAGGAAAAATCCATGTGCTGTTGAGAGGAAATTGTATTCACTCATTGATTGATGAAATATTCTTTATATGCCTAAATTAAATATTCTATATATCTAAATTGCTAATTGTATTTTTCATTTCTATATTTATTTCTTAATTTAATTTTTTGGAGGATTTATCCAGTGTTGAGAGAGGTGTGTTAAAGACACCCAGAATCACTGTGTTGTGGTCTGTTTGATTCCTGAAAATGAGAAGGGTTTGTTTGATATACATAGATGCTCAATTGTTTGGGGCATAAATATTTATGATTGGTATGTATTGATGTATAATTCTCTTAAGCAGTCTGAAATGTCCTTCCTTGTCCCTTCTGATTAACTTTGGCTTGAAGTCCACTTTATCTGATATGAGGCTAGAAACACCTGCTTATTTAAAAGATACATGTGAATGATATGTTTTTCCCATCCTTTCACCTTCAGTCTATGGACGTCTTTGCCTATGAGGTGAGTCTCTTGGAGACAGCTTATTGTTGGTTCTTGCCAGTCGACATCTTTTGATTGATGAGTTTAGGCCATTTACATTCAGGGTTATTATTGAGATATGATTTGTATTCCCATTCATTTTGATTTATTTCTGGTTTTTAATTTGCCTTAGTTTCTCCTTTGATTGACTATTCCTTTCTGTAGTTCTTCCCTTTACTGGCTTTCTTTCTTTTCTTTTTTTTTTCATTTCATCCTCATGGAATATTTTGTTGAGAACGTTCTGTAGTGCAGGCTTTCTAGTGGTGAATTGCTTTAACTTTTGTTTATCATGGAAGGTTTTTATGTCATCTTCAGATGACAAGCTATATAAGCTTCAGATTGCCAGATATAGTATACTTGGTTAGCATTCATTATCTTTCAGAGCTTGGTATATATTAGTCCAAGACCTTTTAGCTTTCTAGGGTCTGGGTTGAGAAATTGGCTACGATTTGGATTGATTTCCCTCTCAATATGTCCTGTAATTTTTCTCTGGCAACTTTTAAAATTCTATTCTTATTCTGTATGTTAGATATTTTTATAATAACATGCTTTGGTGTGTTTATGCTGTAATTTTGTTTATTTGGGGTCCTGCATGCCTCCTGTATTTGATTTTCAATTTCATTCTTTATGTAGGGAATTTTTCTGATATTATTTTATTGAAAAGATTGTGAATTCCTTTGGTTTGTATCTTTGAGTTTTCATCTATTCTGATAAAAAATATGGTCTTTTCATATTTTCCCATGTTTCTTGGAAATTCTGTTCATGGTCTCTTAACATCTTTTCTCCATGATCAACTTTATTTTCAAAATTATATATTTTGTGTTCATTTTCTAAAACTGTTTTCCAAGTTATTTATTCAATTGATGATGCTTTTCATTGAATTTTTAATATGGCTTATTGATTCCTACATTTTGAGGATTTCTGCTTGATTTTTTTTTCAGAATCTTTCTTTATTGAAGTGATCTTTCACTTCATGTATTTTCTCTCTGATTTCATTCTTCCATCATCCTTTACCTCACATATCAGCTTACCCTTATACATTCTCACTCCATCTCTGACATGGTGTTGATGGGTTCTGTTATTGAAGAATCTCAGTTTGTTCAGGGCAATTTTTTCCCTTGATTTTTCATGTTGTTTGTGTGTCTCCCCATCTAACTGTATAAATATGAGGCAGTCAAGCCTCTACTGTGGACTTATAGTGTATCTGAAGGTTTCCAGTACCTCATCATTTAGGGGGAGAAAAATAATAACAACAACCAATGCAAAAACTATACAGCATTAAACCAAATAGTTCCTGCTATGACATCTAAAATGTTAATTGTCACAATAAACAGAAATTATATGATCAGTTATTGCCTATTGTAAAAACAGTAGCTTTGCAAAAGGGTAAACAATTTCAAATAGTGTAAAGGAGAGAACAGAAGTGATATAGGGTGTGATGATTATGAAGGAGGAGGAGAGAAGGTAGAAATAAAAAATTAAAGGAAGAATGAAAGAGATAACAACAGAGATTGGCAGTTATCAGAAGAAAGAAAGAGAATCAAGGGAAAAAGATAAGTGAGAGAGAGAAAATATATAAAGTAAAAATACAAAAGTTAAAAGTATAAGTAAAAGAATACAATACAAAACTGAAATTTACTAATCAAACATCCTATTCCTCAAAATACTGATCTATGAAAAATAACTGGCTTCAAAAATGCTAGGAATAAGAAAAAATAAATATTGAATATGTATAATGGTTCACAAACCATTAAGGTCACAATTTATCAGCGAAAAGAAAAATAAAGATCTCAATGAAATGCTAAACAATTGTTTTTGTTGGAGTTCAAAAGATTCAGCTTCCCTTTTCATAAGGGACTGGAGTGTGATGCTTGCTCCACCCTCAGTTGGGGTTCCTAGAGTGATAAAGGTAATCCTGTAAGCGAAACTCCTGGAAGCAGGGTTTAGGCTTAGGTAGGCCCCAGGTCAATGATGAATGCCAATTGGTCTGGAGATTTTAAATCAGTATACCTCCAGGGCCCAACAATGACTGGTTCATGATGGAAGACTGCACCCCAGGGATCTCCCCTGGGTTCCACTCCTATAGTGGAGGAGCCAATCTTTTTTTGTTTTGTTTTGTTCTAAGTAGTTATACATGACTGTGGGGTGCCATTCATGGCCAGCAAATAAAACCAGGTTTGGTTGATCTATGAAACACAGAAATCTGACTCTCAGGAATTGGCAACTATGAGAAATTGTTCCAGATTGCCTGGACTATGTGGTTTCCGTGCAGATTGGTTCACCGCCTGTGCCAATGACCCACTGAAGCAAAATGTCTTGCTTAACTCCACCCCATCCTGTTTCTCACAGAAGCATCTGTTCCCAGTTCCCGCTTGATCTGTACCGCTATAAATAAAGAGAGCATGGCCTCCTCCATTTTGTTAGAGTCAAACCATTTAGCATGGCTAACCCTTCATGCTTCCTGATCCAAAGATAATTGTTTCCTGTTGTTTTTTCTTTTAAATAAATTTCTTAGTGATTAATTTACAGCCAGCCCATCCCTCTGATAGGAACCCTTTCTCTCGCCTGCATGGGACACGTGAGGAATCCAGAAGAGGTAGATTACAGGTGGGTGTTGGCCCTCTCTCTTGAAAGCACTCATGTGTGAACAGCTTAATGAGAGGAAGACAGAGGAGTATTGTATAGTGCGACATTAAGCATGGGGAATTCTCTCTATAGAGAGAGAGTAAAAAGAGAAATCTATTCAGCTATACTCAATAACAGTAGTCAAAATGGAAATGCAGTAAAGAGAATGCGACTTGTACAATTCTTAAAAGTGGTCACAGACTTGGTCGCTTTAAATCATACAGACTCAATTGGCGAGTCTGCCAGCCTTGACTGCCTGCAGCTCACAGTTCCGGAGCGCTACAGAGGTTGGCTGTGCAAATTAACTTGAAAGTAAAGCCTAACTTAACTGAGATAAGAGCAGTCTTTTAAAAGGCTGGGAGAAAAGACCCAATCAGGAATTCAGGGAAACTCTCCAACTTAAGAAGGGGAAATTAACTGGCAAGTTTCATAGTATAAATATGTGTGTTTCCACCACAGCTTCTGGTGCTGCAGAGACCGCATGGTTTCTGATCCTGGGCAGAGGAGATGGGAGGCAGCAGACAGGACACTCCTCTGCTGCCAGGAAAGCTCACGGAACGCCTCCTGCTCCTAGAGAGCGTGGCTGGTTCCTGCCCAGGCCACCAAGATGAGAGGAGATGGGAGGCCCCACGGTGCGGGCTACGGGAATTTAAAACACACGGTGGAACCACGTGGTCTTCCTGGGCTCCTTTCCAGCCCCTCCCCACTGCCCTGCTGCACTTGAAAGCTAGTTCTTAATCCTACAACTCAAGGAGAAAGGAAGTTGTCATCTTAGCTACAGTCCTCTCCTTCCCTGATTAACAACTCGCTGAAAAAAATTAAGAAAATAAAATAAAGTAAATATTTCTACAGGCTGAATGCGAACCAACCACCATCTGAATTCAGGACGATGGCACCTTGTCGGCTCTGTTAACAGGCTGCAATTTGCTGTTTCCACCAGCGCTTGCTTTCTTTCTCTCAAAGAGACTGTCTTAGGTTAAAGTTAAACAGGAAAAATTCTACAGTTATTACAAGACGTCCTAATTGTGCTTTTTAATGGATTAATTTTCTGCTTTATAGGGATGATTTCAAGGGTAAATAACAATCATTACGACAAAAGACAGCAACCCGAAATGTTTTTTGAGTTTTCTTTTTATTGTTGGACTTTAAACCTGCCTTGTGATTAGATCATATAAAATTCTATTAGTTATATCTTAAATTCCTAAACAGATTAAATCAAAGCTTTGATAAGTATTTGTTCATTAATGTGGAGCTCCACTTACAAATAGTTATAAAATTTTTCCTTTTGCTTATTTGACTAATTTATAAATATGTGCACACAATGGTTATATTTACATGATATCAAAATTTACTTACAGTTCAATGACCATGCTCACAATTTAAAATTAAAATAAAAAATGGATCCAAATGACTTTAATTCTCATGAACTAGCAAGATTTAATTCAGTTGGGTAAACACATAAAAATAAAGGCTTTTTTGTAATTATTAATTCACATTTTCCAACTGGTCAAATAATTAATAAAATTGCTAATGCCTATAATATTCAAAATCTATATCCATCTGCTTCTATCAATTTTCAACAGAGTAAAGATAATTAATACAGATATTTACATTTGTTTGATGTCTTGACTTTTACAATTAAGAATAAGTAAGTTAAATTAAAATAAATGGGATTAATTATCTAAATCTTTATTACAGGAGTATGTGTTGATTTATCTGGATGAAATGCAAAAAGATCATTGGGTGCTAAAATATTATCTAATAAATATAAAAATATCAGATATTCTTAACTAAAATATACTTAAATATTAGATATGTTTGTAATTTGGTAGATATAAAGAAGGTCTAAAATTCTTAAGGATAAAAAAGGGAAATAACTAGAACACTAATTTACTCTCATTTCAATAAAATAATTTCTTATGTCTGTTGAGTTTTATTAATTAGAAAAGCTAATTTAAAAGAAATTAAGATTTAGACAATTTTGATTACACAAAAACTGTGATTTTAAAATACCACCTTATATTCCAGATTTCAAATTTCTCTTTAAAAACTAAATTTAGTTAATATAAAAACATCAATGACTATGTTTTAATTATCTATGATGATTATTACTAACTTGTTATGCTAATTGTATCTTTGTTTCCCAAATTAAAAAGTCGTTAAAGTATAAGACTTTAAAAAGGACATTTTACTAATCTTATGCTCTCCAAATTAAATCTTTTTACAATAATGGTCTCTTATAAACATATAATAATAACAAATTAATTAAAATTTGAATATGTCATTTAATATTTTAGAATTAAATAAATATGTTATAAAATTTGTTACTCTCTACACTGAGAAGTAAACTTAACTACATTTCTGAAAGACAATTAAGAGACACTAGCTTATTTAAAGATTAGCAATATGAGATATAAAAATATTTTGACACCTTCTCCCAAGAGGGGATAAAAGCTGTCTTAACTTATCTGTTTTATGTTTCAGATATAATATTAAATTATGTTACTGAATTTATATTAATTCACAAAATTACATATAGAAATTTTATGAAATAATATTCAAATAATAAACTAAAATTAATTTCAAAATTAAAATACCTTACCTAAATTTTGTCAAGAGACCCACTTAAGAAAAATTAAGTACACATAAGAATCTCTTAAAGTTCTACTATCCATGAATAACTACTATTAACATTTAGTAAATAAGCTTCTAAACTGTTTTTGGAACATATGCTGAGAAATATACATATTTTATACATATAGAATCATATTGTTATTTTTAAAACTTGTAAAATTATTTTAAATTACACATAATTAATATTCTTTTACAAAATTACTTTTAATGCCAGATTTTTTATCATACAGTTTATTTATCCAAAACCCTATGTTGGACATTTAAATTATTTTTGCTACTTTAAAAAAAGTTATTAGGAATATTTATACAGCTGTATCTTTATGCATAAAAATTATTTTAGCATAAATCCCTTAAAACATCATTGCTAGGTCAATGACATGAAATTCTAAGACCTTTGAATAACTTATTGGATTGACATCCTGAAAGATATTACCAGTTCTAATACAAGTTAAATTAATTGAAGATAATAAAGCCATTACCTAGAAGACAAACAAGTTGTAAAACTGACTTTCAATATCTATCTAATGACTCCATTTTATAACTTTGTCGCTCAGCACAAGACTAGAGACAAAATCAAATCATATATTTGGTAAAAACTAGGTCTTCTTTTACTGTAATGCCTTCTTCAGCTCAACAACATTGACTTTAACAATAGGTAACTTTTATTAATTTTTCTGGCCAAAAAAAATATTTATTGAGTCACTTCTTATGGTTTGAATCTAAGTACAGTGCTAGGCCATTGTCTACAATTTAAGGCTAATGATAGTCCAGCTTATATCAACTTTTTTCTACAACTTTAGAAAACAAAAAAGGGGAAAGCAGAACCCTATATACACCCACTAAATCTTGCAAAATTATTCCAAAAATATTTTTAATTGTGATATTAAAAGTCTCATGGCTGCTGAGTGACACATGAAGCAATAGAATGCTCTAGATTTTATTATCCTATAGGGTAGAAGCTACATTTGCACATTTCCAAAGAAACCAACCCATTATCATGGAGACAACTGGAGGACCCGACACTTCAGACTGAAGGAATGACTCTACAATAAGGAGATCTTAGGTCTCCAACCACAGTGTTTGGGTGCTAGCTCTATTGAGCTGTCAGGTAAGTGGAATTCATGGGGAAACTGATTCGGCCTATTTCCCAGATCCACTTTTAGAACACCCAGCATGTGGACTGCAGAATCCATCCCAGTATCTACTAATTATACTCATATATGGGAGATTTTTTTTCTTTTAATTTATTTTTATTGTAAACAAATGAGATACATGTTGTTTCTGTTGTACATGGAGTAACACCATACCATTTGCGTAATCAAACATTTACATAGGGTAATGATGTTTGATACATTTTGTTATTTTTTCCTTTCCCCCACCCCTCCCACCCCTCTTTTCCCTCTATACAGTCCCTCCTTCCTCCATTCTTGTCCCCCTCCCTCCCACCCCTCATTATGTGTCATCATCCACTTATCAATGAGATCATTCGCCTTTTGGATTTTTGAGATTGGCTTATCTTACTTAGCATGAATTCTCCAATTTCATCCATTTGCCTGCAAATGCCATAATTTTATTATTCTTTATAGCTGAGTAATATTCCATTGTATATATATACCACAGTTTCTTTATCCATTCATCAAATGGAGGACATCTAGGTTGGTTCCACAGTCTGGCTATTGTGAATTGAGCTGCTATGAACATTGTTGTGGCTGTATCTCTGTAGTATGCTGATTTTAAGTCCTTTGGGTATAGGCCGAGGAGTGGGATAGCTGGGTCAAATGGTGGGTCCATTCCAAGTTTTCTAAGGAATCTCCACACTGCTTTCCAGAGTGGCTGCACTAACTTGCAGCCCCACCAGCAATGTATGAGTGTACCTTTTCCCCCACATCCTCTCCAACACCTATTGTTGCTTGTATTCTTGATAATCGCCATTCTAATTGGGGTGAGATGGAATCTTAGTGTAGTTTTGATTTGCATTTTTCTTATTACTAAAGATGGTGAACATTTTTTCATATGTTTGTTGATTGCTTGTAGATCTTCTTCTGTGAAGTGTCTGTTCATATCCTTAGCCCATATGTTGATTGGGTTATTTGTATTCTTCATGTAGAGTTTTTTGAGTTCTTTATATATTCTAGAAATTAGTGCTCTATCTGAAGTATGAGTGGCAAAGATATTCTCCCACTCTGTAGGCTCTCTCTTCGTATTGCTGATAGTTTCCTTTGCTGAGAGAAACCTATTTAGTTTGAATCTATCCCAGTTGTTTATTCTTGCTTTTATTTCTTGTGCTGTGGGAGTCCTGCTAAGGAAGTCTGATCCTAAGCCAACAAGTTGAAGATTTGGACCTACTTTTTCTTCTATAAGATGCAAGGTCTCTGGTCTGATTTCAAAGTCCTTGATACATTGTGAGTTGATTTTTGTGCAGGGTGAGAGATAAGGGTTTAGTTTCATTCTGTTGCATATGGATTTCCAGTTTTTCCAGCACCATTTGTTGAAGAAGCTATCTTTTCTCCATTGCATATTTTTGGCCCCTTTGTCTAGTATGAGAAAATGGTATTTATTTGGGTTTGTGTCTGTGTCCTCTATTCTGTACCATTGTCTATTTTGGTGCCAAGACCATGCTGTCTTTGTTAGTATTGCTTTGTAGTACAGTTGAAGTTCTGGTATTGCGATACCCCCTGCTTCATTCTTCCTGCTAAGTATTGTTTTTGCTATTCTGGGTTTCTTATTCTTCCAGATGAATTTCATGATTGCTTGCTCTATTTCTGTAAGGTATGTCATTGGGATTTTAATTGGAATTGCATTGAATCTGTATAGTGCTTTTGGTAGTATGGCCATTTTGACAGTATTAATTCTGCCTATCCAAGAACATGGGAGATCTTTCCATCTTCTAAGGTCTTCCTCAATTTCTCTCTTCAATGATTTGTAGTTTTCATTGTAGAGATCCTTTACCTCTTTGGTTAGATTGATGCCCAAGTATTTTATTTTTTTTGAGGCTATTGCAAATGGAGTTGTTTTCCTCATTTCCCTTTCAGCTGTTTCGTCACTTGCATATAAAAATGCTTTCGATTTATGCGTGTTGATTTTATAGCCTGCTATTTTGTGGAATTCATTGATGAGGTCTAGAAGTTTTCTGGAGGAGTTTTCTGGATTCTCTAAATATAGAATCATGTCATTCGCAAATAGTGACAGCTTAAGTTCCTCTTTTCCTATTTGTATCCCTTTAATTTCTTTAGTCTGCCTAATTGCTCTGGCTAGAGTTTCGAGGACAATGTTGAATAGAAGTGGTGAAAGAGGACATCCCTGTCTTGTTCCTGTTTTTAAAGGAAATGGTTTCAGTTTTTCTCCATTAAGAATGATGTTGGCCATGGGCTTAGCATAAATAGCCTTTACAATGTTCAGGTATGTTCCTACTGTCCCTATTTTTTTCTAGTGTTTTGATCATGAAGGGGTGTTGTATTTTGTCAAATGCTTTTTCCACGTCAATTGAAATAACCATATGATTCTTATCCTTAAGTCTATTGACATGATGGATTATGTTTATTGATTTATGGATGTTAAACCATCCTTGCATTCCAGGGATCAACCCCACTTGATCATGGTGCACAATTTTCTTAATATGCTTTTGGATACAGTTTGCCAGTATTTTGCATCTATATTCATGCCAGGATCTTTGCATCTATATTCATCAAGAATATTGGTCTAAAATTTTCTTTCCTTGATGTGTCTTTTCCTGGTTTGGGTATGAGGGTGATATTAACTTCATAGAATGAGTTTGGTAGGTTACCCTCCTTTTCTATTTCCTGGAATACTTTGAGAAGTATTGGAATGAGTTCTTCTTTGAAGGTCTTGTAGAACTCGGCTGAGAATCTGTCTGGTCCTGGGATTTTCTTGGATGGTAGGTTTTTTAATGGCTTCTTCTATTTCATTGCTTGATATTGATCTGTTTAGATTGTGTATGTCCTCCTGGTTCAGTTTGGGAGGAGGATATGTCTCTAGAAATTTGTCAATGTCTTTGGTAGATTCTATTTTGTTGGAATACAGATTTTCAAAGTTGCTTCTAATTATGTTATATATCTCAGTGGTGTCTGTCATAATATTTCCTTTTTCATCACGAATTTTAGTTATTTGAGTTTTCTCTCTCCTTCTCTTTGTTAGTGTGGCTAAGGGTTTATCTATTTTGTTTACTGTCTCAAAGAACCAACTTTTTGTTTTGTCAATTTTTTGAATTGCTTCTTTTGTTTCAATTTCATTGATTTCAGCTCTGATTTTAATTATTTCCTGTCTTCTACTACTTTTGCTGTTATTCTGCTCTTCTTTTTCTAGGGCTTTGAGCCGTAATGTTAGGTCATTTAGTTGTTGACTTTTCATTCTTTTCTGGAATGCACTCCATGCAATGAATGTTCCTCTTAGTACCACTTTTATAATGTCCCAGAGATTTTGATATGTTGAATCATCATTCTCATTGACCTCTAAGAATTTTTTTATCTCCTCCCTGATGTTTTTTGTTATCCATGTTTCATTCAATAGCATATTATTTAGTCACCAGGTGTTGGAGTAATTTCTGTTTTTTATTTTGTCATTGATTTCTACTCTCAGTCCATTATGATCTGATATAACACAAGGCAGTACTTCTATTTTTTTGCATTTCCTTAGGGATGCTTTGTGGCATAACATATGGTCTATTTTCGAGAAGGTTCCATGTGCTGCTGAGAAGAAAGTGAATCTGCTTGTTGATGGATGGAATATTCTATATATGTCTATTAAGTCTAGGATATTGATTGTGTTATTGAGTTCTATGGTTTCTTTGTTCAATTTTTGTTTGTAAGATCTATCTAGTGGTGACAGTGGTGTGTTAAAGTCACCAAGAATTATGGTGTTGTGGTCTATGTGATTCCTGAAATTGAGAAGGATTTGTTTGATGTACAGGGATACACCATTGTTGGGGCATAAATATTTACTATCATTATGTCTTCCTGATTTATGGTTCCCTTAAGCAGTATGAAATGTCCTTCTTTATCCCTTCTGACTAACTTTGGATTGAAGTCCACTTTATCTGATATAAGGATGGAAACCCCCGCTTTTTTACTGAGTCCATGTGCGTGGTAGGTTTTTTCCCATCCTTTCACCTTTAGTCTGTGGATGTCTTTTTCTATGAGATGAGTCTCTTGCAGGAGAGCATATTGTTGGATCTTTCTTTTTAATCCATTCTGCCAGTCTATGTCTTTTGATTGATGAGTTTAGGCCAGTAATGATCAGGGTTATTTTTGAGATATGATTTGTATTGCCAGTCATTTGGCTTATTTTTGGTTTTTAAGTTGACTTGGTTACTCCTTTGAGTGGTTTTTCTTTAAGGTAATTCCTCCCTTTGCTGACCTCCATTGTTGTTTTTCATTTCCTCCTCATGGAATATTTTGTTGAGAACATTCTATAGCGCAGGTTTTCTATTTGTAAATTCTTTTAACTGTTGTTTATCATGGGAGGATTTTATTTCATCTTCAAATCTGAAGGTTAGTTTTGCTGGGTATAGAATTCTTGGTTGGCAACCATGTTCTTTCAGAGCTTGAGCTATGTTGTTCCAGGTCCTTCTAGCTTTTAGAGTCTGGATTGAGAAGTCGGCTGCTATCCATATTGGTCTTCCCCTATATGTAATCTGATGCTTTTCTCTCGTAGCCTTTAAAATTCTATCTTTATTTTGAATGTTAGGCATTTTCATTATAATGTGCCTTGGTGTGGATCTGTTGTGATTTTGTGCATTTGGTATTCTGTAAGCCTCTTGTATTTGATTTTCCATTTCATTCTTCAGGTTTGGGAAATTTTCTGCTATGATTTCATTGAATAGGTTGTTCATTCCTTTGGTTTGTATCTCTGTGCCTTCCTCATTCCAATAATTCTGAAATTTGGTCTTTTCATGATGTCCCATAGTTCTTGGAGACTCTTTCCATGATTTCTTACCATCTTCTCTGTTTGGGCAACTCTGTTTTCAAGATTAAATATTTTGTCTTCATTGTCTGAGATTCTGTCTTCCAAGTGGTCTAGTCTTTTGGTGATGCTTTCCATTGAGTTTTTTATTTGGTTTATTGTTTCCTTCATTTCAAGGATTTCCATTTTTGTTTGTTTGTTTGTTTGTTTTGAGAATCTCTATCTCTTTGTTGAAATGATCTTTTGCTCCCTGCAGTTGCTCTTTCAGTTTATTGGTATTATCATTCATTGCCTGCATTTGCTCTCTTATCTCATCCTTTACTTTGCAAATCATCTTAATAATGTATAATCTGAAGTCCTTTTCTGACATTTCTTCTAACATACTGTCATTGGATTCTATTAATATAGAATCTAGATTTGTTTGGATCATTTTCTTCCCTTGTTTTTTCATGTTGTTCATGTATCTTCCCCTCTAGCAGTGCAGATCTGGGGTATTGCAGATTTTCCCCTATAGGCTTATAGTGGCCCTATATGTTTCCAAAACCCTTTCTTTAAGGGGAGATCAATATTAGCAGTGCCCAATTCAGACACTATGCAATCCTAGACCAAATAGCCCCTATGAGGACAATAACAAAATGGTCATAATAAACAGAATGAGTTAAAATATTATCTTCAATAAAACAAACAGATTTGCAATAAGGTCTGCATTTTCTCGTGGAGGACAAAGAGGATGCAGAGGCATGTAGAATGTGGCTGTTAATGGGATAAGAAAAGATTATATAGAAGTTCTAGATAATAGAAAAGTTGAGAGTATAATCAAAAGAAATTGGATGTTGGCATGCAAAAAAGGGAGAAAGAGATTCTGAGGGAACAGGTAAACAAAAGGAAAAGAAAGCAAGAACAGTAAAGAAATAAAAACTTAAATTTTTGTATAAGAGGAAAAAAGAAAATCTACAGTATAACAGTCATATAGTAATGAAACCTCCCAGTGTTCAGTAGCCTGATGCATGAGAGGTACCTGACCATGAGCTTTAAGCCTCCAGCAGGCATCTCAGAATGGGATTTGCCCCAACTAAAGATCAGAGCTAAGGCTTCTAGGATTATCCAAGATGGCCGCTCTGGCTTTGAAATGTGTTGGCAAATGGGGAGCTTCAGCTCAGGGTGTGGATGTGTTCAGCTGGAGGTCCTGGAGGTGGGATGCGGTTGGTGTGGCAGGGGTCCTGGAGGTCAGGTGTGTTTGGTGTGGTTGTGAGATCCTGGAGGCTGGGTGCAATCATTTGGTCTGGGGTCCCCGTGATAGGATGCAGTCAGTTGGTCTGGGGGTCCTTGCAGCAGGGAGCAGTCAGTGAATGTGAGGACCCCAGAGGCAGGGAGTGATCGGTCAGGTTGAGGGATCCTGGAGACAGGGCTCAAGTCAGTCTGGCCAGGGGTCCTACGGGGCCTGGCTGTTGTCTCAAAATGGTGGCAGCCTCGTGTAATCAAACCTGCAGGTACTGTAACAGTGAACTTCCAGGCAACAGCAGGCAACAGGTGCTCCACTGGAGGTCGGCGATCAGTTTGCTGACTATTGTCGGACGATGGGGAGGTGAACCTCGTGCGTTGGGTGATGGATAGGTGTAAGGCAGGCAATGAACCGGGCAGAGGCAGGCAAATGGTGGATAATAGGTGCCTGACAGTGAGCAATCTGCACTCAAAAAAGGCGTCACTATGCTGGCAGACTGCAGGTCATCACAGCAGACTAATTGGGTAAACACCAGGGAATTGATAAGCAGCAAAAACTGCCTCACCAAGAAACAGATATCCTCTGCTTGAAACTGGAGTTACAGAGCAACAAGGAATGCAGCCTCCCTCTAGTCTGCCATCTTGGATCCCCCCTATATGGGAGATTTTACAGATAAACATATTACATCGATTCATGCTCCTGGATTTAATTATACTGGCTACAGTGGGAAGTTACCTATATGCTGGTCCCATGATAAATAGGTGGTTAGTAAAAGGTAACTTTTGAAGAAAAGACAGTACAACAAGTACCTAGGCCAGCCAATCATACTGTCCCTTGAAACATAGGATTGTACATTCAAACCATTATTAAGATGGGACTTTCCCATAACAAGCCAGTCCTTTACATGGAATATCCACCAATATCTTTCTGCATTAATTGTTCATTAATAGAATTCGGCACCTTCCCTAAATGGATAGAATGTGCAAATGTCTTGCCAGTGCAATTTCACATCTCTAAAAGTGGTGGATGTATTTTGGACTGATCTTCAAAAGTTGATGAAAGACAGTTACATCAGAAAGTCGCTTCCTCCAGGAAGTCCACAGCCAGGAAGGCTTTTCACAGCAGTGCAGTCACTAAACGTGTTTCACTTCCACTTCTTGAAAAGAACTTGCAGGCAGCCATGTTTAATCTGAATTTTTAATACAATGGAAGATCTGAGAAACTAGGGAAATTGTTGAGTTATTTAAAAGTATTTTTGGAATGCAAAATAAGATTAGATATACAATCATTCTGATTTTTTAAACTCCATGTGATTTAGACTACTCCCTATAGTTTAGGTATTACTTTGCACTACTAGTAACAATGTAAGGAAGACCAAATTAGAACCCAACAAACTGATTGATGTTATACTAGAAATATGAGTAATTCACATTTGCATTCTGACAGTTACTTCTTATTTGATGATAATTTGGGTCCTATATATGTTAATGTATTCTTTCAGACTTCTCTCTGTTCCCACATTCACTATATCTAGGGGCACAGTTAATTCTGTCAAGATGCTGTGGCCCCTGGAAGTTAAGTATTGATAAAATGATTGAGATCACATTAAATGCTTTAACAGTTACTGTTACAAATATCAGTAATGAACTTTCTTCTCTCCAATTTAAACAAAGGCTTAAAGGCCATGATGACTGTAAGCATGTCTGTGTCACTGCAGCCAAATGTCATACTTCCCAGTGGGACTGGGAGATAATTAAGAATCATCTAATGGACACTTGATATAGTAATAATAATAGCCTGGATCTCATTACATCATCACATCCAGAATATTCAGAAAAACAAGACTGATCTCATACACGCTGCATCTCTAGCTGATCAAATACTTCATGAATTGAATGGTTTCAATCCATAAAATATGTTGAAACACTCGACATGATATATTATTGGAATGATACGTTTGCTACTAATTCTTTTTGTATCATAATAGGTTGCCATACCCTCAGAGCCAAGATCCAGGACCGCAAAGTAGCTGCCCATCATTTTCATTTAAGAGAAATAGGGAGGAGATGTGGGGTGCCATCCATAGGCAGCAAATGAAACCAGGCCTGGTTGTTCTATGAGACACGGAAAACTGGCTCTCAGGAATTGGCACCTATGAGAAATTGTTCCAGATTGCCTGGAATATGTGGTTTCCATGCAGATTGGTTTCGCTGCCAGAATTTGCAGGCCCTAGACGTGCCAATGACCCGCTAAAACAAAATGGCTTGCTGAACTCCACCCCATCCTGTTTCTTACAGAAGAAGCTCCTCCCAGTCCCCCTTTGATCTGTACCACTGTAAATAAAGAGAGCATGGCTCCTGCATTTTGTTAGAGCCAGACTATTTAGCATAGCTCAACCCATCATGCCCCCTGATCCAAAGATAATTGTCTCCTGTTGTTGTTGCTGTTAAACAAGTTTCTTAGCCATTAATTTACAGCCATCCCATCCCTCCAACAGGAACTCTTTCCCTTGCCCATGTGGGACGTGGGATGAGACATGACAGTGGAATGCACTTTGATACATCATATATAATGGAGTATAATTTCTCATTCTTCTGGTTGTACATGATATAGAATACCACCTATCATATAGTTATATATGTACATGGGGTAATAATGTCTAATTCATTCTCCTATTCTTCCTACCCCCGTACTCCCTCCCCTCCCTTCACTCCCCTCTACCTAAAGTAACTCTATTCTTCCCTAGATGCCATTGTGAATTAGCATCCACATATCAGAGAAAACATTCAGCTTTTAGTTTTTTGGAATTGGCTTATTTCACTTAGCATGATAATCTCCAGCTCCATCCATTTACTAGTGAATGCCATAATTTCATTCTTTTTAAAGCTGAGTAATATTTCATCATATATAAATATATACCACGTTTTTTATCCACTCATGTGTTAAAGGGCACCAGGTTGGTTCCATAGTTTGACTTTTGTGATTTGAGCACCTGGATCACTTAATATGCTGATTTTAAGTCCTTTGGCTATAAACCAAGAAGTGGGGTAGATGGATCAAACAGTGGTTCCATTCCACGTTTTCTGAGGAATTGGGGAGTCAATTCTTGGTTCACTCTGTCACCTTGCTGAGAAGGTGCTTTCTTGATTTCATGCCATCAAGTAGCCAGGAAAGTGACCTCTATTCTGCCATCTTGAAACTAACTACTTCAGAGAAGTCTTGCACAAGATGGGAATTGGAGAGAGGAGTCTTCTGACAGTTCCTCCCAAGACTGTCTGCCTTCTGAAGTTGGTGTGGCACTCCTTGCCAGACCAGAAGTTCCCCTCCTCTCCCCTTTCCGTGTCTTAGGATTTCCTCCTTCATCTAGCACAGCCTTAAAAGGGAGGCAGCAGGATTCTCCCCATTTTCAGATTTTTGTGGGAGAGAAGCCTGCTGCCAAAGTCAGGGCATGGTGCTGGTAAGTGAGAAAGCCAAGGTCACTCAGTCATTGGTAGAGCATTGCCTCAACCTGGCCCTTCCTCTGTGGGCTCAGTGGAAGCCCACATGCTCTCATTTTAGTTTAAAACCAATCAATTGCACCCCTATAATCTGAGCAAAGGTATGATTTGGATTTTTTCTTGTTGTTAAAAACTTTATTTTTTAAGCAGTTTCAGTTTTGCAGCAAAATGGAGCAGAAGGTACAGAGATATCCCACCTGGCCTGCTGCCACGTATAGACCTGCGTCATCCGTACTCACTCCAGAGTGGCACGTTTGTAGGACTGGTGCGCTTTCATCACCCAAGTTCTTCACTGGCATTAGGATTCACTCTTGTGATGCACTTTCTGTGGGTTTAGGCCAATTTCTAACAGCAGCTATGCACCATGATGCTCTCATACAGAGAGGCCTCACATTCCCCGAACCCTCTGTTCCCTGCTCTGTCCCCCGGGCCACGGACCTGCACTGCCTCCACAGCACCGTGTCTCCCACAGTGCCGTGTGGTTGGAGGTTCACAGAGTTGGCATCTTTCACGTAGGAATATGCACCTAAGATTCCTCCAGGTCTTTCCTAGCATGATGACTCTTTGGCATGTGTGTGCTTTGTCCTGAGTCACATCCCATCATCTGGACATACCAGTTTTTTTAAATTTATTTGCCTCCTGGCAGACAACTTGACTGCTCCCAAGTTTTGTAAATTATGAATAAGTCCTCACAAATATCTGTGTTCAAATTTTTCTGTGACCCTAAGACTTCAGCCACCTGGAGACTTCAGCTCAGGGGTCCTAGGCAGGAAGAGGCTGAGTCCTAGGCAGGAAGAGGCTGAGTTTTGTGAGAAACTGCTGGATGTCATCCCAGGGGGTGGCACCATCTTGCATTTGACAATCAGTGAATGGGTGGTCCTGCCGCTCGGTCTGCTCCCTGAAGTCGATGCTGTCAGTGGCCTGACATGATGGTTCCGTTAGGTGTGCAGTGCTGGGTTGCTGTTTTATCTGAATTTCTCAAAGGGCATATGCTGGGCTCTGGGCTTTCAGACACTTAGGTGCCATCTGTGTATCTTTTTTGGTGAGATATCCTTCAAAGACTGTGCCTCGTTTTTAAATCAGATCGTTTTCTTATTGTCGAATCATAAGCATTCTTTGTATATTTTGGATAATAGTTCTTTCTCAGATATGTGTTTTGCAAATATTTTCTCCCATTCTATGGCTTGTCATTTTATTATCGTGATAGTGACCTTCATGGAACAGGGTTTAATTTAATAAAGTCCCAAATGCCATCATGTACTGGGAGGATAATGTCTTTCGTGCTTTATCTAAAGGGTCTTTATTGAACACGAGGTCATCTAGCCTTTTGCCCACACTATCTTCTGGACCTTCCATAGTCTTTTTATTTTACATTTAGGTCTGTCATCTATTTGGAATTGACTTTTGTGGAAGCTATAAGGTGTCTCTAGATTCCATTTGCTGGAGTTCCAGCACTACTTGCTAGAAAGACTCTTCTCCATCTGACTGCTATGCCCCTGCGTCACACGTCAGTTGCTCTATTTACACTGGTTTATTTCTGAGTTCTCTATTCTGTTCCTTTGATCTATGTGTCTACTCCCTCTCTAACCCACTCTGGATGATTATTGAAGCTTTGCCATAAATCTAGAAGGTGGGTAGTGTCAATCCTTGACTTTGTTCCTAAATATTGTGTTGGGTGTTCCTAGTCCCCTGCCTCTCCATAAAAACTTTCAAACCAGTTTGTTGATGTGTATAAGACAATCAGCTGGGATTTGGACTCAGATGCATTCAGTCTATTGTTCAAATTAGGGATAACTGACATCCCAACACTACTCAGTCCTTCTACCCATGAAGAGGAAATCTCTCTCCCATTTGTTTAGTTTCTGTTTGAATTCTTTCATCAGAGTGTGTAGTTTGCCTCATACAGACCCTCTACATATTTTCTCAGATATAATAGGATTGTTTTTAACTTCAGGTTCTACTTGTTCATTTCTGGTTTATAAAAAAAGTGATCAACTTCTGTATATTAACCTGTAACCTTACTTGTGATGACTTATGAGTTCCAGAATCTTTTTGCAGTTTCTCTCAAATATTCTACATACACTGTCATGGCCTTGGAGAACAAAGATAGCTTTGTTTGTTTCTCCCCTCAGAGTACCTTCTATTTCCTTTCCTTGTCATATGGCATTAGCTAGAATTTCCAGTACTATGTTGAAAAGGAGTGATGAGAGGGAACATATTTGCCTTGTTCCTGATCTTAAGGGGTAAGATTAGTTTCTTGCCATTAACTAGGATGTTAGTTCTAAGTCTCTGCAGATATTCTGTGTCAAGTCAAGGAAGTTCCCATTGACTCATAAAGTACTAAGAGGTAGTCTTTCTCATCAGGAATGAGTATTTTCCTTTGTCAAATGCTCTTTCTGAATCCATTGCTATAATTGTGCAGATTTTTCTTCTTTACTCTGGGGATGTGAAGGGTCACATTAGTTGAGGTTTATATGTTGAACCAGTCTTGCTTACCTAGGATAAATCCCACTTGGTTGGGGTGTATAATTCCTCTGTTTCTTATCTTTAAAAAGCTTATCTCTATGAATTTCTCTATTAGTATTGCTTTTGGTTCATCCCATAAAATTTTTAAAGTTCTGATTTTGTCTAATTTGTATTCGTTATAAATGAAACTCAACGTCTTTCATGTGATTAAGGACCATTTGCCTTTCTTTTTCTATGAATTCTGTTAATATTTTTGCATGGATTTTATGATTTGGATTTTGCTTCATTTTTCTCAAATTTTAGATATTTTCTATGTATAACGGAAACACAATTTGCTTGATTTGGATATGAGGTGCTCCCCAAAAGCTTGTGGGTGAGACAATGCAAGGAAGTTTAGAGGTTAAGTGATTGCTTTACGAGAGCCTCAACTTAATCATTGTGTTCGTCCTCTTCAATGGATTAACCGCACCTAATCATTGTGTTCGTCCTCTTCAATGGATTAACCGGGTGGTTACTCCGGATGCGTGGGGAGAGACTAGAGCAGATGGGTCACTTGGGACCTGCCTTGGGGTATATACCCTGGGCTTGGTGACTCTGCTTCCTCACTGTTGTGTCCTGAACTGCTTTTCTCTCTCACAGCTTCCCACTGTGAATTCTGTCTCACCTCAGGCCCAGAGCCATGGAGTTCACCACCTGGAACTGCAACCTCTGAGACTCTAAGGCCCAAATAAACTTTCTCTTTTAAAATTGTTTTTCCTCAGGTCTTTTGGTCACAGAGTGAAAAAGCTGATTAAACAGTATTTTTTTCAGATTCATTCATGTTGGATATAAGATTTTGGTCATGTTTACTGCTGATTGCTTTTGGACAGGGCAAAATGGTTGTTTGCTAACTGATGGAAATACAAGTTGCTTCAAATCTGGGGTTATTATGATGCTAAATATGAGTAAGTCATATAAATTTTTGTGTGTGTTCACTTCTCTTGGGCAACTAAGGGTAGGATTACACAGTTGATTCATGTAGGTTGAACTGTATAAGGACCTGCCATGCAGTTTGCAAAGAGAATGCATCAGACTGGCAATGGAGTGATTATTTAAAAGAATATAAATATAAATATTTCAATATTGTAAGCTTTGATTTCCAATAGAGTTTATCTATTGGTATATCAAACCATCCATCCATCAATAGAGCCAAAGATTCTTCAACCCTCAGTGTTTTATAAACCAAAGATTCTTCAACCCTCAATGTTTTAACTATAAAGGATCTCAAAACAAAAACTGAGGATTGCTGTTTTGGATGATTTTGAGGGGAAGGTGTCTGTTTTCTAGTGGCCACAAGGGGGACTACTTGCTTCCCTGTTTAACATGAGCAAAGTTAATTCTGTAGGACATAAAGGCTGACAGACCCCAGAACACAGTAGAGACACAGGTCAAAAAAGCTATTGGAGATTATGAACTTCAGGACCATGGACCTTCCCACAGTGCATTAGCACAGATGTAGCAGGAGTTTAGTCACCAGCCAGTAACTGTTCTTGTGGATATTGTGACTATTTTATGTTTTGTATACACAAAGCCCCAAACACCATGTCCTTCTCTTCCAAAATCCAGCCCCTATGTTCCTGTTGCATCTAAAAGTACAAATTCTGGATAGACTGAGTCACACAATTCTGTAGTGATCAGGCAAAAGCAAACTAATTGCTCTGTAGAAACACACCTCATTCACATGGAAGCAGGTCACCAGTTGAATCTGGGGCACTGCCCAAGAATCAGCCCAGGATTGGGTTCAGTAGGGGCCACACCCCAGACCTGCCCCTGACAGGTTGCAGCTGGATGCAGTGCTGCTGGGAAGCTGGTACTCTGGGACCTCCCTGCTCAGCTGTGGGCTCCGCATATGGACAGAGAGGGCCCCCTTCACCATGGGCTGCCAACAGAGGGGAGTGGGAGAAGCAGGGAGACCTTGGCACAGCCAGGAAGTGGAGCCAACTGGTCACCACAGGCAGCTCCCTGAGGGGCCGCTCTTCCTCCTTTCCTCTCAGAGAGAGCTGTAGGGCTCAGGCACACCCAGCCCCTCAGGGGATAAAGTGAATGAAGTGGATAAAGAGAAGCTGGGCATGAAACAGATCCAGGCAAGGCAGGACCATGCAACACCCACTGGTCTTGCGTTGGCCTCGGTGTGGACACACACGCAGGCTCCCAGCTCATGGGTCAGTCCCAGGGTCACTCACCCAACACCAGGGTCACTGGGGGACCCAGGGTGAAATGAAGGGGGGTAGCAAACCTGAACATTTGCTCACCTGAAAGATGTAAAAATGTGAGGTGCCAATTTCATTTTTACACCAGCCTCTCTGTGCACGCAGTAAACTAGGAATCACTAAGAAACAAATCTGCTGTAAAGTTTCCAAGACTTTTGAGATTAGGCAAGTTTCGCTGGAAGGCTCCCCTGCGCCCTCTGCTGGGCACCAGGCACATTTGTTCTACCTGGTGCTGATCCAGGTTTGCCCAGCTCGGTCGCAGTCCCAGAAGCCGCCACTAGAGGGAACCCGGCTCGCCTCCAGACAACGCCTCTGCAAGAGAAGCTCACAGGTAGAGATCCACACCTGCTTGCTGGGAGTGTCCCAGTCTCCCAAAGGGAAGTCTGGGAAAGAAGCAGTGTGCCCTCCCAAGCTCCATGCAGGTGCTCGACATTCACCCAGTCTTGTGAAGTCTGTCCACGCATTGCCCCCTTGTTAAGGAACCTGAGACTAAACCTCAGACCTGGCATGCAGCCCCCTGTGAATTATTCAGGGTGTCCTTCCTCCAGAAAGGACTTCACAAAGAGTTCCCCAAACTCAGCCACATCCTCACACCCCATGACATGACCAGAAATCCTAATGTCACTTAAAATCAGGTGGTTCAACAGCTTCTGGGTGGCCTCACACACGCTTCCTGGCAGAGGGTCTGTTGAATCCCACGTGCACACAGGCCCGCCTGCTGCGGGCTGCCTGTCTCCACACGGCCCTCTGGCTCTCAGAGGGTGCCCAGTCCTCGAGGCTTGTTTGCTTCTCTGTTAGTGTTTCTCCTTGTTTAATGTTTGGCAAACCATATTTGTTGAAGCAGTTGGATCTGCATATTGCAGGGACCCCAGGTGTGGCTCAACTTCCCCTGTACCTGTGCTCCTGGGACCCGCTGTGGACTCCTGCTGTCCCCACAGAGGCTGGAGCACAGGTCTGTCACTCTCTGGCCCACTTCATCTTGGTGGAGTCTGGGCCTTCAACATGAGGTCCCGGGTCCCCTCCCCGTGTGGTGTGAGCAGCCAGTCAGGAGCATGGGCGAGACGCCCCTCTTCCCCATTCCACTGGAAAAGGACAGCATTCCCATATGTCTGTCCCTGGGAACCTGTTGGCTGGGATTTGCCTGTAGGGGAACAGTCATGCCTCTTCCTCGTGGACCGCGTCCTGCCCTGGAGTGCGGGCTGCATAGGAACGGCAGGATTGGTGCTTCACTCACCCACATCACTCTCCATGACACAGAGGTGGCCCCCCAGCACTTTGGGATCTGTTCGATTGATGATGTGACTGTGGGAGGACTGAGCCCAGCACCCTGCCTGTGCCAGGCCAGCATCTAACACTGAGCTCTGCACAGAGCCTGGTCTGGGGCCTGTCAAGGCTCCACTGTGATCTCTTGCAAACAGTAGGACCCTGAGGAGCCCCATGTGCATCAGTGAAGCCCGACATCATTCTTGGGTGGTCCGTGGTGGCCGGGCAGGGGAGGCGCCCGCGTGCTCCTGGCCCTGAGCATGCACCAGGCTCCTGGGGCTCCCCACCTCCTGGGGAGGAGAGCAGATCCGGCTCAGCTCTGCGTTCCTGCACAAGGGGCACAGCCTTTGTCCCAGGGCCCTGGTCCTGAGCAGGGAGCTGAGGGTGGGCTGGAGTGTGGGGTCCCTGGCACAGGACTGACTCCACAGTGGTCCTGAGTCCCAGCAGCAGCCTGAGCTTGGCAGTGGGGGAGAAGGCTGAGGCACAGCCGTGAGGAGAGTCAGGAGGTGCGGACCCTCCTGGGGCCTGGCACCTGAAACGCCCCTGCCCTGGCCTTCCCCCTCTGCCCTGCAGCCCACCACAGGCCGGGTCTTCCTGGGACACTGCAGGCCCAGCTCCATGGAGTGCCACTTCTGTAAGTCCACCCTCTCCCCGCCGTGTCCCCGGCGGTGCTCAGTGACCCATGACATGGTGCCCTCCTCGGCTCACTCAGGGACACCACAGGAGCACCTCAGGCCCCTTTCCTGGAGCCAGGCGCCTCAGGGTCCCACTGCCACCCATTAGAGGGGCCTGGAGACAGGATGGGAACTCTGTCCCCAGTGTCCCACAGCTTCGTCCCTGCATCTTTACACTGCTGCCTGGTGGCCCTGGACAGCCCCCTGTGGAGGAGGAGCGTCCAACCTGGAAGAGGCAGCTGCCCAGCAGTCACAGGCTTCAGAGCTGGGCCAAGGCCTAGGGCCGCCTCCTGCCCCGGCGAGGCCCCCTGGTGGTGAACTGAAGAATCACAGGGGGACTTGGACCTGCCAGCAAGGCCACAGGGAGGACACTGCGGGTCCTGCAGCAGTGGAGCCTGTCCATGCAGGGCCCATAGACACTTCCACACCGCAGAGCGTCCGGTCTTGCCTTGGCTGGAAGGTGGGAGTGGGGAGCTCAGCCCTGACTGACCTGAGCCAAGTGGACGTCCTGAGGCAACGCCTGGGGTTTAGAGTGGAGAGGCTTCAGTAACCCCTGCGACCCTGCTCAGCTCTCCTTGGTGGCAGGCTGGCCTGCGGGGGAAGGAGAGGTGAGCCAGCAGGGTGTGCCCGCCTGGCCGGCCCGGGTCACCACTGCCCTGGGCCCTTGGCTGGCTCTCTCCTGCCCATCCGCTGCACACGCGCATCTCCACGCCGCCATGTCTGTGTGTGTGATCCTGAGGGAGCCTCCTGGGACGAGATGGGCGACAACATGGGAGGAAAGCAGAACATAGAAGGAAGAGCTCTCTGGCTCAGGACGCACTTGGCACCAGCCAGGCCCTGGGCTGGGGAGGCTGCAGGTCCCTTCTCGCCCCCAGAGGGACAGAATGACATGGCTTGCTGCCCTGTGCTCTGCAGAGGAGGCTTTGAGCCCCAGCCAGTGTATGGATGGCCGCCCTGCCCCAGGGTCAGGGGCACTAGGCACAGAGTGGACATGACTGGTGGCCTCCAGGCGGGCTCTGCTCCCTCCCTCCCGGGCCCCTCCTGCTCCACTGCCAGGAGAGGGGTCCAAACCTCAGGGGCAAGAGGGCCTGCCCTGACCACAGGGAGGAACTGACCACGGAGCAAGGTCAGTGTGTGTAGGACTCCACCCCAGTGCAGACCTCCTGGCATTTCCTCCGGTGCCACCTAGAAACCTCTGTGTGGTCAGCACTCTGCCCTCAGGCTGTCCACCCCTGGGTGCTCCTGCCCCCTCTGGCCTCTCTGCTGCTGTGGCTGTCACTCGGCTCCCAGTCCCTCCTGTGGTCAGCCGGCCTCAGCTGCGTCTGTCATTGTCAGAGTGCCCATGCCTGACCCTGCCCAGCAGACACAAGTGCCCAGAGCAAGTCTCAGACCCAACATGGGCTTTGTCAGCTGGGGTCCAGTCCGTGAAGGCCAGGCCCTGAGCCTCCGACTCCCTTCAGCACAAGCCACTCCAGGCTCCTGCTGGCACATTCCAGGGGAAAATCTTACCTTCCCTGGATCTGAGGGATGCAGTTCAATATTCTTATGCTAAAATGAGATGGAGAGATTGAGAAGATGCAAGAGGGACCGAGGAAGAGGGAGATACTAATCCTCAGCGTGAACCAGAGCAGGAGCTGGAGGATAAATTCGTAGCAGAAGTGACGAGGGTGTGATGTGCTGTCAGTGGACTGGACACAGCCACGGACAGAAGCTCTGAGCCTGGGGAGTCTCTACAGAAGCCACCAGAGAGAGCAGAGGGACGCAGGGCCGAAACACCTCAGAACAGGGCCTCCAGGAACTCTGGCTCCTAGTCAGTGTGGCCTGCTCATGCTGGGATGCTCCAAGGAGAAGAAACCCTTGAAATAGTAAGAAGTGGGACTGTCCCTGGAATTAGCCTCTAAAGCAGAGGAAGCTCAGAACAGCAGACATCAACACTCAACAGACCAGAGCAGCTACAGGCGGCCCGTCGTTTCCACACCACAGAATGGGGGACCCTGAGAACCCTGAAGTGAGCCAGAGGACATACCCCCTTCCCTGGGGAGGATCTGCCCTGGTCTCTCCTCAGAAGCCATGCCAGCTGGAGGGAGAGGTGAAGACAGACCTGTGCAGAAGGAGCCTGTGCCCTTGGGCCCGTGCCCTTGGGTCCATGAGTCTGCCTGCCTGTCCAGCACACACTGTGGCGCCTCCCTCAGCACCTGCTCTGCACCCGGTGCGGCCACTGCTAAGGCCAGTGCAACTCTGCCCCGTTGCCAGCGTCGTGGCAGTCTGGGATGCCTGAGTGCCACCCCACAGCTGCCCACCTCCCAGCTCCTGATGAGCCCACCAGCACCAGCGCAGCAGCGGGCCACACTCTTTGGAGCAGGGGTCCCTCTGCACCCTGGACCCTGAGCCACTGTGTCCACGCTCCAGGCCCAGCTCTGTGGCCCTCCACAGGCACCACCCTCTGGACTCCACTGCCTCCCCTATCTCAGATGCACCTGGGACCCCAACCCCTGGACCAACTGGTGTCCCCTCGACCATGACTTCTCCAGAGGGAGAAAAACAGATTCAGGGGTCCCAGCAGCCGTATCACCACAGTCCCCACTCCCCATACCGCATCTGTGGACACTCACAGCATGGCTACTGAGAACGCCTGAGGTCTTTGCTGTGCCAGCTCCCTCTGCCAGCCCACAGAGCGGACAGCACCAAGCCCCAATGCAGTGGTGACCACTGTGCCCAGTCAGCACCTCGCATCCCACTTCAGAAGCTGGAGCCGTTCCCTAAGTCTGGAAGGAGTGCTTGCCCCACGAAGGGTGCAGACGTCAACTCAGCAACAGACAGAAAGACGGAGGCAACGGCATCACAGTGACGTGTCACAGCGGGGGACCTATCAACCGCCTGACAATGAACACTCGGTGTCTTACTCCACACAGCCTCTGATGGGACACACGCGGTGAGATGTTATTTAGCCTTAAAAAACAAAAATACCCTGCAATCCAGACAAAAGTGGAAGACGGTATGCTAATTGAAATAAGCCAGTTACAGCAAGGCAAACGCTGCACGATCTCACTTACATTTGGAATCTAAACTCACAGAAGCAAAGACCAGAATATGGGTTGCCAGGGGCCAGGGTGCAAGCGTGCGGTGCTTCAGCTGAATGAGGAAATGGTTTCTGGAGTTCAGTTGTGCCGCCTGGTGACTCTAACTAAAAAATGTCCCGATGCCACGGGACTCCCGGCACCTGTGGATGACGTCCACACCTCATCTCCCATAACACGTTCACGGAGATCGACCAACCACATTCTGGGCTGCAAAACTTTATGTATCCAGAATTAGAAATTACAGGTGTCTGCTCTCAGGCCACACAAAATTTAACTGGAATTTGAAAAGAGAAAGATAATTGGTATATACAAAATGTATGCAGACGAAATGACACGCTTCTAAATAACACAGCGTCAAAAGTTAAATCTCAAGAAAAATTAATAAAATCCCAAGATACACCAAATGAAAATCACAACACACCCTACAAAGTTTGTGGGGTACCAGAAATAAAATAGGGGCCATCCATGGACATTGAAAGGGTAGTAAAGAAATGTTAGGAACAGCTCCCTACCCACAAACATATGAGCTCGAGGAAATGGGCCATTTCCTGACAGACACCACTTGCCAAGCCTCACACCAGAATACATAGTTGAAACAGGCTATCTACAAAGGAAACTGAACCAATGATAAATAGTCTTCCCAAACCGAAAGCACCAGGCCCACACAGGCTCATAGGTGAATTCTACCAAACATTTAAGGATGAAATTTTACCAATTCTCTGTGACCTCTTTCAGAAAAAGGAATCCTCCTAACCCATTCAAAGGTGTTCAACAAAACCAAAAAGGGTGTTGTGAGAAAACTACAGACCACGATCTTGAGGACATAACTGTAAAAATCTTCAACAAATATTAGCAGATGGAATCTGATGGTGCACAGGGAGGATTATGCACCAGGACCAAGTGGGGTTTGCCCCCCGTATGCATGACTGGCTTGATATCAGAAAATCAATTAACATAATAATTACACATACAGGCCAAAAGAGGAAAACCACACAATCATGTCAGCAGATGCAGAAAAAGCAAGGGACAAACTTGATGTCCATCATGATAAAAACAGAAACAAAAACAACTCTCAGTGAACCAGGGATAGAGGGGAACTTCCTCAACTGGCTAAACCACACCTCCAAGACAGCTCGCAACACACTCAACAGAGAGAAATTTAACAACTTCCCCACCAGGATCAGGAGCAAGGTGAGGCCGTCCCCTGTCCCGACCCCTGTCAACATGCTGCTTGGTATAGATTAGGCAATGGCCTAGGAAAGGGGAGCTCTACTGATGGTAAGGGAGAGATGAAGCTGTCCGGGACGCCGTGATTGTCCTGCAGGAAATCCCAAGGACACAACTAAAAAATGAGATGCTCTGAAGGGATGGTACCAAGGCTGCTGGGACGGGGTGGACAGACAGACAGCAGACGGCAGCCACTTTCCGGCTCACCAGCAATGCATGGGTGGAGTCTGAGATTAAAACTGAAAGCGACTTATGTCAACACCCTAAAATGAAATACACAGGCGCACATCTGCAGGAACCCCGCATCAGACACTTCCCCTGCTTAAAAACAAGTCGTGGGAAGGACAGTGAATTGTCCCACCGCGTGGGTAGTGAGCATTCCTGCTCCAGAGCACAAGAGCCAGATGTTCAGAGCAACTGGTTACCAGTCTTGATCTGAAATACCATACCCACCTGTTTCTACCTCTCTTGAGTCACTTGGCACTTCTAGAACAATTTAAAATTTGTTCCAGATTCAGTAAAAAGCAGCATTATTAGAAGCTCAATGTTTGAAAGTCACATTTCTCTAGGAATATAACTGTCAGATCTTCCTAGCCCTCTGCACCACGCGCTGCTGCCTCTCCTCTCGTGCCAGCGAGTCTGAGCTCTCAATTCCCCCGTCTCCCCTGATGCACTGACAGGTTCTCTGTCAGCATGTGTGAACGGGTGACTGTTCACTGGGAAATTAAGAAAGAAATGTCACAATATTTTACCAGTGCATTTCAGTTGGTGTGAATGTGTTAGATGAAAAATATATATATAATTAACACTTTTCTAAATGGAGCATTTTAGGAAATCCCACCATCTCTGGGATTTGATGCGCTCTGGCTCATCAGCTGACAGTGCCACATGCTATGTCACTCACCATAGGAGGGGAAGGGACCAGCCCTCAACATGTGGGCCAAGTAAAGTTTTAGGCCACAGATGGAACTTCTCATTTAGGGGGAACGTTACAATAAAGCAGAAGACTTTCCTTTCTGCTGCCACATGACAGGAGGGGCCACGATGAGTGGAGAATGATCTGTCAACACAGGAAAAGCTCTAAAAGGGCGGCTGCCTCCCAGTCAGGCTCTAGGCTGTATCCAGGAATATATCCAGAAGCACCTGGAGAAGCTGAGCTGTTGGTGCCCCGAGGCAGGCCTGGTCCCTGCAGAGCAGGGCAGGGAACAACCTCGGGCCTCCTGCATTTACTGCATCTTCTGAGTTTTCCACAGAGCACCATGGAGCTGAGGCCTCCTGCCCAGAGCCACGTGAGCCGCATGCCCGGGTACAAAGCCCCAGCCCCAGGCAAGGCCTCCTCTGACTGGAGCGCTGGATCAAATCTGGAGTTCAGACTCTGCGGCCATGAGCTCTAGCTGCCCCCTGAAATGCTGACCCTGCTTCCACCTGTGTCTGAGCAGCTGGACACTTCCTGGAGGTCTGTGATGTGGCGCAGGACCATCATTGCTGACGACAGACATATCTGTAGCCTGTCCTCTCTGCACAGAGCGAACTGCATGCTCAGAGCAGAGCCCTATTCAGGCAGCCCGAGCTGGTTGGAGAGAGCTGATAGCAGCCCTGGGCAGTGGGGAGAAAACGGGAGCCCAGAGCCTGATCAGCTGGAGCCCACGGGATCCTTGCAGAAGTCCCGCTCTGTTAAGAAGACTGTGCTTCCTTTGCCCACCACTGTGCCCTGCAGCTGGGTTTCTGCCTGCCCTGCTGAGTCCACCCCTTTGCCAGCACACAGCATACGGAACAGCAGAGTCTACCAAAAACTGCTGTCCTTGGGGAGGCAGGAGGACCAGGCAGGAGTCACTCTGGGGGTCAGAGGAATAAATGTGCTGGAAATGACCAAACCTGAGGGCTGTGACCCCTGACAGCTCGGCTGTATCAGGAGTGGAGCCGATGCACCTGGGAGGAACCTGTGAAGGCTGAAGGGAGAGAAGATGCTTACGTGCAGTTCTCCCTACGCACTGAGCCAGCAGCCTGAGTTCCGTGGCTTCCTGCAAATCATGAAGTGATTGAAGAATCTGCTATGTTTCCTTACAGCAATGTGTTGAAAGAAGGACAATAGGTAAAAAAACAGAAGGATCTAGAAAAGTGGAAAGATGTTTCCAAGGGTAACCTATCTGCAGTTCACAAAGGGAAATTCATTAGAGATGAAAAATTAGCAGAAAATCCAATTTTAAAATGGGAAAAGAAAACAAGTAAGTAATGTATGGAAGGTAAAATGCGAATGGATAAAAGTTCTATGAACACATCTCCAATCTCCCTGAGACAAAATTAAGGAGTGGAACTTGCAAGGAGAAGTTGTGGAGGGACTCAAACCTGAGCTGCCTGGACAGAGCAAGCAACAGGGCCACACGGCTTGCGGGGAGTGAGTGGGCAGCCTGGGAGCACAGGAGTCCCACTTGTCCAGAGCCCGAGAGAGTTTAGAACTGAGGGGGTCCGAGAGGGGGCTGGGTCATTGGCACGAAGAGTGGAAATGTGGGTTCCTGTGGGCCCTTTGGTGACTACAGACCTACTCAGGAATGAGACCTGCAGCCACTGAGAGGTGGAGCAGAAAGTCAATGTGGCAGATTGTAATAGTGGGACAGTAGCAAGAACAGGAAGCCCCAGACCTCTCTCCCCTCCCGAGACGCACAGACGTACCACCACGTACATTCCCAGAAACAGTCTTTGTGGGGTCTCCAGGAAGCAGGTAAGAAACTGTAGCACCCCAGCAAAGGCATAGCCTAGAAGAGCCACCACAACCAGTGGTTAATAAAAGCCCAAGACTGCATGGCTCAGTCAACTGGGAAAGGGGCCTGACTCATGGCTTCTCGCTAGGGAGGGAAAGAGAAAAGAAAGGTGCGTCTAGTGACTCGACTTTTGGCAGGGACGATGATGGGACGCGTTGGCTCAGAGCACGGGGTGCTGGTGGAATCCAGAATACTGTGAATACCTGGGTCTGCGGCCCTAGAGAAGGCTCCTTGCAGCACCCAGGAAGCTGCAGCCCTGCAGACAGACTGTAGAGGGAGCTTCTGAGAAGACACAGAGATGCCTCTCTGACTCGGGGTAGCTGGGCTGCTGAGATCTTCTCCTGTAATCAGTTCCTAAAGACTTGCAGGGTCACCTGTGTTCTCACATGCTCCAATCCAGCCACACCCAGTAAGTCACATGAAAAAACAGGGCCAGCAGGACCCAAGAAAAGGATAAGATCAAACTCCAGAAAGTGACCCTGGAGAAATGGAGATCAGTGAATTAACGGGCAGTGAAACCAAAATAAATCCAAAGTCAAATTATCCCAAAGAATACAAACAGCTCAATGAAATCGGAAAATGATGTCACCAAGAAAATGGCTATAGCACGTCAATTTCCAGCAATAATTGCTTTAAATGCAAACAGATAAAACCTCCCCCAACAAAGGACAAAAAGCAGCTGACTGAACTGGAGACGAGGCCTGAGATCCAACCAGTACTGTCTACAAGGGATGTACTTTAGATGTAAGGACAAAGTAAGCTGAAAACAAAAGGCTGAGGATGATGTCCCATGCAAACGGCGACCAGGGAGACCGGGGGGTGGCCATTCTTAAGCCAGACACAACAGACCGTAAGTGAGAAACTCATACAGACAGAAGAGGCGTTGCACAGGGTGCCAGGAGGGCAGCAGTGGGGAAGCCATAGGCGTCTACAGCAGAGCTGGACGTGTGACAGGAGAGGCCCAGGCTGACAGGTGACATGTGACACCCAGGCTGACAGACGCCCTGAAAGGTGGGACAACCTGAGAGATCAGTAGGAAAACAGAGGACCTGCACAACCTGTGGGCCACAGGGACAGGCGGCACGTGCAGGGCACTCCTGAGAGCATGATTCACTGTCTCCCAACACATGAGCTGCCCTCTATTAGAGGCCATGTGCTGGCCACCAAATGGGGCTCCCCACTAAGAGATGACTGAGGTGGTACAGATCTCTTTTCCAGTGACAGTGGCATGAGACTAGAGATCAAGAGCACAAGCAAGGCCGCTGCAGGCCTGCTGCCAGCCGGGGTCTTCTCTGCGGGGCGGGGCCAGCTCCCCCTAAGGCCCTGCCGCAGGTGCCCAGAAGTGTATTCTCCATGTGCTGGTGCAGCTCACACCACTGCGGACGCCTGGACTTCTCTTCCCTGGGTGCCGCTATCTCAGCCCAGAGGTTTTCTCTTGGGGCACAGCTGCCCCTGAGGCCACTGCCACAGCTGCCCGAGGTCTTTTCTCCAGGCACAGCTGCTGCTGACCCCCTGCCTGTGGCCACCAACTCCTGCTACTACCCCTTCCACCACTGCCCAGAGGCCCACTGCCACCCCAGGTTTGGTGGCACGTGGCCACATCCATTTTCAGGTGCTGGCCAGAGCCTGGGGTTTGTTTGGGGTGCCAGTGGGTTTGCTGCCACCGCCATCTTGGGCACAGCCGCCCCTGTCTGGGGACATGGCCAGGACCTGGAGGTTCAGTGTCAGGGGTCCTGTGGGCTTGGCTGCCCCTGGGGTCTTCCTCCTGGGAGTGCGGTTGCCCCCACCTGGTTGCCGTCCCTCAGGTTGCTCATCCCTGGTGGGCTCTCTCCAAGTTCCAGTGGCACTGAGATCGTGGGACTGCGACGTGGCCGACCCTGGACATCTGAGGCCCAGACTGGTGAGAGAGTGACCTCACCAGACAGTGCAGGACCTGTCTGGGCCAGGTGGTCTGCGGGAAGTCAGAGGAGGGCGGAGAGTCGGACGCTGGCAGGGACAGTCATTCAATTTTCCACTGAGATTTATTTTATTTTTATTTTTTTCTTCTCTAGCATCTCTCTCCTCCATATTTGGAGCAGAGTGTTTTTTGTGTACCAGTTTGTTGAGGATGGTGCTATATACATGGTGTTTTGCACTTCTGCTGTATACTCTTATATTTTTAATTTTTTTCCTTTTCATATGTATTCTTCCTGTCACTTGTTGTCTTCCTGGATTCCCATTCTACCATTTCTCCACCTAAGAGCCACTCTTGATGGTTCCTCTTCCACCCTTCCTGTGAGGTTTTGCTTCTGGCTTTCCTTTTTGTCCCTCATGAACACCATGTCCTGCACTGTTTCTGTTTTCTTTGTCCACTATTTGAGATGTAGATCTGTTTGGCAAATGTCCTGTTTTTATTGTGGACAGAGATTGAACTCATCATTGTTGTTTATAGTGAGAGCGCAGTGGACACCTTGCTGGGAGCTATTAGATTTGAGGCTATATATTGTTTATACCGGGTGCTGTTGATATTGGTCTCCCTCTTAAAAGTGGGATACTGGAAATCTTCAGGGACAATATAGGTCTACAGGGTAGAATCTGTTTTGCCTCAGATCCACACAACTAGATGGGAAAACACACAAGCAACAAGAAAAAATGAGGGAACAATTGCTACAAAGAAGCCCCAATAAGAGAAGCCTCTGAAAAAACAGTAAAAGGAATATCCAAGAAGGTGTTTAGAATGTACATAGTTAATCTAATCTGCAAAGTAAAGGATGGTATAAAGAGTGAAATCAGAGACAATGCAGGAAGTGAAAGATCACATCAATAAAGAGTTAGAGATTGTGAAAAATAAAAAACCAAGCAGAAATTCTTGAAATGAAGGAATCAAATCAAACAATAAATTCAATGGAAAATATCACCAACAGACTAGACCAACTGGAAGACTCAACCTCAGACAATGAAGGCAAAATATTTAGTTTTGAAAATAAAGTTGGCCATACAGAGAAGATAGTAAGAATCCATGAACAGAACTTCCAAGAATTATGGGATAATATGAAAGACCAAATTTAAGAGTTATCAGGAAGGACCAGAGATACAAACCAAGGGAATGCACAATTTTTTCAATGATATAAAATCAGAAAATTTCCCAAATCTAAAGAATGAAATGAAAAATCAAATACAGGAGGTTTATAGGACCGCAAATGTACAAAATTACAGCAGACCCATGCCAAGACACATTATAATGAAAATGTCTAAAATACAGAATAAGGATAAAATCTTAAAGGCCATGAGGGAGAAAAAGCAAATTATATATAAGGGAAAACCAATTTGGAACTTAACTGATTTCTCAACCCAGAATCTGAAAGCTAGGAGGTCATGGAACAACACATTTCAAGCTATGAATGAAAATGGATGCCAACCAAGAATTTTATATCCAGCAAAATTAAGTTTCAGATTTGAAAATGAAATAAAAACCTTCCATGATAATCAAAAGTTAATAGACTTCACAATTAGAAATCCTGCACTATAGAACATTCTCAACAAAATATTCCATGAGGATGAAGTGAAAAAAAAAAAGTAAAAAAATCAGCAAAGGGAAGAACTATACTAAAGGAATAATCAAAGAGAAACTAAATTGAATTAAAGGCAGAAATAAACCAAAATGACGGGAATACAAGTCATATCTCAGTAATAACCTTGAATATTAATGGCCTAAACTCATCAATCAAAAGACATAGATTTGCAGATTGGAATAAAAAACAAGACCTAGTAATATGCTATCTACAAGAGACTCACCTCCTAGGCAAAGACATCACAGACTGAAGGTGAAGGTTGGGAAAAAATATATCACTCATATGTATAGTGTAAACAAGCAGGGGTCTCCATCTTCATAACAGATAAAGTGGACTTCAAGCCAAAGTTAATCAGAAGGGACAAAGAAGGACATTTTATTCTACTGAAGTGAATTATACAGCAGCTAGAAATAACGATTGTAAATATTTAGGCACCAAACAATGGAGCATAAATGTACATCAAATAAACCTTTCTCAATTTCAAGAATCAAATAGACCACAACACAATAACATTGGGAGACTTTAACACACTTCTCTCACTACTGGACAGATCTTCTAAACAAAAACTAAATAAAGAAACTATAGAACTAAATAATACAATCAATAATTTAGACTTAACACACATATATATAATATTTCATCCATCAACAAGTGAATACACTTTTTTCTCAGTAGCACATGAATTCTTCTCCAAAATAGACCATATCTTATGCCAAAAAGCAACTCTTAGTAAATACAAAACATTGGAGATAATACCCTGCATTCTATCAGATCATAATGAACTAAAATTAGAAATCAATGACAAAATAAAAAAACAGAAGCTACTCTAACACATGGAGACTAAATAATACACTATTGAATGATGAATGGATAGTAAAAGAGATAGAGGATTAAATGAAAAAATACTTAGAGGTAAATGAGAATACCGCTATAACATACCAAAATCTTTGGGACACTATGAAGACAGTACTAAGAGGAAAGTTCATTGAATTGAGCTCTTTTATTAAAAATAAAAAGTCAACAAATAACCTAACATTACATCTCAAAATCCTAAAGAAAGAACAACAAATCAATACCAAAAGCAGTAGAAGATAGAAAATAACTAAAATCAGAGCTGAAATCAATGAAATTAAACAAAAGAAACAATTGAAAAAATTGACCAAACAAAAAGTTGGTTCCTTAACAAAAATCAATAAAATTGATAAACCCCTAGCCATATTAATGAAGAGAAAAACAAAATTACTAAAATACATGATGAAAAAGGAAGTATCACAATGGACACAACTAAAATACAGAAGATAATCAGAAATTATTTTGAAAATTTATACTCCAATGAAATAGAAAATATTGAAGACACTGACAAATTTCTAGAGACATATGACCTACATAAACTGAATCAGGAGGTCATACACAATTTAAACACAACAATCTCAAGTAATAAAATACAAAATGACATTAAAATCCTACCAATTAAGAAAAGCCCAGGGTCAGATAGATTCTCAGCTGAGTTCTACAAGACTTTCATAGAAGAATTAACACCAATCCTCCTCAAACAATTCCATGACATAGAAAAGGAGGAAACCCTTCCAAACTCATTCTATGAGGCTACTATCACCCTCATACCAAAAGCAGACAAAGACAAATGAAGGAAAAAAAACTTCAGGCCAGTATCCCCAATGAACACAGATATAAAAATTCTCAATAAAATTCTGGCAAATCACATACAAACACATAATAAAAAGATAGTGCACCATGATCAGGCGGTGTTCATCCCAGGGATGCAGGGTTGGTTCGACATAGAGAAATCAATAAATGTAATTCACTATATCAATGGACTTAAAAATAAGAATCATATGATCATCTGAATAGATGCAGAAAAAGCATTTGACAAAATACAGCACCCTCTCATATTCAAAACACTAGGAAATCTAGGGATAGTAGGAATATACCTCAACATCATAAAAGTCATATATGCTAAGCCCAAATTCAACATCATTCTAAATGGAGAAAAAGTGAAAGCATTCCCTCTAAAAACTGGAACAAGACAAGGATAACATCTTTCACCATTTTTATTCAACATTGTCCTTGAAACTCTAGCCAGAGCAATTAGACAGAAGAAAGAAATTAAAGGTATACAAATAGGTAAAGAAAAACTCAAACTATCACTATTTGCCAGTGATATGAGTCTATATATGGAAGATCCAAAAAATTCCACCAAAAATCTTCAAGAACTAATGAATGAATTCAGCAAAGTAGCAGGATATAAAATCAATACCCATAAATCAAATGCACTCCTATATATCAGTAATGAATCCACTGAAAGAAAAATAAAGAACATTACCCCTTTCACAATCACCTAAAAGAAAAATTCAGAATCAATCTAACAAAAGAGTTGATAGACCTCTACAATAAAAACTACAGAACACTAAATAAAGAAATTGAAGAAGACCTTAGAAGATGGAAAGACTTCCTGTGCTACTGGATAAGCAGAATTAATATTGTCAAAATGTCCATACTACCAATAGCATTATATAAATTTAATGCAATTCCTGTTAAAATCCCAATGACATTTTAATAGAAGTAGAAAAAGCAATCATGAAAATCACCCAAAATAGCCAAAGAAATCCTTAGCAAGAAAAGCGAAGCAGGAGGCATCACAATACCAGACCTCAAACTATACTACTGAGCTATAGTAATAAAAACAGCATGGCATTGGCACCAAAACAGACATGTAGACCAATGGTACAGAATAGAAGACACAGAGACAAACCCACACAAATATAGGTATCTCATACTAGACAAAGGTGCCAGAAACATTCACTGGAGAAAAGATAGCTTATTCAACAAATAGTGATGGGAGAAATGGAAAGCCACATGTAATGAAATGAAATTAAACCCTTATCTCTCACCCTGCACAAAACTCAACTCATTGTGGATCAAGAACTTAGGCACTGGAAGAAAAAGTAGACCCAAATCTTCACCATGTTGGCCTAGGACCTGACTTCCTTAACAAAACCCCTAAAGTACAAGAAGGTAAATCAAGGATCAATAAATGGGATGAACTCAAACTAAAAAGCTTCTTTTCTGCAAAAGAATAATGTGAAGAGAGGGCCTACAGATTGGGAGAAAATCTTTACCACATGCACCTCAGATAAAGCATTAATCTCTAGGATATATAAAGAACTCAAAAAACTTAACACCAAAAAAAACAACCCAATCAATAAATGGGCTAAATGGGCTAAGGAACTAAGTAGATACTTCACAGAAGATATGCAATTGATCAACAAATTATGAAAAACTGTTCAACATCTCCAGCAATTAGATAAATGCAAATCAAAACTACTCTTTGATTTCATCTCACTCTAATCAGAATGGTAATAATCAAGAATACAAGCAACAATAAATGTTGAGGAGGATGTGGGGGAAAAGGTACACTCATACATTGCTGGTGGGAATGCAAATTGGTGCAACCACTCTGGAAAGCAGTATGGAGATTCCTCAGAAAATTTGGAATGGAACCACCACTTGACCCAGTTAACCCACTCCTTGGTTTATACCCAAAGGACTTTAAATCAACATACTATAGTGATGCAGCCATATCAATGTTTATAACAGCTCAATTCACAATAACTAAACTATGGAAACAACCTAGATGCCCTTCAACAGATGAATGGATAATGAAAATATGGTAAATATACAAAATGTAATATTACTCAGGTTTAAAGAAGAATGAAATTCTGGCATTTGCTGGTAAATGGATGGAGTTAGAGAATATCATGTTAAGTGGAATAAGGCAATACCCAAAAACCAAAGGCCGAATGTTTTCTCTGATATGTAGTTGGTAATTCACAGCAAGCAGGTGGATAAGGAAGAATAGAGTTACTTTATATTAGGTAGAGGGGAGTGAAGGGAGGGTGAGGGGTATGGGGGTAGGAACGAGAGTAGAATGAAACAGACATTATTACCTCTTGTACATGTATGACTGCGTGACCTACGTGATCCTACGATGTGTATAATCCAAAGAATGAGAGATTACACCCTAATTATGCATGATCTATCAAAAAGTATAAATGCATTAGAACAAAATTTAAAAATTTTAAATTAAAAAAGAGATAAATCTTTGAGGAAGTAAATGTGTTTGCCCTGATTTGATCATTTCACAATGTATACATGTGTCAAAATATAACATTGTATCACATAAATATGGATAATTTTGTTTGTAATAAATCATCAAAGAATTTCTGTAACAAAAATAGCATAAGAAAAACTACAATTCAGAGATGGAGTCATGTGTGGAGAGTAATGTCACACAGAACAAAACTGGAGGTCAGTGTCCTCTCTCGAGGTTGCTAAGGCAGACCACTCTCTTCCTGTCCGCACAGTGTGACAGTCAGCTTTCCATCACTGTGACTGAAATAACTGACAGGAGCAACTTAGAGGAGGAAGAGTGTACTTTGGCTCATGGTTTCAGAGGTTCAGTCCATGCTTGGCTGGTTTCATTGCTTTGGGTCTCAGGTGAGACGGACATCAAGGCTGAAGGGCACAGTGGAGGGAAGCTGCTCAGCACATGGCAGGGTCAGACAGCAGAGAGAGGGACGGGGAAAGGGCTTCAGGGAAGATGCCCCTTCTAGGGCATGGCCACAGTGACCTGCCTTCTCCAGGACACCCTACTGCACATGGTTACCACCCAGTCAGTCCATTCAAACTCGGACAGACTGATTGGGTTCCAGTTGCCATAAAATAATCATTTTAGCTGTGAACATCCTTACATTAACACAGGAGCTAACATTCTGCCCCTGGTCCCCAAAATATTAGTCCATCTCACAATGCAAACTGCATTTCATTCATCTCCAAGAGCCTCATAGTCATGACAATTCCAGCATTTTCCAAAAATTCCAAGTCCAAAGTAGTAGCTATGGAAAATGAAAAATTCCCAAGATAATGAGGCCTGAGAAAAGGGAGTGGAAAAGAAGGTCATGCGCTGACAGCCTTCCTCTCCCAGATGCCAATGCAGACAGGGAGGAGGCGTTTCATCGCCCCTAAAGTGACGGTCCCTGGAGGGCATTAATCCCCTTCAAAGACAAATCCCCAGACCCTCAAACCAGAATGTCTGATTCCTAAGCCCTCAAACTGACAGATTCACTGATTGATGGAAGAGATCCCAAATTATCAGGAAACTGATAATGCTCACTAGACCACCCCTCAAAATAACCTATACGAATGCAGTCCCTTTCTTTGTTCAATGGCTCATTTTCTACCAGGAGAGTGGGTCCATCAGAACCACGACTCCATTCCTGAATAAAGGCTTTCAGCTGATTCGTGAAGTTTGCTAACACAAAGTCTCCTCTGAGACTAAAGGCAAACTCGCAGCAGTGAGATCCTGTAAAAATCAAAAGCAAGTTACATATATCCCATATCCAGTCACACAAAATAAACATTCCCATATACAAAGGGAATAGAGGCCAAAGCAGGACCTAAACCCAGCCAGGCAAACATTTTGTGTAGCTCCACCTCTGGAGTCTGGGGCACATGGTGGGAAGAGGGCATTTCCAGTGCTTGAGTAGCCCTGTGCCTTTGGTCTTTCCAGTTGCCAGGTACATGGGGTCTCAGCCTGGCTCTCTGTACAGCCAGCAGTTTGCTCAGGAGACAGTCCACATTACTGGCACCTCTTAATGCGTGAGGTCCCCACTTCAGCTTTGGCTTCATCTTCTCAGCTTCATGCATCACTCTCAGGGGCAGAATGCAAGGACCCTGACCCCACTTTGCCTAGCTTCCCAGGCCTTCCTCTGAAATACCAGTGGAAGAATCCACGAACCCCCAGCTCCGCCAGCATCCTGCATTCCTGCAGAACTCTCTCCACATGGATAATGCCAAAGTTCAGCACCACCTTTCATAGTACCTGGGTCCCTCAGATCACAACTGCAGCAGCCTCTGAGTGCCTGGGGGACTGAGCATAATGAAACAATTTCCTAGGTCCCCTGTGTGAGCAGTGGCCCCCATCATCTCTTTTCAAAGGAACTTCCATCTTATAACCTTTAGCCTGCATCTCATCTCCTGTTCTCTTGCAAGTTCCTGAGATGCCCTGAAGTCATCTTTCCTATTGTCTCTGTGCAAAGTACCTAGCATCTCTTCAGTTTCCATAATCTCTAAAAAACCAAGACTTTCTTGGCCTCAGTTATACGTGCACATTTCTGGTCAAAATGCACATTTTTCAAAATCTTCAGCCCTACGTACGGGTCTTGATTCTCACAGTAAACCTGACTAAGATCTTTCAGCAAAATCCAAGCCACTGACTAACTGCTGTGCTGCCTTGAAATTTCCTCAACTAGATTAGTTAGTCCATCACCTTTGAAGTCGGCCTTGCACAAAGTATCCGGACATGGGAAAAATGTGGACAAGTTCTTAGCCAGAATATAACATAAATGACATGTGGCTGAATTGTTAATAGAGTCCCAAATCCCCTCTGAAATGTCCCAAGCACTGGCCACAGTTCTGTCAACTTTCTGGTCTTCTTAGCACAAGCAAGAATCACCCATTAAGCTCTGCTTACATTTTAAGACTTATCTGTCTTAAACTTTTATGACTTATCTGTCACCAAACTTTTCCAAACTTCTCCCAGTGACGGGCTCCAGATGCTTCTGAACCATGTGGTCAGATATTGTTATTGCAAGGACCCCACCCTTACTATCAATTTCAGGGATAATCAACTTTTGCATCACTGTGGCCAAAAATCTTGACAAGAACAATTTAGAGGATGAAAAGTTTATTTTGGCGCACGGTCTCAGAGGTTCACTCCATGCTTGCATGGTTCCGTTGATTTGTGCTCAAAGTGAGACAGAATATTTTGGCTAGAGGGCATGGTGGGTAAAGAAGCAGAGAAGGAAGGGGGAAGAGACTGTAAGGAAGATACTCATTCCAGAGTATGGTCACAGTGATGATGCGCCCACCCAAAACCCACTTCCACAGGTCGATACCTAGACTGTTCACTCAACACGAAGGACTGAGGAGGCTCTGGATTTCACATCCAGGCATCTCACCTCTGAGCATTTCTTCATTAGCACAGGGGAATCTGGGGGACACCTCGTCTCCAAACCATAATGTGGTGTCTGAAGAAAGGTCAACATCACATGGAAGTCCAATCTCTGATCCTCCCCAGGGAAGGGGGTATGTCCTCTGGCTCACTACAGGGTTCTCAGGGTCCCCCATTCTGTGGTTTGGAAACAACGGGCCACCTGTAGCTGCTCTGGTCTGTTGAGTGTTGATGTCCGCTGTTCTGAGCTTCCTCTGCTTTAGAGCCTTGAGGCTAATTCCAGGGACAGTCCCACTTCTTACTATTTCAAGTGTTTCTTCTCCTTGGAGCATCCCAGCATGAGCAGGCCACACTGACTAGGAGCCAGAGTTCCTGGAGGTCCTGTTCTGAGGTGTTTCAGCCCTGCGTCCCTCTGCTCTCTCTCGTGGCTTCTGTAGAGACTCCCCAGGCTCAGAGCTTCTGTCCGTGGCTGTGTCCAGTCCACTGACAGCACATCACACCCTCGTCACTTCTGCTACGAATTTATCCTCCAGCTCCTGCTCTGGTTCACGCTGAGGATTAGTATCTCCCTCTTCCTCAGTCCCTCTTGCATCTTCTCAATCTCTCCATCTCATTTTAGCATAAGAATATTGAACTGCATCCCTCAGATCCAGGGAAGGTAAGATTTTCCCCTGGAATGTGCCAGCAGGAGCCTGGAGTGGCTTGTGCTGAAGGGAGTCGGAGGCTCAGGGCCTGGCCTTCACGGACTGGACCCCAGCTGACAAAGCCCATGTTGGGGTCTGAGACTTGCTCTGGGCACTTGTGTCTGCTGGGCAGGGTCAGGCATGGGCACTCTGACAATGACAGACGCAGCTGAGGCCGGCTGACCACAGGAGGGACTGGGAGCCGAGTGACAGCCACAGCAGCAGAGAGGCCAGAGGGGGCAGGAGCACCCGGGGGTGGACAGCCTGAGGGCAGAGTGCTGACCGCACAGAGGTTTCTAGGTGGCACTGGAGGAAATGCCAGGCGGTCTGCACTGGGGTGGAGTCCGACATGCACTGACCTTGCTCCGTGGTCAGTTCCTCCCTGTGGTCAGGGCAGGCCCTCTTGTTCCTGGGTTTGGACCCCTCTCCTGGCAGTGGAGTAGGAGGGGCTTGGGAGGGAGGGAGCAGAGCCTGCCTGGAGGCCACCAGTCATGTCCACTCTGTGCTTAGTGCCCCTGACCCTGGGGCAGGGCGGCCATCCATACACTGACTGGGGCTCAAAGCCTCCTCTGCAGAGCACAGGGCAGCAAGTCATTCTGTCCCTCTGGGGGTGAGGAGGGACCTGCAGCCTCCCCAGCCCAGGGCCTGGCTGGTGCCCAGTGCGTCCCCAGCCAGAGAGCTCTTCCTTCTATGTTCTGCTTTCCTCCCATGTTGTCGCCCATCTTGTCCCTGGAGGCTCCCTCAGGATCACACACACAGACATGGCGGTGTGGAGATGCGCGTGTGCAGTGGATGGGCAGGAGAGAGCCAGCCAAGGGCCCAGGGCAGTGGTGACCCGGGCCGGCCAGGCGGGCACACCCTGCTGGCTCACCTGTGCTTCCCCCACAGGCCAGCCTGCCACCAAGGAGAGCTGAGCAGGGTCGCAGGGGTTACTGAAGCCTCCCCACTCTAAACCCCAGGCGTTGCCTCAGGACGTCCACTTGGCTCAGGTCAGTCAGGGCTGAGCTCCCCACTCCCACCTTCCAGCCAAGGCAAGACCGGACGCTCTGCGGTGTGGAAGTGTCTATGGGCCCTGCATGGACAGGCTCCACCGCTGTAGGACCTGCAGTGTCCTCCCTGTGGCCTTGGTGGCAGGTCCAAGTCCCCCTGTGATTCTTCAGTTCACCACCAGGGGGCCTCGCCGGGGCAGGAGGCGGGCCCTGGGCCTTGGCCCAGCTCTGAAGCCTGTGACTGCTGGGCAGCTGCTGTTCCAGGCTGGACGCTCCTCCTCCACAGGGGGCTGTCCAGGGCCACCAGGCAGCAGTGTAAAGATGCAGGGACGAAGCTGTGGGACACTGGGGACAGAGTTCCCATCCTATCTCCAGGCCCCTCTAATGGATGGCAGGGTGGCAGTGGGACCCTGAGGCACCTGGCACCAGGAAAGGGGCCTGAGGTGCTCCTGTGGTGTCCCTGAGTGAGCCGAGGAGGGCACCATGTCATGGGTCACTGAGCACCGCCGGGGACACGGCGGGGAGAGGGTGGACTTACAGAAGTGGCACTCCATGGAGCTGGGCCTGCAGTGTCCCAGGAAGACCCGGCCTGTGGTGGGCTGCAGGGCAGAGGGGGAAGGCCAGGGCAGGGGCGTTTCAGGTGCCAGGCCCCAGGAGGGTCCGCACCTCCTGACTCTCCTCACGGCTGTGCCTCAGCTTTCTCCCCCACTGCCAAGCTCAGGCTGCTGCTGGGACTCAGGACCACTGTGGAGTCAGTCCTGTGCCAGGGACCCCACACTCCAGCCCACCCTCAGCTCCCTGCTCAGGACCAGGGCCCTGGGACAAAGGCTGTGCCCCTTGTGCAGGAACACAGAGCTGAGCCGGATCTGCTCTCCACCCCAGGAGGTGGGGAGCCCCAGGAGCCTGGTGCATGCTCAGGGCCAGGAGCACGCGGGCGCCTCCCCTGCCCAGCCACCACGGACCACCCAAGAATGATGTCGGGCTTCACTGATGAACATGGGGCTCTTCAGGGTCCTTCCGTTTGCAAGAGATCACAGTGGAGCCTTGACAGGCCTCAGACCAGGGTCTGTGCAGAGCTCAGTGTTAGATGCTGGCCTGGCACAGGCAGGGTGCTGAGCTCAGTCCTCCCACAGTCACATCATCAATCGAACAGATCCCAAAGTGCTGGGGGGCCACCTCTGTGTCATGGAGAGGGATGTGGGTGAGTGAAGCACCAATCCTGCCGTTCCCATGCAGCCCACACTCCAGGGCGGGACGCGGTCCACGAGGAAGAGGCCTGACTGTTCCCCCAACAGGCAAATCCCAGCTAACAGGTTCCCAGGGACAGACATGGGAATGCTGTCCTTTTCCAGTGGAATGGGGAAGAGGGGCGTCTCACCCATGCTCCTGACTGGCTGCTCACACCACACGGGGAGGGGACCCGGGACCTCATGTTGAAGGCCCAGACTCCACCAAGATGAAGTGGGCCAGAGAGTGACAGTCCTGTGCTCCAGCCTCTGTGGGGGATAGCAGGAGTCCACAGCGGGTCCCAGGAGCACAGGTGCAGGGGAAGTTGAGCCACACCTGGGGTCCCTGCAACATGCAGATCCAACTGCTTCAACAAATATGGTTTGCCAAACATTAAACAAGGAGGAACACTAACAGAGAAGCAAACAAGCCTCGAGGACTGGTCACCCTCCGAGAGCCAGAGGGCCCTGTGGAGACAGGCAGCCCGCAGCAGGCGGGCCTGTGTGCACGTGGGATTCAACAGACCCTCTGCCAGGAAGCGTGTGTGAGGCCACCCAGAAGCTGTTGAACCACCTGGCTTTAAGTGACATTAGGGTGTCTGGTCATGTCATCGGGTGTGAGGATGTGGCTGTAGTTTGGGGAACTCTTTGTGAAATCCTTTCTGGAGGAAGGACACCCTGAATAATTCACAGGGGGCTGAGGTTTAGTCCAGGTCTGAGGTTTAGTCTCAGGTTCCTTAACTGAAGGGGGCAATGCGTGGACGGACTTCACAAGACTGGGTGAATGTCGAGCACCTGCATGGAGCTCGGGAGGGCACACTGCTTCTTTCCCAGACTTCCCTTTGGGAGACTGGGACACTCCCAGCAAGCAGGTGTGGATCTCTGCCTGTGAGCTTCTCTTGCAGAGGCGTTGTCTGGAGGCGAGCCGGGTTCCCTCTAGTGGCGGCTTCTGGGACTGCGACCGAGCTGGGCAAACCTGGATCAGCACCAGGTAGAACAAATGTGCCTGGTGCCCAGCAGAGGGCGCAGGGGAGCCTTCCAGCGAAACTTGCCTAATCTCAAAAGTCTTGGAAACTTTACAGCAGATTTGTTTCTTAGTGATTCCTAGTTTACTGCGTGCACAGAGAGGCTGGTGTAAAAATGAAATTGGCACCTCACATTTTTACATCTTTCAGGTGAGCAAATGTTCAGGTTTGCTACCCCCCTTCATTTCACCCTGGGTCCCCCAGTGACCCTGGTGTTGGGTGAGTGACCCTGGGACTGACCCATGAGCTGGGAGCCTGCGTGTGTGTCCACACCGAGGCCAACGCAAGACCAGTGGGTGTTGCATGGTCCTGCCTTGCCTGGGTCTGTTTCATGCCCAGCTTCTCTTTATCCACTTCATTCACTTTATCCCCTGAGGGGCTGGGTGTGCCTGAGCCCTACAGCTCTCTCTGAGAGGAAAGGAGGAAGAGCGGCCCCTCAGGGAGCTGCCTGTGGTGACCAGTTGGCTCCACTTCCTGGCTGTGCCAAGGTCTCCCTGCTTCTCCCACTCCCCTCTGTTGGCAGCCCATGGTGAAGGGGGCCCTCTCCGTCCACATGCGGAGCCCACAGCTGAGCAGGGAGGTCCCAGAGTACCAGCTTCCCAGCGGCACTGCATCCAGGTGCAACCTGTCAGGGGCGGGTCTGGGGTGTGGCCCCTACTGAACCCAATCCTGGGCTGATTCTTGGGCAGTGCCCCAGATTCAACTGGTGACCTGCTTCCATGTGAATGAGGTGTGTTTCTACAGAACAATTAGTCTGCTTTTGCCTGATCACTACAGAATTGTGACTCAGTCTATCCAGAATTTGTACTTTTAGATGCAACAGGAACATAGGGGCTGGATTTTGGAAGGGAAGGACATGGTATTTTGGGCTTTGTGTAGACAAAACATAAAATAGTCACAATATCCACAAGAACAGTTACTGACTGGTGACTAAACTCCTGCTACATCTGTGCTAATGCACTGTGGGAAGGTCTATGGTCCTGAAGTTCATAATCTCCAATAGCTGTTTTGACCTGTGTCCTCCTCTGTGTTCTGGGGTCTCTCAGCCTTTGTGTCCTACAGAATTAACTTTGCTCATTTTTAACAGGAGGTAAGTGCTCACGGTGGCCCCTTGTGCCTGTTGTTCCCCTCCTGAATTTCCTCCAAAGCAGAATCCTTGCTCACTTCATCTCAATACACTTTGAAGTGTTAAAAAAATATTGTAATTCCAAAAGAAACCTGGTTTATGCAGGATGTGTGATGTCTGAAACCATAATGTGCACATTAGTTCTCTTAAAATTCTCCTTAAGCCCATCACATTGGTGAGGTGAGTATGAACTGCAGCCACTCTGGATAAGCTGGGGCAGCAACTCCTGCATGCATGATAACCCAGCTGCTCCTGCCCCAGGTACTTCCCAAAAGTAGTGTGCACACACAAGTAGTGGGAGAAGGCACTTTTCCAGGTGAGGTCCCCAGGAGTTCCCAGAGAAAGTGGAGCTCACTGCAGGACCTTCAGGACTCTTGACATCCATGACAGGAAGAATTCCAGCATGAGTCTGCACAGGCTCAGAGATCTCATTAGCAGAGCAAGAAGCACAGATTCAAGGCAGAATTCAGGTCAAGTGGAGAATAAGACACATTTGGGGGGCGGTTCCTGGCTCTTCTCTTACAGGAAATTTGGGGGGTTGGTATGGAAAGATATGCAGGGACGGCACTAGTGTGCTGACCTCAAGATGGTTTGTGGTGCTCTGGTCATTTCCAGGATCTTTCAGCTGTGTGGTCTCCATTATCTGATTGGTAGGTAACCCTGGAATGTTCCTGAAATTACAGGTTTCTTAAAATGTTTTATCACTCTTTGTTTATTGTTGGGCTAATAGTGTAGATCTACAGATTATCAGGTAGATCGACAGATTCCCCGGAAATTTGTGAGTGACAGGTCTGGGAGAGAGACTAGCCTGAGGAGGCCCTGAAAGGTATGCAGAAGTTCAGAGTAACATTATATCCCCTCGCCCTTTCTTTATGTCTTCTTTCTAATCTCCTACCTCACATTTATGTTCAGCCTCATTCATAACATTCCTGAGTCAGGAGGACTGAAATCTCCATCAGGAAGTGAAGGAACAAGTCCGGGCGTTGTGTGTAAGCTATGCCTCCTACGCAGACCACGCACCCTCGTCTTTCCAGAGTATCAGAATCTTTTGAACAACAATAAATTCACACGTTACACCACTTTCATCCTTTGCAGTTCTTGGAGGACTAGTAGGTCACCTAATGGTCAAACCCAAGCAATCACTGGTTCTTTAATTCCAATCTTATCACTAGTGTCTGTAACACATAAGTCACATGTCACACTCACACAATGAGACATAGGTTTCAGAAAGATGAAGAAAGAGTGGAAGTGGCCACAGAGTTACAGGATGCTGTACCAGGAGCAACAGCAGAGAGCTGACAGGCAGAGAACAAATGAGTCACTGCAAAGAGTCAGATAAGAGTGCTAGCCAGCCGGGTGCCATGGTCAGAGCAGACTTGGTCCAAGCCAGGGCACAGAAGCCAGGCAGCTCCCAGTGGGCCACCTCTGCAGGGAGACTGAGCTGAGTGTAAGCCCTGGGGCAGAGCCTGAGGCTCGCCCCTGTCCATCAGATGTCTAATGGCCAGGTGGGCCACAGCAACCTGTCTCCGGTGCTCCTCTCTGGGTCTCACGAGAGGGGCTGTTCATTTGGTGGTCCGGGGGGTGGATAAGCTCATGGGCCTGGCTTTCTGCTCTGGGGTTGAGGTGCCCCAGTATCCACGTGCTTCTGACTTACTTTGGAAAGTTCATGTTTTTATTGGTAGAATTAATTGCTCAGCTCATGCCTGATGGTGCCGGGCAGAGGGAGGAGGTTGCCTTCTGCAGACAAGGCGTGGCCTCCTTCTGCCTCAGCACCATTCTCAGATCGAAGCAACTCACGGCAAACTGCTGCCTTCTGGAGTGGAGTAACTCCGGGCAGGCACAGTCCAGGGACTGCGCTCTAGTTCACTGTGGAGTCCCTCAGGACCAGCATGCCTGCAGGGGAGCGGGTGTGCCCAGGGCCACTCGCCAACGGCAGCGCTAAGTGTTACACCTATAACGTGGACTGATCTAAAAACACTGCCTCTCTAATCTGGAAAGTTGCTCAACATCATAGAAGAATTACAGGAAAAAAAAAATGACTTTTAAAAATCCAGCAAAACATCTAAAGAGTTCACAGTAAAAAAAAAAAAAAAAAAAAAAAAAAAAAAAAAAAAAAAAAAAAATGCAGATGGTCCTTAATCATGTAAAAAGATGCTCAGCTTCATTTATCCTGAGAAATACTAATTAAAATTGCCACTTATCAAGTTGAAAACTGCGAAGGTTTGATTGCACACTGCTGACAATGAGAGGCAGGCGATTCTCAGGCATCCCGGGCAGAAGGAGCGCACCGCAGAGGGGCCTCTGAGGGCTCGCAGGCTCGATTCCACCCCATCCAACTCCCAGGCCGCTCCGCAGAGAAGCGCAGAGAGCATCAGGCAGGAGGTGGGACAGCAACCGCCCCGCACGGGCCGCGTCTTGAGAAGGAAACTGCATAAACCGGCAAAAGCGGTCCAAGCAGGCGGCCGCGGGAGGAAAGGGCAGAGGAGAAGGGCCAGCAGGGCCACGCTGTGGTCCCCACGCGGTTCCGATGTTGGAACCATTCACATGCTTTGGTACAAAAAATCGAGGGCACATTTAAAAGGAAAAAAAGAAAAAAGAAATCCCTGAAATGTAGTAACCAAAGGGAAGGGACCATTGTAAGATGTGCACGACCCCCACTCCCCACGAGGGTAGGGCGGCCACTCCACGGCTCTGAAGCGTCCGCGGTGTCGCCCTGGGAGGACGCGCTCAGCACAAACTCCCCAGGGAAGCCAGCCCCACCAGGGCCGCAGGGGCAGTTCTGGAACTGTCGCAGACTTGGTGCTGGACACGGGTCATTCAGTTAACTCAATCTCTGCTCAATTCCTGTTAAAGAGCCAAGGTTTGCAGTCTAACAGAAATTGAAATATTTAATCAAAGACACTACAATACACTACAATCTTAAATCTGAATTGAAAACATCGGTGTGAACTCGTGATTTTTCTTCAGAAATTTTCTTCCTACCAAAAAGGTTTAGACACACACAACTAGGTAGCAGTTATAAAAGAGCACCCACTCCCCATGCAGAGTGCACTCTCTAAATACTGCCCTCCTCCCTGTGTTATTTCAAAGAATTGACAAATAAAGGGAAAGAACTGAACATTTATCCAGATTTCCCTGTACGGACTAAAAGTCAGAGGAACCAAGGAGCCGGAAGGGAAGAATCTTCCTGAGACTGACTTCAGAGTGCCCGGAGGTTTTAAAACATCACCCTTTGGTTCCCTAATAAAATTACAGGTCCAGACCAGAGTTGTCAGTGGGGCTAAGCCACCGTGGGGACCTGTCCTGGCTCCAGACCACTATGGCGTGGCCACTGCTGTTCATGGTCAGCATTGCCCAATGTGGAACAGGACATGGGAGCAGCATACGCTATGTCTGCAAAGGGAAGATTCTTGCCTTGTGGGGGGAGCAGGAGCTAGTGAGCACTGACCAGACGCCTGCTCACATGAGGGGACATTTAAACTGCAGCCCGAGAAGCAGTCAGGCAGATCCAGATCCCCAGTCCCTGGGAGGGCAGGGGTGTATCAAGGGTGGAGTGGGGCTCCTACCTGGGAGGAGGAGGCAGGAACACAGCAAAAGGCACTTCAGGACAGGTGTGGTGGCACATGCCTGTGATCCCAGCAGTTCTAGAGGCTGAGGCAGGAGGATCGCAAGTTCAAGGCCAGCCTCAGAACTTAGCAAGACTGTCTCAAAATAAAAATAAAAAAGGGCTGGGGATGTGGCTCTGTAGTTAAGTGTCCCTGGTTCAATCCCTGGTACAAAAAAAAAAAAAAGGTGGGGGCACCTCAGAGGAGCACACCAACAAGAAAGCTCGGACAAATAAACAAAAAGCGGCTCGACCTCGCTCCGAACAAGAGAAGCCCTGTGAGAATGAGCTGCAGACCCTTTCTCTTCTTATTTGCGGCATATCCAAGAGGCGGCCCATCCTCCCTGTGGAAGCCGGTGAAATGGGCGTTCTCTACAGTGCTGGTGGGAAAGAAGACGGCACAGCTCCCAACCGGAGCCCCGAGAGCGGCAGGTGTGGAACCCAGGGCCTCCACCGCGGAGTGGCCTTCAACCTGCAGGCCTCCCGCCTCACCTGCTGAGCTGCAGGCATTACCCAGGTGGCCACCAGACCCAGGGGGCACTCATTCCTTAGCTGACTACCCACCTCTAGGAGCTCATTCTAAAGACTCATGGGCACAAACTCAGCAAGGCATATGTAAAAAACCAATCTTGCAGCTTTCTTTTCAATGTTAAATGTCTGGAACCCATTTGAATGCCCAGCAAGGGCAGGCCAGTTGTGTACACTCCAGCACAGACAGACCCACAGGACAGGGTCGCTGGGCTGGAAAGGAACATTTTTACATGGAGGGATTCCATGTTCTTAACAGAGAAATGCAAGCAGAGGGAAGCGTGTGCGCAGGGCTGCTGCTTACTAGAGAGGGCCTGAGTTCACGTGGACGTGTGGGCTCCAGACAGAGTCCGTGTCCCCAGGTTTGTGTGTTGAGCCCCAATCGGCAGCATGGTGATGTCTGGAGGTGGAGCTTACTATGCAATTGGGTCATGAGGGTGGAGCCCCCAGGAACAGGACCAGCCCCTTAGGGAAGGGACCCCAGAAGACCTCCTGCCCCTTCCACTAATGGAGGAGATGCTGTCTTCCAATAGGCAGGGCCGGCGCTGAACCCGGACTCTGCCAGCTGCTGGACCTGTCTCCAGCCTTCAGAAGGCTGAGAAATACATTTCCCCTATTTCTGGGCCCCCTGTTCTGTGCATTCTGTAGTAGAACCTGAGCAGACCAAGGCAGAAATACTGCATCTGTGCCTTTAAAAGGAACAAGAAACCCCAAATGTTCAAACACGTCTACTTCCAGAAAGAGAAAGACGCCAGGGCAGAAGGGCCAGGGGTGGCTGCGAGACTTCCCCTGGTTCTATTTTGCATAATTATATAAAATTAGTTATAATTATATAAAATTATCAATTGGTGTAGTAATAAATTATATAATCATGTGTTAAAGTCATGTAATTATATGTAAATGTTAAAGTGATCCCTAATTGCAGTCAGATTGGAACAGCTACACCTCACCGCATATCGAGTGGGTGGAACAGCTGACGGACACTCTTGGTAAAGCAGTCACGTGACTGTCTAGTAAATCAAACCTAAAAGAAAAACCTGGAAAAGACATTTAATGTATCTTAATGACACTAATTTTTCTGAGAGTATTTTCTTTCTCTGGTGAGGCTGTTTTGTGTATGTTGCAGAGAAAGCAGTGGATCAATGACTTCAAAGAGGAAGCTGAACGGCAGGGAGAAGATGCAGATGCAGGATCAGCGGGGTCTGGTAAATGCCTGGGGACCTGACCCTGTGGGCTGCGGGCGTGCGCAGGGTCTGCTTCCTCTGTGCAGAGCGCGTCCCCAGCCCCTGCACCACGAAGGCCTGCGTCCGTTTGCGGCTCTGCAGAGGTTCCCTCTCAGCATAGGCTGTGGGGCGTCTCTGCTTCACGTTCCTCTAAAACAAGCCAGAATGCCTTGGAGAAAAATGTGGCCCCCTGCCTGGGGCAAGAAATGTCCCAGATGGTCCTTAAACAAGTTCTGACAACAGAAAATGAGGATGTGCCCAAAACCTGCTAGATAGTGTGGGGAAGACCCAGGAGCCCACAGGAAGACACCTCAGCCAGAGAAGGGCTGTGCCCCAGGGTCCCCAGGGTGAAGGGAAATCCGCCCTTGTCAGGAATCCCAGCTCCAGGCAAGAAGCAAAGAGGAAAGGGAAGAACTAGAGCATGGCTGTGCTGTGCCCCTCGGAAAACACAGAGGTAGGCAGGAGCCGTAAATGGCTCTGGAGGCCATGGAAGGCGAGGACGCTGTTGCTCTGAAGGACACAGGCAGGACCTGGCTCCCTACTCCCCAGACTGGCCAACCTCGAATGCATTCAAGCCCCTGGCTCTGGCTGTCATTTTACAGGAACACAGGAACTGAGGAAACACCAGAGCGTGCTAAGAGGCCACACAGGGATGCAATGGGCGAAACCCATACTACGGAATTTTCCAGACAAATGACCTGAGAGTGTTCGTAGTAACTTGTAAGAGATTAGCAATTACAGGTTAAGAGGCTGTAGAGACATATCAACCAAGGGATGGAAGCTTCTCATTTGAGTCTCAATTAAAATGAGGAGCTGCTCAAGAAAAACCATTAAATAATTGATGAAACTAAGGAACTATTGATTACAGAACTGGTACTCAAAAAGGTGCCATACAATTTGGGGTATTTTGGAGAAGAGACGAGCTACTAAAGATTCTGCTGGGACAACAGGAGTAAGGGTGTAAGCCAAACCCTCCCCAAGCAAGATCAGCCGTGGGGGCGTGGAAAGCAGAATACGCCCCACCCCAAAGGGGCCGGTCCTGACCCCCCAAACCTTAGAGTGTGCTGGGCTGTGTGGCAAGAGGAGTTGATTTAAGCCTCAGTGTAACCATGAGGGTCCTCAGCAGTGGAGGGGAGGAGAAGCATCTTTAGTGGGGGATGCAACACGGTCCACTTTGAAGATGGAGGAGGCCGTGAGCCCAGGATGTGGGCAGCCTCTGGATGCCAGAAAGGGTCATGGAATGAGCTCTCCTGGAGGGTCTGCAGATACCTTGATGCCAGCCCAGGAAGGCCCAGTCCAGGCTTCTGACCCCTAAAGCTGCAAGAGACCACGGCTGTGTTGTTCGAGCCACTATGTTTGTGGGAGTTTGTTATAGCAGCAATGGAAAATGAGTACAATTGTCAACAGGTTCCATCTCAGGGGCTGCAGGCAGCGAGGGTCGGGGCTCCCTGCAGTGGAGGGCGGAAGATTGTGACCCTCCTCCTGCTTTGACCCTATCCATTTTCCAAGCCATGAGACAAACTGCCAGGATTTTAGCAGCTGAAGACAACACCCACCGCCCCATGGATTTCCTGGGTCTGGGTGGTTGGCTGGTCTCTGCTCAGGTCTCATCCGCGCAGGGCCAAGACCTGGCTGGGCTGGACACTCCACTGAACGCTCAAAAGGGCAAGAGTCTGTTTCCAAGCTCACTCACCAGGAGGTGGCAGGGCTCAGGTCCTCGTGCCTAAAGGCCCCTGATGCTCCCTGGCTATCGGCCCTCAGGTCCCATAGGTGACATCGTGGGTGCTGCTCCTGCTGGGGCGGCTGGAGACTCTCTCTCCAGTCTGCAAACAGTGTTGATCAAGGAAGGAGGTGGCCGCTATTGCCATCCCAGGGTCCAGCAGCAAGGAACGGGTCCTCCTCAACGCCAAGTGAAGGTTACATGGAGCCCGACACCAAGGGACAGAGACCACAGGCCCCCTGAGAGTCTGGTCTGTCTGGCAGACGGGCGGGTAGCACACAGCTGCTTACGCCATGCACACTACCTGGGGTGACGGTTTTTGAACCAGACTATAAATTGGAGTCACCTGAGGTGATTTAAAAACAAACGCAGATGCTCTGTGGGTATCAGAATGATTAACTCAGAACCCCTGGTGGGGGGCTTCTGAGTGTCCTTACGTTTCACAAGCGCCTGCCCCACGAGCACCACGTGGCTCTGATATGCCGCCACGGTTGCTTTGTTTTACCGGAAAGCAACGCCGTCTCTCAGTGGCTGCAGCCTGTTAGGGCTGTGGAGTCTGGGGTGGTGCATGCCACCAAAACTGGTGGAGAGGAGGACAAGGGGCAGCAGGGGATGACCCAATCGGGACAGAAACGCAGGAGCAGGTGCTGGACCCTCGTGCCTCTCTGCTCTCATGGGCACCGACTCCTCCAGGGAACACCCTGCCCGCCCGGCACCACAGGGCTCCTCCAGCATCACTCTGGGGGACAGCGAAGACCCCCCAGGAACACTCAGCCTGGCCCAGGTCAAGGCGGGTGCACTCACTGTCGTTCCTAGGACCGATGAGTGCCGTCAGTGTGAGGGGACCCCGAGGCTGCATCGCCGAGTCTCCTGGGGCCCGTGTGAGGGCTCTGCAGGGCCTGGGGAAGCAGCTCAAGCTGAGGCCCCTGTGGGGAGGATCAAGTCTCCCAGACGGCGGCAGAGCTTCAGCAGCACTGCACGCCGGAGGCCTGCAGGGTGCTCTGCCGGCTGGGGTCCAGCTAGAAGCAACCCCCGCCGGGCGCAGAGATCTGCACTTCACTCTGAAGACTGCAGGGAAAACGTTGGTTGAGGAACGCCTTCAAGCGCAAGGTGACAAATTGTGTCTCCAAGTTTCAAGGAAGCCTTTTCTCTAATCAGATAACTTTGAGATATTTCAGACCTTTTCTGTGGACTGATCCTACAACCAAAATTCTACAAATTAATGCTTTTCTATTCCAATAAGGAAACCAAGTGAAGGAGTAGAGATCTTTAAAAATTTGCTCTAATAATTTATACCTAACTATAGAACACATTGTGACCCATCACACATAAAGGGAGCACAGCTTCTCATTCTTCTGGTTATACACGATGTACAATCACACAGTTGTGTAATCATACATGTACATGGGGTAATAATGTCTGATTCATTCAAATGTCCTTCCTACCCCCCCACCCCCCTGCCTCCCTTCACTCTCCTCTGACTGATCCAAAGTACCTCTATTCTCCTTCCCCGCACCCCCATTGTGGATTAAATACACATATCAGAGAAAACATTTGGACTTTGGTTTTTTGGGCTTGACTTCTTTCACTTAGCATGATATTCTGCAGCTCCATCGGTTTACATGCGAATGCCATAATTTCATTCTTTAAGGATGAATAATATTCCATCATACATATATCACATTTTCTTCATCCATTCATCTGTTGGAGGGCATCTAAATTGGTTCCATAGTTTAGCTATTGTGAGTTGAGCTGCTATAAACACTTATGTGACTGTGTCATGGTAGTATGCTGATTTTTAAGTCCTTTGGGTATAAACCAAGGAGTGAGATAACTGGGTCAAATGGTGGTTCCAATACACGTTTTCAGAGGAATCTCCATACTGCTTTCCATAATGGTTGCACCAATTTACAGTCCCACCAGCAATGTATGAGTGTACCTTTTTCCCCACATCCTCACCAATGATTTTTGTTGCTTGTATTGATAATTGCCATTCTGACAGGGGTGAGATGAAATCTTAGAGTAGTTTTGATTTGTATTTCTCTAATTGATAAATGTGTTGAACATTTTTAAATACATTTGTTGATGATTTGTATTTCTTCTGTGAAGTATCAGTTCAGTCTTTTAGTCCCTTTATTGATTGGGTTTTTTTTGTTTTTTTTTTTTTGGTGTTACATTTTTTGAGTTCTTCATATATCCTGGAGATTAGTGATCTGAGGTGCAGGTGATAAAGATTTTTCTCCTTTGCTGAGAAAAAACTTTTTAGTTTGAGTCCATCCCGCTTAATGATTCTTGATTTAACTTCTTGCACTTTAGGGTTTTGTTAAGGAAGTCAGGTCCTAGGCCAACATGGTGAAGATTTGGGTCTACTTTTTCTTAGTAGTCTCAGGGTCTCTGTTTTGGTGCCTAAGTCTTTGATCCATAGTGAGTTGAGTTTTGTGCAGGGTGAGAGATAAGGGTTTAATTTCATTTCATTACATGTGGCTTTCCATTTTTCCCAGCACCATTTGTTGAATAGGCTATCTTTTCTCCAGTGAGTGTTTTTGGCATTTGTCTAGGATGAGATAACTGTATTTGTGTGGGTTCGTCTCTGTGTCTTCTATTCTCTACCATTGGTCTCCATGTTTGTTTTGGTGCCAATACAATGCCATTTTTGTTGCTATGGCTCTGTATTACAGTTTAAGGTCTAGTACTGTGATGTCATCTGCTTTACATTTCTTGCTAAGAATTGCTTTGGCTATTTTGGGTCTCTTATTTTTCCAAATGAATTTCATGACTGCTTTTTCTAGCTCTATGAAGACTGCCATTGACATTTAATAGGAATTGCATCAAATCTGTGTAACATGTTGGTAGTATGGCCATTTTGACAGTATTAATTCTGCCTATCCAAGAACAGGGTGTTTCCATCTTCTAAGGTCTTCAATTTCTTTCCTTTGTGTTCTGTAGTTTCCATTCTAAAGGTCTTTACCTCTTTTGTTAGATCGATTCCCAAACATTTTATTTTTTGGAGGCTATTGTGACTGGGGCAGTTTTTCTAATTTCTCTTGCAGTAGATTCATCACTGATGTATAGAAATGCATTTGATTTATGGGTATTGATTTTAGATCCTGTTACTTTGCTGGATGCAGAGGCATGCTTGCAGCTGTTTGGGGAGGAGACTGTTGGCACGCGATGCCTCCTCCCCTGCTCTTATGCGCAAACGTCCCGGCTGCGCTTGCGGGGCAGCCCCAGCAACCTCCTGTGTGAGTTGTCAGAGGACGGAACTCCCGGGAGGGAGCGTGGGTGAAAAGGAAACTCCTGGAAGTCGCGGGAGTGCGAGGAGCCGTCCTGGGCTGCGTCCCTCAGGTCAGCCCGGCCGGGTTCCGGTCCGCAGCAGCCCCGGTGCCATGGCCATGAGCAAAGGGCTGCAGCTGCTGGTGCGCCTGGAGGCCACGGGGGAGAGCAGCGTGCTGCTGGAGGCGACTGCCTGCTCTTCGAGGCCGGCAGGGTGGCCACTCTGGGTGGAGCTGGAGTTGGCACCAAGGCATCTACTTGGGGAGAGAGGCAAGCAAGGAAGCAAGTACAGAAGCATCACTAAAGGAAAATGAAGAAGTCGTTCATTCCCAGTCCACCTCCGATTCTTTCCCGCGGTCTCGTTGCTGCAGGCGGCAACACTGTTACTTTGCTGACTTCTTTTATGAGTTCTAGAAGTTTTGGTGGAATTTCTTGGATCTTCTATATATAGAATCATGTCATTGGAAAATAGTGATGATTTAAGTTCTTCTTTTCCTATTTGTAGCCCTTTAACTTATTTCTCCGTCTATTGCTCTGGCTAGAGCTTCAGGACCATGTTAAATAGAGTGGTTAAGGAGGCACCCTTGTCTCCTCCCGGGTGCCACTGCTGCCGGAGTCCCCGCCTGCCAACACCACCAACATCCGCAGCTGCTGCTCACCCCTGCCTGCAGCCACCGGCTCCTGCTACTGCCCCCTCCACACTGCCCAGAGGTTTTCTCTTGGGGCACAGCTGCCCCTAAGGCCACTGCCACAGCTGCCCCGAGGTCTTTTCTCCAGGCACGGCTGCTGCTGTTGACGCCATCACCCTGAGGTCGGCTGCCTTTGACACTGCTGCTGCCATAGCCACCACCACTGCCACCAAAGCTGCTGCCACTCCTGGAGGTCACCTGGAGGTCTCCTCCCTGGGTGGTGCTGCAGCTGCAGCCTCTGCCACCACTGTGGCCTCCCTTCCCCCACCTGCTGCCAACACCACCAACGTCAGCAGCTGCTGCTGAACCCCTGCCTGTGGCCACCGACTCCTGCTACTACCCCTTCCACCACTGCCCAGAGGCCCACTGCCAGGGAGACCCCAGGTTTGGTGGCACGCGGCCACATCCATTTTCAGGTGCTGGCCAGAGCCTGGGGTTTGTTTGGGGTGCCAGTGGGTTTGCTGCCACCGCCATCTTGGGCATAGCCGCCCCTGTCTGGGGACATGACCAGGACCTGGAGGTTCAGTGTCAGGGGGCCTGTGGGCTTGGCTGCCCCTGGGGTCTTCCTCCTGGGAGTGCGGTTGCCCCCACCTGGTTGCCGTCCCTCAGGTTGCTCATCCCTGGTGGGCTCTCTCCAAGTTCCAGTGGCACTGAGATCGTGGGACTGCGACGTGGCCGACCCTGGACATCTGAGGCCCAGACTGGTGAGAGAGTGACCTCACCAGACAGTGCAGGACCTGTCTGGGCCAGGTGGTCTGCGGGAAGTCAGAGGAGGGCGGAGAGTCGGACGCTGGCAGGGACAGTCATTCAATTTTCCACTGAGATTTATTTTATTTTTATTTTTTTCTTCTCTAGCATCTCTCTCCTCCATATTTGGAGCAGGGTGTTTTTTGTGTACCAGTTTGTTGAGGATGGTGCTATATTCATGGTGTTTTGCACTTCTGCTGTATACTCTTATATTTTTAATTTTTTTCCTTTTCATATGTATTCTTCCTGTCACTTGTTGTCTTCCTGGATTCCCGTTCTACCATTTCTCCACCTAAGAGCCACTCTTGATGGTTCCTCTTCCACCCTTCCTGTGAGGTTTTGCTTCTGGCTTTCCTTTTTGTCCCTCATGAACACCATGTCCTGCACTGCTTCTGTTTTCTTTGTCCACTATTTGAGATGTAAATCTGTTTGACAAATGTTCTGTTTTTATTGTGGACAGTGATTAAACTCATCATTGCTGTTTATAGTGAGAGCGCAGTGGACACCTTGCTGGGAGCTATTAGATTTGAGGCTATATATTGTTTGTACCGGGTGCTGTTGATATTGGTCTCCCTCTTAAAGGTGGGATACTGGAAATCTTCAGGGACAATATAGGTCTACAGGGTAGAATCTGTATTGCCTCAGATCCACACAACTAGATGGGAAAACACACAAGCAACAAGAAAAAATGAGGGAACAAAATGCCACAAAGAATCCCCAGTAAGAGAAGCCACTGACAACACAATTGAAAAAATGTCCAAGAAGGTGTTTAGAATGTACATACTTAATCTAATCTGCAAAGTAAAGGATGGTATAAAGAGTGAAATCAGAGACAATGCAGGAAGTGAAAGAGCACTTCAATAAAGAGCTAGAGATTGTGAAAAAAAAAAAAAAAAACCAAACAGAAATTCTTGAAATGAAGGAATCAAATCAAATAATAAATTCAATAGAAAGTATCACCAACAGACCAGACCAACTGGAAGACTCAACCTCAGACAATGAAGACAAAATATTTAGTTCTGAAAATAAAGTTGACCATGCAGAGAAGATGGTAAGAATCCATGAACAGAACTTCCAAGAATTATGGGATAACATGAAAAGACCAAATTTAAGATTTATCAGGAAGGACAGAGATATAAACCAAGGAAATGCACTATCTTTTCAATGACATAAAATCAGAAAATTTCCCAAATCTAAAGAATGAAATGGAAAATCAAATACAGGAGGTTTATAGGACCACAAATGTATAAAATTACAGCAGACCCATGCCAAGACACATTATAATGAAAATGTCTAAAATACAGAATAAGGATAAAATCTTAAAGGCCATGAGGGAGAAAAAGCAAATTATATATAAGGGAAAACCAATTTGGAACTCAACTGATTTCTCAACCCAGAATCTGAAAGCTAGGAGGTCATGGAACAACAAATTTCAAGCTGTGAATGAAAATGTATGCCAACCAAGAATTTTATATCCAGCAAAATTAAGTTTCAGATTTGAAAATGAAATAAAAACCTTCCATGATAAACAAAAGTTAATAGACTTCACAATTAGAAATCCTGCACTATAGAACATTCTCAACAAAATATTCCATGATGATGAAGTGGAAAAAATAGTGAAAATCAGCAAAGGGAGGAACTATACTAAAGGAATAATCAAAGAGAAACTAAATTGAATTAAAGGCAGAAATAAAGCAAAATAACTGGGAATACAAGTCATATCTCAGTAATAACCTTGAATATTAACAGCCTAAACTCATCAATCAAAAAACACAGACTTGCAGATTGGATTAAAAAACAAGACCTAATAATATGCTGTCTATAAGAGACTCACCTCCTAGGCAAAGACATCACAGACTGAAGGTGAAAGTTTGGGAAAAAATATATCACTCATATGTATAGTGTAAACAAGCAGGGGTCTCCATCTTCATATCAGATAAAGTGGACTTCAAGCCAAATTTAACTAGAGGGACAAAGAAGGACATTTCATTCTACTGAAAGGAATTATACAGCAGCAAGACATATCAATTGTAAATATTTATGCTCCAAATGATGGAACATCTATGTATGTCATATAAACGCTTCTCAATTTCAAGAATCAAAGAGACCAAATCACAATGATACTAGGTGACTTTAACACACCTCTGTCACTACTGGACAGATCATTTAAGTAAAAACTAAATAAGGAAACTATAGAACTAAATAATACAATCAGTAATTTAGACTTAACACACATATATAGTATATTTCATCCATCAACTGGTGAATACACTTTTCTCTCAGCAGCACATGAATCCTTCTCTAAAACAGACCATATCTTATGACACAAAGCAACTCTTAGTAAATACAAAAAAAAGGAGAAAATACCCTGCATCCTATCAGATCATAAAGGACTGAAATTAGAAATCAATTACGAATAAAAAAATAGAAGCTACTCTAATACATAGAGACTAAATAATACACTATTGAATGATGAATGAACAGTAGAAAAAAATCAATGATGTAATGAAAAAATACTTAGAGGTAAATAAGAATACCAATACAACGTACCAAAATCTCTGGGACACTATGAAGGCAGTACTAAGAGGAAAGTTCATTGAGTTTATTTATTAAAAGAACACAAAGTCAACAAATAAATGACCTAACATTATATAATAAAGCCCTAGAAAAAGAAGAACAAATCAATACAAACAGCAGAAGAAGAGAAGAAATAATTAAAATCAGAGCTGAAATTAATGAAATAAAAGAAACAATTGAAAAAATTTACAATATGAAAAGTTGGTTCTTTGAAAAAAATCAATACAATTGATAAACCCCTAGCCACATTAACAATGAGAAAAAGAGAGAAAACCAAATTACTAAAATACATGATGAAAAAGGAAATATCACAATAGACACAAATGAAATACAGAAAATAATTAGAAACTATTATGAAAATTTATACTCCAATAAAATAGAAAATATTGAAGACATTGACAAATATCTACAGACATATGACCTAACATAAACTGAATTAGGAGGTCATATACAATTTAAACACAACAATCTCAAGTAATAAAATACAAAATGACATTAAAAACCTACCAATTAAGAAAAGCCCAGGACCAGGTAGATTCTCAGCTGAGTTCTACAAGACTTTCATAGAAGAATTAACACCAATCCTCCTCAATTTATTCCATGACATAGAAAAGGAGGGAACCCTTCCAAACTCATTCTATGAGGCTACTATCACCATTATACCAAAACCAGACAAAGACACATGAAGGAAAGAAAACTTCAGACCAGTATCCCTGATGAACATAGATTCAAAAATTCTCAATAAAATTCTGACAAATCACATACAAACACATAGTAAAAAGATAGTGAATCATGATCAAGTGGGTTCATCCCAGGGGTGCAGAGTTGGTTCAACACATAGAAATCAAAATATGTAATTCATCATATCAAAAACAAGAATCATATGATCACCTGAATAGATGCAGGAAAAGCATTTGACAAAATACAGCACCCTTCATGTTCAAAACACTAGAAAAACTAGGGATAGTAGGAACCTACCTCAACATCATAAAAGCCATATATGCTAAGCCCAAGGCCAACATCATTCTAAATGGAGAAAAAGTGAAAGCATTCCCTCTAAAAACTGGAACAAGACAAGGATGCCCTCTTTTATCACTTTTATTCAACATGGTCCTTGAAACTCTAGCCAGAGCAATTAGAAGAAAGAAATCAAAGGTATACAAATAGGTAAAGAAGAACTCAAACTATCACTATTTGCTGGTGATATGAGTCTATATTTGGAAGATCCAAAAATTTCCACCAAAAATCTTCTAGACCTTTACAATTAAAACTACAGAACACTAAGGAAAGAAATTGAAGAAGACTTTAGAAGATGGAAAGTCCTCCCATGCTACAGGACAAACAATTAATATTGTCAAAATGGCCATAATACCAAAAGCATTATACAAGTTTAATGCAATTCCCATTAAAATCCCAATGACATTTTTCATAGAATTAGAAAAAGCAAACTTGTCAATCATTTCGAAAAACAAGGGACCCAAAATAGCCAAAGAAATCCTTGGCAGGAAAAGTGAAGCAGGAGGCATCACAATATGAGACCTCAAACTATAATACAGAGCTATAGCAAGAAAAACAGCATGGTATTGGCACCAAAACAGACATGTAAACCAATGATACAGAATAGAAGACACAGAGACAAACCCACACAAATACAGTTATCTCATGCTAGACAAGGTGCCAAAAACTCTCACTGGAGAAAAGATAGCCTATTCAACAAATGGTGCTGGGAAAAATGGAAAGCCACATGTAATGAAATGAAATTAAACCCTTATCTCTCACCCTTCACAAAACTCAACTCACTATGGATCAAAGACTTAGGCACCAAAACAGAGACCCTGAGACTACTAAGAAAAAGTGGACCCAAATCTTCACCATGTTGGCCTAGGACCTGACTTCCTTAACAAAACCCCTAAAGTGCAAGAAGTTAAATCGAGGATCAATAAATGGGATGGACTCAAACTCAAAAGCTTCTTTTCAGCAAAATAAACCATTCTTTTCAGCAAAATAAACAATGTGAAGAGAGGGCCTACCGATTGGGAGAAAATCTTTACCACATGCACCTCAAATAAAGCATTAATTTCTAGGATATATAAAGAACTCAAAAAAAAAACACCAAAAAAAACCAAAAAACAAAAAACAAATAACCCGGCCCACACAGCCAGCTTCTCCAGGTTCTCGGAATGGAACTGGCCCACTAGTGAGAGCCTGTCTGAACAGAGCAGGCTCCGAGTCCCGGAGCCGCTGCAGTGCAGTGTACTCCTGCAAAGAACCAGCGGAGAGCCTCGATCTGCAATCAGCCTCAGGGATAAGGGCAGGGCAGCCGGAGACCTCTTCAGGCGGCTCTGCCCACTCCGGCTGCGGGCTCTCTTCACGGGGCGATCCAAGATGGCGGCCTAGAGGGAGACTGCACCTCCAGTTGCTCCACAACCCAGGAGTTAAGAAGGGGAGGCATTGAGAGACTCGGACTGAAGTGGAGCCACGGGTGAGTCTGCCCACTGGGTAAAGCTCGGCCCGGGTGGCAGGCCCAGATAGAGGTGGCTTATCGGAGCCGGGCAGGGCAGCTAGAGTCATCCACAGGCAGTCCTGCGCACTCCGGCGGTGGGCCCCGCCCACACAGCCAGCTTCTCCAGGTTCTCGGAATGGAACTGGCCCACTAGTGAGAGCCTGTCTGAACAGAGCAGGCTCCGAGTCCCGGAGCCGCTGCAGTGCAGTGTACTCCTGCAAAGAACCAGCGGAGAGCCTCGATCTGCAATCAGCCTCAGGGATAAGGGCAGGGCAGCCGGAGACCTCTTCAGGCGGCTCTGCCCACTCCGGCTGCGGGCTTTCTTCACGGGGCGATCCAAGATGGCGGCCTAGAGGGAGACTGCACCCCCGGTCGCTCCACAACCCAGGAGTTAAGAAGGGGAGGCATTGAGAGACTCGGACTGAAGTGGAGCCACGGGTGAGTCTGCCCACTGGGTAAAGCTCAGCCCGGGTGGCAGGCCCAGATAGAGGTGGCTTAGCAGAACCGGGCAGGGCAGCTTGAGTCTTCCCAAGGTAGTCTTCCACACTCCGGCAGTGGGCTCTTCCCACACGGCCAGCTGCACGGTGCAGGCCCACAGTGAGAGCATTTCCGCACAGAGCCAGTTCCAAATCGTGGAACCAGTAGGGGGCTAGGGGCAGTATTCTTCGAATGAGCTGCTTTATCAGATTCCTCCAAGACAGCAGGCTACTGAAGGCTGGGAGGTGATACACTGGAAATCTACTGGGACACTATAAGCCAATAGTGGAAAACTGCAATATCTCAGGGTCCCACTGACAACTGACCATTATGAGAAAACAAGGGAAGAAAATGTCCCAAACAAACCTAGATACTACATCAATAAAACCCAATGACAGCACAGCAGAAGAAATGTCAGAAAGGGAGTTCAGAATGTACGTAATTAAAACGATCAGGGAAGCTAATGAGGAGATGAAAGAGCAAATGCAGGCATTGAAGGAGGAGATGAAAGAGCAAATGCAGGCATTAAATGATCGCACCAATCAACAGTTAAAAGACCAAATACGGGAAGCAAGAGATCATTTCAATAAAGAGTTAGAGATACTGAAAAAAAACCAAACTGAAATCCTTGAAATGAAGGAAACAATAAACCAAGTTAAAAACTCCATAGAAAGCATAACCAATAGGATAGAACACCTGGAAGACAGAACCTCAGACATTGAAGACAAAATATTTAACCTTGAAAACAAAGTTGAACAAACAGAGAAGATGGTAAGAAATCATGAACAGAATCTCCAAGAACTATGGGATATCATGAAAAGGCCAAATTTGAGAATTATTGGGATTGAGGAAGGCTTAGAGAAACAAACCAAAGGAATGAACAATCTATTCAATGAAATAATAACAGAAAATTTCCCAAATCTGAAGAACGAAATGGAAAACCAAGTACAAGAGGCTTATAGAACTCCAAACATACAAAATTACAACAGACCCACACCAAGGCACATTATTATGAAAATACCTAACATACAAAATAAAGACAGAATTTTAAAGGCCGCGAGAGAAAAGAATCAAATTACATTCAGAGGGAAACCAATAAGAATATCAGCAGATTTTTCAATCCAGACCCTAAAAGCTAGAAGGGCCTGGAACAACATATACCAAGCCCTGAAAGAAAATGGATGCCAACCAAGAATCTTATACCCAGCAAAACTTACCTTCAAATTTGACGATGAAATAAGATCCTTCCATGATAAACAAAAGCTAAAGGAATTTACAAAAAGAAAGCCAGCATTACAGAACATTCTCAGCAAAATATTCCATGAGGAAGAGATGAAAAACAACGATGCAAATCAGCAACAGGAGGCGCTAGCCTAAAGGAATAGCCAAATAAAGGAGAAACCAAAGCATGTCAAAAACAAATATGAGTCAATTGACTGGGAATACAAATCATATCACAATAATAACCCTGAATGTTAATGGCCTGAATTCATCAATCAAAAGACACAGATTGGCAGATTGGATTAAAAAGAAAAATCCAACAATATGCTGCCTGCAAGAGACTCATCTCATAGAAAGAGACACCCATAGACTAAAGGTGAAAGGATGGGGACAAACATACCATGCACACGGACACAGCAAAAAAGCTGGAGTATCCATCCTCATCTCAGATAATGTGGACTTCAAACCAAAACTAGTCAGAAGGGATAAAGAAGGACATTACATGCTGCTTAAGGGAAGCATAAATCAGCAAGACATAACAATCATAAATATCTATGCCCCGAACATAGGCTCATCCACGTACGTCAAACAAATCCTTCTCAATTCCAGAAATCAAATAGACCACAACACAATAATACTAGGCGATTTTAACACACCTCTCTCACCACTGGATAGATCGTCCAAACAAAAATTGAATAAAGAAACTATAGATCTCAACAACACAATCAGCAATTTAGACTTAACGGACATATATAGAATATACCATCCAACAAAGAATGAATACACTTTCTTCTCAGCAGCACATGGATCCTTCTCTAAAATAGACCATATTTTATGCCACAAAGCTACTGTTAGTAAATACAAGAAGATAGAGATACTACCTTGTACTCTATCAGATCATAATGGATTGAAATTAGAAATAAATGACAGAATAAAAAACAGAAACTTCTCCAATACCTGGAGACTAAATAATACACTATTATATGATGAATGGATAACAGAAGACATCAGGAGGGAAATAAAAAAATTCTTAGAAGTCAACGAGAACAAAGACACATCATATCAAAATCTCTGGGACACTATGAAAGCAGTACTTAGAGGAAGATTTATTTCATGGGGTGCATTCAAAAAAAGAAGTAGAAATCAACAAATAAACGACTTAACACTACAGCTCAAAGCACTAGAAAAAGAAGAGCAGACCAATACCAAAAGTAGTAGAAGACAGGAAATAGTTAAAATCAGAGCCGAAATCAACGAAATCGAAACAAAAGAAACAATTGGAAAAATTAACAAAATAAATAGTTGGTTCTTTGAAAAAATAAATAAAATTGATAAACCCTTAGCCACACTAACAAAGAGAAAGAGGGAGAAAACTCAAATTACTAAAATTCGGAATGAACAAGGAAACATCACAACAGACACGAGTGAAATACAAAACATAATTAGAAGCTATTTCAAAAATCTATACTCCAACAAAACAGAAAACCTCGAAGACATCAACAAATTTCTAGAGACATATGAACTACCTAAACTGAACGAGGAGGACACACACAACTTAAATAAACCAATTTCAAGCAATGAAATAGAAGAGGTCATCAAAAGCCTACCAACAAAGAAAAGTCCGGGACCAGATGGGTTCTCAGCCGAGTTCTACAAAACCTTTAAAGAAGAGCTCATTCCAATACTCCTCAAAGTATTCCATGAAATAGAAGAGGAGGGAACCCTCCCAAACTCGTTCTATGAAGCCAATATCACCCTGATACCTAAACCAGACAGAGACACATCGAGGAAAGAAAATTTCAGACCAATATCCTTAATGAACATCGACGCAAAAATTCTCGACAAAATTTTAGCAAATCGCATACAAAAATATATTAAAAAGATAGTACACCACGATCAAGTGGGTTTCATCCCAGGGATGCAAGGTTGATTCAACATCCGGAAATCAATAAATGTCATTCACCATGTCAACAGACTTAAAGTTAAGAATCACATGATTATTTCAATAGATGCAGAAAAAGCATTTGATAAAATACAGCATCCCTTCATGCTCAAAACACTAGAAAAAATTGGGGTAGTGGGAACATTCCTAAACATTATAAAGGCAATCTACGCTAAGCCCATGGCTAATATCATTCTAAATGGTGAAAAACTGAAAGCGTTCCCCCTAAAAACTGGAACAAGGCAGGGATGCCCTCTTTCACTGCTTCTATTCAACATCGTCCTTGAGACTCTAGCCAGAGCAATCAGACAAACCAAAGAAATTAAAGGGATACGAATAGGAAAAGAAGAACTCAAACTATCCCTGTTCGCTGATGACATGATTATATATTTAGAGGAACCTGGAAATTCCACCAGAAAACTTTTAGAACTCATAAGTGAATTCAGTAAAGTAGCAGGTTACAAGATCAATGCTCATAAATCCAATGCATTTTTATACATAAGTGATGAATCTTCAGAAAGAGAAATTAGGAAAACTACCCCATTCACAATAGCATAGGAAAAAATAAAATACTTGGGAATCAATCTCACAAAAGAGGTGAAAGACCTCTACAATGAGAACTACAGAACACTAAAGAAAGAAATTCAAGAAAACCTTAGAAGATGGAAAGATCTCCCATGTTCCTGGATAGGCAGAATTAATATCGTCAAAATGGCTATACTACCTAAAGTTCTATACAGATTCAATGCAATTCCAATTAAAATCCCAATGATGTACCTTGCAGAAATAGAGCAAGCAATTATGAAATTCATCTGGAAGAATAAAAAACCTAGAATAGCTAAAGCAATCCTCAGTAGCAAGAGCGAAGCAGGGCAAACTGGAAAACTATATGCAATAGAATGAAACTAAACCCCTATCTCTCACCCTACACAAAACTCAACTCAAAATGGATCAAGGACCTCGGAATCAGACCAGAGACCCTGCATCTTATAGAAGAAAAAGTAGGTCCAAATCTTCAACTTGTTGGCTCAAGATCAGATTTCCTTAACAGGACTCCCATAGCACAAGAAATAAAAGCAAGAATAAACAACTGGGATAGATTCAAACTAAAAAGCTTTCTCTCAGCAAAGGAAACTATCAGAAATGTGAAGAGAGAGCCTACAGAGTGGGAGAATATCTTTGCCAACCATACCTCAGATAGAGCGCTAATTTCCAGAATCTATAAAGAACTCAAAAAACTCTACACGAAGAATACAAATAATCCAATCAACAAATGGGCTAAGGAAATGAACAGACACTTCACAGAAGAAGATGTACAAGTAATCAACAGATATATGAAAAAATGTTCAACATCCCTAGTAATAAGGGAAAAGCAAATCAAAACTACCCTAAGATTTCATCTCACCCCAATTAGAATGGCGATTATCAAGAATACAAGCAACCAATAGGTGTTGGCGAGGATGTGGTGAAAAAGGAACACTCATACATTGCTGGTGGGGTTGCAAATTAGTGCAACCACTCTGGAAAGCAGTGTGGAGATTCCTCAGAAAGCTTGGAATGGAAACACCATTTGACCCAGCTATCCCACTCCTTGGCCTATACCCAAAGGACTTAAAATCAGCATACTACAGAGATACAGCCACATCAATGTTCATTGCTGCTCAATTCACCATAGCCAGATTGTGGAACCAACCTAGATGCCCTTCAGTTGATGAATGGATAAAGAAACTGTGGCATATTTATACAATGGAATATTACTCCGCAATGAAGAATGATAAAATTATGGCATTTGTAGGCAAATGGTCGAAATTGGAGAATATCATGCTAAGTGAGATAAGCCAATCTCAAAAAACTAAAGGACGAATGATCTCGCTGATAAGCGGATGAGGACATATAATGGGGGGTGGGACGGGCTAGCATTAGGTTTAGGGTTAGGTTTAGAGTTAGGCTAAGGAGAGCAGTAAGAATGAAGGAAAGAAGGACTGTGTAGAGGGAAAAGAGGGGTGGGAGGGGTGGGAGGGGTGGGAGGGGTGGGGGGGAGGGGAAAAATATAATAAACATCATTACCCTATGTAAACGTAAAAAAAAAAAAAATAATGAACTGTATGCTTAAAATACAGATAAATTTTATGATCTGTATTTTTCCATAATTTTTAAAAATTAATTAAATAATTTAACTTGACTATATATTGAAAGAATATATCACATACTTAAAAAAAAAAAAAAAAACAAATAACCCAATCAATAAATGGGCTAATGAACTGAATAGATACTTCACAGAAGATACACAATTGATAAACAAATATATGCAAATATATTCAACATCTTTAGCAATTAGAGAAATGCAAATCAAAACTACTCTCAGATTTCATCTCACTCAAATCAGAATGGCAATTATCAATAATACTGGCAACAATCATGTTGGGGAGCATGTGGGGAAAAAGGTACACTCATACATTGCTGGTGGGAATGCAAATTGGTACAACCATTATGGAAAACAGTATGAAGTTTCTTTAGAAATCTTGGAATGGAACCACCACTTGACCTAGCTATCCCACTCCTCCGTTTATATCTAAAGGACTTAAAATCAACATATTACAGTGATGCAACCACATCAATGTTTGTAGCAGCTCAACTCACAATAAAATATAGAACCAACCTAGATGTCCTTCAACAGATGAATGGATAAAGAAAATGCAGTATATGTATAGGATGGACTATTACTCAGTTTTAAAGAAGCATTTGTTGGTAAATGGATGGAATTAGAGAATATCATGCTAAGTGAAAGAAGTCAAACCTAAAAAAGCAAAAGCTGAATGTTTTCTCTGATAATTGGAGGGAGGGAATGGGGGAAGGAATGATAGTTACTTGAAACAGTTATTATTACCTCATGTATACATTTGACTGCATGACCAATGTGATCCTGCAATGTGTATAATCAGAAGAATGGGAGATTACACTCTACTTATGTATGGTCTATCAAAATGTATAAATGCATTCTACTGTCATGTACAACTAATTAGAATAAACAAAATTAAAAGTTTTAAAAAAACAACCATTTGTACATTTGAAAGCCTAAAAAAAAAAGCATCCTTGTCTTGTTCCAGTTTTTAGAGGGAATGCTTTCACTTTTTCTCCATTTAGAATGATGTTGGCCTTGGGCTTAGCATATATGGCTTTTATGGTATTGAGGTATGTTCCTACTATCCCTAGTTTTTCTTGTGTTTTCAACATGAAGGGGTGCTGTCCTTTTCAAATGCTTTTCTGCATCTATTCAGGTGATCATATGATTCTTGTTTTTAAGTCCATTGATGTGATGAATTACATTTTTTGATTTCTGTGTGTTGAACCAACTCTGCATCCCTGGGATAAACCCACTTGATCATGATTCGCTATCTTTTTAATATGTGTTTGTATGTGATTTGTCAGAATTTTATTGAGAATTTTTGAATCTATGTTCATCAGGGATACTGGTCTGAAGTTTTCTTTCCTTCATGTGTCTTTGTCTGGTTTTGGTATGAGGGTGATAGTAGCCTCATAGAATGAGTTTGGAAGGGTTCCCTCTTTTTCTATGTCATGGAATGAATTGAGGAGTTAATTGGTGTTAATTCTTCTATGAAAGTCTTGTAGAACTCAGCTGAGAATCTATCTGGTCCTGGGCTTTTCCTAATTGGTAGGTTTTTAATGTCATTTTGTATTTTATTACTTGAGATTGTTGTGTTTAAATTGTATATGACCTCCTGATTCCGTTTATGTAGGTCATATGTCTGTAGATATTTGTCAATGTCTTCAATATTTTCTATTTTATTGGAGTATAAATTTTCAAAATAGTTTCTGATTATCTTCTGTATTTCAGTAGTGCCCATTATGATATTTCCTTTTTTGTAACAAATTTTAGTAATTTCAATTTTCTCTTTTTCTCTTCATTAGCGTGGGTTAAGGATTTATCAATTCTACTGATCTTTTCAAAGAACCAACTTTTTGTTTTGTCAATTTTTTCAATTGTTTCTCTTTTAATTTCATTGATTCAGCTCTGATTTTAATTATTTCCTATCTTCTACTGCTTTTGGTATTGATTTGTTCTTTTTCTAGGGCTTTAGGTTGTAATGTCAGGTCATTTTATTCTTTTAATGAATGAGCTCAATTCAATGAACTTTCCACTTAGCACTATCTTCATAGTGTCCCAGAGATTTTGATATGTTGTATTGGTGTTCTCATTTACCTATAAGTTTTTTTATTTCCCCCTGATTTCTTCTGCTATGTATTCACCATTCAATCATATATTATTTAGTCTCCAGGTGTTAGTGTTTCTTCTATTTTTTAAATTTTATCCTTGATTTATAGTTTTACTCTGTTATGATCTGATAAAATGCAGAGTAGTATTTCTATTCTCTTGTATATGCTAAGAACTGCTTTATGGCATAGCATATGGTCTATTTTAGAGAAGAATCCATGTGCTGCTGAGACAAAAGTGTATTCACTCAATGATGGGTGAAATTCTCTATTTGTGTCAGTTAAGTCTAAATTATTGATTGTATCATTTAGTTCCATAGTTTCTTTGTTTATTTTTTATTTGAAGGATCTATCCAGTGGTGAGAGAGGTGTGTTAAAGTCACCCAATGTTATTGTGCTGTGGTCTAATTGATTCCTGAAATTGAGAAGGGTTTGTTTGATGTAGATAGATGCTCCATTGTTTGGGGCATATGCATTCACAATTGTTATGTCTTGTTGGTGTATGGTTCCCTTATGCAGTATAAAGTGTCCTTCTTTATACCTTCTGACTGACTTTGGCTTGAAGTCCACTTTATCTGATGATGGACACCTCTGCTTGTTTAAGCAGTCCATGTGAGTGATGTAACTTTTACCAACCTTTCACCTTCAGTCTGTGGATAACTTTTCCTAGGAGGTGAGTCTCTTGGAGACAGCATATTTTTGGGTCTTGTTTTTTAATCTAATCTGCCAGTCTATGTCTTTTGATTGATGAGTTTGGGCCATTATCATTCAAGCCTATTATCAAGATACCATTTACATTCCAATTTATTTTGGTTTATTTCTGGTTTTTAATTTGACTTAGTTTCTCTTTTGATTGACTTTTCCTTCAGTGTAGTTCCCACCTTTGCTTGTTTTCATTTTTTGTTTCATTTTCTCCTCATGGAACATTTTTCTGAGTGTAGGCTTTCTAGCTGTGAATTCATTTAACTTTTGTTTATCAAGGATTTGATTTCATCAAATGGAAGGATTTTATTTCATCTTCAAATCTGAAGTTTATTTTTTGGGGGGGGGGTACCCAGGATTGAACTAAGGGGTACTTGAGCACTAAGCCATATCCCCAGCCCTATTTTGTATTTCATTTAGAGAGAGAATCTGAGCTGCTGAGTACTTTGGTTTTGCTGAGGCTGGCTTTGACCTTGCAATCCTCCTGTCTCAGTCTCCTGAGCTGCTGAAATTATAAGCTTTCACCACCACACCCAGCTCTATGAAGCTTAATTTTGCTGGATATAAAATGCTTGGTTGGTATCCATTTTCTTTCAGAGTTTAGTATATGTTGTTCTAGGACCTCCTAACTTTGGGTGTCTGTGTTGAGAAATCAGCTGAGATTCCAATTGATTCCCCCCTACATGTAATCTGACACTTTTCTCCTGCAACCTTTAAAATTCTATACTTATTCTGTGTGCTAGGCATTTTCATTATATGTGACTTTGTATATGTCTGTTGTAATTTTGTACATTTTGGGTCCTGAAAACCTCTTGTATTTGGTTTTCCATTTCATTCTTCAGGTTTGGGAAATTTTCTGACCTTATTTCATTGAAAAGATTGTGCATTCTTTTGTATCTCTATGCCTTCATCTATCCTGATAAATCTTAAATTTGTTCTGTTCATTTTATTCCATAATTCTTGGAAATTATGTCCTGGTTTCTTACCATCTTCTCTGTGTGGTCAACTTCATTTTCAAGATTATATATTTAGTCTTCATTACCTGAGGTACTGTCTTCCAAGTAATCTACTGTGTTGGTGATAATTTCCATTGAATTTGTAATTTGGTTTATTGATTATTTCATTTCAAAGATTTCAGCTTGATTTCTTTTCAGAGTCTCTCTTTATTGAAGTGATATTTCAACTCCTGAAATTTATCTCTGATTTCACTCCTCACATCATCGTTTATGTTGCAGATCAGTTTAACTATGTACATTCTGAAGTCCTTATTTGACATTTCTTCTACTGTGTTGGTTATTGAAGCATCTTGGTTTGTTCATGGTGCTTCATTTTCTTGTTTTTTTTTTTTCATGTTGTTCATGTGTTTTCCCCTCTAGCAGTGTGGATCTGAGGTAGTACAGTTTCTATGCTGTAGACTTATAGTGTTCCTGAAGGTTTCCAGTACCTTTCCATTAAGGGGGAGACCAATATTAACAGCACCCGGTGCAAACAATATACAGTCTTAAATCCAAGCATCTCCTATTAAGATGTCAGGCACTTCTCTCCCAAGTGGTACACAGGGCTGAGCACTGGTCCCGTGCACCTGTTGCAGAGAGCTGTTCCGTATCAGCAGATCAGGACCAGGTGCTGAGAGCTATGGGTCAACCATGTAGCTGTGAGTGTTGGGTCAGGTTTGTGACTAGGGAGGGGTTGGGAGAGTGGTGACTGGGGATCAAGAAGGTCTTGTTAGGTGCTAGACTGATGTGGGACCTGGCAGAACAAGGGGATCAGTGGATGCTTTACTGGGGAGAGAGTCAGGGACTCCCAGGACCCAGCGAATGCTTGCCTGAGTGGGTCCTGGGAAGTCAGTTGGTGTTGGACCAGATGACTTCACATACCAAGAACAAGATAACCTCACATCCTCTTCCTACCTTCCAACCCACTGTAGCCAGGCTTTCTGTCCCCACATGCTTCAGAATTCATGGAGCTAAGGAGAAACTGGCTCTCTCCTGTCTCTGCAGCAAGATGGTATCCATTAGCACATCCAGCAGGAAGACCTCAGGTGTAAACAAACCTGCAGGCACCTCGATAATGGAACTCCAGGCCCTGGTCAGTTTCCCTAGACAGGGGTGACCATATCCTGAGATGGTGATGGTGGTAGCAAACCTGCAGGCACCCAGGCCCTGGCCAATGTCCAAGACAGAGGCTGCCACGTATTGAGATAGCAGCAGTGGTCCAAGATGGAGGGGGCTGAATTTGGAGATGGGGTAGTGGTGTGGGCAGCACTGCAACAGCAGGTGGCCAGGAGTAGAATTTTAAATAATAATGGCCTGGTTCTTTTGGTGAAGTACTTTGTATTAAGATAAACAAAAATCTTACCATCAAATATACCAAAATATACCTCTTTAATAATAAGCTGCTGGTATTGCTACTCCTAGAATATCATGTATATTTTACTTACTGGATATTTACATTTTAGGAAGGAAAACACTTTTGTTTATTTAAAAAATGAATAATTCTAATTTGTTGTTCCTAAGATTTTTATAATATAATACAATCTGTTCTTCTACTATTAATTTATAATTACTAAATGAAGACCAGAAAGTATCAAAATTGGAGGGAAGAATAGACTATACTAAACAAATTATACCCTGGTTTTTCTAAATGAGAAGATTGTTTTATTTTTAACACTAAACATGGGAAATATTTCTTAGTAAGCTTGTTTGGAAAGACTCATTTAAGATATACATTAGGTTGCCCCATCTTGTGTATGAAGCAGATTTGATCTCTTTTTAAGTTGCTTTACTTAATAGTTGTGGGTGCACTGATAAAAAGGTAGTGCATTAATTCATGTCTTTAAACAGACATTTAAAATATGACCTACAGAAGAATTGACCATTGCAAGGGGGAGAAGATGGCAGATTAAGGGAAGGAAGCATGGCCCAACCCTTCCTCAGCACCAGACTTACAAAGCAGGAAGACTACTACAGCTCTGTGAGGTGAGTAAGCAAGTATACTCACTGAAACCTAATAACTGCAAAAAAAAAAAAAAAAAAAAAAAAAAAAAAAAAAAAAAAAAAGTAAAATTAAATTGTTTTAAAAAATCTTAGAGCTACAGAAAGGCTATAACTTGAACATAAGAAATGATACCTTAGAGACATACCAGTGCCAGTCACCAGTAGTGGCAGCAGACCAGAGTGGGGACGGCACACAAAAGAGGCGTATGGTTGGCAGATGAAGAAATTTAAAAATAAAGAAAAATTGGGGAAACCTGTGGTTCACAGAGGAAGACTGATTTTGGTGGACACAGAGTTGGTAGGGGAAGCATTTCAGTGAAAATAATTCCAGTGTGGTCCATGGGTATAAAGGCACTCCACGGGGATGGAGCACACTGGCAGATGAGGAAACTGCTCCCGGGCAGTGAGGGCTGTGCCTGTGCAGCTCGGGGAGCTGTGAACAGAGACAAGGTGTTGGGAAACCATAAGGGAAGCTGCCAGCAACCGGTGAAATAATTCCCAGAGGGCACCTGAACCAGAGAGACTGGAACAGGCACAGAGACAGTTTCACGTGGGCCATTTGGCCTCTAGATCCCAAGGGAGAAAACTCCTATCATAGCTGGCACCCCACAAATAGCTCCTGCAGAGGCAGTCACTGGTCACACAGGCACATCCGTACTCCAGGGCACACACCCAGAAATTCACATCCCTAGTGCTGAAGGTGAAACCTGTGAAGGACCCTATAAGTGGATATTACTGGAAGCGCCAAAGATCCAGAAATCTGGTAGAGATTGGAAGCCAGACATCATTAGGTGGCATGGACCAAATCTCAAATACCCACTGATGGAGTTCCTAAACCCAGCAAATGGAAGCCCCAGCCTAGAACTCTGCATCACTCCCACCATGGGATCATACAGCACTGTAACTCTGTAGTGCTGCCTGGGGACTCTCCACTCCCTGTCTATCCCCCCAGTGCGGGGAGACTGCAAGCTAAGAACTACTACACCCCACTGGCAGTAAGGTCAGAACACAAGGTCACTGACCAAAAGTACAGAATCAAATACAAAGACTGAAAATCCATCCCTGCTTGCAGATTTGACCAACATAGCAGAAACAAGCCCTCTATCTCTCATTGATTAGTTTTCCTTTTTCCTGTTTCTTTTTTCCTCTATATTCCCAATTTTTAAAACTCTTTTTATATTTTAATGTTTAATTTTTTTTCAAATGCCACTTCATCACATTGTCTTATTCCTCACATTTTTCATCATGCATGATTTTGTGTGTGTGAGTGTCCATGTGTGGTTGTAACTGCTCTCACTGAACAGATAGGTTTGTATATATATTATATATATTGAATTTTATTTGTAAATTAATAGCTCTCTCCTGTGCTTGCTCTTTATTTAACCTTGATTATACTTAGGTGGGGTACTTTTATAAAAGGGTTCAAGTTGCTTTTATCTTACATTTGCTGGTTCCTGCATACCTAGGCCCTCGTATCTCCCCTTCTTTATTCTCTTCCTCCAGTAACAGCCAAAACATCCAGTTTGCTCCTCCTCCCTTTCTTTATTCCACCTCTCTTATTCATTATTTTCATGTCATTTTTTATTCCTTCTTCTTTAACAACTGATACCTGCTACCTAACTCCTGATTCTTCTCTGATCAGTTTTCAAACACTTCAAATTTTTGCCTTTGTATCATATTTTCTCCTAAGAAACTTTATTTCCACTAAATAACAGAAATTATATAGCTTATGCAGTTCCTACCAATTCAAGTTGTTGTGATTGTTAATACAGTGGACAACATAGTAGACACCTGGTGTCAAACAACTGATCTAGTTAATGGCTTTTAATAGTTGGTGGCATTGTTAAACGCTGACCCCATCATTCATATATAGGTGGCAATTAGTGTTATAGATGTCAAGTAGACAATGGGCGTTTATCTTAAGACTGTGCATGTGTTGTTGACATTCATGCCACTTCTAGCTCACCCCTCCCTCTAAGAGGGGCTAGAAAGAGATTGGGACACTTTAAGGTCACAGAATAGAGATTCTGCTGCTGAGAAATACATTTCAACCAAGCAACAGTGAATCTTATCCCACACATGATCTAGCCCTACTTGACCCTTAACATTACTCCAACTCAAAGAATTTGGTCCAAATCAACAACCAGGACCCAAGCAGAAACAATCAGAGGGGTACCTCAGATCCCACCCCTTGACATCTTACCCATATATTGAAACAGAGAGCAGTACCAGAACAAATAATATAATTATACACAGAAGAATGTGCATAAAAAGGAGGAAGGGGAACCCATCTCACTTGATGCACAAGTTCAATATCTCTGGAAAGAGGAAATAGGCAAAGAACTCTCCCCCAACATGCACACTCCCCCAACAAAAAATCCCACTGATAAGGATATGGACAAAATTCCCAAGAAAGAGTAAAAAAAAAAAACCTGATAATTAAAATGTTCCATGCACCAAAAGGAGGTTTAAGGAATGAATTAAGAGAGAAAATACAGGAGATGAAAGATGACTTTAATAAAGAAATAGAAACATTGAAAAGAAACCAGTCAGAACTCCTAGAAATGAAAGACAAATCAAATTAAAAATTTACTCAAAAGTGTCACTAACAAAGTAGATTGTGTACAAACCAGAACTTTAGCCCCTGAAGACAGAACATCAGGCCTTGAAGATAGAGCATATAAACTTGAGGACACAGAAGGCAATAAAGAGAAAAAATGACAAACCATGGTCAGAATGTACAAGATTCCTGGGACAACAGCAAAAGACCAAACCTGAGGATCTGGGAATGAAGAGCACACAGAGATGCAGGCCTAAGTCATTCTCAGCGAGATAGTTATAGAGAACTTTCCCCATATCAGAAATGAGATAAACAGCCACCTGCAGGAACCATAAAGGAGCCCAAATCCACCTGATCAGAAGAGAAGTTCTCCAAGCCACCGTATGATCAAAATACCTAAAACAGAAAATAGGGAAAGGCTATTGAAAGTTCCAAGAAAGAAACATTAGGTCACATTTAGACACAAACCAGTAATTCTCACTTCCAGTTTCTCATTCAGACCCTAAAATCAAGAAGGGCTCAGAATGAGATATTCTAAGTTCTAAAAGAAAGCAACTGCCAGCCAACAAAGCTCAGTTTCAAATCTGTGGGGGAAATGAAAACATCCCATGACAAGGCAAGAATAAGCTAAAGAATTCCTGAGCAGCAAGCCAGCACTACGAAGAATATGCAAAGATAAACTGCACAAAGAGGAACCCAAAAGCAAATCCCAAATAGAGGAAGAGCAATAAAAGAGCAATCTAAATGAGAATCAAGACAGTATTAAATACAACAAAAAATCAAAACAACTAAGAGCCACAAACACATATCCATACTAACCCTGAATGTTAAGGGTATCAACTCCCCAATTAAGTGACATAGATAGGCAGAATGCATCCAAAAAGGCCAACTCTATGCTGTTTATAAGAGACTCCAAAGACTCACAGGCTGAAGATAAAAGGATGGAAAAAAAGTGGATTCTTAGAACAAAGAGAAGTAGCCATTCTCTTATCTAACAAAGCAGATTTCAAGCAAGAATTAATTTGAAGAGACAAAGAAGGCCACTCCATCCCAACAAAGGAAACAACCCAAAAAGGAGAGTTAACCATAGTAAATATGTATGCCTAAGTGACAGAACACTCAATCACATTAAAAAAATACTCCTTGACATTACATCTCGGCTAGACCACAATACAATAATACTGGGTGATTTCAACACACCCTTGGTTGGTGAATAGACAAGTCATCAAAACACAAAATCAATAAAGATATCTCCAACCAAAATTAAACTGTAAGTCAAATGAACCTAAAAGATAGCTACAGAGTGTTTCACCACAAAACAGCTGAATTTACCTTATTCTCAGCAGCTCATAGAATTATTTCAAAATAGACTATATTCTAGGTCACAATATAAGTCTTAGCATCAATATCAATATAACCCCATGCATCCTATCAGATCATAATGGAATGAAACTAGAAACTGACAGCAAGAGAAATAATAGAAATCACATAAAGAGATTAAAGAATATTCTCTTAAATGAAGAAAGGATCAAAGAAGAAATGAGAGTAGAAATCAAGAAATTCTTAGAAACAAATGAGAACAGGATGCAACATATCAAATGCTCTGGGACATAATGGAATCCCAGCTATTTGGAACACATAGGTTTTTCAGGTTTATCACTGTACTTCTTTGTATTTTAAGAAGATTTCAAGGATAAATGTGGAAAACAAGAAAGGCTAGCACCTTGTACCCCTATGTAACTGTGCCTATTTGTGGGCTTTCCTTGGATAATCCTCTTCTTGTTTTGGAAATGAGGTGGTAAAAGTACCTCTAATGATTTCTGCTCAGTTATGCCTATAAGTATTTTTTCAGGGGAAAATAGCTGTGAGCTAGCAATTCCAACATTAGCTACAGGATGAAAAGGCATCTCAACACTTCAAACAAATTCAAGAAGGTCTGGGAGCCATCCTACCTCACAGGAATCATGAGGAGATACATGTCAGGGTCAGTGTCTTCGGACCCTGTCTGCCTACAGAAGAATACGTGTGCTGGCAGATCATATACACGTGCACAAGTCAGTCTTATCTCAGGAGCTTTCCTTCTTAAATGGGAAGAACTTTGAAGAACAGAAGGCATGGAGTTTACTCTTGGACTCTAATCATTTTGGGTTGTACCAAAAGTAGTTAGTGTGTTGGCACGAAGTCATGAAAAGGCAATGCCCCAGAACTGCAAGAGGTGGTGGTCAAAAGAGGTTCCCATTTCATGTGTGCTATCTGCAACCAGCAGCCAAGGAGCTGCTCCCCAGACTGGAGGATCCACAGACTCACATCCCTGGCTTTGGAAGTTGGTTGCATTTCAGCTTCCAAATGAACATTCTTCTTTGTATATTGTGTCTGTAGCTTTAATGCCATCCATCCCCACCCCCATACCAGTCAACCTCTCTCAGATATAGGATGAGTCTTTTGTTTTCTTGAAATAAGATTTTATTTTTATTTTTAAATTATTATTTGCTTATTGGATTTTAAAATAACTATGCACAATTAAAATATCGCCTTAGGGAGTTGGCATACAGTTCTTTCTCCCATCACTTTTCCAATTCAGTTTTTCTTTCCTAGAAATAAACTCAACAATTAAAAAATGTCTCTGGGACAGTATGAAAGCAGTTCTAATAAGAACATGTATAGCATTGAGAGTCTACATAAAATAATAGCTACTTCAAATAAGTAAGTTTACATTCCACTTTAAGGTTTTAGAAAAACTAATTTCAAAATCAGTAGGAGACAGGAAAAAATTAAGATCAGATTCAAAATTAACGAGATTTGGAATTTAAAAAATACACAGGATCAAAGCAATGAAGAGTTGGTTCTTTGAAAAGATAAAGAAGATTGATAAACCCTTGGCCACTCTAACCAAAAGCAAGAGCAAGAAGACCTAACTCAACAAAATTAGAGATGAAAGAGGAGCTATCACTATAGAAACTTCTGAAGTTCAGAAGATCATTAGAAACTATTTTGAAATTTGTACTCTTAAAAAACTGGAAAACCTAGAGTACATTGACAAATTCCTAGACACATACAACCTGCACAAATGGAACCAGGTAGATATAGAAACCCTAAACAGACCAATATCAAGTAATGAAATTGAAACCACACTTAAAAGTCTTCCAATAAAGAAAAGCCCAGAACCCGATGGATTCTCTGAGTTCTACCAGACCTTTAAAGAAGAACAACAGTATTTCTCAAATTATTCCATGGAATTCAAGGGATAGAATACCCCCAAATACATTCTATGAAGCCAATATAAATCTGATACCAAAACCAGAGAGACATAGGTAGGAATGAAAACTATGACCAATATCCCTGATGAACACAGATTCAAAAATCCCCAATAAAGTATTAGCAAACTGCATTTAAAAACACATTGAGACAATAATACCACATGATCAAGTGGGTTTTATCTCAGGGATGCAAGGTCGATTCAACATATGCAAATCAATAAATGAATTCACCACTTAAAAATAATTAAGGACAAGAATCCCATGGTCATCTCAATAGATGCAGAAAAGGCCGTTAATAAAATACAGCACCCATTCATGTTAAAAACATTGGGGAGCTCTCCTCCTCCTCCTTTTCATGCTCTTTCCTCCTAGCTTTCACTCTCTCTTTCACTCTCTCTCTCTCTCTCTCTCTCTCTCCCTCTCTCTCTCTCCCTCTCATTTTCTCTCTTACCCTGTTTGCTTAATAAACTCTCTTATGTGAAAAAAAAAAAAAAAAACATTGGGGAAGCTAGGGATGGAAAGGATTTACCTCAACATCATAAAGACCACCTATGACGAATACAAAGCCAACATACTGAATAGAGAAACATTAAAAGTATTTCCTCAGGAACAATACAAGGCTGTCCACTTTTACCAATCCTACTCAACATGGTTATTGAAACACTAATCAGAACAAACAGGCAAGATAAGGAAACTAAAGGGATATCAAAAGGAAAAGAAGTAAAACTATCTATATGGATGACATAATCCTATATCTAGAAGACCCAAAAACTCCATCATAAGACTTCTAGAGCTTATAAATGAGTTCATCAAATCATCAAGATACAAGATCAACACCCACAAATCAATAGCTTTTCTATACTCCAACGGCGATTCAGCTGAGGAAGAAAAAAAAAAAAAAAAAAAACTCATCCCATTCACAATAACCTCAAAATAAAGTAAAATAAAATAAAAGACTTGGAAAATAATTTAAGGATATAAAAAGAGCTCTATAATGAAAATCATATAACACTAAGAAAAGAAATTGAGGAAAACCTTAGAAGATTGAAAGACCTCCCTTGATCTTAGATTTACAGAATTAATATTGTCAAAATGGTGCTATCACCACAAACAATATACGGATTCAAAGTAACCTTAATAAAAATACCAATAAAATTCTTCATAGAAATAGAAAAATAATGCTTAAATTTATTTGGAAGAATAAGTGACCCAGAATAGTTACAGCCATACTGAGCAAGGAAAGCAAAGCAGGAGACATCACAATACTGATCTGAAATTGCACTACAGAGCTGTAGTAACAAGAGCAGCTTGGTATTGCCATCAAAATAGACATGAAAATTAAGGGCACAGAATAGAAGATACAAAGACAAGCCTACATAATTATAGACATCTGATATTTAACAAAGGTGCCAAAAATATATTATGGACTCCCAGAACTCAAGAAATAAAACCAAGAATCAGGATGACATCAAATTAAAAGACTTCTGCACAGCAAAGGAAATGATTATGAAGAGAGATCCTACCACGTGAGAGAAAATCCTTGCCAGCTACTCCTCCAACCAGGGATTTAATATCTGGAGATAAAAAGAACTCAAAAAACTTAGATACACACAAAAAAGATCCAATCAATAAATAGGCAAGAGAATTAAACAGAAACTTCTCAAAAAAAAAAAAAAAAAAGGAACAAATGGCCAATATACAAAAAAAAAAAAAAAATGTTTAGCATTTCTACAATCAAGGAAATACAAATCAAAACTACACTGATTTTATCTCACTCCAGTCGGAATGGCAATTATCAAAAACACAAACAATAACAAATGCTGGCAAGGATGTTGGGGAAAGGTACACTTGTATATTTTTCTTGGAACTGCAGACTAGTACAGCCACTTGGAAAACAGTATTGAAATTACTCATAAAAACTAGGAATACCACCAAGCACTCCTTGGTATATTTCCAAAAAACACTAAAGTCAGCATACTATAGTGATATAGATACAATTCACAATTGCTAAATAATTGAATGAGCACAGACATGATGCTAGAAGAATGGATTAAGAAAATGGTATATATACACAATGAAGTTTTACTCAGTCATAAATAAGAATCAAATAACAGCATTGGCTGGTGAGTGGTTGAAATGGAGAACATTGCTACATGAAATAAATCAGACCCCAAAACTCAAAGGTCAAATGTTTTCTCTCGTGAGAGGAAACTAGAGTAAAATAAAGAAAAAGAAGGAGAGGAGGATAGGATATCCTAACAATAAAGGGAAGTTCAGTGGTGTACAAGAAGGAGAGGAAGAGACAGAGTGGTGGGAAGTACAGAATGAATTCTTTAAAACTCATGTTATTTCCATATACAAATATACTACATGGAATTTCAACTTTATGTATAACTAAGATGAACCAATCCAAAATAAATAAATAGATGAGTGAAAGGAATTCTACTAGAGTTGCAGAAAGAGATGGAATGGGAGATGGCGGGGAAAGGAAGGTGTCATGAACCGAAACCAAATTCCATGCATGTGTAATTTTGTTGGGATGAACCCAACTACCGTGTATAAATACAATGCTCTAATTAAAAAGAAAAAGTCCCACATACAGAACATTGCAAATGGTTAAAAACAAAATAATGTGAGATTATTACACTCTAAAATAAGTCTTCCTGACACAAGTGTTTTATTTTGATGCTATGCCTTTGATTTGATTTGGAATGCTTTTAGAAGGATACTTTGTGTTGGAATAATCTGAAGAGTTTGGAAATACATTCTGCTTAATGCATCATTTTCTATGACAGAAAAAAGAGAACTACCTTCATAGTAACCCAGAACTTCTAGTATGTTGTATCACTGTTCTCATTTGAATCTAAGAATTTTTTAATTTCTCCCCTGATTTCTTCTATCATCCATTCATCTTTCAAAAGTGTATTGTTAAATCTCCATATGTTCATGTAACTTCAGTATGATTTTTGGTGTTGATTTCTAATTTCATTAAATTATTATCTGATAAGTTGCAAGCAATTATACCAATTTTTTTGTATTTGCTGAGAGTTGCTTTGTGGCCTAAAACATGGTCTATTTTGGAGAAGGCTCCATGAGCTGTTGAGAAGAAAAAATATTAAGCCATTGTTGAATACAATATAGATGTCTAGTAAGTCCGTTTGATTTATAATATTTTTCAAGTCCAGTTTTTCCTGAGTTTATGTCTGGATACCCTATCTAATGGTGAAAGAGATGTGTTGAAATTGCCCACTACTATTATATTGGGGTCTATCTGAGATTTTAAATTCAAGTAGTGTTTCTTTTATGTAATTAGTTGTGTTCATGGTTAGTGTATAATTATTTATTATCATTACATCTTCTTGTTGGATTGTTCCCTTTACCAGTATGAAGTGACCTGTCTCTTTTGATTAATTTTGGTTTGAAGTTTGCTTTGTCAGATAAGAGAGTAGCTATTCCTATTTATGGGCTTCATTCACATTCTGCCAGCCTATGTCTTTTAACTAGAGAGTTGAGGCCATTAACATTTAAAGTTATCATAAAGAGATATTTGTTAATTCCTACCATTTTGATTCAATTGAAGTGTTTAATTTGGTCCTGTTTTGTATTTGCTTAACTACTCTTCAGGTTATATTGTTCATTTGTGAGCTCTGAGGTTTGTTTATTTTTCATAATTTTTAATCAATTTTTTGTTCTAACTGGTTGTACATGACAGCAGAATGCATTTATACATTTTGATACATCATACATGAATGGAGTGTAATCTCTCATTTTTCTGGTTATAATATTGTAGGATCATATCAGTCATGCAGTCATACATGCACATGAGGTAAAAACATCTGTTTCACTCTACTATCATTCCTACCCTCATACCCCTTACCCTCCCATCATTCTCCTCTGCCTAATATAAAGTAACTCAATTCTTCCCTATCCACCCCCTGGCTGTGAATTAGCATCTGCATATCAGAGAAAATATTCGGGCTTTTGTTTTGGGGGTTTTCCCTTATTTCACTTAGCATGATATTCTCTAACTCCATCCATTTACCAACAAATGCCATAATTTCATTCTTCGTTAAAGCTGAGTAATAGTCCATCACATATATATACCACATTTTCTTTATCCATTCATCTATTGAAGGGCATCTAGGCTGGTTCCACAGTTTAGCTATGGTGAATTGAACTGCTATAAACATGGATGTGACTGGGTCACTGTAGTATGTTGATTTTGAGCCCTTTGGTTATAAACCAAGGAGTAGGATAACTGGGTCAAATTGTGGTTTCATTCCAAGTTTTCTGAGGAATTGCCATACTGCCTTCCATAATGCTTGTACCTCTTTGCAGTCCCACCAGCAATGTATGAGTGTACCTTTTTTCCAAATGGTCGCCAAAATTTATCGTTGCTTGTATTCTTGATAATTGCCATTCTGACTGGGATGAGATGAAATCTTAGAGTAGTTTTGACTTGCATTTCTCTAATTGTAAAGATGGTGAACATTTTTTCATATATTTGTTGATAAATTGTATATCTTCCTCTGTGAAGTATCTGTTCAGTTCCTTTGCCTTTTATTGATTCAGTCATTTGTATTTTTGGTGTTAAGTTTTTTTAGTTCTTTATATATCCTATAGATTAATGCTTTATCTGAGGTGTATGTGGTAAAGATTTTTCTCCCACTCTATAGGCTCTCTCTTCACATTGTTGATTGTTTCCTTTGCTGAGAAGAAGCTTTTTAGTTTGAGTCCAAACCATTTATTAATTCTTGATTTAACTTCTTGCACTTTAAGGATCTTGTTAAGAAAGTCAGATCTTAGGCCAACATGGTGAAGATTTGGGCCTATTATTCTTCTATTAGGCACAGGGTGTCTGTTCTAGGGCCTAAGTCTTTGATCCCCCATGAGTTGAGTTTTGTATGGGGTGAGAGATAAAGGTTTAATTTAATTTTGCTACATGTGGCTTTCCATTTTTCCCAACACAATTTGTTGTGTAGGCTATCTTTTCTCCAGTGAATGTTTTTGGCACCTTTGTCTAGTATGAGATAACTGTATTTATAAAAAAAAAAAAGCCTTCTAGAACTAATAAATAAATTCAGCAAAGTAGCAGGATATAAAATCAATACTCATAAATCAAATGCATTTCTATCCTTCAGTAATGAATTCACTGAAAGAGAAATAAAAAACACTACCCATTCACAATCACCTCAAAAGAAGTAAAATACTTGGAAATAAATCTAACTAAAGAGGGAAATACCTCTACAATGAAAACCACAGAATACTAAAGAAAGATATTGAAAAAGACCATAGAATATAGAAAGATCTCCCATGCTTCCAGATAGGCAGAATGAATATTGTTAAAAGCATTATACAAATTTAGTGCAACTCCCATTAAAATTCCAATGACATTTTTCATAGAACTAGAAAAAGCAATCATGAAATTCATTTGGAAAAATAAGAGACCCAGAATAGCCAAAGTAATCCTTAGCAAGAAATGTGAAGTAGGAGGCATCACAATACCAGACCTCAAACTATACTACAGAGCACCAAAGAAGACATGTACACCAATGGGGTTTATTTCTTATTTCATCTATGTGGAGAATTTCTTTAAATAGGTTCTGTATTGCTGGCTTAGTAGTCAGGAATTTTTTTAGTTTCTGCTTATCTTGGAATGTTGTTCTCATTTTAATTTTGAATTATAGCTTTGTTGGATATAGCAATCTTGATTGGCAGTTATTTTCTTTCAGGGGTTAGAACACACCGTTCCAAGCCCTGCTGGCTTTTAGAATTTGTGTTGAGAAACCAGAAGTAATTCTGATTGACTTGCCTCTAAATGTGACCTGATATTTTTCTTTTAAGGATTTTATAATCCTGTCTTGTTCTGTATGTTATGCATTTTAATTTTTGGAGATTATATTTTTTAATCTTATCTATTTGGGGTTCTGAATGCATCCTGTATCTGGATGCCCATCTCATTTTCAAGATTTGGAAAATTTTCTGTTACTTTCCTGAAGAGGTTATCTATTCCATTAACCATCTTCCTCACTTCACTGATTCTTAAATTTGGTCTCTTATTTTTGTCACAGATTTCTTGTATATTCTGGTCATGGTTACTTTTCTTTTCTTTAAAACTGTCTCAATGTTCAATGTTAGCTACTTTATATTCCAGGTCTCAGATTCTGTCTTCAGCATGATCTGTTTTATTAGAGTGACTTTCAAGTGAACATTTTATTTGATTTACTGTGTCTTATTTCCAAGATTATTTGTTTCTTTTTCAGTGCCCTTGTTGAATTTCTCATTCCTATCCTGTAGTGACTTCCTTAATTCTTTCTGGTTGGCTTTCTATGTTCTCTTGAAATTCATTAATCATTTTTATATTCATTTTTTGAGTTATTTATCTGGTATTTCATTCACTTCAATATCTTTGGGGTCAGTTGCTGATGAATTATGAACTTTAGGAGGTTGCATGCTACCTTGCATATTATTATTTCTTGTATTCTGGTGTTGGAATTTATGCATCTGTTTGAATAGATTTATCTTCTCCTCTTATTCATGAGCCTTTTTATAGTACAGCCTTCTCTTGCCAAAGTATACTGGGATATCAGGTTGTTGTGAATTTTTCAAAATATCTACAAATGGGTTTTGTAATATAGTTTTCCTGTTAATTCTTTGGTAGTGATTGGTATATCTAGATACAATGTATATTGTGTCAGAGCTTGAGGTTTTCACTTTCCCAGTAGGTTGCAAAAGGGGTATTTCTTATAGATCTGGTAATTGTTTTGTAAGCAGCAGGGTATGTAGGGTATACCCTCTGTGATTGCATTTTTTCCCTTAACTGTGAATATCTGAAGTGGTACAGGTGATCTGGATGAGACCCCTCCTAGTTGTGATATCTACAGTTTTTGTGTTAATTCTCTTATTTGCTGTGGGTGGGAATGATAGGACCTGAAGTTTCCCCCTTCCCCATTCCTACTTGAGACTAGTCATTATTTGGTGGTTTTGTCTCTTTTCTTCTTTATATTAAAGTATTGCTAAGGTTTGGTGTGGAGCAAGATATGCTGTATCTTGGCTGGATTTCACTCTGCAGCAAAATCTCTACCCTGTGAACCAGCACAGGGAGGGAGAAACAAACAATAGCAACAACAAAAGTAAACAATCTACAGCCTTAAAATAAATACCCAGTGCTCATCATGAAATCTACCACACTAATTGCCCCAGAGAAATGGAAGGATCAGCATTTGCCAACAGCAAAATACAATAAACAGCCATGAACTAGATGTGGCATGAAAGTAAATAGCAGATGTCAACTATGTCATTCACAGGTTTAATAACGACAACAACATGAATGATTGCCCCAGGATTATGTAAACCAAATAGTTCTAACAGGTGGTAAAAATAATGTTCACTAAGAGAACAGAAAATTTGACATGGAGTGTAATGGTTTGGATGTGAGCTGTCCCCCCAAATTGAGGATGAGATATTGCAAGAAGGTTTAGAGGTGAAATAATTGGATTATGAGAGCCTTAACGTAATCAGTGCATCACTCTTCTGATACGTGGTACTAAAGTGGTAACTGAAGGCAGTTAGGGTAAGACTGAAGGAGGTGGGTCCCTAGAGGCATGGTTTGTGGGTATATATTTTGTCCTTGTTAAGCAGAGCTTTCTCTCTGCTTCCCGTTTCCATGTCTTGAGCTACTTTCCTCTGCCAACCCCTTCCTCCATGATGTTCTGCCTCACCGCCTGCATTGAAGAATGGAGTCAACAATCTACGGACTGAGACCTCTGAGACTCTAACCCCACAAAAACTCCCTCTTTAAATTGTTCTTGTCCTGTCTTATGGTCACAGCATTGAAAAAGCTAACTAAACAGGGAGGTCAAAAAAAGTTTGTGAACACAGAAGAAGCAGAAGGGATGTAGCAACAGATGACTACATAGGAAGAGGAGAAGGAGGAGAAAATATAAATGAAAGAAGCAGTAAGACAAAACAGTCATAAAAATTCTAAAAATGAAGAAAAAAAGAAACAACTATGTATATTTGTATCAGGATAGAAAGAGCACGCCACAGACACGAAAAAAGAGATTATTAATGAAAAATGAAACAACTATCCACTCTGAGGGGATCACTGCCTAAGCGCAAATGTCCTTCTTTCCATTTCTTCTTGGGCTATGGGGAGAGAGAGGGGAGGGGAGGGGGAGGGCAAGGGGGAGGAGGAGGAGGAAGGGGAGGAGGAGGAGGAGGAAGGGGAGGAAGAGGAGGAGGAAGAAGAGAGAGATTGAGAATGCATGAGAGAGAGAGAGAGAGAGAGAGAGAGAGAGAGAGAGAGAGAGAGAGAGAGAGCATGCCCACATGAGTGTGAGGCCTGGGGTCCTTAACCTGTTCCTCTTTGGCGTTGCCCACTGAGCTGCCAGCAGGAGTGACCTACAACTAAAGATGGCAGAAACAGTTCCCAGCCTCCCTCCTCATCAGCATGAGGGACGGGATGGGAAGTACTGCACTCTCAGCTGGACTTCCAGGTGTGACAAGATTGGTACCCTCCAGGAGGGGCCGCTGAGCTCTATGAGGGAGTCTGGTTGGTGGGCCCAGGTCTAATCAGGTCTCAGGGGCTTTACTGGGTGGTGTCCACTCTGGAGAGATTATATCAACACACCCCTAGGGCCTGGCGGATGCTGATTTCTGCTGGGAGTTGGGATCTCAGTAGCCTCCCAAGCTCCCGAGAATTTCACTCCTAGGGCAGGGAGCCAACACCCTACAGGCCTCCCATGCTCTGCTGCCCACACATATGGTCTTCTCAGGCTTAGTGCCTGACTGTATTCAAACCTGCCTGTTTGGTTTCCTGACCCTCTTCAGCTGTCCAGGAGAGATGCCAGACTCAAATGGAAAGTAAGGTATACCCCACTCCATAGCTGACTTGAATCCCTGGGGACAAGCTTCTCAGTGCCTGTTTCGCTCACTTCTACTAGGTACACACTTGGCCATGTGGTTGGCACTTGCCAGGACAGTGTGGCAGTGTTTGCTACACACTCCTGTCTGCACAGCAGCAGTGGGGCCACCTCAGAATGGCTCCAACTCAGGTCCCTACTTGCCAGTAGAGAAATGGCACTTTTCAAACTCAAGTTCAATGTGTAGCCTCTGGATCAGCTGCTTTTCTGATCTGCAGTTTTCTCTGTGCCAAATTTGTCCATTATGTTTCGCCCTCTGTGTTATCCTTCCCCTCCTTGGTAAACTGGAGCTTTGGTCACTGCTGCAACCAGCTTCACTCAAGGGACTCTTTCTGTGCTTTGTTGAATACACCCAGGTTTCTGAGTCTCTCAGAGACTGTCTGATACTGAGTTTCAGTGAAGTCCCTCTCAGCCACTCACTGAGAAGCAGGACTGCCTCTGTTTGAACCCTGGGCCACAGAGGGACTAAGAAGGCAGCCTTCCTCTAGCCCACCACCTAGAATCTACCCTTGATTAATTCTTAAGTTTCAGAGGTTTTGATCCCTGGGTAGCTCCAAGGCAGAAACTTCGTGGCAGAAGGGCACGGCAAAAGAAAGCTGCTTACCTCATGGCAGCCACGAAGCAGAGAGAGCAAGCAAACCTTACATTTTTTTCAGTCTGTGATCTTGCCATTTATTTTTTTTTGGGTATTCCTATTTAATGGAATTACCATTGTGGTTGGATAAAGTCTCTTACGTTTAATTTTCTATTTGCCCCATTTGCTTTCCATTCCTTGTTAAGGACATTTTCCTGCCTTCCTGGGGCTGAGCTGAGCGTCTTCTTAGGACTCCATGCATCTCCAAGACTAGCTCACGCATTGTCTCTCCCGCGCTCCCCTTCTGGGCTTACTCCCGTGTCTGGCACGGGCAATGCCTTCCGCTGGCTACCTTCACGTCACACTACGCCACTGCCTCGCAGCTGGGTGAGAGCACAGCTCTACCTTACTTTTCTTTTCCTCATTTTTGGGGTGCTCTTTTGTCACACGTTTTATCATGATATTTAGATCATACATCATTTTTAATATTTTTGCTTTAGAAGGTCAACAACCTTCTGTCTTTAAAGACCAGAGTCTCCTGCATTCCTTCAGATGTTCTTCCCTTGTTCTCATAGGTAAAAATTCCCACCTCACTGTTTTGAAAGCAGGGCAAAAGGCAGGTACCTGATTATCAAAGAAAAGGCAATGGTGGCTACCAGCTAACCTCCTGACTGCACCTCCCCTGCCCCACAAGCTGCTAACAGCTCTGGAGATCTGCACTTTCCAACACGAGGAATTACCAATGACTGCCCCTGGGCTGCTCTTTTCCTGCTTTTGGGCATGTACGCAGGAAAGGAAGAGAGGGTGGGGTCTATAAAAAGCCAGACACCCCCACTCCCACAGACACCAAAATCTGGGTCCCCTTCTCTCCAGAGCAGTCTACCTCTATCTCTTAAATAAAACTTGCTTTTATGCTTGCCTCAGCATTTCGGGTGTTTAATCTTCAACACCACGGGAATGAGGACCTCATCCCGATTTTCAGGACTGGTATCAGATGGGGGGTCATAGGGGACCATCACTGAGATGAGCTTCTCTGCACCTCACATCTTTCTGAGTTGCCTTTTAGTGTCTTTCTCTTTCCTTGTGTAGGACAGTATTGAGCACCTGTCAATTAAACGCAGTTAATATAAGCCACCAATCTGAAGATTCGAGTGTAAGGGTTCAAAACCTGTTTTGCTCCTAGTCACGTGTCCTGCAGGTCAGGCATGTTGGGTTCTGCCAAAGCCATTTCTCACTATCCTATCCAGACTGAGAGTGATCTGGTATCTAGACAGTGGTCCCTAACCCCAGTTTGCCTTTGGATACACAGAGATGCACAAAGGGTAAAGCAACTTATATCCTTACCATTTTCAATTCTCCTCTTCCATAAACTCCTCCAGGAAAAGGCTCTAACAACCACTAGATATCCTGCTTAACCTCTAGGGATTCCTTTATCCCGTAGAGCAGAGGATACTCCACCATAGGCAGTTTTTTTCCTATGGGTGATATATTTAGAAGTTTAATAGTGGTAGGAGGAGATCAGTCATCACTGCTAAGTCTGAATCTTTCAGGGCTTGGCATGTGGCAAACAGAGACCTTTGCATTCTTATTGGTGAAACAGCAATAAATCCCACAGACACAGGTAGTAAGGTGAAGGTTTTGTTGACCATCAGAAGCTCATTTAGGGAGATGTCCCTAACAAAATGGACAGTTTTCTCTGGCATGGGTACCTGAGTTCTGTTTTATCTGACTCAGATGGAAGCTTAGTTCTCAAGAGTTATGCAGGTTCACCACTAGTCTGCATACTGAAAAATTGGGAAAAGCTTGACCCATAGATGCTCAAGAAAAAGTGCCTCATTTTCTTCTGCTGTCAAGCCTGGGAGATGACCTAATCACAATTGCAAATTGTCTTATAATTTTCTGCATCCAAACCTGGGCTGTTTACCTACTGGGGGAATGGAAAATGGTCTCCAGAGGAAATATAAACTATAATAACACAACTTAAAAGACTGATTTTACAAAAGAAAAAAAAAATGTATGAGACCCTATGAATGAGGTTTTGCCTCTTAAACTCAGAATGGTTTCCTTATTCCTTAGCTTTCTGCCAGATTTCTTTCTATTTCCCTTTCTCTCTCTCTCTGTCTCTCTCTCTCTCTCTCTCACACATCTTAAATGTAAGTTCCAGAAGTGACTATCCAAAACAAGTTTGAGATAGAAGAGTAAAAATGGTGTCAGTTTTAAATTCAAACTGGTAAATTGCTATCTAATCTGTTCTGCACTCTGTGACTCTCTTTTCTTAACAAGTTCCTCCCTAAACACTATAGCACAGAGAGGGAAATTGGAATGGTCTCATATATGTAAGTCTTCTTTACCTAGAGAACTTTTACCCAAGGATTTCAGGGCTCTCACATTCTTTAAATATTTGAACTGACTCTAATCTGACTCAAAATTGCATACTGATCTGATAAAGATGTTCTATATATTCCTTTACCAGAGTAATTATGGTCATGCCATTTTTTTTTAGAACTCCTGGGTTTAATTTTTATATTTTTGAGTTCATGGTTTTATGGTGAATTCATATTTGATCCTGCATGATTAAATTAGTAATTTTTCTAATCAGTCTTATCTAACCATAGAGGTTTTTGTACACTGTCTTGTTCAAAGGCCAATTTTTCAAGGGCTAGATCTCAAATTGGAAAGTCTCCTTTTTACAGAATCCTAAGGAGGACATAGACATAGTGATGTTGGGAATAAATCTGATAGCCATTAAGGGTAAGAGAACTTCTGAACCTTTAAAGCATTTCAGTCTCCACCATGGCTGTGAGATTTTACACCTGGCAATTCCAACTGCAGAGGTCTGCCCTATGTTTAAGTAATAATGTAAAATTGATAGACTCTACTTCTAACAGGTTAAAGGTAATAGAGGCTTTAATAAACATTCGTAGCTCTGTCTTCTACCTGTGGACATCTACCTGTAAAAAGCTACAAGATCTTGTTTCCTATCTGTTTATGTGTGTGTGCACACCTGAGTATTGTCTTATTGTATCTACATATGTGCTTGTGTCCATATATCATGTACATGGTATCAAAATTGGCATAAATGAGTGCTCATAAATTAAATTTTTTAAAAAATGAATCCAAATACCTTTTAGATCATGCAACTTAAAAATAGTTTATTTTAAATTAGAACAACATGAGAATAAAGATGCCTTTAAAATTACTAACTTACAAGTTTTTCTAGGTGGTCAGACAATTAATAGAGTCTTGGGTTCTACAAAATGTCCAAAATGTAATATCCATTGTTTCTAGGATTTTTCTTCAAAAGGGAAGATATGTCTAATACTATTAATGACACTTGTCTGATATTTTGCTTTTTACCACTAAAAATGAGTAAATTAGATTTAACATAAATGGGATTAATCTTAATAAATATGTTTGTTAGAGGAGACATCTAATTTACAAAGTTAAAATGCTAAAACATCAAATGCTAAATATAAAATCAAGTATTCTTGACTTCTTAAATTCCATTAGAATATATTTAAACATTAATATAGTTTAAAATAGTTATATATTTAACTATTAAATTAAAATAGTTTAATATATTTAAACTATTTCCATAAATTGGTAAATAGAAAGTTTTAGATTCCTTTGTTTCTGTGTTTTCACCAAAAACAAAGAGTTTTTAAGAGTTAAGATCCTATCAGATGTAATTTTATTTACAAAGAATACAAAAGGATTCTGATGGGTTTCAGTTAAAGTGCTATAAAAAACAAAGTATTACATCTTATTAAAGTGGAGTAATTTATCTGAATTCAGAAATTTCATGAGGGTTGTTTCAGGATGTAAATTTTAAAAAGGGCCTAAGAAGGTTCTAGGCATGAAAATATATTTTAGTATTGAAAATAGAAGGAAAAGAAATATTTCTGGATGAGAAAGTCTTTTGTATGGTAAAGTAAAGAAATTGTAGAATGTGTAAATTATGCAAGGTTTGTGGAAGGTAACTATCAAAAAGTTTCTGTGTAACCAAGTTGACTATAATTAGCACAATCAGGTAAATTTATTCAAGATATTTTCCTAAGTTCAAATATTAATGCACTGATATAAACCAAAATTTAATCTTGATGTGTTGAAGTAATAAGGATTTCTTAAAACTTTAATTGGCTCTTATCTAACAAGATAATTTTTTGTGACTGCTAAGTTTTATTATTTAGAGAAACTAGTCTTAAAGGAATTAAGGTTTGTATAACTCTGGTTAAACAAGAGCTGTTGTTTTAGAGTATTACACTCCACTACAGATTCTAAATTTTTCTTTAAAACATTACAATACATATAAGTTAAACTGGTTGATGTAAGAACATCAGTTTAATTTTTTATTTTTATTTTTTAAATTGTTCTAATTAGTTATTGATGACAGTAGAATGAACTGTGTTCATTCATGGTGCAAAGTCATACTGGTAGTGAAACATGCGTACATATATATAATGGGAATAATGTTCATCCCATTTCACCGTCCTTCCCAACCCTATACATTCTCCCCTCCCCTCATTCCCCTGTGCATGATCTCAAGTTCCTTCCTCCACAATTATGGATCAGTGTCTGCTTATAGAGAAACCATGCATCCTTTGGTTTTGGGGGATTGGCTTATTTCACATAGCATGATATTCTCCAGCTCCATCCTTTACCTGCAAATGCCATAATTTCATTCTTATTTAAAGCTTCATAATATTCCATTGTGTATATGTACCACATTTTCTTTATCCATTCATCTGTTGAAAGGCATCTAGTTTAGTTCCATAGTTTGGTTATTATGAATTGGGTTGCTGTAAACATTGATGTGGCTGTGTTACTGCCATATGCTGATTTTAAGTCCTTTGAGTATAAACTGAGGAGTGGGATAGCTGGGTCAAATGGTGATTACATTTCAAGATTTCTAAGGAATCTTCATACCACTTTCCATGATTGTTGAAATAATTTTCAGTTCTACCAGCAATGTATGAGTGAACCTTTTTCCCCACATCATCGCCAACAATTATTATTGCTTGTATTCTTGATAATTGCCATTCTGACTGAAGTGAGATGAACTCATAGAGTACTTTTGATTTGTATTTATCTAATTGCTAGAGATGATGAATATTTTTGTATGTCTATTGATCAATTGTATTTCTTCTTCTGTGAAGTGTCTGCTCAGTTCCTTTGTCCTTTTATTCATTGGATTATTTATTTTTTATTTGTTTTGGTGTTAGATTTTTTGAGTTCTTTATATGTCCTGGAGATTAATGCTCTGAGATGCAGGTGGCGAAGATTTTCTCCCACTCTCTAGGCTCTCTCTTCATGTTATTGTTTCCTTTGCTAAGAAGAAGCTTTTTAGTTTGAATCCATCCCATTTGTTGATTTTTTATTTTACTTCTTGCACTTTAGGAGTCTTGTTAAGGAAGTCAGGTCCTAAGCTGACATAGTGAAGATTTGGGCCTGCTTTTTCTTCTATTAGGTGCAGGGTCTCTGTTCTAGTGCCTAAGTCTTTGATCCACTTTGAGTATAGTTTTGTGCAGGGTGAGAGATAGGGGTTTAATTTCATTTTGCTACATATGGATTTCCAGTTTTCCCAGCACCATTTGTTGAATAGGCTATCTTTTCTCCAATGTATGTTTTTGGAATCTTTGTCTTGTATGAGATAACTGTATTTATGTGGGTTTGTCTCTATGTCTTCTATTCTCTACCATTGGTCTACATGTTTATTATTGTGCCAATACCATGCCATTTTTATTACTATGGCTCTGTATGGTATTGTGATGCCTCCTGCTTCACTCTTCTTGCTAAGGATTGCTTTGGTCATTCTGGGTCTCTTATTTTTCCAAATGAATTTAATAATTGCTTTTCCTAGTTCTATGAAGAATATCATTGACATTTTAATAGGAATTGCATTGAATCTGTATAACGATTTTAGTAATATGTCCATTTTGACAATATTAATTCTGCCTATCTAAGAATATGGGAGATCTTTCCATCTTCTAAGGTCTTCTTCAACTTCTTTACTATTCTGTAGTTTTTATTGTAGAGGTCTTTCACCTCTTTTGTTAGATTGATTCACAAGGGTTTTTTTTGGTTTTTTGTTTTGTTTTGTTTTGTTTTTCTTTTTTGAGGCTATTGTGACTGGGGTAGTTTTCCTAATTTCTCTTGCAGTGGACTCATCACTGATGTATAGAAATACATCTGATTTCTGGGAGTTGATTTTATATCCTATTACTTTTCTGAAGTCATTTGTTAGTTATAGAAGTTTTCTGGTAGATTTTTTGGATCTTCTACATATAGAATCACATCATCAGAAAATAGTGACAGTTTGAGTCCTCTTTTCCTATTTGTATCCCTTTAATTTCTTTCATCTGTCTGATTGCTCAGGCTAGACTTTCAAGGACTATCTTAACTAGAAGTGGTAAAAGAGGGCATCCGTGTCTTGCCCCAGTACTTAGGGGGAATGCTTTCTGTTTTCCTCCATTTAGAATGATGTTGGCCTTGGGTTTAGCATAGATAACCTTTACAATGTTGAGGTATATTCCTACTATCCCTAGTTTTTCTAGTGTTTTAAACATTAAGAGATACTTTTTCTGCATCTATTGAGATGATCATATGAGTCTTGTCTTTAAGTTTATTGATGTGATTAGTTGTTTATTGATTTCCATATGTTTAACCAACCTTGAACCCCACTTGATTGTAGTGCACTATCTTTTTACTTTGTTTTTGTATGCAATTTTTCAGAATTTTATTGAGAAGTTTTGTATCTATGTGCATCAGGGTTATTAGTCTGAAGTTTTCTTTCCTTCATGTGTCTTTGTCTGGTTTTGGTATCAGTGTGATACTAGCTTCATGGAATGAGTTTGGAAGGGTTCCCTCCTTTCCTATATCATGTAATAATTGAGGAATATTGGTGTTAATTCTTCTTTGAAAGTCTTGTAGAATCTCAGCTGAGAATCCATCTGGTCTTGTGCTTTTCTTGGTTGGTTGCCTTTTGATGGCTTCTTCTATTTCATTGCTTGAAGTTATTCTGTTTAAATTGTGTATGCCCTCCTGATTCGGTGTGGGTAACTTGTATGTCTCTAGAAATTTATCAATATCTCTGATATTTTCTATTTTATTGGAGTATAAATTTTCAAAATATTTTCTGATTATCTTCTGTATTTCAGTAGTGTCTGTCACGATATTTCCTTTTTCATCATGAATTTTAGTAATTTGAGTTTCCCCTCTTTTTCTCTGTTAATGTGGGTTAAGGGTTTATCAATCATACTTACTTTTTCAAAGAACCAAGTTTTTGTTTTGTCAATTTTTTGAACTATTTGTTTCAATTTCATTGATTTCAGCTCTGATTTTATTTCCTGTCTTCTACTGCTGTTGGTATTGATTTGTTCTTTTTCTAGGGCTTTGGGATTTAATTTTAGGTAACTTCATTTTTTTAATGAATTAGCTCAATGCAATGAACTTTCATTTTAGTACTACCTTCATAATGTCCCAGAAATTTTGATATGTTGTATTGGTATTCTTATTTACTTATAAGGATTTTTATTTCCTGATTTTTCTGCTATCTATTCATTATTCAATAATATGTTATTTAGTCTCCAGGTGTTAGAGTATCTTCTATTTTTTATCAGATTCATAGTTTTATTCCATTATGATCTAATAGAATGCAAGGTAGTGTTTCTCCTTTTTTGTATATGCTGACTTGCTTTGTGGCATAGCATATGGTTGATTTTAGAGAAGGATACATGTGCTGCTGAGAAGAAAGTGTATTTGCTTGATGATGGGTGAAATACTCTATATATGTCTGTTAAGCTAAATTATTGATTGTATTATTTAGTTCTATAATTTCTGGATCTATCCAGTGATAAGAAAGGTATGTTAAAGTCATCCAGTATTATTGTGTTGTGGTCTATTTGATTCTTGAAATTGATAAAGGTTTATTTGACATACATAGCTGCTCCATTGTTTGGGGCATGTATATTTACAATTTTTATGTCCTATTGATGTATGTTTCCCTTAAGCAGTAGAAATGTCCTTCCTTATCCCTTCTAACTGACTTTGACTTGAAGTCCACTTTATCTGATATTAGGATGAATGCCCCTGCTTTTTACGCAGTCTGTGTGGATGATATATTTTTTTGCCAGCCTTTCACCTTCAGTCTGTGGATGTCTTTTCCTAGGAGGTGAGCCTCTTGGAGACAGCATATTGTTGGGTCTTATTTTTAAAATCCAACCTGCCAGTCTATATCTTTTTTTTTAATGGTGCTGGGGATTTAATCCAGGGTCTTGTGCCTATGAGGCAGGCCCTCTACCAACTGAGCTACATCCCCAGCCCAGTCTATGTCTTTTGATTGATGAGTTTGGGTCATTAACATTCAGGGTTATTATTGAGATATGATATACATTATCAACAATTTTGGTTTATTATCATTTTTAATTTGACTTAGTTTCTCCTTTGACTGACTTCTCCTTTAGTATAGTTCCACTCTTTGCTGGTTTTGATTTTTTTATTTCCTCCTCATGGAATATTGTTCTGAGAATCTTCTGCAGTGCAAGATTTCTAGTTGTGAATTCTTTTAAATTTTTTTTATCATGGAAGGTTTTTATTTCATTTTCAAATATGAAGCTTAGTTTTGCTGGATGTAAATCTTGGTTGGGATTCATATTCTTTCAGAGCTTGGTATATGTTATTACTGGACCTCCTGGCATTGAGGATCTGGGTTGAAAATCAGTTGAGATTTTAATTGGTTTCTCCCTATATGTAATTTAATTTTTTTCTCTTGCTGCCTTTAAAATTCTATCTTTATTCTGTATGCTAGTTAAAATGTGCCTTGGTGTGGGTCTGCTGTCATTTTGTACATTTGGGGTCCTGTAAATCTCTTTTAGTTGATTTTCCATTCATTCTTTAGATTCAGGAAGTTTTCTGGTATTATTTCATTGAAAAGATTATACCTTCCTTTGGTTTGTATCTCCAGGCTTTTTTCAAAATTCAGTCCTTTCATGTTATCCCATATTTCTTGAAGGTTCTGTTCATTTTTTATCATCTTCTCTGTACTGCTGACTTTATTTTCAAGAGTATATATTTTGTCTTCATTGCTTGGAGTGCTATCTTCCAAGTGGTGTAGTCTTTTGGTGATACTTTTCAGTGAATTTTTAATTTGGTTTACTGTTTCCTTCATTTTGAGGATTTCTGCTTGATTCCTTTTTATGATCTCTGCCTCTTTACTGAAATAATCCTTTACTTCCTATATTCTCTCTGATACCATGCTTTATTTTGAAGATCAGTATAACTATGTACCTTGTAAACTCCTTCTCTGACATTTCTTCTACTGTGCTGTCTATGGAGTCTATTGTTGGGACATCTTAGTTTGTTTGAGGCACTTTGTTCCCTTGTTTTTTCATGTTGTTTGTGTGTCTTCCCATCTAGAAGTATGCATCTGAGGCAGTACAGTTTCTACCCTGGAGGCTTCAGTACCTCACCTTTAATGGGGAGACCAATATTAACAGAACCCAATGCAAACGATATACAACCATAAACCAAATAGCTCCTATTAAGGTGTTTACGGTTTTGTCACAATAAACAGAAATGATGTGTTCAATTATTGCTACAATATAAATATTAAGCTTGCTAAAAGGGCTTACCATTTCAAATGAAGGACAAAGAGGGAACAGAAGTAGTGTAGGATGTGATGTTTATGAGGGAGAAGAAGAGAAGATAGAGATAAAAATTTATAGTACGAGTGAGGACGAGTTAATAGTGGTTGGCTTCAGGTCCTAGCTTGAAGCAAGTGAGAAGGAGAATCCAGAGACAGAGAGGAGAAAAAATATATACAGATTTTTTAAGTAAAAATGTAAGAATACACAACAAAACTGTAGTATCCTATTTAGACATCCCATTCTTCAATAAATGGATGCCTGAAAAAATTTGGATTCAAAGATTGTAGAGATGTGAGGGGGGTGGAAATCTCTACAGAATATTGAACTATTGCTTCCATTGGCTTTCAAAATTTTTCTCAGCTTCCCTTCTCCGCTGATAGGTGGCTTGGTCTGAAGTTTGATGGTAGCTCCAGTTAGTAGGTGCCAGACCAGCTGGTGGGGTGAGCAGATGGCAAAATGCCCTCACGCCCTCTTCCAGTCTTCCCACCTGTTTTAGCCAGCCCCTTGTGTCTCCACACACTACAGGACTCATGGGAGCTAGAGAAAGGTCAATTTTTCCCAGTTTCTCCAACCCGTGCTCCCCCCGGTGAATTGCCCCCAGTCTCTGACTTTCCACAGGCGTCCCAGGTCCAGACTGGCCCATGCAGACCCAGCGGCAATCTGGTGGACCTGGCTTCAGATTCCCCAGGCTCTGCCCTGCTGCACTCCCAAGATCTCAATGCCATTTCAATTTGCAATTGAAATGCTCACACAAAGGAGCAGCCCTGCAAAGTAGCAGCAGATGGTAGCCACTAGCACACCTAGCATGAAGACCTCAGGTGCCACCAGACCGGCAGGTACCCCAATAATAGATCTCCAGGTCCTGACCGATGTCCCCAGACTGTGGCAGCCACACTCTGAGATGGTGGTGGTGGCAGCAGCAAACCTGCAGGCCCCTTGGCTCTGGGCTCACAGGCTCTGCCTTGTGTCCCAAGATGGTGGTGGCCACATGTAACCAAACCTGCAGATACCCCCACAGTGGACTTCCAGGTTGCAGCAGGCAGCAGGCACTGCGTAGGTAGTCTGTGGGCAAACGGTGGGCTATCAGTGGGTGGATATTGGGTGGTGTATCAGTGTAATTTTGGTGCTGTTAGTAGCTTCTTTGTATAATAGATGTACTCATCCTCCATGTATGCAAGCCTTTAAAATATAAAGTTTAGAAGGGCATTTTACCAAACTGGTGTTCTTCAAAGTAAAGTTTGAAATACAGATTCGGGGTTATAAAAATTGTGTCTTGTTTCATTTGATTATATAAATTAAGTGTGTCTTTGCTCTTGTTAATTTCATTTTGTATTTTCCTTGTAAACTTTGCAACTATTGTTTGTTTGTGTCTTGCAGAAGTTCAGCTTCTAATATAACAACCTAAGTCAATTTGAGAAAACAGGCCATCACCTATAAGATACACAGGATATAACTTCCAGTATTCATACTGACCTCAATTAAATGAAAGGGCTAAATAAATGTAAAGTTAAGGACATTAAAGTTAAAATCCAGTACTCATTCTTTAAGACTCGTGAAACTGGCTTGCTAAATGTTTTAAACCAAAACTTAGAGACTAAAGTTAGGGAAGTTAAAGGGCCAAAAAAGGAAAATAGCCAATATTTGACTCTTGTCCTCTGAACCCAGGGAATGAGCGGACTTCTTTAAGGGCTTTGCAACTCTGGGCCACATGACCTCCTGATCAGGGGGAACAATGAGACCACAGGGAGCAGGACAGTGACTAGTGCACATGCTGTGAAGAGGAGGGTCTCTGGAGAGGGAAACATTTCTGATACTTCCAAGGGAAGACACGTGTGATCAGCAAGACCCTGACCCATCCTGGCAGATGGCACTAGAGAAGCAAAGAGGCTTTACCCAAATTCCTAAAAGTGACCCCTGAGAACACTCAGTTGACTCTTAATGATAGATAGGAACAAGGTCAATTTGACCAGTTTGTTTTTAAACACCTGACAAGAGAGTTATATCCCAAGCACAGACATACCTGTGCATTTGGAAAGAAAGATAATAGTTCTTTTAATGCAACATAAAATGTACACTTGTGTCAGTCCCACCAAGAGTAAGTAGGCTGGAGGTTATAAAAGAGGGATTCTTAGGTAGGAGTGCCTGATAACTATCAAGAGACCATCAGAATTTGAAGTTTTTTTAATCAATTTGAGACCTACAAATCTTCTTAACCTCCACATAGGCAGGCTTGATCTATGTTTGCTAGTATGATTAAATGGCCCTAAGTGACAGAAATAAAGGGATCTCAACTAAACACAGAGGTTATGCCAATAGAAGGGTACTTAGCAAAAATCAGATGACATTATACATCTTAACTACAACTTAAGGGAGCATCTGAGACAGTATTAAAACTAAATGTTGGGCTGGGGAGATAGCTCAGTCAGTAGAGTGCTTGCCTTGCAAGCACAAGGCCCTGGGTTCAATCCCCAGCACCACAACAAAACAAAACAAAACAAACAAACAAACAAACAAAAAAACAATGTTATATTTACATTCCTGATAACTCTGGCAATGTAACTAAGAACCTTAAAGATCTACATTCCCAAATAGAGGTCAGCTTTATCATGGGAACAACTTCTTAACTCTTGTACCTCCTAATGGAAAAATTGCTGGTCTCTATCATCATTGTATTCATCGATTTTTTTATCAATATCATTCCAGTTCTCACATCTTCTTGTTTCTCTCATAGAACACCTGCCTCTCAGATGACTTTACAACCTGTTCTTTCCAAACCAGACTTTTACTATGGACCCTCGACTGACATGAAAAATTCCTAAAATGAAAACTCAAGCTGCTGGCCCACATTGCCCCCTCTCAGCCTGAAGCAGCCAGAGCCGTCACTGCCCATGTCCTTTACAGTAGCACCTCTCCTGCCCAACTGACTGCTAACACCTCTGGAGATCCACACTTCCCAACACAAGGAAACGATAATGATTACCCCCTGGGCTGCTCTTTTCCTGCTTTGGGGAATGTATGCCTGAAGAAAGAGGGGTGAGAGTCTCTAAAAATCGAAACTTCCCCACTCCCATGGACACCCAGCTCCCTGGGTCCCCTTCTCTCCAGAGCAGCCTATCTCTGTCTCTCTCTCTTAAATAAAACTTGCTTTTTATGCTTGCCTTAGCGATTCTTGGGTGTTTAATCTTCAACCACAGGGAATGAGGACCCAATCATGATTTCCAAGACTGGTGTCAGTTTTCCTTCTCCCCGAGGGACTTCAGTATTTCTTTGGTGTGATGCAGTGAGATTTTTCTCTGAGGGTTTGCCTGTCTGAACAAGTCTCCATTTCATCTCTGTTTTCAAGATGCCTCTGAACAGAGTTCTGAATGCCAGTTTTTCCCATCTTTGGGGATGTGGTTGTTGCATTGTCTTGGCTCACACAGCTTCTGGTACCAGTCTGTTGCGATTGTCATCTTTGTGGCTCAGATGCCTTCATGGTTTCTGTGTCTCCGTTCTTTGTTAGTGACTGTGATGCATCTGGATATATTTTCTTTTGCACACATCCTGCTTTGAGTTCTCTGAGTTTTTTTTTTTTTTTTTTTTCCCCTTGGGTAGGGGGAGACGTCTATGGATTGTTACATTTTATCACTTCTGAATAAATAATCACTGAGGGTTTCCACATATGTTTCCTGCTTGATTCTTTCTCTCTCTCTTCTCCTTTTAGGACTCCTCTCACAGGAGATTCAGGTCATGTGAGATTGTCCTGCAGTTCCTGGGTTCTCTGTTCTATTGTTTATTTTTCCTTTATTTGCTTCCTCTTTGTGCTTCAGTTTGGGAACCCTCACTAGACCTTCTGCACACCCTGCTCCCCCACTCCTCCCCCAAGACATTGTAGGTCTTTGTCCTATACACATGGGCAGGGGCTGTTTTCCTGCCCCTTCCTAGTCTTTCTTTCTCATGTGCATCCAGTGTTGGTGAGAAAGTGTGGAGCACTGTGTCCTGGGCTGTCCTGCTAGCCTATGTCAGCCTCTAAGATTTCCTACAGCTTCAAAACCATAGGCTGGACAAAAGATAGCCTTTTAAACAATTGGTGCTGGGAAAACCTTAGAAGAATGAAATTAGACCCTTTCCTCTCACCCTGCACAAAAATCAATTCAAAGTGGATCGAAGACCTCAAAATTAGACCAGAAACCATGTAACTTCTAGAAGAAAACAGGGGCAACACTCCAGCATATAGGCACAGGCAACAACTTTATCAGTAGAGCCCTGAAGCTCAGGAAATATTATCAAGAGTTAAAAAATTGATGCTATGAAATTAAAAAGTTTCTGCACAGTAAAGGGAACAATTAAGAATGTGAACAGGGAACCTCAGAATGAGAGAATATCTTTGCTATCCACTCTTCTGACAGAAGATTAATATCCAGAATATATAAGGAACTCAAAAACAACACACAAAAATTGAAAAACCCCCAATAAATAAATGGGCTGCTGGGTACAGTGGCACACACCTCTGATCCCAGGGGCTCAGAAGGCTGAGGCAGGAGGATCACGAATTCAAAGCCAGCCTCAGCAACTTAGTGAGCCCCTAAGAAACTCAGTGAGACCCTGTTTTAGATAAAATACAAAAAAAGGGCTGGGTATGTGTCTCAGTGGGTAAGTACCCCTGGGTTCAATCCTTGGTATTAAAAAAAAAAAGACAAATGAACTAAACATACATTTCTCAAAAGAAGAAACAAAAATGGCCAATGAATAAGAAAAATGTTCAACATCTTTAACAATTAGAAAAATGCAAGTCAAAACTACACTAAGATTTCATCTTAGAATGGCAGTCATCAAGAATACTAACAATAATAAATGTTGAAGTAAGTGTGGAGAGAAAGGGACATTTTTACACTGTTGGTAGGACTGTAAATTAGTAAGACCACTGTGGAAATCAGTATGGAGGTTCCTCAAAAGACTAGGTATGGAACTACCATGACCCAGCTATACCACTCCTCGGTTTCTTTTCTAAAGAATTAAAAGCATTATACTACAGTGATACGTGCATACCCTTGTTTATAGCAGCACTGTTTGTAATAACTAAACTATGAAACCAGCTTAGGTGCCCATCAGTAGATAAATGGATAAAGAAAGTGTGGTATACATACACAATGGAGTTTTACTCAGTTAAAAAGAAGAAAGAAATCATGTGATTTTCAGGAAAATGGATGGAACCAGAGACAATTAAGAGTGAAATAAGTCAAATTCAGAAGGTCAAGGGTCATATGTTTTCTCTCATATGTGGAAGCCAGAGAGGAAAAAGGAAAAGAAAAGTGGGGGATCTCATGAAAACCAGAGATAAATCAGTAGAATAGAGGAAAGGGTCCAGGAGGAGAGAGGATGGAAGGGAAAAGGGAAATTCTGGGGATGATATTGTCCAAATTATATTATTTATTGTGGGCATATACAAATGTATATTAGCAAATTCCACCATTACGTACAATTATAATTCACCAGTAAAAATATGAAAAAAGAAGAGTTCCAGTTTTCTTCTCTCCCACCTGTCACCATTTGACAGTGCTCACCTCTTCCTCCCATCTTAGAGAAAGGTGACAGTTGGTATGTGCTCCTCTCTTTAAAGGAGCTCCTCATGTCTTGGAATCTACTTCACTTGGTGGCCTTATAAGCTCAGCTTTTAGAGGGGGCTCAGAAACACTGACAACCTCCCAGTTTACCCAGGTTCACACAAGAGCCATGATCCCAGAGGCCATCTACTGCCAAAGGAGAAACATGACTCCCCACATCAGACTGCTTTGGAGACTGCCTGGATGACCATCGCATCAGCTGTGCTGGGAAATGTCACCCATGCTAGTTCAATCAAAGAGGAAGAAATGGCAAAAACATTGACAACTAAGACATAAACGAAGACATTCAGCTGCAGGCAAAACTTCTGCTTTTCACTCGTAGATGGTTGTCGGTTCCCCAGTTCCCCAGGTTCTTGCACAGCGCACCCTGGGAAGACAAGCTGAAGGTACCCCACAGAGGTCAGGTCCTTGTGTTCCAGGAACTTGGTGTTACCTGAATGTCTTTGAATTAAGTGGCTTCATCTTTCAAAATTCATAGTAAGTCACATATTTGTTGCTCTACCTTAGACATGTTTGTGATGTGCAAAATAAAGGTACCTCTTATTTTCTAATTGGGACCTGCGAGGAGTACCAGGTGTCCCTTTACTCCACTGGGTCCAGCACTTGGACAACCCCAAGGGTGATGGCCCTGCCAGAGAGCAGTCATCCCACGGATGACACGTATTCTGATCTTACGCCAGCCCATGTCACCTCCCCACCCACCATGTTCTGTCCTCTGTTCCATATGTGCCATTCTGATCCCTGAAACTCAGAGAGATAGAGGTCTATGAATAAATGTGCAGCACTGGCAACCTGACTGGAAATGAGGCCCACTAGTTGGTGCCACCATGTGCTGGGGTCTGTGTGGGCCCTTTACTCTCTCTCCTACTTGGTCCTACAAAATAGACATCGTTTCCCTTATCCTAGCTGTAGCCAGGAAGTTTAACTGATTTTTGAGTGATCACATTGCTGCCCTGCATCACTTATCAGCAATACCCTGATCCCAGGCCTCATCTTTTTAGGCAGAGGTTTGGAGGGTAATTATTCCCAACTCACATGCAGCCCCAAAACCTCTTGATTTCTTCATGCACTGAGCCCTAGACAAATAATTGATGTTATAGTTTTCTTTTAACACCTTCTCACTGGGGTCTCTGTGGTTCCCTATGGTGAGCACCTACTAAGCACAACCAGTAATAACCCCCACTAGTTCACAGGTAGGTTCCTGGGATCTTTGGACACAGGATGGCCATTCTGACAGGTCAACCACAGCATCCTGAGTACAGAGGAGGAGGAGAAAGCACACCACTGACATCAAACGCAGCCAGGCGAGAGGAGCCCTGCGTGCACAGCAGCACGGGTCACAGGCCCGAGCATGTCCCAGAGGCTGCTGGAGATTCTGGCGCAAGAGAGGCTGCTTTTCCCAGCCAAGTCCTTTGACACAGGCCTGCCAAGCTTGGTGGGTGGGTGGGCATGCTTGGCATCACCCCTGCTTTGCTCTCAAGCTTTATCAGGAATTTCATGCTTTTCTCCCTAATGTGGTCCCTAATATTATGGTTTTTAATTTTTAAAGCTTCCAGTTCAAAGATGCTCCAGGTTCGTCCTGGGGCTTTACACCACCCAGCCCAGCACACCCACACATGGTCCTTGCTCTGCACACGTGAGTGTGCACCCATCCTCAGGGGCCCACCCATCCTCAGGGGTTGGGATAGAAGGAGGCCTGAGGGAGAAGGCCGGCCCATGCCTCAGTCTCCCCGGAGAAACTGGGCTCCACATCCCTCCCTTGGCTCTCATTGCCCGGCACCCACTCACCCACTTTTCGAGTTTGTGTCCATGATGAGCTGCTGGTCCCTCTGCATAGGAACCTGGGACGGGGAGAGGCAGGGAGGGAGAGGACTTTCTATGTAAGCAAGCACACCCAGTGGAGGTCTGGCCTGTGCAGGCCGCGTGGGGCAGAGTCCACCAGCCCTCACATGGGCCTCCTCCACCTTGTGAGACAGGAGCCCGACAGAAAAGAGGAAAGTGTCTCAATGCTACTTTCCACTGTTGACAAAAGCCAATTCCAGTAAAAACAACTGCACCAGGAGACATGTTCAGAACGGCAGAACGAAGTTCCTAAAAGATGATATGGGAAACTTCCTCCCGACCCTGGAGCTGGAAACAATTCCTAAACGTTGGGACACAGAAAGCACTAACCAAAGGAGGAAATGATTGATCAGCTCTGTCTTCATGAATCAGGAACTGTTGATCACTAAAAGGCACCATCCAGAGGGTGAGATGTCAAGTCTCAGAGCCAGAGAAGAGACTTGTAACACGTCAGCAGTAAGGACACAAAACACGTAGGAACTACTATCCATCACCAGTTTAAAAATCATAGACAACCAGAAAAAAGGTGGGGGCACCTTAGGGACTTGAAGAGGTCCCTCATAGAAGACAGTATCCAAACAGCTGTAAACAAGTGGAAATGTGCCTGACCTTATTAGTAAGCAAAAAAACACTAATTAAACCCAAAATAAGAGGAATCGTATGCACCTGCCAGAAATGTCATAGTTGACAATAGCACAAGGCCAGGCGTTGTTAAGAATGCAGAGCAACCAGAACTCTGACACTCTGCCCTCCTTCCCTGCAAAAGGTGAAGATCCACGCGGCTCATATCAGCAGCTCTGCCCCCGGAACGTCCCCAGAAGGCACACGCACAGAGCACAGTGGGACTGGCTCAGCGCCACTCACGGCAGCCAGGTCTGCTAACTCCAGCGTCCCTCAATGGTAGCACGGGCAGGCAAATTTGAAAATTTCTAGCAATAGCAATAAACTGTGAAATTTAACCAACCATAGCAGGGGGCCAAACAACCACCTGAAACTTGTTTTTGTTTAGTCTTTCAGTTGAACAAAAACCCACCAATCAAAACAAAACAAAATTTAAAAAAACAGAGAAGACTAGGTAACAGAGGTGACAGGTGGCCACAAAGCCTAAAACATCTGCAGTCTTTCCCCCAAAGATCTGCCGACCTCGGGAGTAGAATCACCACGGGCAGACCTGGAATGGAGCTCACGTGCCCCGGGTAGATGAATCATGCTGCACGCATGACACGAAGGCAGAGCTGAACTCGGTGGTGGGGGATGCCCACAGACCCACCCTGGTGTGTGCAGACCTGGTGCAAACGTGTCTCCCAAGACCAGCTCACCGGCCTCTCCTGAGATCACTCCGAGTTGCCCTTGTATGGACACCTGTCCCTTCAGTTACCTCTGATCCCCAGTGGTGGTGTCCAGGCCTCCACGTGGGGAGAAGAGCTGGCCTCCTTGGGAGGAAGTCAGGTGCAGCTTCAGAGGTGGGAAAGGCCGAGGGAGTCTGCATGCTGGCAGAGTCGAGGACCGAGAACTCAACAGGAACATTCAACACAAGACGCTGGTCTTGCTCTTTCTCAGCCTCAGGAAAGCACCAGGTGAGGGCATTTCCCCACGGTGGCTGCCTCCAGGTTTGCTGGGCTTCCCTCAGGTGCACCAGGGGCTCGGGAGCCAAATGCAGCGCCAGCCCCAGCAGGTGAGCATCACCAGGCAGGGCGCTTCAGCTTCATCCTTCAGACTCATTTCTTCCCATGACAAATGGCAGCGTAAACACTTGTGTGTGGTTAGTGACTTTCTGGAAGCCGCACTGCTGACTAGTGGTGTTTACCAGCAGGATCCGACTACTCACTGGGCACTGGCACTTCCTGGACAGAACATGCCCGTGCTTTCCTCTCTGGAGAAAGGACGCTGGAGATGGGTCAGTCTTCTTCCTAGTATCAACATGCATTTTATTTTCTGTTTCACTTCTTAAAAATTGTATGAGATTTGAAACGTGGTGCTCCAACATGGAAATGCTTATTTCATAATTTTTAAAATGGTGTTTTTAAATCAGAAGACACACCAACTATGCCTGCTTCCCTAACTTCAGCACATGGCCAAGTGCCTGTGCCTACGAGGAGCCAGGAACTGCTCCGGGTCCCACCAGGCCCAAGTCAGGTTGTCCCTGTTCCACGCTATCTCTGGGGTCCCCTCCAGGTCCCCATGTGCTCCAGGAGGCACCCCACCCAACAGCACATGGAGCCTGGTCTGCTGGCTTGGGTCCATCCTCACTAGAACTGAGGTTCATGGCCAGGCACGTGGCACGTGATCCAGTGACAGAAGGCCGAGGCAGGAAGGTGACAGGTCCAGGGACCCCAAACACTTGGTAAGATGCCATCTCAAAATACAAAGTAAAAAGGGCTGGGGGTTCGCTCCTCTGCGTTCAATCCCCAGCACCTCCTGGCAGCAGATAGGATGGAGTGGAGTCCCCTCTCCCCCAGGGCTGCCTGGACACAGGGAGGCCATGAGCCTGGTCACCAGAGTGTCCGTCAGAAGGGAGGTGGAGGTGTCGCAGCAGCCACGCTTTCTCACATCTCAGTCTAGGAAGACCGAGTCTCCCAGTCTGTCTACGGAGAACGGCAGTTCCTTAGGAGATGAAGAAGCAGCCAGGCCCCTCACGAAGCTAAGGAATCTGGCCTCCTAGATGTGGGGCCAAAGCACACGGTTTCCAAACCTTCCTGGTGATTTGCGATTGCAGCCAGGGCTCGGCCAGGGTCTAGAGGGCAGCTTGCTCCAGTGGAAGGGATCACCTGTGCCCCAGGACTTATAGTGGGGGACCATCTTCCAGGTGGCCCAGGACCAAGTGCAATCTGGGTCAGACTGTCAAGTTAAGTCTGGGGAAGTCCTGGGCAGCCCAGGTGACCAGGCCCACTGCCTGTCTCTGCAGCAAACACTCTCGGAACCTCGTATGAGTGGAACGATGCAGCCTTTGTTTTCTTGTGACTGGCATTTCTCATTTAGCATGATGGCCTTGAGGTAGCACCTTTTACTGTAGATATATACTTTGTATTTAATTATTTGGTGTATAATATCAATGTTAATTTTAACATGAACCTATTTTGTCACATCATATTCTTAATGAAAAGACGCCATGGTTGTCCTGTGCCTTTACGTAACCCCCAGCATGGACTTGCACTTCTGGGTTAGAGCCCCATGCCGCAGGCAGGCTTGGGCTGAGTGTGCAGCCCAGGAATGGGGACAATGTCCTGTGAACCAGCCCTGCCTGACCCATGGCCCACCCTGGCCCTCTGCTCTAGTCCTGGGCAGCTCCTTTCCCTCCAAACCATTGTCTCCTCCGCTGCTCTAATTGTTGAGCCATTGTGAGGCCAAGAACCATCTTTGGAATGAAAGTAGTATGAGAATTAACCCATGGCAATGGGTTCAATTAACCCCAGTGGAGGGGCTGACCTGGGCCTCGGGAGGGGCTTCCTGCACACTCCCACTCCAACCCAGGCCCAACGGGAAGGTTTATTACTCTCATTTGATGGAGGCCATTGTGGCCCAGAAAGGTTAATTAATTTTCACAAGGTCATGCTGCTGGGTCGGGATGAATCATCGTGGCCACATCTGGGGTGGAACACAGAGGCACCATCCAGGTTTGGTGTAAATCAGCTCCTCCCCCAGCCTGTCAGCTGGTCCCATCTGCAGGCCCGTGTGAAGGGCTGGCTCTGACCGAGCCATGGCAAGAAGGGGCGAGAGGCCCGACTGGCAACGCTGGCTTGCTCAGGGCCCAGGGGTTTCCTGGGTGCCATTGGCTGGATGAGTCTCCCCGGGGTGTCCCCATCCCAGGACCTGAGACTGTGGTACCCAGCACAGAAGAGGGCACTGTGTGCATGTGGCTGAGCTGATGGTCTTGGGCAGAAGGTTTGGCTGGGTATTCAGGTTATTCTCACAAGGGTCCCGATGAGAGGGAGCCGGGAAGTCAGGTCAGAGAAAGAGACGGGGAGAGATCAGCAATGGCTCTGAGGACAGAGGGGTGTGGATGGAGGGGCCAGAAGCCAGGGCACACAGGTGGTCTGAGAGCCTAGAAGGTCAAGGAAACGGGCTTTCCTCTGGAGCTTTTAGGAGGGACGCGAAGGGATGTGACCTGGCTGGCACCGCGGGTTCAGCCCTGTGAGACTCTTGTGACGGCTCCTGACTTCCAGAGCTACGAAAAACTTGTGGTGCTTTAGGCCACAACATTTAGGATTTGTTGCAGCAGCAGTAAGAAACAAATCCACAGCAACTCGGGCATCCAGCATGGAAGCCAGGAACGGCCTGAGACTGAGACCAGCATGGAAGCCAGGAACGGCCTGAGACTGAGACCAGCATGGAAGCCAGGAACGGCCTGAGACTGAGACCAGCATGGAAGCCAGGAATGGCCTGAGACTGAGGCCAGCATGGAAGCCAGGAACGGCCTGAGACTGAGGCCAGCTGGCCAGCCTGGACCCAGGGCCTTCTGGGAGACGAGGCCAATCTACCCAGACAGTGTGTCCTTCCCAGGGCTCAGGGAGGCCACATGTACAGACCAGAGCAGGGAGGCTGGTGCCAGAGGACAGTGCTGAACTGGGAAGCTGCCCTCCACTTGTCAACTTGTCTTCCTGAACATGCACAGTGACTTGGTGGCCACAGAGAGTACGGGCATCCATGTTTCCCACACCAGCTGCTTGGACCCCTGCTGGGGTCAGGGTTGCGGGGACAGGTAGACTTTTAGGGAGGGAATGTGCACAGGAATTTAACTTGTCGGATCCTTCTCCACAGTGGAATCTGTGAAGGAGGTTTAGAAAGCTTCTCTGCCGTGGTGTCAATTCATAATGAAAGCCCTTTGCAAGTTCAAGTTTTAGAGTCTTAAATCGGTGTTTTCCAACTGGAGCCCTCGCATGTGCTCTGCATTCTTGAACATTAGTTTCCTTGAACTTTAAGTCACAGGCTTCCCTTAGCGGCCACTCCAGAGGTCAGGCTGTGCTTCTCAGAGTTTCCACCAACTGCTTCCGGGAGTCCAAGACCTGATGCTGCCCGAGAGTGCAGGTGCAGGCGGAGTCGGCAACCCGGGAAGTGACAATATGTGCACATGTGCGTGCTCGTGCACTGACGTGTGTTCTACTCCGGGCTGACCACAGGGACCTGCAGCACACAACCCGCAAGTAATAGGGTCTACAGCCCCTGCAGTTGGGTCCCCCCTCCTTAGTTTCCGTATAACTCATCATTTCTTGCGAAATCCATTATCAGCTTTTAGAATTCTATCACCAACAATAGGATCGCATTATCAGGCTATGAATGAAGGCTTGATTGATATCCAATTCAGCAAAGAATTGGGCTCCCACCGTTGACAAACAATTATAGTTCCAACCTAAATGTTGGTTGATATTTTCATGTATGTCAACTAAAGTAAAATAACAAAGGCATGTCAAAACTTCACTGCCTCGACAGCGACGTGAGTGACTTCCTTGCTGAATTAAAATGATAGTCTTTGAATCCTGGAAGCACATCTCCTCAATTTTTTTCCTTGTGCTGTTCACAGTATAACAGCAACAAACATGCCGCATAATTAGGGTTCGTCTGCAGGAGAGCATTTCCCCAGCAGTCCCGTTGGTCTAGACAACCAGCCCAGCAATGCAGCCAGGACTAGGTGACATCCTGAAAATATTCCTGTGGCCAATTTCAAGCCACCAGAGCCACATTCCTGACAACAGTGGAGGTGGATGACCTCTCATCTCCCAGGGCTCTGCTGCACAGACACCGCAGACACCAATAATCACAGGAACATGCAGTCAAATGCCTGGGAAGTATGGACTTTCATTATTTGCTTTGGGTTTTTAATATAATTTCATTATTAGTTTGACATTGTTCATTTTTCAGAATAGTTATGGCTAACAAGCCCCTCACAGAATTCCTGGAAATTGAACCTTCAGCTCTAATAGGCCACTACCAGCCATGTCTTGTGCCACACCCGAGGAGGGAGACCAACGTGGTTTGACTTAGCAATTTTTCTCTTTTTTGGTACCAAGATTGAACCTAGGGGCACTTAACCACTGAGCCACATCCCCAGCCCTTTCTATATTTTGTTTAGGGACAGGGTTTCACTAAGTTGCTTAGAGCCTCGCTAAGTTGCTGAGGTTGGTTTGGAATTTGAGATCCTCCTGCCTCAGCCTCCAGAGCTGCTAGGATTATTTCCAAATGGTTTTGTGTTCACTTAAAGTTGAGATCTGTAACTGCTAAATGATCCAATCACTGGTTTTGATATAAAGATTGTTTTTCCAGTTCTTCAGTGAAACTGAGCCTCAATGAAGGTGAGCAGCAGAGTCCACCAGTGAAGAACACAGTCTTGAGCTTCTGCTCTTAAGAGGCCATAAACACTAAAATCAAACTCGGCGGCCACAATGACACCTCACACCTGTTAGGATGGCTTTGCAAACACAGCAGCAGCGAGACAGGAGACCATTTGTCTCGGACATGAAGAAAGTGGTTCCCTGGGGCTGCTGGTGCAGCCGCCAGGGAAGGCGTGGCAGGTCCTGGGAACTGTGGAGAACGGCACACGGCCTCCCAATTCCACGTCTAGCCATCTCTTCTTCCAAAGAGGGAAGAGCCAGGGCTCAAGAGACGTTTGCCACCCCTGCCCAGAGCAGCGTGCGCGACTGCAGCCCCTAACTGGAAGCAACCCAGGTGTCCACGATGAGGGAGGACCAGCCGAGCCGGGCAGCTACACCCTGCAGCACTGCACCTCGGAGAGGGAGGAGACCCTGACACGCACAGCAGGACACGCGTGAACCTCGGGACGTGCAAGCCAGGCACCGGAGGACAGACGCTGTGCTGTGTCGCCCACCCAGAGCCCCTAAGGGGTCAAAGTCACAGAGTGAAGAGAGTAGAAGGTGGCTGTCAGTGCGGGGGTCCGGAGGGAGCGGAGTTGCTGTCTGACCCTCCGTGGGAAGATGAGGACACCTGGAGACAGGTGGTAGTGACCGCCGCACTGCACTCTTCTCAAACATGACAGCATGGCAAATCTCACGAGTGCACCCTTTCACACATAAAGGTAGATCAAACCCAAAGGAGACAGATGAAAAGATCAGACAGGAATCCGGGGAAAAAAAACTAGGAGAATAAGGGAAAATCAACTAAAAAGAAGCTAGTTTTTTGAAGACTTCAGTGACGTTGGTAAACTTTGAGCTAGACCAGTCCGGAGCAGGAGACTGGCAGATGACTAACTTCAGCAACCAGGGGAGACAGCCCCGCAGATGCATGGGCATTGAAGGCCTAATAATAACAGCCTTCTGCCAACCAATCTGACAAATCAGATTAAATGAACAAATCCTTTGAAACACAAATAGTACCCAAATCGATTTAAAGGAACTCAATAGCTCTATATCAGCTAGAAATTGAAATCATACATAGACCATAACACCAAGATCACATGATTGGTGCATGTTGGAAAATCCCGAGGAATCAAACAGGTCTGGGCTTTTTGTTTTGTTTGGTTTGGTTTGGCTTCATTTAACCCCTGAGCCAAATCCCCAGCCCCTTTTTATATTTTATTAGAGACAGGGTCTTGCTGAGCTGCTTAGGACCTCGCTAAGTTACTGAGGCTGAATCTGAACTTGAGATCCTCCTGCCTCCACCTCCCAAGTTATAGGGATTATGGGTGTATGCAACCACACCCAGCTCAGCTCTGTTTCTTCAAAGTTCTGTATTAGTTATAGTAACTAAAACATTAATTTCTCACAATTGGAAATTTTTAACCAAAACAAGTTTGCTGGGATTTCGGTTGATAGTGTTTTGAATATACAAAACCATCTGTATTTTATATACAAGTAAATAATTAGAAAAAGGAATTTTAAAATATTTTCAGTACCATCAAAAGGCATGGAATATTTGGTGATAAATTTTACAAAATGGATTCAAGATTAGTGTGTTGAGAACTAAAAACCTCACTCGGAAAAGTTTAAAAAGACTTCAAGAAATAGATACGATTCTGTCATGGATGGGAAGACCGTCTGCTCGTTCAGATTCAAAGCAGCCCCAATCCAAATTTCAGCAGCCCTTTCTGTAAATGTATTAAGCTGCATCTAAGATTTACGTGCAAACATAAAAGGCCTGGATAGCAAGCCAACGTTGAAACAGAAGGTAGGTCAAGTGGACTCAAACCGCCTGACCTTACAACTTTGTAGAGCAGTAGTCGAGAAAAGATGGCATTGCACTAGGACAAAGAAACGTGTCAGAGGAGAGAACAAGGAGCTTAGCGACACCCTCCCAGGTGCGGCCAACTGATCCTCTATAAAGAGCTAAGGGAATCCCAGGGGAATATTTTCCACAAATGGGAGCTGGGAAAACTAAATATTCGTATGAAGAGGAAAAAGAAAGAAAAGAAACTTGATCCTTACCACACAATCTATAAAGAAATTAATTCAGATTTGATCCCAGACATAAACAAAACAGCTGATATTACTAAACCAGGGTGTGGCTCCGTGGGAGAGTATTTGCAGAGCATGCCTGAGGCCTGCATAAAACCCACAAATAATAATTGATAATAAAATTTAAAAAATAAAATAAAGCACTGTATCACCACGTGTCTAAAAGAAACAGCAAATCCTGATCACTTTAGCATGGATCTTAGATCTGATACAAAAAGCAGGGACCTACATTAAAAGTGAGTACATTTTTAACTTTGATGGGTTCTATTTGTGTTGACGCAATGAAAGCGAAGTATAATTTAACAAAAAGACAAGCACATGAATGTCCATGCAACTTCATTTGAACACGAACTGGAAAGAACCCAATCATTCCTAAACCACAGAGGAGAATCCCACAGTTAAAACGACTCAGCGAATCACAGACACCGTGAAGCGCTTCGCACCCTCCCGCCAGCTAGGGGACCGTGTAGCTCTGATTTGCCTGGACACACAAAAGCCTCAAGAGTCCTGTGTCCAGGAGGCCCAGGGGCCTGACTCCTGGTCCTGAGTCCTCTGTGGGACTCGGACTCTCAGCCCCCACTGGATCCCCCACCCCAACCAGGCCCCTGAAGCCCTGCCCAGCAGCGCCATGTGCTTGGAGCTGCATCTCCCCCTGCTCCCCAAATACTGTGGAGCATTTCTGGGACCCTTCATTGGTTCCTTTGCCCCGTGTTCCATCATCCCAGATACTTTATGGAGTCCACCTACAAACAGACCCTCACAGACCCCTCGCCATGCCTCTGCTCTGGGCCCCAGCCACGGCTGCCCGGCCAACACCCCGCTCTGATGGGCCTCTCCCTGTGTTCTCCTCAGGGCCACCAACGGGAGCCTGGTAAAGAGACAGGTGGCCTTGCCCTCCTGCCCAGCTCCTGGGACTCTGTGTTTTAGTCAGCTTTTCACAGCTGTGACTAAAACATCCGACCAGGATGATTACAGAGGAGGAAAAGTATATTCAAGGGCTCACAGTTTCAGAGGTCTCCGTCCACATACAGCCAGCTCCATCACCGTGGAAGAGCGTGGCGGAGGGAAGCTGCTCGCAGGATGACCGGGGAGCAGAGAGGCTGCTGGCCAGGCACAAATGCACACCAAAGCCACGCCCCCTCCTCCAGCCACACCCACCTGCCTCCAGTTACCTCCCAGTTAATGCCATCAGGGTCTAATTCACTGACTGGGTCAGGATGCTCACCACCTATCATTTCTCCCCCGAACCTTCTTGCATTATCTCACAATGCAAGACACTGGGGGACACCTCACTCCACAATATGGGAGGGAGAACTCAGCTGACCCTCTTCCCAAAAGGAAAAAGAAGATGGCTGGTTAAAATAACATCATAAAAGTCAGTCAACTAAGTCTCTGAGACTTGTCCTGAAGGCACAGAGCAAATGGGCAGTCAGGTGGTGGTACCCGAGGCCCTGCCCCTGCCCCTGCCCTGGGGCCTCCCCTGCTCCCATTTCTGCTCTGCACGCTCTGCCTGTAGGTGCAGCTGGGGGCAGCGCTCTCCTGCTCCACCCTGGACTGTCTCTGCAGCTCCTCCTTTGGTCCTCCCATGCCGTGGGAGTTCTACCCCAGGCAGGGCAGGGGACCTGTTCTCCTTCCCCACAACCCAACACCCATCCACACCCACAGGCACACACAGACCCTCACGCACAGGGCTTTCCCACAGTGCTCTTGCCTGAGGGCCTTCTAGACTCCAGTGTGACCCTATCAAACCCTGGGTCAGGGCAGGGACCCGCCAGCCCCTCTCCTTTCCCTTCCACCCCTTCAATTTTCCTCATGTTCACCCCAGACTAGTCCTGAGAGTAAGTGCCACAGCCCAGGCCCCAGCCACACCTGTATGGATTGCTCCTGTCCCCAGGATCCACAAGGGGGTGGGGACCTCACTTACACACTGGAAAGCAACACCGAGCTAGGTTCTCTGGAAGCCCGAAAAGGAGAACCAGCAAGGGGGCTGTGGCAGGGCCCGCCCAGCACGCACACAGGTGTCCCTGCACTCCAAGGCCAGGTGGGGCACGGGAGGTCTGCTGTGGCCCTGTGTCCTGACCTGGCAGTGGGTCCACAGCTGGCGCCACATGGAAAAGTCACAGCGCCGCATGCTAGAGATACTACCCTTGGCTGTACGGGTGCTGTGGTAGGCACCCCGGTCCCTGAAGATGGCCACAGCCGCCCCCACAGCCTGCATGTGCATCCCTCACATGGCGCGAGGGACTCTGCAGAGGTCATGAGTTAAATAGCAAAAGCATCCTGGGTTTCTGGGGGCCCAACCTATTGCCATGAACCTGGAAAAGCAGAGAACATTCTCTTTTTGGAGGCAGAAGGCAGCAGCAAAAGGGACGTCAGATTCAAGTCTGAGAAGCCCTTGACCCAGCTTCACTGGTGGGGCCCACGCAGGAAGCCCGGGAAGGCAGGCAGGCAATTGTTGGGTGAAGATCTGCCCGCTCAACTTGGTCCTATGAGTTCATAGGGGTCCAGCCCATAGTGAAATGGGCCTAGAAGTGGATCCCGGCCCGGGGCCTCTGCTAAGGGACTCAACCCTGCTGACATCTGGATTTCAACCCCAGGAATCCCAAAGCTGAGGACCAGAACCTCTGCTTGCAGAACCGAGATTCCCAGGCAGTGTGGTCTTAACCTGTGCTTTGTTACAGCAGCAGCAGAAAAGGAACCCAAGGTTATATTGTGACCAAGAAGCGTAGAACAGTAAACGAAAATCCTGAAGAACACTAAGCCCTGAGCAGATGCAGAACCTTCCGGATGAGCTGGGCCATGTCCCTGGGTGCTGCTGGGGGCACAGCTCAGAACAAGCCCGGGGCAGGGCGTGGAGGCAGCTCGTCCTCCAGAGTGGCCAGCAGCCATCGCCAGCATCACCAGCCAGGTCCCCAGGCCACTGGCCTGGTCTGGGCCTCTGAACCGACTGCCGTCCCAGCTGGGCATGAGGGTCTCGGCCCAAATCCTCCCCAGGCCGCACTCCTCTGAGAATGATGGAAGGAAGCACACGTGGGGGCTCAGGTGAAGTCAGGGCGCTCAGCTGGGGGCCTCTGGACCCCCAGCGCTCCCCTCGCCTGGCCCCGGCTCCGGCCCCGGCCCCAAGCACAGCGCTGCTCATGACCTCGGCAGAGCAGATGGTCTGCATCCGTGCAGTCACGCCGGGGTGGCTCCAGGTGCCCACAGCAGGTGCTTCCTGTGGGACTGGGGGCCAGGACCCCCACCCTGAAGAGCCAACTTGGAACCAGAGCCCCTTGTGAGTGGGATCCTGCTTAGGGTTGCCACATTTAGCAAATAAAAATACAAGACATCCTTTTGAATTTGAATTTCTGATGAACAATAAATCTTTTTTATTATTATCCTAAGTATGTTCCCAGCTAGTATTGGGGGATACTTAGAAAAAGTACTTGCTGTTCATCTGAAATTTAAAGTTACCTGGGCAGTTCTGCATCTTACCAGACACCCCAGTTGAGACCTCTCTCCCATCAGGCCAGTGAGATGAGTCACCCTTTGCTCTGCCAGCCAGGGCCCTTTGTGGGACCCTGCCACCTGCAGCATGGGGGTCAGCAGCTGTCTCCCCCCACAGTCTGTCCCTAACTTGGCCGCTGAGGCCACTGATTCCCTGAGCCCAGGACTTCAGATGTGGCCCTTACGGGGAAGTCACAGAGGAACTTAGGGCTTCCAACCACTCTGTGGGTGCCCCTCCAGGGATGCCGATTTCAGTGGCTGAGGCAGGCACAGCACTAGACATTTCAGAAGCTTCTCAGGGACCCCGGGGCATCCAGGTTTGAGGCTGTGTCCCCTAAGAGAACCCTACCTGAGGGGGACCCTAAAACTGAGAAGCTAGGGGTTCTGGGCCAGCAAGCTTGGCTTCTAAACTTCCTCCACCAGGTTCTAGTTGTGGGCCCCTCAGCATCAGCTCCCTCCTTTCCACTCACTGAGCCGTTGAGAACATCAGTGGAAACTGGTTCTCCTGGTGTCTCCCTGGGCCAGCAGATCAGTAGCACCTTGGAACCTGCTAGAAACACAAGCCCACGAGCTTCTGACTCAGCTGCTGGAGAAGGAAGGCAAGCTGTGGTAGCAAGCTCCCGGGGAATCAAGGTGTGCTCACCACTGGTATAGACAGGTGTTGAGGGGAGATGCAGGAAGAGATGGGTGAGCAAAACTGGTTACTGCCCCAGCAGCAAGGATGGGTGTACCTGGGCCCTCTCCCTTCCTTTTCCCCACCTCCCTGCTCAAGGCTGCCCATCATGCCAAACATGCAGTGGCCTCAGTCACCTGTTGTGGGTCTCAGCTTCTTCCCTAGGTCCTGTCTGGTCCAGAAGACCCCTGGGAGAGTCCTGGGGAGGGTGTCCTGGGGAGGCTTCCTATCTGACTTCACGGCTGGATCGCTATACTGGCATTTGCATGCATCTCAGGGAGAAAGCTCCAGTCCACCTCGCCAAATGCCTCCTGCTTCGAAAACAAAGCCAGAAAACGGCAGCTGATCATGGGCCGCCATAGAAACAGAAATGACCCTAGTGTTCTCACTTTGCCTGAGTTAAGATAGGCTCATCTTGGCATGGGCTCTGGAATCCCAGAAGCCAGGTGTCCAGCCCAGGTTGGTCCTACCTTTTGACTTCTGTAAGTCCCAATTTGTTCACCAAAAATACTAGTAATGATTGCTATTACCTGCTGTCAGCACAGTAGCTGAATTAGTAAGCACTGTGCCCTCCCAGCCACAGCTGGGGAGGCCACACAGCCACCCTCCTCCTGGATCACTCACTGAAGTCACCTGGGGAGGGTTTTAAATCCGGGTTCCCCAGCCAGTCAGAGGCCAAGAGAACTAAGAGGGGCTCTGCCATCAGTGGAGGCTCAGCCCCTCCCGGTCCAAGCTGCTGCCAAGTCAGGAGTTCCGGGCCTGGGGGCTGCTGGGGCGCCCGGGCCTGTGTCTCCCTTTGGAAATGGCCCCTCGACGTGCCTGCAGGAGACCGCTCCCTGCTCCCAGCACAGTGCTTCTCAGGGTCCACCCAGGTCAGGCCAGAGTCAAGGCCAGGCACTTTGGGGACTTGGGTGATAAGAACCGCTGCCAAGGAATTTAACCAGTCAACATATGGTGGCTTTTAAAACTCTTAATTTCATTTAAGAAAAAAGAGTTTTTTGTTGTTGAGTTTAAAAAAACCCACAATAGAACGCTGCTGTGTGGTTAATTGGAAGCAGATGTGCAGCCTCTTCGCAGCTCCCCGCTCTCGGCAAGACCGTCCCTCTTCCCTCCACCCCGCCCGCTCCGCGAGGGCGCTGGGGAAGGGGCGGGGCGTGGGGGAGAGCCGAGGGCTAAGGACATCTGCCTGCCTTGATTTCCTTGTAATCAGGGAACATCTGCCAAGCCAATCCTGCCCTGCGTCCCCGGGCCTGGCAGGGCCATTAGTCACCGTCTCATCTGGCAGCGTCACAGACACATCCTCGCTCTCCCTGCTCCAGCTGGTGAAGGGGCCCCAGGGCCTAGTGAGGCTCCATGCTGGCACCTGAGCCCCTCCTGCCCCTGCACCGCAGCCGTAGGAGCCTGCCCATCACTGGGCCCCTGAGGCCTGGCAGGAAGGTAACGGAGGAGGCCAGGGCTCTGACCCTGGCTCTGCGTTCCTTCTGAGCTCTCAGGGCTCCCTAGCTCCTGGTTTGGGTGCTGTTCTCTCAAGGTCTCTGAAGATGGCTTCTCTCCCTCACTTTGGCCCCAGGAAATAGGTCCAGGCAGCCTCTTTCCCAAAGACCAGGGTGGGGCCAGCAGCGCCTGGCAAGGGCTGTTCGTCTTTTTCTCTGGGGTCCCGTGCCTGAGGGAATCAGGCCTGCAGCCTGTGAGGCCCCTGACTCAGGAGGGACCCCACTTCTTCGAAGCCCGCCTGCTGGGGTTTTGAATGCCCTGACGCCTTTTGAACAGGGGTCTGCCTCTTCAGTGGCCCTGCACTTTCTACAGCTGCCTTGACCCTGAGCGGGAGGTCAGAGCGTCCAGTGGCCTGGCAAAACCTCATAACCAGGTCTGCCTGTAGCAACACCTCAGCCTTGGCCCTTCCCCAAGGGGAGCCCAGGTCCTCCAAAACCCACCCAGCCACCCATCCCCACACACAGGTCCTGGGCTGGGACAGCTCTTAATGGAAGCATTGTACCCCTTTCCAAACCACAGGTTAGCTTCCTGCATCTTCTAACACTGACCAGCAGGGTCATCGCCACCCTGTAAACATATCTGACACTGGCAGATAAACATACCAGAGGAGTTGTGACCCATGCAACGGGTGCCTGGCAATGCCCGGGCCTCACCTGTCCGCTTTCAAACCAGATGCACATACAGCAATTCAAAACTTACACAGTCTGGATATTCGATACCAGAGAACCATCATCAATATTTTAACTGCTAATAATAATGTATGTGGCCCTTGGCACTTGCTTGTCCCCTTCCTGGGAGGCTCTGTCCCAGGCCCTGGGAGACTGCTTGCTTGGCCTCCCCTGGGTCTCAGACCTCCTCTGACACTCCGCCTGTGGTCCTTCATCCTTCCCAGGGACTTTCAGTGCCACAGGCACTGCTGTATGGTGTTTTCAAAGTGCTGGCACTCTGCAGATGTTTTTGTTTTTGTTTGTTCTGGTGTTTTCTCACCCCTTGCAGACCAGTGCCCGTGAGCAGTGATGTCCTGGCGCGCTTGTTCCCAGTTGGAGCCCAACAGGTTCTAGGCTATGGAACCCGGCACGGAACAGGTATCAGGGACATTCCAACTGCTGTCCAGCTGGAGTAGCCGGGGTGCCGTGAGCCCGTGGTGGACAACTCCCTCTAGCCTGGTGTCCAGCCACCTAGGAGAAGGTGTGGGGCAGGCCTGGCACAGGGTCCAGGAGGGAACAGGTTGGCTCTTTCCTGGGGATGAGACCCAGGCCTGGAGCTCCGAGTGGCTCTGGGTGATCTTGGGGTCGGCCGGGCAGCAGGGTTCAGCCTCCCCACCCACTGTCCTGATGAGCCTCCTGCTGGACTCAGCTGGGCTGAGGCTGAGACTGGCTCCATGAGAAACACACTGATCTCCGGGCCTTAGGTGAGAAGACTATTTCAAACAAACACGAGGCATGTTAGTTAGCTGCAAACTCTTACGACTCCTGCATCCTGTTTTCCAATGAGGCATTGAAGGTGTTCATGCAAAGTAAGGTTTCATATCATGGCGGGCAGAGAGCAGCCAGGGCCTGCCTTCCAGATACCTATACTGACCCCATGAGCAAGTGCACAGAGGATGTGGCAATTTAAATCTTTCATATGTATAATAAAAAAAGAGAGATTGCACTCTCCATGTGATCTATGTATAAATGCATTCTACTGTCATGTACAACTAATAGAACAAATAAAATCAAAAATCAAAAATTAAATAAAATCTTTAAAAATCCAACATTCTTTCACTCTCAGCATTGCATCCTTTATGTTTGCAACAAGTTTGCAAAATAAGAAGCAAAAAGAGAGAGCCCACCGCGGGGGCTGGAGCTTGGGTGTGCCCCAGGCCTTCCAGAGGCGGCAGGACTCCCTCAGCCCAGGGGCTGCACCCCTTCCCCAGGATCCGTGGCCAGGGCAGACCCCAGGTGCTCTGAGAACCTCACGGTAACCCCAGAGCCGAAGCTGCACCCACTCTGGCAGCTCCAGCTCGGGGAGGGCGACACCCTCCTGAGTGACCCATGTCACAAGCAGGTCTCATCCTGGACCCCATCCTGCAAGCCCCAGCCCAGGTAGCTGTGTGTCCAGGGCAGAGAGCAGAGAGAGGTGGGGTCTGCCCAGCACCCTCCACCCCATTCTGAAGGAAGACCAATCAGGATACATCTTCTGTCCAAAGCAGATTCCTAAACCAAGGCCAGCACCTGTGTGGTGGTATTAGCCCTGGTAACCTGTGGACTGAGAGAGTGATGGCCAAGAGCTGAGGACCTGGCACTGGCCCCTGACTGGCTCTGCCACTCGCCTGCTGTGGGATAATGGAAAGTCTTTCATCTACTCCACCTCAGTTTCCTCATCTGTGAAATGGAGCAACCATTGGACCAACTCCCAACCTTCATGTGAGTGTTGAGTGATCCTAGGAAAAGCCTGGATAGGAGCAGGTGCTTGGTGACACTGAGCCAAGGTGGCACCCCGTGGTCTCCAGTTCTGGGCAGAGGCAACTTGCCCACCCAGTCACCTTCAGGCTAGGAGTGTGATGTGGGTCTGGCAAGCCTTGTCTTGAGGCAGTGCAGTCCCTTCCAGCTGGATAGACCTCCCGGACCTCGGTTTCTGAATCTGTGAGGTGGGCAGGGTGCTACCTCCTCCCTACAGTGACGAGGAGGAAGGAGGGTAGCTCCAGCCTGCACTGTGGTCGGGGAGCCTTGGGAGGCACTTGCTAGATCAGAAGCTGATCAGAATCTGGACGCGGAGGCTGATTATGGGGACTCGCCTAGCGCCTGAGTCAAACAGCTCTGCCACTTCCCCACTGTGGGGTCTTGGTAGACCATCTGCCCTCCAGATCTCAGTTTTCCAACATGTGAGAGGAATACAACAGGAACAGTGAACCCAGGGGCATTATGGGCATCTGCAAGTTACAGACAGCCTGGAAGTACCCAACAGGGGTGCCAGCCATGGCCAGTGACCCCGGGGAGTCAGTGCACATTCCTTGCAAACCTGGGTGGTCTAGCAGACACAGAATCACCAGCATTTCATTCAAAACTTCAGGTACCACCTCTAAATAGACTCCATTAGGGTTCTTCCCTGGGATGTTACCTGCACCCCTTTGCTGGGAATCCAGCAGGTGCTCCCTGTCACATGGGGAGCTGGGCCATGCAGAAGCAAGGATGTCACTTGGTTCCTGGACAAGCCTGAGGCCTGGGACTGAGCCTGGGAGCAACAGAGATCCTTCAGGGTGCTCCTGCTCCACCTCCAAGCTTCCACAGGGACTGAGAAGTGGTCGCGGGGAGCAGGTGTGTGGGCCACAGAAGGAGTGCAGGTGCGAGCCCGCTCTGCAGTGGAGGGACCCCTGGTGGGCGCTTACCCTCTGTGGGGAGATGGTCCCTAGTGATGCCATGGGCCACCTGGGTAAGGCCTGGAGCACAGGAGGGATGGGTCCAGGGTGGAGCCCCTCAGCCCCTCAGTGTGAAGGGCGTATCACAGGAACAGACCTGAGGCGGGCTTGCCGGTGCCAGGCATAGCCTGAAGGTGGCTTTAGGTGACCCACAACAGCACCCTCACAAGGGTGAAGCCCTGGGTAACCTGGCCTGCCCAGGACCACAGAGCTGGGGTCTGAGCAGAGGCCACATCCCGCCAAATTCCTTACTCAATCCACTCTGCCACCCTCTCAGGGAGCACCCAGGGTCCTGGAAGAGGCTCTGCTGCTCCGGAGAGGAATAACCCACTTCTCTCCAACTCAGACGTTGCCCAGCAGCCAACAGAGCCTGGCTTGCTGGATTTTCCAAGCTGAACAGCACTGAGTTTCCATGTGGTGGGGAGAAGGCCGCTGGGGTCCAGTCAGAGCCCACAGGACTGCAGAGTCAAAAGAAAAACCATACAAGAGTAGGTTAGTTCTGGTTCAGAGAGAACTGGCAGGAGCGGGCGAGGGGGTCCACATGTCAAGTCCAGAGGGCTCCCTGCTCAGGTGATACTTTGGTTTCCACTGTCCCCATCATCCAAAATTGAGAAGGAATGGCAGCTGGGGCCATTCAGAAAAGCCAGCTGCAGTGGCCCACCAACACAGGGGAAACTGAGTTTGCTGTGGCCTCCCTGGGTGAGCCCTGCCCAGCTGACCCTTCATTCTTTGAGTACAGGTGCCCTGGAAACTCAGAGAAAATTCTAGAGGAAATCCTGCTCTTTGACCAGAGGGGGTGCTATTGCCTCACAGATGAACCTGTCTGGGGCCTGGTGACGATTTCCCCGGTCTTGACAAGTTTCTGACAGCAGGGGGCGCCTGAAACCTGACAAGTCCTCTGCATTTCTCCTGCAGGTACCTTTTTTCACAGGAAAATTCGCTCCACCTTCCACAGCTGGGCCCAGGGGAGAATTGTCAGAGATAGGGAACACTGATAAAAGTCACAATGGCTACGGTGTGTCACAAGGCCAAGGTGTGTCCTAGCCTGGCCCAGTGCTAAATGGTTTCAAACATTCCCTCTGATACCACAATCACCCCTGTGAAGTGGATATTTCTGGCCCCCTGTTACAGAACCTCAAGAGCCTGGTCTCTGCCTAAAGTCACAGCATCTGGCTGGTGAGAGGCCAGCATCAGGGTCTAGGTTGGCAGGGTGCAGAACAAGTGGCTTGGCCCTTAACATACATTGCCTTGGGGCTCTGTGGCAGCTGGGCCCTGGGCCTCAGAATGGCATTTCTCCTAAATTGGCCTGGTTCTGTTCAGGGGACACATGTCTGTAAGTTGGGGTGCTTAGTCCCTCCTGGATTCGCCTGCCTCTCCCAGGCGGGGCTGCAAGGCTCTTGGCCACCCAGCTGCCTCGGAGGGTCTGCGGGCAGGGAGCCCTTGGAGAAGGTTCTGTTGAACCATCAGCTCTGGGCAGATGTTCTCCGTTTTTAAGCCACATTTTTTTTTAACGACCTAAGGAGGACTCTTTCCCCCTCTTCAAGGAAGGGAAGGACTCACAGAAGTGAGCACGGCCAGGCCGGGCCATCTGTTCTGTGCTGTAACATGCAGAGAGGCCAAGGTTTGGGCCCCGCCTCCAGCTGAGCCAGCAGTGAGCAGACTCAAGTCCATGAGTCAGGCAGGGGACAGGAGAGGGAGATATGTTTTCTTCTCCTATGTTTTCACTACAGGGAGGGGGAGAGCCATGGGAGCGGACCAGGCAGCATCACACGGTTCCTCCCACGCCCGCATTTACCGGAAAGCACACGCCAACTCAGTGCTCACCAAAGTGGACTTTTTCCAGTACACGTTGCTCTGCCAGTTAATCCAGTCCCTTTCTGGGGGCCACTGTGAGTTTTTGTAAATAAAACCAACGAGGACCACTTGCAAAAATGAGTATTATTAGGCAAAATGTGCTAATTTGATGCCAACTGGAATTAATTGGACACGCTGAACCCAAGAGGCTTAGGATGACTCTCAGGAAGGAGCTTTTCTAAATGATTTGGCCTCCGTCCAGCAGTGCTCGATGGACCCCAAGTATGCTGGTCACCAGGGAGCCTCTGGTCAGCATCATGGGGTCCGAGAAGCTAGATATTATGGCAGCTGAGACCTTCTCAGTACAATGGGGCCTCCCAGGTCCCAGAGGGCTCTCTAGCATCCTTGAAACTTGTATGGGAAACACATGTGCTCTGGCTCCTGCCCCTCATCAGCCTTTCTCCAAGGTTCTTGCAACTTCAGAGCCAGCAGTGCGGAGGGAACAGCCCACAGGTGGTCCCCATTCCTGTTCCCTGCTAGTTAGTTTTCAGGTCTGCATCTGCCTCTGTCCCCAGCACCAACAAGGCCTTCTGGGAACTCTTCAGGCTGTCCTGCTGATTTCAAGGGGGGTGCTCTTTCAGGGCCTGCTTGGGATTCCAATTCAGTTTGTCCTTTCCTCCTCCCCCTCTTCCTCCTCTTCCTCCTCCCCCTCCTCCTCTTCATCCTCCTCCTCCTCCTCCTCCTCCTGTTCCCCTTCTTCCTCTTCCTCCACCTTCTCCTTTTCCTTCCTCTTCCCCTCCTTGTGTGAGGGTTGTATAACAAGACAATGCATGTGAATCTTAATCCAGTGGTTCACAACTGGGGGTGATTCTGCAACATCTGGAGGCATTTGGGTTTGTTACAACCTGGGGTGGTGCTGTGGGCATCTAGTGGGGGAGGTCAGGGACGCTAATACCCTACTGCCCAAGACGAGCCTGCCTGCCCTTCCAGGGTTCCGCCCATCCTGAGTCAGTGCAGAGCTGAGCACCTGTCCATGCTGGAAGACATGCCCAGAGTCCCCAGCCTCTGACTGCTACAAACATTCCTGCAAAAGCCAAGAATGTCCTGCATGGGTGAACATCCCTGGCAGTGCCCTTGCAGAGAGCACCGGGGCAACAGGGAAGAAGTCGAAGGCACAGGCTTACTCTTGAGGTGCTCGGTGGGGACACCAGAAGCACAGAGTGGGGTAAGAAGTCACCTCCGCCTCCTTCACCTCACAAGGCAGAAGGTGCCCAGGGTCTGGCAGAAGGCCTGGCCTAGACGGGTGCTCCACGGGATGTCCTAGCACACCTGGGGGTTGGCACAACTGGCCCGAGTGGCCGGCCTGGGCCTCTCACCTCTGAGGTGCTCCGTGAGCATGGTTCTCCCTGTCCTCTTGCCCGCGCTTCACCACATCTGCAGACACGCTCTCTGCTCTGCAGATGGCGCTGCCCGGGGAAGGCTCTCCTGGCCACAGCTTGGTGCCCAGTGGTTGGCAGCCTGTCTATCTACAGGAACTCACCATGGATGGAGGAATGAAGGGCTGGTGGGTGAGTGAGCAAGGAAGGAAGGGACACTGGGTGTGGCCGACTGGACACCAGGTGGCACTCACACAACTGCACTGCCCACAAGGTCTTGGCAGTGCACACAGCAGTCTTGACTCATCTCCTAAGCGGGGAAACTGAGGCCTGGGATGGCTTAGCTCGCCCTCTGAACAATAAAACCCGTAGCCAGCAGGGCCTTTCCCCATGGCAGGAGTCCCCTGCAATCCCTCCGTGCCAATGCCCCATCACGTGCGAGGTAAGGTCCTGACCCCCTCCTTAGTGGAACGCTTTCTCCAACTCAGCCTGAGCAGAGCCGTGTCCCGAGGAGAGAAAGGAGCTCCCACTGTCTGCACCAAGAGCCATCATGTTCCCCATGAACTCTGAGAAAGCTCCGCTTCTGCGTGGGGGCATCATCCTCTGGTGCCGCTGGCCAAGGCAGCTCCTTGCCCTGCTCACGGCCCTACTCTTCTGGAACGGAAGGCGGCAGCATCCCATCGGTGGGACCGATGGGCACCGCGTAGCTCTTAGCTGCTCTGTTGTTGGTATTTCGGAAGCAGTTGATCTGTTTTGAGTTTCAGAGATCGTTGACATTTTGAATCCTCACCAAGTCAGAGGCTTTAAAGAGATAGGGAGAGAGAGGGAGAGATCAGGAACGGAGCCGAGCAAACCCGGGAGACCATGTTTGAGCCGTCTGGAGCCCGAGTCGGGAGTGAGCCTGTGGTCCTTGGGAGCAGGGAAGAGACCTTTGCTTAATGCTGAGTTTTAAGAACCCTGATAATTAAGCCCTTGTGCCTGACAACTGTGTTATCTTCAGACATCTTTTAAATTTCACTCTGCCAGGTTACTCATTCTTGAAATGTGTGTTCTTTGCACTCGGGAGTATTTTCTATTTTTCTGAACGTCAAGAAAGCTGTTTGAATAGAAAAACAGGGATCTTTGGGCCAGGCTATTGATATCTTCTTAAAATTAAAGCGGAAGCTGAACCAGCAAGGGCGGGTGCTTCCCAGGGCTGCCTGTGGATGCCAAGGCTCAGGACAGCCCCCCGGGTGCCAAGATGTGCATGGGAGCACTTTCCATCCTGCTTCCGAGTGTCGCTGACACATATCAATGAGGAATCCACACTCCCCTGCATGAGCGCCTGTCAATCGATGTCCTGTGAACTAGAGGGCGCCGTGTGCATCACGGGCAGCCAGGCTCCCAGGACGATGTGACCACTCTCCTGGGATGTGTCTCCAACATCCAAGTGGTTCATCCTGCATCTCCTGGGAAACCATCAGGTCTTCTTCAACCATCTCTTCAACCCAGAGGACAGCGAAAGGGGCCCCAGGTCCTCTCTTGCTCCCTGGGTCTTTCTCCGTCCAGTAGACCTTCTGTCCTCTTCTCCACTTTCTCTGTCAGTCCCTTGGAGTCCCGGGCTGGAGAGTCTCAGGAGCACTGTTGACAGGGAGACTACCCCGACTCCCAGCCTCTTCTACTGCCTCTCATCAAAAAAATAAGGGATGCATTTGGGTGAGTGTCGCAGATCGGAGAGCTTCAAGTGCGCCAAGGGCAGCCATCTAACCTCTTGTCCTGCTCAGGGATGGCGCCCCGGCCCTTGGAGCTGGGCCTTCACATAGCCGGAGGTGCGTGCAGGGGACGGAAGCCCCACCCCAGGCACAGTGCAAGGCTCCTCCTGAGCAGGCCCAGCGCACCAGCTTCTGCTCCCACGCAGAGCAGCGTCCTGCACAAGGTTGCTCCACCCATGTTCCTCGTCCTCTGAGGTGGCTGACCCCTTCCCCTTCCATCAAAGCTCCCCCATGCCTGAGCCTTGCCCTTCCCTGGCTCTCCACAGCCAGGAGAGCCCACCAGCACCTCCTTTGATGGCTTCCTTGACCCAGGGAGTACGTGGCCGTACCGGCACCCGCCCCTGCAAGCCGGGAGCTCTGTGGAAGTCAGGGTGTCTCTGCCCAGGGGCACCCAGTGCTTCACAAAGGCTCAGCACTCAGTAGAAACTCAACAAGCGAGGAAGGTTCCTAAAGAGCAAGGCTCTCCCGCTGTGTGCTTTCCACGTGGACCTGTGTAGACAGCCTGGTGCATTGACAGCTGCCCTTTGAAAGTAAGATCTCAGTTGTGTCAATGCGTGTACCACATGCTGTCTTTAAAACGAGTCCACTCATACACTTTTTTTTCATTACACTATTTTTAATGATCTTGTCCTTTAGGAATCATTTCGGGGACCTCCCAGGAAGTTCTAAAAGTCTCATGACATCATGCAAAGAGGTTGAGCCATGCCCCATGTTCCTTGTTCTGCCTGGGGAGGGGGGTGACCTCTTAGAAAGAGGACAATCTGGTTTGTTAATTTTCTTTACAGTAAAGTATTAATGGCACTGTCGAGAGGCAATTGCATAGCACTTGGGATGTGCCGGGCATTATTCTAGGCACTTCGTATTAGTTTACTTAATGTTCACTACAGTTCTATGAGATTGATCTATTATCTTCATTTTAGAAGATATTCAAGGTACAGAGAGGTTAAGTAACTTGTTTAAAGTCACACAGTACAAAACAGAGCTGTCACTCTCATCTGCAGCCACCCTTACACTTGCCCTGTGCTTTTTCATTTCCCAAGTCCTTTGAATTCCCCCACAATCTGCAAACCAGATGGAAGAGGTGTAATCATCTTTGTTTTGTTGTTACAAGAAGGTGGGGTCAGAGAGAAGTCACAACTTTGGCCAAGATCATCCAGCTAGTTAAGACAGAGTAAGGTTCACGGCCAGCCTGACGTGACACCTAGCCATGCTTGCTCAGCACCCAAGACTCATCTGGCGGCCAGGTGGCAGTGTGCAGGGATCAGCCCGTGTGCTCCACCCCAACCTTCCATTTGCAGCACACGCACCCGGGTAGACCCCTGTCCACTCGTCTGTGGTCGGTCTGACACTCCAGCGATTTCATCCGCAAGATGCTGCTGGTCTTGGACGATCATAAGCCATTTGAAACAGCCTCTGGTACCACATTCGACACTCGTGAGACTCTCATTCAATAAAATGCTGTTGCCCGACTGGCTGGAAGGCACCGAGGGAAAAGCACCGAATGGCAGGCGGAGCTTGAGGAGGGACACGGTCCTGGGACTCCACATTCCAAGGCGCAGCGCGCTGGAGGGCCCTGGCCGGCGGGTTCCTCTCCCAGCCCCTTACAGGCGGGATCTTAATTGGACATTTAAAATACGAGACTTATGCACTGTTTGCCTCCTGTTTATATCTCTAAAGAGGGACTTTAATTGAGCCTATTACTTTTATTATAAGTCTCACTGTTTTCATTACTACGCGTTCTAAAAATAGCAGCTCTGCTCTGCGGTCTGCGCCTCGGAGTCGACTTCATTTCCGCCGGGGTCAGAGGTCGGGGTTCGGAGGCCGGGACTCTGGGGAGGGAATGGCAGGAGCAGGGCTGCGTTTATACGAGGAGCAGGCGGAAGGCGCGGTCGCAGCCGGAGGGCAGTTTGGAGCCTCTCACGCCGTGGTAATCGCTGGCCTCCTCCGTCTGCAGCGAGCTCGCTCCAAGGGCCAGTGGGAAGGTGACCACGGGCAGGCGGGCTTTCACGACGGCGCATGTCCCACTCCTCTGCTCTGCAGACTTAGTGGTCCCGCAGGCGGAAGGCCGGCCGGCGACTGCAGCCGGGGGTCTGCTCTCCCGTCCAGGCGCCTGGCGCTCGAGGCGCGGGCTTGCACAGCGCTGCGCGCGGGAAGTGCGTTCCTCCTCGCTGCCTCGCGCTCGAAGCTAACCGCAGCCTAAGACCTGAACTCGGTTTTGTTCCCTTAATGGTTCCTCTTTCTGGGTCCAGAGAGCAAGGCTGGGGCCGGGCCTCGTGTTGCCCCGTGCTCTGTGATCTTCCGGGCCCACTCGCCTTCCTGATTCAGGCTTGTCATTCTCCACCTTTGGCAGAGACACAAAAAGAAAATAAATCAATATTGCCATGGAGACTCTCATTTTTGAGTCAGACTTAATTATGAATTATTAAGAATGGTTCGGTTGAATTAAGAGAGTCAAGAGGACTCCTCTGCCTAATGCCGGTTCCAGCGATGCGTGCTAAGTATCAACTAGGTTCATTACCAAAAGTTAGATTCATTAGCTTATATAATTTGCAAGTTTCTATTCTTAATTTCCCCTAGCCGATTCCAATTATTTTCCTGAAATAGCATAATTAGTGGCAGGGAAAAAGGCACAGGAACATGACATGAAAATAACACATTTTTCTTTCCATTTGGTGGCGAAGATCTTTTGAGTGTGTTTTTGGCTCCGGCAGAACAGCAGTTGGATGCACAGACTCAGGTACACAGCCTGGCCCACCCGCCTCTGCGGGAACAGCAACAGGTAGTCTCAGCTTCATCTTAGTTTCTGAAAAAAATCTGAGCAATGCATTTGCCTTTTTGCACCTGATTAAAATTTCCCCAGAAGGTCTTGGTGCCTTTTCTCCACCTTCCTTGCTTTCAGGAGAAAGCAATTGAGGCTCCCAGGGAGCCGGAGGAGCTTTGGAAAACATCCGCCTGCATGTGGTGCGGGCAGCTGGGGGGGGGGGGGGGCAGCAGCGTGAAGCGAAGAATGCAGGAACTTTGGGAAATGATTTCAAATTAGAGTTCCTAATAGGCAATGCTAGAGCTTGTTTGTCTTCCAAATGCTTCTGTGGCTTTCTGTATTTCTTATTATCTCGCCAGAGTAAGCACCTAGCTCAGGTGGGACACGACTCTTCACAAAGCACAGAGAAAAACTGACGATTAGCCAGTCGATTTCAGATGTATAAACAACCAGACTGGAGTGTTCCAGCTGAAAGAGGAAGGAGAGAAGGAGAAGGAGGGAGGGCAAGAAGGAAGGAAGGAAGGGAGGGAGGAAGGAAGAGACCCCGTGAACCTGGAGACCCAATCTACTGGAACCAGGGGGCTCATGGGGTCCTGTCCCCAACGACTTTCCCTTCCTTTGGCTCAGGCACAGAGGGTCTCCCCTCATCCCCAGAGTTTTGCGCATCTCAGACATTCTGAACCCTGGACCTTGCTGCTCAGGGCATATTTGGCGCCTGAGCTGTTTTTTCATGGGTGGACTTGTTCGGCCTGAGGCCTTACCCCCCCCAGCTATGTCTCTGCTCCTGGCTGCCCCTCGCTTTCCCTTGAGTGGAGGTTCTCAAGAGCAGGCCCTGGAGTTCCAGGCCTGGGGCCCTTGAAGCCTCGACCAGATGCCTGGACACCGTGCCTGTGGCGGGGGCAGAGCCACAGCCAAGCCCACTCTGACAGTCAGAAGTGAGAGTAAGAAGCACCCAGCAGGGGCTTCCTCCGCCTCCACCAGAGGTGAGCGTCCATTCCCTGAGAACCATGACACACCAATATGCTCCTGCAACTTCAGAGCCCTCTAGGAACCTTCGGCCTCCCAGGGAGAAAGAGGGTCCAGTTGGGAAAACAGTGGCATAAAAGGCCACCCCAGGCCTCCCTGCATTTAGAGAGGGCCGTCCCTCTTGAGGCTCCCGTCAGGGCTCCACCACCCTGGCCCTGCCATCTGCCTAGCTGCTGGTCATTATGAAAGCTGTATGTCGCCCGTGCCAGCTAAGTTCAGAAGCTCACGATCTATCATCTTCTCCAAGTTATAGTAGCCTTGAAAACTTCCATCTCCAGTAAGAGATGAACACTCGCTGGGCCACGTTTCCACAGAATACCGGGCTACGAGACCCCTGGCTGGATGTAGTTGTTCGGTGCATCTGAGGATGCCTGCCAGTGTGGGTCCCTGCCTTTGTCTTCTTGCAGAAGAAGAACGCTCAGGTGGGTGGAACAGGGCCTGAGTGGCAGGGCCCAGGACTGCAGCTTGCTTCCTCCCAGAGTGCCCGAGCCCGGGCCACCCCTGCAGCAGAGGCCCAGGGAAGCAGACTGGCCACGAGCCCCAGGTGATGGAGACTCACAACTCACAGGCAAGCATGGCTTCCTGCCGTGATTTCTGTGCTCCTTTTCTTCATTTATCAAAATGTGTGGTGAATCACGAACATTTTCTCCTAACTGAACCCATGCAGGCATATGTTAGCTGAGAATCGAGGTAGAACTGGGTTCACAGGGAAGAAACGTAACCCCAGGAGGAGAAAAGGCAAGGTTATTTTGTCATCTTATAAATCATATGGCGCTATCTTCTGAATCTTTCTCTCGGCATTTGAGAGAGAGTTGGCGTGGGAATCTTCTTTACCCTTATCTCTAGGACCTTTTTTTACATTCATTACATCTTATCAGCAGGACAATCAGAGTCCACAGGAATTCTGAGCTCTGGGGTCACCCACTGACCTACACTCTCACATTCTTAGCCTCCTGGCCTTCCGGAAAGAGACCCAGAAGCTCTCTTGGAGTCCGTGTTGTTCTAAGCTGCCCAGTCCAGGGAGAGGCCACGTTTCCATAAAGAAAGCTGGTCTGACCTCCCCACTGAGCTCAGGGCTCCCCCAAGCCAGAGTCGAGACAAGCCCAATTCCCAGGTGGGTCCTCCCCCCCACAGCCTTGCAGAGGGCTCTGCTCAGAGGTCAAGGCCAGCAGTCCTCTGATGAGAAAGTTCCAGAATATACATGTGAAATAAACTCTCTCAGGAAGAAGCCCATCCTTCCAGGACCTTGCCTTCGAGCCCCACGGGAACCAGAGGCCAGTGATATTGCCCTGTGCACTAATCATAGCTGGCGCTCGCCAAGCGGGGCCTCTGCACCCGGGACTGCACTCTCCCATTAGTACTAGAAGCTGGTTCTTAATTTTCCCGCTTTACAAATGAGGAAGTCTAGGCTCAGAGGTGATGTGAATGACCCCAAATCCACAGCCAAGAGCTGGCAGGGCTGGGACACTGAATTGGGGAGGGCATCCCCTGAACCCCCCATGCACACCTGACCTTGCATGCCCTTTCAAGACCACCCCCCAGCCCGAGCCCAGCGTTTCACACACAGGCACACGCTGTTCCGTCCAGCTGTCCTGCTTGCTGTCCTGTGGAGACGTCTGAGGCATTGAGGCTGGTGAGTGGGACTGAGGCTCTCAGGTACTCAGACACCGACACAAGCCTCCAGGGGCTCTACGACAAGACCAGCTCTTTCAGAACATCGCCTTTCCTTCTGGTCTGGCAAAAAAACAATTCTTCTCAACCTCCCACACTTCCTTGGCACAGTGGAAGGGACACTGGGTCTCACTGGAGAAGTGCTGCTTGTTCAGGGCAGAAGTTTTGAACTGGAACTTTGGTGGAGAAGTTTGCATCAGGTCAAATGCGTGGTTTATGGGCCTCTGTCAGGTAGGGACACTTACATACCCAAATTTTGCAAAGCACGGTGGTGAGCTGTGCAATTGAATGACTCTTTCCTGGATCCAGCCAGCCACGCATCCTGCCACAGCCTGTGTGAAGTGGAGGTGTTTCTAATTAGTGCAACCCCTGTGAGATGGATCGCTTCTGCGCATGCCGTGTATACTTTGTTAATGAGACCACTTTGCACCCTGTTCCGTGCTGGCCGAAACCTTTGAGCTGTCGTTTGTCACAACACAGCTAATTGGAGACAAAGCCAGATGGCTTCATTTCTTCCTGGAGAAGGGACATCAGTGGCTATTTGAGGGACTTCAACAAATACTGGAAGGATCAAATAGACCTGACTTGAAAAAAGACAAAGGAAACCAAGAAGCTCGGATGAGGAAGGTTCAGAAGTCCAGGCCCTGGGTCTAGCAGCGATAGAAATCATGCAAACAAAGATGCCAGAATTGTACAGGGGAATCGGGGGGCCACGGAGCCCCATCACCTGGCAGGTGCCAGTGACTGACAGTCACACATGCACCCTTGTTTGGACAATTCCAATGACCAGCCTGGTGTGGTGGCCACACCCATAATGCCAGCAACTCAGGAGGCTGAGGCAGGAGGATCACAAGTTCAAAGCCAGCCCCAGCAACTTAGCCAGACACTATCTCAAAATAAAAACTAAAACTGACTAGGGATGTAGGTCAGTGTAGGGCACCCCTGGGCTCAATGCCTAGTAGCTCCCATCCCCCTAATATAAAAAAGGCGGAGGGCGATTCCACTGGCCGATGGGAGCCCCCCTGGCTGGGGATGCCCAGGAGGTGGCCCTCCATACCAGGACAATGCTCTGTGGGACACTGAGTGAAGGGTTGAACACGCGATGGGGAGGGTCTCTCGCCCCTGGGTTCCTGGGGAAGAGCAGACTGGGAAGGGGTTCAGGTTCGTGCCCCGGGTGGGGTCCTCCCAGCTGCCTCGCTCCCCAACCCCTGTCTTCTGGGAGTTCTCTGCCCTGAAGCTATGGGCACACCAGTACCCACTCTGGCCCTGTGCCCGGGGATGCCCTGTTCTGAGACAACCTCAGGCCACTAGCCCTTCACTCCGGAGCTCAGCTCTGAGGTGGCTAGAGGGGCTGTAGTAGGAAAGTCTGGGAAGGCAGAGTCGGGTCTTGCTCCCGCTCCTGACTCTGCCCTCACCTCACACGCAAGGCGACAGGCCCAGACGAAGAGAGGCAGGGTCTGCAGGGCCCAAGGGGGCTGGCTCTTCTCATGGGTAGGCGGGGACTGGAGGCCCTGGAGGACAGACACCCTGCTCAAGGTCACCTGGGTGTCGGCATGGTGGGCTGCAGTGGCCAAGCACTTTGTCACAGGCTGCTATCACCTGGACACGTTAAGATTAGATTTTTAAAACATAGTCCTGCCCACCTCTGCTTAGTCGACTCCTGGACCCCCTGGTCCTGGGCAGTGGTGGTCCACTTAAGAACTCCCTGCCCCGCTCATGGGCTTGAATCCCCTCCTGGAGCCAGCCCAGATCAAAGCTTCCTTAGGACTACCAGGTTTGACATTTTCCAAATTTCATCTAATTGTCTTCATTGTGTACTTAAATTTCCAGTTTAGACACTCCGAAGAAAACATGCTTCTGCACGTGGTCCCAGGAATGACTTTTTGTGGCTCACAAAATCTGGATTCAATGTATTGGATAAACTGTGGCTCCAGAGGCCCTTTCTTCCCCTCGGTTACATCTTGAAGCTTTTGTTCTAAAGCAGGGACGTCAACAGGCCTGTCATAACAGTCCCTCAGTCCAGGGCCTGCTTTTCAAGCATTTATTTGCAAGCAACTTTAAAAGCACAGTTTAATGTGGAAAAGGTTTGGTACCAATTTGTGTGTATTTAAAATACTTGTTTTTCTATCGTGTAACCTTCAAGTCCAATGTTTGTAAAGAGGGGTGAGCATTTTATCTCTTGTTTTCCATCCCCACAGACCTTCTCTGAAGTCAAGGCATGCCAAGCCCAGCCGGTTTATAAGGTAGTGAAAAGCTGGCCTCAAATATAGATACATTTCCCTGAGAAGTTTCTAGAGAGGGACCTGATGGAGCTGGTGAAATCACAGTCGAAACGAAGGAAAGGGATTCAAAAGAAAACACACACAGCAGCTTTTGAGTGGCACTTACCTGCTCAGATGCTCAGACTGATGACCGAAGGCCATGAAAACCCCATTCCAGGGCAGAAAGGCAGGCCTGTGCCCGCGGGAGGGAGCAACGTGTGCCTTGGTGTCAGGGCTGAGCCCAGGAAATGCGAGACTTCTCAGAAACTGAGTGCGTGGCCTGGTGCGTGACCTGGTGCGTGGCTTTTGGCAGCCTTGGAGGGCAGGTGGAGCCCTTGCCTGTCCCAGTTTCTGGCAGGAATGAGAGGCTCCTACTTCCCTTTACACCCACTGTTGTCCCACTTGTATTCAGCGAGGCCACAGAGTCACCTCTAATATGCCTTGACTCATAAATCTTGACTCTTCGACGAAGGAGAGTCCCTGGGCCTCCACATCCTGTGACTCTCCTTGGAGGCCAGACTCACGGTCTACTTTTGCACTTGATGCGCAGAAGTTCTCTTGAAAGGTGAGGAAATATCATGCCTCTAGTTACCCTTTCTTGTCCAGGGCTCCCTGGGACTGATAAGTGTCAGCACATGTATGAACATGTATGCACATGTGAACACACAGAAACATGGGCCAATAATTTCCTATCAAAAGTGTGTGTTTTATTAGAAAAAATAGGGATAGTAGGAATATACCTGAACATTGTAAAGGCTATTTATGCTAAGCCCATGGCCAACATCATTCTTAATGGAGAAAAACTGAAACCATTCCCTTTAAAAACAGGAACAAGACAGGGATGTCCTCTTTCACCACTTCTATTCAACATTGTCCTCGAAACGCTAGCCAGAGCATTAGGCAGACTAAAGAAATTAAAGGGATACGAATAGGAAAAGAGGAACTTAATGTGTCACTATTTGCTGATGACATGATTCTATATTTATGGGATCCAAAAAACTCCTCCAGAAAACTTCTAGACCTCATCAATGAATTCAGCAAAATAGCAGGCTATAAAATCAACACGCATAAATCGAAAGCATTTTTATACACAAGCAACGAAACAGCTGAAAGGGAAATGAGGAAAACAACTCCATGTGCAATAGCCTCAAAAAAATAAAATACTTGGGAATCAATCTAACCAAAGAGGTAAAAGATCTCTACAATGAAAACTACAGAACACTAAAGAAAGAAATTGAAGAAGACCTCAGAAGATGGAAAGATCTCCCATGTTCTTGGATAGGCAGAATTAATTTTGTCAAAATGGCCATACTACCAAAAGTGCTATACAGATTCAATGCAATTCCAATTAAAATCCCAATGACGTACCTTACAGAAATAGAGCAAGCAATCGTGAAATTCATCTGGCAGAATAAGAAACCCAGAATAGCTAAAGCAATCCTTAGCAGGAAGAATGAAACAGGGGGTATCGCAATACCAGAACTTCAACTATACTACAAAGCAATAGTAACAAAAACGGCATGGTATTGACACCAAAATAGATAGGTAGATCAGTGGTACAGAATAGAGGACACAGACACAAACCCAAATAAATACAATTTTCTCATACTAGACAAAGGGGCCAAAAATATGCAAAGGAGAAAAGATAGCCTGTTCAACAAATGGTGCTGGGAAAACTGGAAATCCATATGCAACAGAATGAAACTAAACCCCTATCTCTCACCCTGCACAAAAATCAACTCACAATGGATCAAGGACCTTGAAATCAGACCAGAGACCCTGCATCTTATAGAAGAAAAAGTAGGGCCAAATCTTCAACTTGTGGGCTTAGGATCAGACTGCCTTAACAGGACTTTCATAGCACAAGAAATAAAAGCAAGAATCAACAACTGGGATAGATTCAAACTAAATAGGTTTCTTTCAGCAAAGGAAACTATCAGCAATGCGAAGAGAGAGCCTACAGAGTGGGAGAATATCTTTGCCACTCATACTTCAGATAGAGCACTAATTTCCAGAATATATAAAGAACTCAAAAAACTCTACACAAAGAATACAAATAACCCAATCAACAAATGGACTAAGGATATGAACAGACGCTTCACAGAAGATCTACAAGCAATCAACAAACATATGAAAAAATGTTCACCATCTTTAGTAATAAGAAAAATGCAGATCAAAACTACACTAAGATTCCATCTCACCCCAATTAGAATGGCGATTATCAAGAATATAAGCAACAGTAGGTGTTGGAGAGGACGTGGGGAAAAAGGTACACTCATACATTGCTGTGGGGCTGCAAATTAGTGCAGCCACTCTGGAAAGCAGTGTGGAGATTCCTTAGAAAACTTGGAATGGACCTACCATTTGACCCAGCTATCCCACTCCTCGGCCTATACCCAAAGGACTTAAAATCAGCATGCTACAGAGATACAGCCACATCAATGTTCATAGCTGCTCAATTCACAATAGCCAGACTGTGGAACCAACCTAGGTGTCCTTCAATTGATGAATGGATAAAGAAACTGTGGTATATATATACAATGGAATATTACTCAGCTATAAAGAATAATAAAATTATGGCATTTGCAGGCAAATGGATGAAATTGTAGAATATCATGCTAAGTGAGATAAGCCAATCTCAAAAATCCAAAAGACGAATGATCTCACTGATAAGCGGATGATGACACATAATGGGAGGTGGGAGGGGCAAGAATGGAGGAAGGAGGGACTGTGGGACTGTATAGAGGGAAAAGAGGGGTGGGAGGGGTGGGGGGGAAGGAAAAAATAACAGAATAAATCAAACATCATTACCCTATGTAAATGTATGATTATGCAAGTGGTATGCTGTTACTCCACGTACAACAGAAACAATATGTATCCCGTTAGTTTACAATAAAAATAAATTTAAAAAAATAAAGTGTGTGTTTTTCCAGAATAACCACCCAAAATCCAAAATTTGGGAGGTAGCATCTGTCCTGGAGGGGGTACAACTGTAGAGTGGGCTCTTGACCTTCCCCACTACGATGCCTCTTACCTGGCTGATGTGGGATAGCACCATTGTCAGCCCAAATACATGACTAGAACCAGGACGGTGACCCTTTGGAGGCTGTCCATGGGCCCAATGGACCATGATAAGTGGCATTTGGCCAGAACTGCATTTATAAGACTCATCTACCTCCACTCCTTGGAAAGAAGCCATAGGAAACTTCAACTTCCTGGGCGTCTCTCTGAAGTGTCCACTGTAGTACCACTGTCCTCTGCCGTACCACTGTCCTCTGCCCCTTGCAGGGGAAACAGCACCTGGCCTGCATGTGGTGCAGCAGGTCCTCAGCTGCAAAGGCAGGATGACTATTTCCCCCAGCTGCTGTGCCAGGCTCTCCCGCTCTGCTGTGCCCACATCTGCCACCTGACAGAGGCTGTGCTGTGTGCCACTGGCCTGGACTTTAACCGGCAAGGCTGGAACAAAGATTAACATGTTCAGGGCTTGGAAAATCGGAGGCAAAGGTCTTTTTCAACTCTGGAAGGAAGCAAGGAGCTGGCTAGACGGTTGGGGTGGGAACAGAGATAGGAAGACCGGCGATTCACTGGAAAGCACGGGGCGCCGGGTGGGTGAGAATGGAAGGGAGGCAGGAGGAAGAGCCGTTGGGGCACAGTGCATAATACCCAGCGACATCAAAAATTCAGTGGAAATTTCTCCTGGCTCGGAGATAAAGATCACTGAGATAAGCACATACGGGTGTTTGGGGATGTTAGACCTATTTCTCTCTCTGCATGAAAGACAAATGAAATTGTGTGGTTATCTCTGAAGAGAAAAGAAACAAACAAGAGTGAGCTTGACAGCTGGAGGCCCGTATCACAGGAGGCTAGAGACACAGGGGACGCGCCAGAGGTCCAGGGTGGGGCGGTGGGGCTGCGACAGGTAAGAAGCTGGAATCCAGCGCCCCGCCCCGGTGACAGCCGTGTTCCCGCAGGTATCTGACAGAGCCTCTACTTAGGTAAACGAAGCGTCTTACCGTCCTCTTTCTGAAGACAGGCCCTCCACCCCCTGGGGCCATGTCCCCAGGCTGTTCTGAACTAGGCAGAAGGTGAGTGTGGCAGGAAGACAGGCTGAGGTGGCTGCTTTCTTCTTTCTTTCCGGTTCCCTGTGGAGTCCCACCTTCCTGTAGAGGACCTACGCTTACATAGGAGCTTCTCAAGAGCTGCCTCACCCTGTCCTCTTAGAAGCCCAGACTCACTTCTTCTTCCAGGCAAGCCGCTGGAAATTTCACTTTTGCCAGTGTTAAAAGAAATGGAAACACATAGACATTTTGTTTTCATTTAATTATTTTACATTCTGGATAAATGAGATTGCCTGGGCCGGCTTTCTTGGTCCCCAGCGGAGGCCCCGGTCAACGAAAGCCATCCTACCTGAATGTGGCCCCCTCTGCAGCCATGGGAAAAAGACGAGCTCAGGCCGGCTGTCCAATGTCCGGTCTGCCCTGTCACCTCTTGCACACTTTCCCTTCATTCATGCGCCATTATATGTCAGAATCTATTACTGCAGACAACCGTTGAGCTAAGCTGCTCCTTTTCTGTTTACTTACTAGGCTCAAATTACTAGCCCCTTGTTTGTGTTATTAAGATGTTGCAGATAATGAATCATTTGAGAGGGGAGAAACTCCAATTTCCTGTGTCTGGATGAAGCCCCCTCCAGGATGCGGCCACCCTGGTGTGCTTGTCTGATTGCGGGGAGTCCTTCCAGGTAGAGCGTCCCTTCCTGTTTTGCTCCCTGAGATTAAACACTCCGCTGAAATACATGTCATTCCTGTAACAACAGGAAGGAACCAACTGGAGCCAAGTCTTTGCTACCAGGACCAAAACCCATCCCACCTGCCCCCTGGAATGCGGGGTGGTCCCAGCCACAGGGGCTGGGAAGCAGGAGTCATCCGCTCTGCCTAGTGTAGAGAAATTTCTTGGCGGACTCTCAGGAGACCTTCTCTCTGTCTCACCACCTGCTCACTGGGGGGATCCACACTTCCATTGCAGATTTACTTCATAACCAACCACCCAGCCTTCTTCCCAAGCCCCAGATCACAGAAGATGATCTGGACAGAGTAAATATCATTAACATTATTTCGCATCCCTTGCTGGGCACCTGGCCTCCATGCTCACGCTAGTCAAGTCAGTGTGCGAACATCCCATTAGCGTCAATGAGACGTGCTACGTGTGGTGAGCCTACGATGGTCCATTTCAGCCGGGAACAATTGTATCTTCAGGGGCGTCTTCAGATAGTTTGCTGAAATGCATTCATTTACACAGAAGGCAGGAGGCAGGCGCAATTGCCTTTATTTCTCCAATTAAGAGACTGGAAAACCTGATGCCAGGCTCTGGGGAGCCCACACGCTGAAGACTTTTGTTTTCTTCTTGGCACCAGTGTTTCCGGAAGCAGGTAGAAGGAGGACGGTGTGAAGAGCAGGAAAGGGAAAGGATACGCTCCTTGAAATCGCTGGGCTTTGGAGAAGAGGTGCCCAGAAAAGAGGCTGGCTGGCCATCTGCCTGCTTGCTCCCTCCGCAGCTCCTGCTCCCCAGCCCCACTCTGGACACCCTCCTGCGTCCTTTTACCCCACATCTCTGCCAATTCTCCCACCCACCAGTGGCAGGTGGTGGCCAACAGGGTAAACGCTCGATAAAAGGCGTTCGAATGGAACTGAACCATTACAGCAAGAAAGGTCAGCGCCTTCTTAGGCCCAGCAGCCAGCGGAACAGGAGGGGCTGGGGCCTGCTCCCTCCCAATCCATATTTCAATGCAGTTTGCCTAAGGCGAGGGCTTAAACTTCCATCACAAACTAAAACGGTCGTTTAGCTGTCTCAAGCAGGGCTGAAAGACACTAAGGCATGACCCCCAGCAGCAGTCCTTCCCGGCAGGGGCCTGAAATGCTGAAATGCGGACCCTGGCACTCGGCAGCAGGTCCTCCCTCCGCACGTGTAGTCCCCGCTTCTCCCACTTCCCTGGGGTGTTAGTTTGTTCATTTTGACTTGCAGGGCACTGTGCGGCGACCCAGGCAGCCGTCTGTCTCAGCCGGGGCCTGTGACTCTTCATGGGTCTGTCTGCCTGTCTGCTGCTCAGCCCCATCCCTAACTCCCACACACGAGATCCCCCACTCCTTAGCCACGACAACTAAAAGTGTCCCAACGTCCCCGGGGGTAGGGGTGAGGCAAAAGCTGTGGAGACGAGCACAGATGTGCGGTGCTCAGCTTCCGATGAACGGGCTGTTCAGGAGAGCTGACGAAAGCCTACAAATGGCAAAGCGCATCGTTGGGCTTCTGTTGGATTTCCTTGCCTAGGACCAATTATGTCTTTAATTAAATCTTTCTGTCTCCATCAGACTCGTTGGTGACAACAAAGTTTGGACGGATAAACCCCTGGCGACCCGGGGGTGAGGTCCAGTGCCTGTGCTGCTCAACAGGTTGGCGGAGCTATGCACAGTGTGTCGTTCCAGAGCAGCGGCTTCTCCCTGCTGCAGGCTCCGGTTCCGGGGCTGCTGTGACGCTGCATTGGAGCAACCTCACGTGAGTGCTGGTTGTGACTCAAGGGAGGGAAGGGCACTGGGTAGGGACTTGGGACCCACACCTTCCTTTGGTGTCCCCACTTCTGCATTCTAGTCCCCACTGGTGACCTCCCACCTCCAACTGGGTTTATCCCACAGAGTTATGGCCAGGCTCCCTTTCAATTATTTATATAAAAGCACCTTGAAGAATAAAAAATCATGGTGCAAATGAAAGGCCTTTTATTCTTTGTCTGGACCCGTCCTGTGCAGACCCTGGATGGATACCAGACGCTACAGATGGCATTTCCTGTTTAATCGGTGGGAACTCTGCCTCAGACAGCTTAATGGTCTATTAGTAAAGAAGGTGTCACCCTGCCGAGCAGAGTTTATCATCTGCCACTATTGATATCGAACAGAGGAGAGATCCTAGGACACGGCTGAGAACAGATCTTCAGAGGCAGAGTTTGAAGTGGTTTTTCTGCATTGGACTTACTAGCATGATTTAGGACAGGAAATAGAGAGCTTAAACTTTATATTTATTTAAATAATGCAATTCTCACAAAAATGAGAATTCTGAGGCAGTTGAAAGAAAGAAGTCAAATCCCCTGAAGGATAAATGAGCCATGTGAAAGTAAGGACACTTCCTAGCTGACTGCAGGCCCCGCACCTCCCAGTGCAGCGCGGCAGTGGTTCCCCACCTTGACCGGGAATCAGTGCTCCGGAGGGCCTGTCAGAGTCCACGTGGCTGCCCCCGCCCCCCACCACACCGGGGTCTCTTGCTCATCAGGGCTGGGGTGCTAAAGGCTTGCACTGTTCAACCAGTTCCCAAGTGGTGCTGGTGCTGCTAGACCCTGCCACACCAAGGACAGGCTGAGGAAAGAGACCCTTGTGGCCTGTTCCCATAGCACAGAGGTCTGCACAGAAGGCTGCCTACAGCCTCCGGACCCCTGGAAGCAGCCCCTAATCCATTGCAGGCCAACAGGGGAGGAAACACCCCTAGTCTCTCTCCCTGTGGATGGTGACCCAGAGCTGCATCCTGCACGGTCCTCTGCTCTGAGTGTGGCCCCGCACCCGTGTTGTCTGGCTTTCTGAGCTGTGGTGGGCTAAGTACGGAAAATGAGTGGAACGTTTGGAAACATACAGCAGCTTGGCATGTTAAAATATGCCAGTTGAAGCTGATGATAACTTAAGAATGAGGCTTCTTATGTTTTTCTATGGGTTTCTTGTTATCTTTTTCAATATTTATTTATTCATTTATTTTGATACAGAATATTGAATCTAGGGGCACTTTACCACTGAGCTATACCCCTACACCTTTTTATATTTTAAATTTTGAGACAGGGCCTTGCTAAGTTGCGGAGCCTGGCCTCGAACTTGCAATCCCTTCTGCCTCAGCCTTCCAAGTGGCTGAGATTATAGGTGTGCACCACCGTGCTTGGCTTCTCCTTTTTATTGTATTTTACAATTTGGCAAGAGAAATGAATTCTTCACATAGACGCTTTGGAAGATGCCATCCCACACTATCTCTAAGCCATCCGTAGCGGGACAGAACCTATGTGTGCCACAGAACTTACCTGTGCACACGCACACCTGGTGTTAGTCCCTCCCAATCTCCTCTCCCCCACCAGTGTTTCCTGGGGTCACCTCCCAAATATATCACTGACCTTCAAATTTTTGTCTCAGATTCAGTTTCCATGGGAACCCAAACTAAGACACTTAACTGATGTGATGTTTTGAAATTCTTCAGAAGTGTATTTAAAACAGATAAATAATAAATTCTAAAATGGGAAGACTTTACATATTGAGGTCTTCAGCTCTTCTTTGAAAATAAAAGTATGAACGGTACTGGGTCCATTTATCTCCGTGGTGGCTGTCAGTCATTACCGCGTTCCTTTTAGAAGGAACGTGAACTCTCCAGTTCTGCCAGGCTCCACACCGATCCTTCATGTCCTAAACCATTTTCCTTTTTACCATTCAGTTGCATCATCGTGGTTTTCTCAAATTACATACATATTTCCCTTTATCTCAAGCTCCATAGAACATGGAAGCAGACAGATCAAAAGAGCAACATGTTTTGAAAAACAAAAATTGTAGAAGACCCATTTCTGGGAGTAAGGTGCATTCCTATCATGTTAGTTCAAGGCAAAGACTTTGATCCCAAGCTCGGATGGATGGCAGTAGCCTCCGGAGTTGGCGAACTTCTGTGCAAGAGCTGGGATTTCATCTTCCACATCCAAGGGAGCCACCCAAGAAGGCAGCAGGTATCCTGAGGGTGGCCAGTGGGATTAGGTGAAACCAATTTCAAGTGACATTGGGAGGATGGTGAGTGGGGGTGAGAGCCCCAGGACCCAGCAGAGGGGCTGCTTCTGAAGTCGCCCTGTCCTCAAGGCCCAGACAGGGAGGCAGAGCTACAGGGTGCATTATGCGGTGTGGACCCTCATGAAAGTCACTGAGGCCTTGAGGTCCGCCTCTTCCCCTACCCGGCAGAGAGACGGGGAGAGGCGGTGAGGTCCTCACTGGAGGCACCTGCTAACCAAATCCAGGCTTCTGAAATGCCCATCGTCTCTCCAGCCATAGTTACCTTGAGTCTAGAGGGGTGTCATCAGTCACCCATGCAGAGGGACCCTCCTGGTTCTCTCTGGCTTCTCTACTTTGTCCCTGGGAACTGTGGCGCTCACAGAGTCACAGATTTAGGTGGACAAAAGAGGAGGGTCCCTCCTCCTAGAATCCACCCTCGACACAGCAGCTACTTTCTGATCAGCACAGGGGTCCTTGCAGGTTGCTCCTTGGGGCCCCTGTTATCTCAAAAACATGTTTGTGTCTCTCAGCCTCTTTACGGGACAGCCCCAGGCAGAGCAGGGCCAGGCCCTCAGCAGGCTGTCAGAGGCCCCGAGGTTGTCTTGGGTGTGTGGCCGACTGGTTCACAGAGCATCCCGAGGGTGCCTGGGTGTGCACAGTGTCCAGGTGAAGCCCTGGGGCTCTTGGTGCCTTCTAGGCTAATGGCACCAAATCCCCAGGGTTACTGAGGTCTGTTTAACTACAAGACCAAAACAACTATGTTGAAAGTGGAAAAAAGAAAGAAAAACCACCAACCCATAATACACTATCCTACAATTACTGATTTAAAAATGCATAATTAGTATATTTTATGTTTCAAATTAATTAGCTTTTTTTAACTACATCAGATTGTACATTGTTCTGCCGGGTGGGCTGCAGCTTTTACAGCCGTGCGAGGGAACCGGCCTCACTGCTTTGAGGATTCACTGTCGTGTCCAGAGTCTTATCTTGAAGAATTATTTTCCCAGCCTTTCACTTTCTAGTCTTAGCTCCAAATGACTTGTTTCCAAAAGCCCAACCCTTCCTCAAATAACCCAAATAAGACACTAGGAAGAATTTTTAAAAAGATGCGTTAAGTTTCTAGTTTCCAAACAGGAAAGGCAACATCGAGTGAGGGAGGCTCAGTCTCCCTGCAGACCTGGAGGTGGGGCTCATCTCTCCAGGGGCTTCACCCCACGCCCCAGAGGCAGAGGTCCCACCAGTGGTCACCCACAGTAACAAAAACACAGCAGAAGACTCCAGAATCCAGATGCTTTCTGCAGTAAAAGCCTGAATATTCCATTTTGATACAATTTAGAAGACAGCATCTTAAATATAATTCTATCAATTCCGCTAAATGCTCTCAAACTATAAGATCCACTCTCTGAAACAAAGGGATATGTCCTTCCAATCAATATAATTACATTTTAAAATGAGATTTTCAGAGTACTCTTTGCATGAGGCATGGTACTTGTTTCCAAATGCTTGATTAGGTTATTAATCTCCTTCCCTCCTTGGTAATGTACTTCAGGAGGCTACTTTATATCAAGTTCACATTAATGAGACAATTAAGATAATTTAGGATAATACATCATCTGCAAATACATGATTCCGGATCCCTGAGAGCATTGCCTAAGACACCCCAAGGATCTCAGTGCAGAAATGGGCCTCCAGAAAGGCACCATGACTACCATCGTTCAAGGGACTTAGGTGTTTTTCCAACTTGGGTGTTTTTAACACAGGGAGTGATTTGAAGGAGTTCTGTCTTGTATTTCTCCCCTTGAGATTTTTCTGAATTTCCAGGGATCTGAATAACCCACAAGAGAAGTTGGGAAATTAAATGAGAAAATCTTCCTGAGATAAAATATTGCCACAGAAGTTACCTGTAGTGATGGCGATCTAGAGGGTGGGCACCGGGGATAGTAGTGACTCAGAAGATACCGGGGGCCTCTGGGGGGATGGAGTGTTTAATATTTTGCAAGGGTTCAACTATATATAAAGGTCACTGACGAAGACTTGTGCACTTTGTTGTTTGCATGTTACACCTTAAATTAAAAGACCTGATCAATAAGTGGAGAAAAAGGAAACACCACCAATCACCTGCCTGAGAACCAGGACAGGAGGTGGAGAAGGAGGACATTGAAAAGGAGTCCTGGAAGCACAGGCCAGGGTGGCAGCCGAAGCCCCTCGTCAGGCCCAGCTACGAAGCTTGCAGGGCTCGGTGCCATGAGATCATGGGCACCTTGTTCAATAATTAATGGTATTCAAGATGGCGGCAAGACGAAATGAAACCAAGCGCGAGTTCTTCTGAGCAAGGGGGTCTGCACATCTCCGAGACACTGGCCTGTTGCTCACCCTCCCTCCACCCCCATGCCAAGAAAGGGCTGACTGCATTTCTCAGGTATTTCCATTTTTTACCACCCTCCACCATGTTTAATTTCAGCTAATATAGTTGCCCGTTGCCATGGTTAGAGGCTGCTGCAATTTGTGCCCCTATTAAATGCAAATTAGCCTACTTAGGAGCCAGTCCTGGTTCTCAAGGACCTGCAGGGGTCCATCTTGCTGAGGCTTGGGAGGGGGTGAGCAGGAGAGTCTGACTGGTGTTCAGTTCTCAGCTTTCACTGTCGTGCCCCAGAACCATGGCTTCCAGCACACAGGGAGGGGCTGGCTCCGAGAAGCAGGTGCACCACCACGCGACATTCCCCTCAGCATTTTTAGAATCTTCCTGGGATGTGCCATTGACGTTCTTCTTTGCCAAAGTTGCCTTCCCACAGGGACAGGTCTGTGGGACTGTCTCCCCCAGGGACCATGATGGGGGTCTGAGTCCTCTGAGTGCAGCTGCTAAAGATGTCCAGTTAGTTCCATGACGGCAGGGACTCATCTTGTTTAGCATCATGTCCTCCAACACCAGCGACTGTCCTGGACAGGTGCAGTTGTTCTACCTGAATGCATGAGGCAGTGAGGAAGTGCAGGATGCAGAGCACCCGCGAGTCCTGCGTCTCTCGTCAGGCACATCATTTCCCACCGGGGAACAGACTCCCACAGGTGCAAGAATGACAGTGTCTAATTGCCACTAGGGGCTCGCAAGGGGCAGAGTTAAATGGAAACCAATGTTATTAAGTAAGGTTTGCAGTACCATGTGGATGATGTGCATTTTAATAAGAGGACCACGAGAGCAGGATGCAATGCTGTCTTGCACCCATTTAATTCCTCAAACCTCAGAGAAGGTGAGGCTCAGAGCCGAGACGGGCACTTCTTGTGCTTACGTGTGAGGACACCATGAGTACCTAGGCACATCTGGCCACGCTCACAGCCAAGTGCTGGCAGGGGTCACCCACTGTCCAGCTGCTCGTCAACTGGGTAAATGAAGGCCAGCAGGTGACCCTGAGCAGCACGCAGGCCTGGACATGCCCTGCGCCTGAGATCAGCTCCTGCTTCCTCCGGGGTCGCTGCGGGCTGCCCACCTGAGTGCTGGAGAACCACGCTGGCTTGTGCACAGCTGCAGTTCTCCCCAGAACCGACTCAACAGATCTGCCTTGTGGAGGCCTCAGTCCTTGCTCACCGGAGATGGGGGACAAAATCAAATTACTGTCCTTGTTTGGCACCCGACAAGACTCTGCTTCCAGGAGAGAACTGGGACTCTGTGGTGACCCCTGCGGGGGATTTACAGAGCAACTAACTACTACGGGCCAGAGTCCCGCCAGCAGGGCAGGTGCTGCAGGGCCCCTGGAGCTGGGCCCGGTAAGCCCTACCACAGATGGAACCTTCTCCAGCGGTTTCCACTGCAGGAACTCTTGAAAAGATTGGGATAACCTTGCTTTTCAGTGATTTTACTCATGCGCACACAGTCATAAATTACTGTAACTTGTCCTTGCCACTTTCTTATAAGGTTTCCGTTGCATTTTGAGACATCTGTTTTGCTCATTTGCTCCGATGACTTCAACTCTGACAAGGGAGGTGCCTTGCAGCCTCCTAGCTGAGGGAATAGAACCTTCTGGGGACGTAATCAAACATCGACTCTTTCTACCTTTGTTCTTTGCTTTTACAAGTGAGAGCCACTTTCGAGACTTGGAGGAGAGCAGGCGGGCTTGATGTGGGGCCTACAGGGGTGGAAGACGAGGTCCGCAGGGAGGGCCCAGCCAGCTCCCTTCCCAGCTCAGGCCGGCAACCACATGGGGTTGGGGTCCTACCCCCTCCATCCAGCCCCCAGTCACCCCAAGACCACGCCGACCCCACCAGTGCAGTTCCGCCCCTCTGGGCCATTCCTCAGGACGTGCAGATCATACTGATAGAAAATAAAATGTCAAAGCGGAAAGAAAAGAGCGCCCTGCCTTTCTTCATTCACCCTTTCACCACAGCAGCTAATAGGAATTATGAAACAATGTAACGATTTAATAATTAGATCCAGGACACATGCGGTCTCTGTTATGACAGTGATTACTTTTCAGTAATATGAGGAAAACATGAATCTTAAAGAAATCCTCAATGATTTAATTAAGGCCAACCTCTCCTGGGAGCTGCGGCACCGCTGGGAAGGGATGCGTGCGGAGCCTGGATTACGGGGTGCTCCAAGTTCAGAAGGGCTCCGGTCACCCACTTTCCAACAGGATCATCATGCTTCTTGTTTTCTCCCCATTGGTTTGAGAGAAAAACAACGTGCTGAGTTTATTAGGCCCCGCGGTGGCTGGCCAGGTCAGAGCCCAGGAATGTTTGCCATTAGCCCCTCCATTCAGGGCTTTTTGTCTCTTTCATTTCAGCTGCTTTGGGGTCACTGGAACATCCACTCATTCTTAGATTCCATGAAGCTGCATTAGTTTAGTTTAGCTCAAACTTGAGTTAGAAAATGTGCCCGTAGTGAGGCACAGAAGAAGCCGGGTCCCTGGCTTGGGTGATAGAACCTGTCCCCTCTTACCACAGCTCCCATCCCGGATGGAGCTGTGCCCACCTCTCCTTGGGGCTCCCTACCCATCGCAGCCCATCCTCCACCAGCAGGAGAGGTCTTTCCAAAACAGAAGCCAGCCTCACCCCGCAATCCCCTGCTTGGCTCTGGGGGAGGAATGCGTGCCCCACAGGACCCCTGGGCTCCTGACCTGGTCCTGCTCAGCCACGTCCTCTAGTTCCAGCTCCTCCTCCAGGTCCTTGGAGGCTGCCACTCTGCCTCTCTGAGGCCACCCCTCAAGCCCCTGGGCACCTGCATGAGTTGTTCCCTCCTCTCCTGCACAGTGCCCCTCCTGGGCAGCCTTCCCCAGCTGCCTGCCGCAGCACCACCCCGCCACCCCCGGGACATTCTGGGCTGCCTCCGGAGAGGCCCCAGCCATCCATGTGTTGTAGCAGTCCTCTGTGGCCTTCTCAGTTCACCCGTCTCCTCCTTGGTCAAGGCCATCGCCCCATGTCAAGAGGTGACAGCACAAAGGACGCTGTGTGCAAGTGGACAGTCACACAGGGAGTGTAGGAGATGACCAGGGACTGGCCCAAGCAGGGCCATTACAGGTGGGCCTGGGCTGTGCCACAAGGGAGCTGTTACCCCTGGGCCCCGGGGAGAGTGCTCAGTGGGGCCAAGGCGGCAGGAGGCTTGCAAGCGGACCCCTGGCTTAGCCTTCTGTCTGCCTTCCCATGTCAGAGGCCCCCATAGGCCAAATTCAACCTGAGGCCAGAGGATGACTCACCCACCCAGTGGACTCGGGTGGGGCACCCACCCTTGTCACATCCCTACAAGGTGGACACAGATCACCTGGCTTTCTGGGTGCAGAGTCAGTGCTTTGGAGAAGTCAAGCCACTTTTGACATCGCCAGGCAGCAGGTGGCGGACCCCCTCAGGCTGTTCTCCTGCCTGCCTCCCTGGGGGTCTGGGCAGGTATCGGGACCAGCACAGGAGATGGCCCCCAGCTGGGGTCAGAGGAGCTCGCTCGCTGACAGATGGAGCCGCCATGGATGCTGCAGGCCGTGCGAAGAGCGGGCTCCCAAGCATGGCCCCCTTGTGGGCAGCATGGTGAACCTCCAGAGTCATGGGTTCCGGCTGAGGCCCTCACCTGGCCCCTGACTGCAGGCTGCTCCCACCAGGGGAGGGGGCCCTGCCTGCCCATCCCCAGCCACTCGCTCTCTCCCCCTCACTGTCCAGGCTCCGCAGCAGTTGGCAGTCGACACGGACACATCTGCAGTGATCAGACACCATGGCCAAGATCATATCATCTGACTTTCGGGAAATCTAAGGACAAAGGCTAGGGCCCCCAGCCCTCCTCCAGCCTCCCAGTCCTGCAGATCATCAGGCAGGGACCCCTGGAGACTCCCGTTTCTCAAGGTCACCCAGTTCATTGCTGCAGAGCCCCGCCAAGAGCAGAGGTCTTCCCGGACAGGCACGCCCTGCCAAGTCACAAAGACTTTACTGTATATATTCCAGACAGAGTAGGAAGAAATTCAAGTTTTTCCACCCTGACAAAGTACTGTGGGTTATTTGCAAGAAGTCTGGGAAATTCCAGAAGTCTGTTTTCAAAAGACGCCTACTTGGCTGCCCAGCATCTTAGAATAATCCCTCATTCAGGTACGGAGGGCAGACTCCATACTCAACTCCTGGGGCAGAGAGAGTGGGAGATGGAGCAAATACAGATCCCAAACCCCACTGCCTATCCATCGTCCCCCAAGATACCGGAGGCTGGCCCCAGGGACCAGGCGTCCCAAGCTACCTGCCCAAATCTAGCACCTGGCATGCGTTGACATGTCCCAGAGCCCCAGTGTCTGTTTCTCATTACTTTAATTTCAGTTTTCTCCAGTTCCTCAGCCTCCCTCCCTCCCCTCTAATGTGCCTTGGTCCTTCATGTAAACTCTGAGATCAAGTCGAAATTCCAGCTCAGGAATGTAAATGGCCCGTGTGATTTGAGCGAGGGAGACCCACGGCTGGGTGTTTTTCCTGGATTCCAAGTTGCGGCTAGCTTGCATGTTGGAAAGCACCACCGAGGGATTGGGCCGGGCTCTGAGGAGTCCGTCCTGGCTTCTGTGCTGAGAGCCCGGGCAGGACCTCCGGGGGAAGCTGCTGCCCTGCCGAAGCAAATGTGTTGGTTGTGCCTAGAAATGATTTACAAAGGCATGGAAGGGAATTTGTAAAATAAACAGTGGAAGAAAACCCGAAACTGAAATCCTTTCCTTCCACATAATTTAGACTAAAATGGGGAATAACATACAAACTATTTAAAAAGATAGCTATGGAAGATCATTTTAAACCTGTAATTATAATGTCACTCGAAGTTTTATAATGTAGATATAATTACTCCATTCCTAAAAGTTTTTTGTTCTTTTATGAAATAATTTTTATGTAAAACATCTGAAATACAGAAAAGTTCAAAGACTAATAAAACAAACACCCGTGAACCCTAAACCAAAACATGACAGCTGTTCACATTTCTTCATATTGCTCCAAGTTTTATTTTTTTTTAACTAAACAGATTTTAGCTTAGAGTAAGAGAATTTTATGCTATGTATCTGCTTCCTTTGGATCTCCACTCAGAGACCCCTCTGCCACCAACTTAGGTACCTTTGCGTACATACATCATATTCCAAGATAAATGTCCTGCTGATGGACACTTTAGGGTCCATGGAGTCCTGACATTCTTACACAGAGCACCCACAGATCACGTGCAAACACATGGGCTCACATTGTTCCAATAAGACTTCATTTGTGAAATGATGGTGGGGATGCTGTTCAGAGGTTCATGTTGAGTGTGCATTTCAGTCTATACCAGTGGAGTTGTTGTTCGTTCATTTTAACTTCTGGAATTCTCTCCTATTCAACATCTTTATCAACAAGCCTTTAGATTTCCATTCATATTTTTAAAGATCTTTAACATAACCAAATGGACTGCCTGGACTCCACATGACCTAGTTAGATCTGAACCACCTCATGGACTCAGCCTGGCAAACTCAGGCTTTGGAGGATATGGTGGTGATAAGGTCAGCTTGCTCTTTAGGGGCATCTTCTCCTGGTGCCACCTGATTATAAGGGCTCAAGCTTCACCCTCGGTTATCCAATCTCCTTTTCCCTTTTCCTTGAGCACTAGGGAGAGTGCTCACCCCAAATAGGGGGTCCTGGAAGAGAAACCAACTCAGTCACTACAAGGGTCAGGCAGAGTGATCTGGCCAGAGCCCAGACCCTAAGTGAGGAATGGACATGGAGTGTGTGACCAGGAAGCATGTGTTCTGTCCAGCTGCGCTGAGCACTGGCCCCACCGGGGATACACCATGACTGCTGGATCTACTGACTTTTTGAAAGTTTGTGTTTCTGGATTGTAATATACGGTCTCCCAGTATTCTAGTGCGGGTCCTTCCGGGTGGGAAGGGAAGGCGGAAGAGAGGGAGAGGGGAGACCTCTTCCGCATGCCATGGAACAGACCCAGCCAGTCCCAGACTGGAGGAGAAGCCCTGGCCCACTGGCTTCACTGTCCACCTGGGTAGGTCCACCAGCCTCCCAGATGTCTCCGGTGCCCCTCTCTGCAGGGAGACCTGAGGCTTCTCAGGTGATGACCTGCTCACCACCACACTCTGGAACAGGCAGGAAGGAAGACGTCACTACCATCACCCTACAAACCCCTGAAGGTCACAGATGAAGCTGCTCTTTCTCCCAGCAAGGCCATTCTCCCGGAGCAGCCAAGTGCAGGACTTGTTAGGGATCCAAGAATGACACTCCATGACTTTCTTTTAAGACATTTATGACAGCAAGTCCTGCCCTTTCCCCAACCTCCAATAAATCACTTCTTCCCTTCTTCCTGCCCCTCCTCAATTTGGAGAAATTCCTTTGCAACAATTTCCCACTGTTTCCCCTTCTTTATTTTTAATTTCGTTAGAGTCCCTGCCAGCGGCTCGGCCCAGCCACCCTCCCGCCCTTCGTGAGCATCATTTTACATATTTCTGTTAAGATCCAAAAAAACTAAACAAATCAAAATCCTTGTAGCACCCCAGACTTTCCAGTGAACGGAGGGGAGCTGCATGCACGTCAGGGCTGCTCTGTGGTCTTCTTGAAGAAGAGGGACTATCTTGGGGTGAACCTGTGCAGAAAAGCCTGAAGCATCTCCCTTTCCTCAGGCAGGACTGACCAGAACAGTCCCTTCCGAGGATCCTGGATATGTGGCCTGAGCAGGAGCGTCAGCCAGCGCTCAGAGAGACCAGGTGGATTCACCACAAGGATAATTACAACCCAGTGTTAGAAAAATAGAAGCTGGGAACGCCTCAGGGCCTCAATGGGCAAACTAAAGCTTAGCTTCCCACCACTGCAACCCTCTCCTGCCAGAACTCCATCTCCTCCCATCCTCACCTCCTCCCTGCCAGAGGCCCTTCCAGGGTCCACATAGACCAGACGGACTAGGACACACACTCAGCTCAGAAACGCACTTGCCAGAATGGCCTCAGAGTCTAGCACTGACCCAGGAGAGCTCTTTCCCCTGGTCTGGTGCAGGGGAGGGAAACGGGTGGGTCGGGAAGAGCCTGCAGGCCTGAACGGGTGGCTTCCTCCTGAGTTCTGTGCACACACCCGGGATCAGGAGTTCTTGGCTCCAGCCGTCTAGGAGAGGGTGGTCCTCTCGGTTCATCTGTGGGGCACAGGCCTCAGAGCCACCATGCCCCTCTCCCGTGGACCTCAGAGTCCTGTCCCCAGGGTCACACAGCTGCCTCAGGTAAATCCACCTCGCCAATCTACAACTTCCTTATCTTACCATGAAGATCCTTAATGTCCGCCTGGAAGGGTGCTTGTGGGCAGCGGGCGGCCTCGGTGACAAGAGTAGAGTCTGGCCACCACTCTGGGAGAGCTGCCACTTAAAAAAGCACTGCCGGAAGCATTGAAGTACCTGACTTAAATTGAACTCCAGAGCTGCAGCAGCACAATGCATGGCAGTACCACAGGACAGACCCGGGAGCCCACAGAAGACACGGCAACAAACCCACACACCTACGGCCATCTGATACTTGACAAAGGTGCCAAAAACATGCACTGGAGAAAAGACAGACTTTGTAACGGAGGGTGCTGGGACAACTGTATCGCATCATCCAGAAGAACGAAACTAGACCCTTATCTCTCACTCTGCACAAATGTCAACTCAAAATGGATCAAAGAAACACTGCAACTCCTAGAAGATGGGGGGTCCACACTCCAGTAGACAGGCACAGGCAACAGCTTTCTCCATAGGACCCCTAAACCTGGAGAAATAGTACCGAGAGTCAATAAATGGGATGGTATCAAATTAAAAACTTCCGCACAGCAAAGGAAACAATTAGGAATGTGAAGGGAGAACCTACAGAATTGGAGAAAATCTCTGCTAGCTACTCTTCTGACGGAGGATTAATATCTAGACTATATAAAGAGCTCAAAAAATGTTACACCAAAATCAAATGACCCAACTAATAAATGGACAAATGAATTAAAGAGACACTTCTCAAAAGAAATACAAATGGCTAACAAAAACACGAAAACACGAAAAATATTCAACATCATTAGCATTTAGAGAAATACGAATCAAAACTACACTGAGATTTCATCTCATTCCAGGTAGAACATCAGTCTTCAAGAATGCAAACAATAATAAATGCTGGAGAGGACGTGGAGAAAAAGAACACTTGTATGCTGTTGGTGGGACTGTAAATTAGTACAACCACTATGGAAATCAGTATGGAGGCTCCTCAGAAGACTAGGCATGGAACCACCATATGATCCAGCTATTCCACTCCCTGATATTTATCCTAAAGAATTAAAGTCATCACACTACAGTGATACATACACACCCATGTTTATAGCAGCATGATTAATAATAGCCCAAATGTGGAACCAGCCTAGGTGTCCATCAGTGGATGAATGGGTAAAGAAAACATGGTATTCTTACACAATGGGCTTTTATTCAGTCATGTAGAAAGATGAAATTATGTCATTTGCAGGAAAATGGATGAAACTTGAGAACATTATGCTAAGTGAAATAAGCCAAACTCAAAAGGTGGGGGCTTGTAAGCTTTCTGGCATAGGTAGAAGCTAGGGAGGAAAAAAGAAAAGAAAGTCAATGCAGTGAGGTCTCACAAAAATCCAAGGGAGATCAGTTAAGTGTTGGTAGAGGGGACGGGGAGGGAATGACATTGGCCTAGTGACATGGTCACACTGTGCGCGTAGGAATGCGCACCATCATTATGGGATTCACTGTACAGATAATGCACCAATAAAAATGTGGAAAGGAAAGGGCTGTGATCCTACTCTCAGAGCGGGGTACTAAGGCTCCCAGACACAGAGGCACGGGACACAGAGCATGGGCCCCACCTGGGAAGCAGGCCCCGGGACAGCTGCTCGCTGAGCACAGGCGAAGGCCACCCTGGGGAGGCCCGGACAGACTGTCCCCTGACCTTCTCTCAAGTTGCACAAACTGAGTTGGAAAGACCAGGAGGATGGAGATTGCGTCCCCACAGAGAAGCGCGACGCCACGGCAGGAAGTCCAAGACAGTGGGCGAGGAGGGAAGAGCGTGCAAAGCCTCCCCCACCCCCTGGCTCATCTCGGCACTTTCTGGCTCACCCGCCTTCTGTTGCTCTCACTGCCTGCTGGACGAAGCCGGAGCGCCCGAGGCAGGTGGTGGTGCTTGGCGCACAGCATTTGAGGAGAGGACGGCCTCCACCCTCTGCCCAAACGTGCCTCTACATCTTTCCCTTGTTGCCGACACAGGCAGCCCCTCCGTGCCAACTGCCCACTGGCCCTCTTCAGAGCACCCTGGGGCCCTGGGCCCGTGCGTCCACAGGTCCAAGTCAGCAGCAGAAGCCTCTCTCCGGAAAGGCATGAGCGGGTTACCCAGCTCCTTTTCTTGGCATGGGTGATGCTCCTGGTAGGCAGGATCCTGCAATCCCTAAACCATGACCCTCACCCCAGTGCAGACCCCACCTTAGACTTCCAAGGTAGCCCCTATCCCAGACACAGCAAGGAGACTCGATGCTTCTCAGAATCCACCCCTAACTGTCCCTCTGTAAGTGTCCTTCATGGGGACCTCTGGAAGCAGGACCCTCTTCAGTGCGCACAGTTGCTTCCTCCTCCTCCTCTCTCTTTCTTCCCTACATCTGTTCATAAGATTGTCCTCTCTTCCCCCATTAGTTCCTCAGTCTCTGCCATCCTGGTGATATCTTGACCTGGTCGGAAGCCCATGGTCAAGGTCAAACCGCCTTTAGGAGCACTGGTGGTTCTCGGGTCGGATGGTAGAATGAGCATGCACTGAAAACCAAAGGCAGCAGCAAGAGGAGGAGGAGCCTGAGGCAGCAGCCGAGGAGGCGACTCTGCAGGAGGTCATCGCCTCCCTGTGGACTGAGCTCTGCCACTTCTCAGCCTCTGAACCCGCCTGCAGAACATTCCACAGAAACGGAGGAGACAGTCTTTGCCATCTGCAGAAGAGAGGCACCATCTCAATTCTGTGTGATTTTTATTCTTAAATGTGCAAATCCTTTGGGGACAATATAGACAATTTCTGAAACACAACCACAGCAATACATTTCTTGTAAGAACTTGCTAAATTAATCATTTTGTAGTTCAGCTATTATTGTTTTAGATTTTTAAAAAACAGACCATTTGCTGAGGCAAATTCCAGAGTGATCTGGACATGTTAACCAGAGAAACTGACAGGAAAGTTTCAAGACAGTGAGACTAAGCATGAGGGACAAGGACACTGGACTGAGCCCTTACCATCTGCCCGCAGCCCCTGGGACCACCTCTGAACAGTCTCAGAGCTGTCTGGCATGACACTTTCAAGACACATAAAGGAGAAATATGAAGCAGGTAAGCACGGTCTCTGGGGAGCTAGTGCCTCTGGGTCACCACTGGACAAGGACAGCAGTCCATTCCTAATGTCGACCCCTCCACCCCTGGCCAGGGTTCTGGAGACAGGCCTGGGACAGTGGGGGTTCCAGTTACAGGTTGGCAAACACGTTGCTCCTTTGGTAGCCTTCTCTGATGTCTCATGGCTTCCTAACATCTTCGACCATTATACCAACACATGGCCTTGAAAATTCAAAGACCAGCAAGCCACTGGCAGACATGGAAGGGACCTTCAAAATGTCTTACCAAGGAAAGAAGCCGCTCTGAAAGGGCTGTGTGCAGCATGTCCGCAACAACATGACAGTCTGGAAAATTCAAAATTAGTGGTCAAAAGATCCGTGGTTGCCAGTGGGTGGGGGCTGGGTGAACCCGTGGAGGAGGGGTACTGTAGGACAGTGAAACAACTTTGTAGGACACTATCCTAGTGGACACAGGACATTCGATATTTGTCAAAATCTACAGAATGTCCAACACCAAGAGTGAACCTAATGTCAACTGCAGACTTCAACTAAAACAGTGTATTGATACTGGTGCCTCAACTGTAGCAAAGTGTGGCTGATGCAAGGTCTTAGTGCTGGGGAATCGGGGGCTGCAGGACGTGGGGGTTTCTGCACTTCCTGTTCATTTTCCTCTAAACGTCAAACTGCTCTAAAAGTTCAAGACTTCAGGAAAGTGCACCACTGAACTGGAGTTGTAGGCCTCCCAGGCAGCCGACGCTCCCTCCAGCTCATCCAGGAAGATTGTAGGCAGCACCAGGACCTTAAAAAGCTGTGTTAAACGTCTAAAGGATTCCCCCATGAGCTGCCCTCTATGAAAATATTTAATTATTGGAATTTGCACCCTCCCTGCCCCTCCTCCCTCACTTCCTGTCCATGATGAATCTCCAGCTGTAATAATCGCTCTGAGCTCTGGTCCCTTTCTGACTTTGAATGTCCAGCTTAGGAATTTGTTTTCTAGGGACCCAGTTGTGGGTTTTCTCCATAATTGTTTTAAAGCTTTACTCATAGCCTTTAGTAAACAGGGATTTTCTCCAAAACCCAAGAATCCCTGGAACCGGTAGAATTGTCCATGGTGAGAAGTCTCAAGAGTGCTGGAGGAGGGGGCACACAAGAACATTCTGGATCCCAGAAATGCGAGGGCTGGGAAATGCCCCTAAAGGTGCCCACATCCTAAACCTCGTGACCTCACGTTGCCGCAGGACTCTGAAGATGTGATGAAGTCATTGCTTCCTCCTAAGAGGGGCAGAGAGAGAGCAAGGCTTCAGGAGCTGCCCAGCTGGCTGTGAAGACCATGCTGGAGGACAGCCGGCCCAGCAGCAGGTGGCCCTGGGAGTCGGAAAGACAGGGAACCAGCTTTTCCCGGGGCCTCCAGAGGAGCCTGGTCCTTCTGGCACCTCAGTTTGAGGACCTGTGACCTGCTGAACTGTAAAATATTAAGCCTGTGTTGTTTTGAGCTGCTGTGCTTGTTTGTGGTCATTTGTGACAGTGGCATTAGGAAACGTGTCTGTGGGTAAGGACCTTCTCAGGTCCACACTTGGGGACTGTGCCTCCAGCTGCCCGTGGTGGGCTTCACCTGGGAACTAGGGCCCTTGGACACTAGGGCCCGGGCCTTTCTCTGTGGTGGCACCGCCCCACCACCTGCCTGGCACACCTACCCAAACTCGGCTGTGGCACCATGAGCTGTCCCCAGACAGCACCCATGTTCCCTGAAGGACGAAACGGGTGAGAGCCACGGCCCCGCGAGAAGCACGCCTCATTACAAAAACACTTAATCAGCCCCGTGTGAAATGAAGTAAAATAGAAGAAGCCTTTGGTTCTGCCCTAAGTAGGGCATCTCTGAACACCCCCGCCTGGCACCATCTCAGAGAAACGTCCCGGCCGCTGAGCAGCCTCCAGGTGCCCAGGGTGAGGCTCCCACAGGCGTGGAGTGGTGAAGGACAGCCACCAAGTCCCTCAGCCCAGGACCCCTCCTCCCTGCCCCTGTGCTAAGTGGAACCACATGACACAGACAGAAACCAGCCTGGGGGCTGCTGAAACCAGAGCCCCTCGGAGCGAGGATAATTGAGTCTGGGCTGGGTGTGAGGCGCGCAGGAGCCCTTGGAAGCTCCCAGGTGGCAGGCTGGGGGCACAGAGCTGGGTGGCTGATTAGCTGGAAGGAAAACAGGGGTGAGGAGGGACAGCTTTGGTAAACACGACGTCCCTGCCTGTCAGTTTCGCTCGGATCCCACACACATGGCTCTCACCCCAGGCCCAGACCAATTTTCAGGAAATCTACCTTCCCCAATTACCTGACTGCTGCTGAATGACATTTGAAGAGTTCCACGAGGCCAGGCTGGGGCGGGCCTGGGTTGATTCTGCCTGCCTGCTGAGGTCTCCCCCAAGGAGGGATCTGTGACCTCCGACCCTCAGGAGGAGGGAGAGCTCCTCCAGTGTAACTGGCTCCACTCTGACTCCAGCCCAGCACATTCCCACTCCATGGGGGGATGTCCATGGGACACTCTGGGCAACAGTCCTTGGTAACTGGGGTGGGGGGCTGTTTCTGGATCTTTCTGACCCTTCCCCAGAGCAGCTCAGGACGGCTCTGGAGCACTCTCCTGAGTCGCGGGCAACCAGGATCTTAAGGGAAGATCAACCCTTTTCTGGTTTCTGAGGGCAAAAGGACCCTTTCCCAGGGTTCAGGGAGTGCACTCAGGGCTGAAGAGAGAGGACGATAACCCGATCGAGCTGCAGCAGGGGTTCGCTAGGCATGCATGGGGTCCATCTTCACACACTGGGGGCTGGTGGAGGCTGTGAGGACACAGTGACCCCTTCAGCTTCGCTCCCAGGCACCTTGACCCTGGGTGAAGTGAAAGGCTCTCTCCCTCTTAAAGGGGCTTGGCTCGAGCTCAGGGGTTGGGATTTGGGGCCAGGTTCTGACGGGGTATGACCACAGCAGCTGGCGGTCACAGTGTTTGCCCATGACTATTTCTCATCCCCCTTCCAAGCCGAGATTAGATGTACAGAACAGCCCAGCTGCCGGGCAGGACAGTCAACAGATTGTGGTCACCAGCCAACAGCAGAATCAAGGAAAGACAGGCCCTTGTGCTTATGAAGCCTGCTGCCCCCTTGGCAGCCTGGCGTGGGATCTTGGGATCTAGCACCGAAGGCCTGTGGACCTGCGAGAGCCCAACTGGGCTCCTGGGTGCCCTCTGCATCTCTCACCCAGACCCTGGCAAGACAGCAACAGCTACATCACCTCCAGTCATCTGACCAAGTCCTGTCTGGTGGGAAAGGGAAGGGAAGAAATGTGCTCTACCAAAATGTTTATTATTCAGACTTCTTGGATATTAAATGTTAAAATATATGAAAATGCAGATGTTGCTCTTTTTGTAATCCAAGTATGTGAGGTTTAGGCAAAAAGCCTCCACGGAGTTTGGCACAAACTCCCTGGACATTCATTCTGCAGGGTGGGTTTTCTCCTGATCGTGGCTTTTGACACTTTTCCCAGAACCCTTGATTCGGGGAGACGAGGGGTCCCCACTGGGTGCTGTGCATTCAGCCTTGGTGTAAGGGGTCTCCCTACGCAGGCATTCGCGGGTGGTCTCTGGCCCACGTGGAGAAACAGGCGGTGCCTGACTGGGGCTCCACAGTCCAGCAGAGACAAGCAGCAGCCCAGGGCAGGGGTCCAGTGAGACTCACAGACTGCTTCGGGAGGTGTCACCAAGCAAGCCCCCTAAGCTCCCCACCCCCGTCAGTCTCCTCATCTCTACAGTGGGGCTGAAGAAGCCTTCTCTGCCCCAGAGTCTGGCAACCTCCCCCGGCTGGAGACCAGCAGCTCCCCAGGTCTATGGACACCACCAGGCATCCCTGCCCTACTGGAAGGAGCCTGGTGAAGACTCAGCAAGCAGGAAGTGCAGACCCTCAGAACTGTGCCTTGAAGGGGCAAGTGAGCCTCTAAACGCACCTGGAATTGAAAGTCAAAGGAGGTCCCGCCCAGAGGTGGTTGAGACTGGGACACTGGCCAGAGGCTGCTCCGTTCCACTCCATGGGGGCCTGTCTTTTGCTTTCTACGTGGCTCTAGAATCACCTCAGCCCCAGCTGCTCTCTGGGCCCTGTCTTCACTCAAGTCCAACGTGCCTGACGTGCTAGGTCATGAAGCTGGTCATGGATTCCCAAGGTTCCCCTGGGCAGAGGTGAGACTTCTGAAGACCTGACTGGCTGGAGCACTGGCCGTGGTCTCTCCCTGGCTCATCTGCGCTGGGGGCAGCAGCTCTCCTCTCTGAGTACCAGTGGGCTCCTGGAGAGCTGCAGGCTCTCCTCCAGCGGACGACGGGGCCTCAGCACACAGGATTCTCCGCAAGGCCAAGGTTCTAGCCCGGAGCTCTCAGCGGTCATTTGCCAAGTCTGTGTCCTTCCAGCTGCAACAGAACCTTCTTTCACAATATTACCCAGAAGCAGGATGCTCCCCATATTGGGGTCATGAAACCTCCTTCCTTCCTCCCTCCCTCCCTCCCTTCCTTCCTCCTTTCCTTCCCTCCCTTCTTAAAACACCCCAGGAGGGCCCCAGCACCCGTCACCCATGGGTGGATGATGAAGCCCCAGATGTTCTGAGCCTCTTTTGTTCTGAGGTTGACTGGGCTCAGCTGGGCGATCCGCACGAAGTCGCTCCTGACTTGGCAGTTAGGTGGCAGATGGGACCAGAGTCGCTCATCTTAGAAAGTTCTTACAATCAGCCCAATCATCTCAAAGGCACGTGCTGTGGATGGCATTGACCATGAACTAGGACTTCAGCTGAGCCTAACCACGGCTCCCCAAGAGGCCTCTCCCCCTGGGTCTGCTGGCCTTCCTCACAGCATCATGCATGTGATTTTCCCCATCGTGTCCCCTACTGAGGGCTCATTCCTCAGAGTAATAGTTTGAAACACTGCGGGCCCTAAAGAGTTGAGGTTCCATGGAGGAGGACTGGATCAGAGGATCATCACTTTTGGAAAATGAAGCCACTCTCTAGAGGCCTTGGAAGAGGCCAAGTTGGTGGTGAAGAGCCCAGAGAGTACCTCACTGGAAGGATCCCAAATGGGAGGTGGAGACAGGTGCCCTGAGGCCATGGTGGGCGGAGCATCGAGGAGGAGGAGGAGGGGAAGGAGGGGGAGGAGGGGAGGGGGAGGAGGGGGAGGGGGAGGAGGACTACCACAGCAGTTGGGGGGAGGAGCATGAGGCTTCCTGGCTGGGCCAGACCTGCTCCCTCTGTTTAGAGGCTCCATCCTGTTGGGTAAATCCACTGGCTGGCGGGACTCCGTGGCCACCCCAGGAGGGCAGAAGCATCAGTCACCCACTTGGCCATCACTTCTGGGGCTGGATTATGAAGTCCCAGATGGAGCCACAGTTTGTCATTCGCATCTTCCCTGGGAAAGTTGCAAGATTTGGCAATGCTGGCCCTGGTCCGGATGGCGGGAGTTGGGAGCCAACAGCAGCTGGGCCGGCTTGGGTCCTGGGGCCCAGGTCCAGCGCAGGTCCTGGATCCAGGCAACAGGGGACATGCTGCCGATTTCCCCACAGACAAGGGGGAGTCTGTCCTGACATGACACTTGGTGGCGTCAATTCCATCACAATTCCAAAGCAAATAAATTAACTGGGAGCAATCAAGAGACGGCCAGGAAGAGGTGGGGACCCACAAGGGGTCAGGTTAGCCCGCTGCAGCTGCCGAGGCCCCAACACGGAGGGGTAAAGAGGCATCAGCCTCCTCAGGGTAGTTCTTCTGCTGAACCAACACAAATTCTCTTGGCCATTTTTTCTAGATCATTCTTGATGGAGACGTGGTCTTTCAAGAGCCACCTGCTAAATCTACTTTCAAAAGTCAGCACACCTTTCTTCTGCCTTCCTGCTCTGTGTCATTAAAAGGACTTGAGCTTGAATATTATCTTTTTTAAATTTTATTTTAATGTCTGTATCTCAATGGTGAGAGGCTGATTTAAGGAAATAGACCCCCTCCGTCATTTCAGGAAGATACTATTTGGCATTTATAACAAAACATGTGCCAAGAAACCTCCTCAAGAAATGCAGACGGCAGATCGCCGGGGAGGTTCCTTGGGTGGTTTGTCCTCTTCCCACGGAGGCCCACTCCCTGGGCTGTTCCCGGTTTTCCACCACCTCCTCCCCAGCCAGGAGTAGTGCCTGGAAGTCTTAAAGGTGCCAAGATGACGGCCCATCTCTGGAGAGGGGGGTCCCCGACTGGACCAAGGGGGTCAGTAGGAGAAACGCGGCCCGAGGCCCGTGCAGCTCCTCCTTCCCCGGGCTGCCACCCTAAATCATTTCCTCATTGTTTCTTGCTGTCAGTGAAAAATTGTGACCTTTTTTGATTTTGTTCTTATCGACAGAAAAGGATGGATCTGCCTAAATAGAAAACAAGATTTACCGCGAACCTTTCCCGCTGTTCCGGAAAGGTGAAGCTAGGAAGACCTTTCCAATCCAAGCTATCGTGAGCTCTGGTCACGGCACAGTGTCCCCCAAGCCAGCTCTGAGCACCACAGTGCCCTAGACCAAAGCGACAAGTGTCCTCAGTCCATCTCTGTGCCAGGAGCCCTGAAACAATCCCAGAATTCAAGAGAGTGTCTGAATCTATATGTCCACAATTCAGACGGGACTGTCGGAAGTGTGGCCAGTGGAATGCTCCCTCTCAGGGAGGGGTCATCGAGCCCCCTCCAGAGCTGAGGATAAGACCCTTTCCATCCAGACACCATGTGCCGAACAGCAAACAGAAGCTGCCTGAAGTTCCCCATGCAACAGGATCACGGGCTGCTAGACCCAGGAGCTCATGAGACTCACGAAACAGAGTCCACAGATGGACGTGCCCTGGGGTCTGTCAAAGAGAGCCCGGGAGGTCAGAGCTGGGAAGGCCAAGATGCAGAGACAGGGAGAGGGTGAAGGAGAGGAACAGAGAAGGGGAAGAAAGAAACAGGCCAAATGGAAATTGCCGCACTGTTTCCATAGCTTGGGCACGAGGGTGGGTGTGTCACAGGATGCCAGGAGGCAAGTCAGAAATTGCTCCTTTTAAATCTCTGGATGTAATGCAGCACCTGGACACAGCAGGCACTCAATAAATGCTCAAACACTTAGACAAGAGGCAGACAGGAAGCGACTTTTCTGGAACATCCTCTCTTTTATTTTGTGGTTTGAAAGAACCCAGCTCACCTCAACTCAATTCAACGAGACTCAAATCAGCTCGACCTCTCAACTCAACTCAATTCTCTTCGTCTTCCCTTTTTTCTCTCTCCTTATTTTTCCTTATTTATTTATTTCCTCACCTTGAAGAGAAGATATAAAACAATGTCAGGCCAGGATCGTGGATTGTGCTGACCAGGGGGCGTCACAGCTCCAGAGAACGCCTGTGTCCGGGCGTGAGGCCTTGGGGTCCAGAGGCGATGCTGGCCTGCACGGCCTCGCTCCCAGCGTGGCCACAGGGAAGGCCATCAGCTGTAGGTTTGCCAGCCCTCTGGGAAACCAGTTCTCCAGCACTCTCGGTTGTTGGATAGCTTTGGAATCCGAGGAAGGACAGGCCTGCCCTGAGTCCACAGGACACTGAGGAGGAAGCGCCCTGCGCACCTCAGCGCTCTACGCTGAGGCCAGGACAGCCTGCCGGGGCAGCCCAGGCCTTCACTCGCTAGCCCCTTTCTGCATCTGAGAAACACCCGCACCCAGCTGCCTGGACTTGGCTGAGGGCACGTGGAGTGAGCAGGAGAGCCAAGCCTCAGGTGCAGGACATCTTCCTAGGAAGGTCTTCTCTCCACGCTGGGGAGTTACTTCCTGTGAGGACCAACAGGGGCCTGGCCCGAGATGGCTTTCTGGACTCCGAGGGAGGACTTCCTAGGATTCCAAGGGACCTTGGAAGGCCCAGAGCCATCCAGAGCCTCTCCTCCTCCAGTCTGGAGAGAAACGGATGAGAAAGAGGTCCCATTTCTCAAGGGTCCCAGGTGGTGCAGAGCCAGAACAGGGGCCCCATGTTCGCCCTGAGGTGTGCAGGCCGACCTGTCCATTCCCAGCAGGTTGGGTGCACAGCAGGGCACCTGCCTCGAGGAGGGGCTCCCGCCCTTGTCTCCTGGTGTCCCCAGGTTCCTCTCGGGAGTTTCAGACAAGTCCCGCGTGGGTCACCAGCGCTTCTCATTTGCAAGTGATCACAGAACTGGAACTTCTAAAAATAAACATTGCAGGATTCATGGCGAATTGGAAACGTCTCCTCCTCGCAAATGATTCTTGAGTGAAACCAAGTGGGAACAATTGTTCTGGGCCATCCGGGGAATGTCGGAGTTGGCAGCTGTTTCGAAACTTGTTCTTTCTTGTGAACTCTGAAGAGTGGTAATTTGGGAATTATGCATTTCGTATCAATGACTATTACAGAACACAGTTTAGACTATTGTTTTAAATATCATGAGACAGGCTGTTTAAATATTTTATTTCAGACTTGGTGCCAACAGTCCGTACCGTGGACCCAGCTCCTCTCCCTCATCTGCTTCATAAGGAAGTTGAGTATTTTGAAGCCAACCGTGAGAGTCTTGAGAAGACAGCAGCCAGGCCCATAAGCAAGACCCTCAGGGTTCCTCCCAGCCCCACAGGAGCAGCAAGAGGGGTTCCGAAGGAAACTCCCAAACAGGAGGACTTCCAGAGCCGACACCACCAGGTGGCGACGGAGAGCTGACTTGGCAGACCTCTGGCAGCCTGCTCAACTGTCCATGGACAGGTCAAGTCAGACATTCATTCAACAAACGTTCACTAGGTACCACCGCAGGGCTCATACTCTTCTAGCCTCTGGGGTTGTTGCTGTGAACACAGCAGGCATCTCATGAAGACTGCTGAGCGTGAGACTTGTGCGAACGATGGGAAAGAGACAAGGAAGTCACCGACTCTGCCCTGCCCTCAAAGGAGCTCGGTATTTAGGAAAACAGCAGGACATAAACCCAGGAGTTCAACATGGCTCCAGGCATCATCAGACATGAGGGCCAGCCTGGGCTCGGTGACAAGTGAGGGCTGATGAGGAAAGGACCCTGCTCCCTGTGGGAGGGGCTTCCAGCCAGACCAGCAGTCCTCACTCTGGACTTCAGCCTAAAGACCTGGAAAACGCAACGATGGTCCTCCAGGGCAGGGCCACAGTCTCCTCGCCCGCGCCCAGTCACCGTTCCTCCTCCCGACATCTTCAACCCTCGTCTCCCCTCCAGACGTCAACGGTGTTCTGACTGATCTTCATCCAAGCTTGCTCCTCAGCCCTGAGCTCTCCCAGCCCCAGACGGTCCTCAGAGTCCAAATCTCCTTCCCTAATGGAAATCTGTAGACTTTTCCAAAATATAGAGTGACACACAGACCCTACCTTCCCTCCAGGGCCAGCACCATCACTGTGGCTGCCCCCCTGACCCACCTCCGCTCGCTCTTCCTCTCACTGCAAGCAGCCCAGTGCCCTTCCTCTAGCTTCCTTTGCACAGCTCATTCTCTCCCCAGGGCCTTTGCATGTGCTATTCTCTCTACCTAGAGCACTCTTGCTGCCATTCTGCACACGGCCATCTACTGCTTATTACTGAGAACCCCCAGCTCCCCTCGTGTAAAGGAGGCTCTAGATTTCTCTCTTAGTTTGCTTCATTCATAGCTTTTATTGTCCGAAGTTATCTTGTTTACCTATTAATTCATATGTGTGTTGTCCTCCCCGCACCAGAACCTACACACGGTGAGAGAAGGGGGACTAAGCTTGTTCAGGTTGATTCCCAATAGCCACTGCGGTTCCTGGAAGATAACAGGTCCAGAAACATCTTCAGTCTGTCTCAGTCAGCAGCCGAGAGGGAAGAGCAGGCTGAGCCTTGGGAAAGGTCTTATGAGCTGCAGGTGAGCATTCAGTAAAGTGGTGTGACGATGACCTTTTAGGGATGGATGACAAGGATGAGGGTGGCTTTGCCTCTTGCCCCCTCTGTGAACGAGAAGCCCTGGTGGACTGTCCACGTGCTCCCTTGGTGGCTTGGAGGTCTGCTAGCAGGGCATACCCCACAGCTCTGTCTGCACTGTCAGGCTAGCCCTCACTGAGAAGATCCCGGGCACTAAAGGAGACCGTCCTGGGCCCAGACCTCCTTAGTCAGGGCCCCGGGAACACAAACCACTAGGCTTTCTGACCCCAGCAAGAGGGCAGATTCCCATATCCTTGGGAGCTCCCCATTTGAGTGACTGCAGAGGTAGCATCCACAATCACCCTGGGGTGGGTGCTGCTGGGGAGACCCAGCCTTCCCCTTGACTGGGCCTGGAGTTTGCTTGGTGACAAGATTCCAGCACAGTAGGAGTCCGTGCACAGCCACTGGGTGCCAGGCACGACCTTCCACACGCCATATTTCATGCCATCTCCCAGTCCTCTACCATGGGGCATGCTTAGCTTATGTCCATCTACAGATGGGGTGCTGAGGCTGAGAGGCACAGGACTTGGGTCGGTCCCCCTAGTCAGCAAGGGGAGAGCAGAGTTGGACCTAGTCAACAGCCTGTCCTACAGGTTTTCCCTGACCGACGGCAGGATCAGGCTCTAGCGGGTGGGCACAGTGTTGGGGATGTTCAGAGCATGCTTTCAGCCCCTAAGCTCAGGACAGAGTTCCCGAGGGAGTTCACTGAGCCCCTGACAGCTGGGACTCCTGGTTCTCTAGGAAGGACTGACCTAGCCTCTGGGAAATTTCCCTGAAGTTTATAAAGACCGCCTGCTAGGAAAACAGAAGGAACAGTGCACGCAGAGACCCCGCAGCTGCCCTTTGGGGAGGGGACATCCTCTGGGGCCTGCCTGGACCTGGGGCTGGACCTGCTGGGGTCTGGCCAGCGGTAGCCGCTGCACCGCGGCACCGCGCGGGGCTGCAGTTCGGCGGCTGGCCGCGTGGGCGCGCTGTTGTGCAGCGAGTGAGCGCGCTGCGTGGGCGGCGGCGCCGGGACCGCTGGGGCGCAGAGCCGGTGCCAGGCGGGGGCGAGGGCGCAGCCCCTTCCTCCCGCTTCGTGCCTCCCCGTGGGGCTCAGGGGAAAGGTCACGATTGTTGTTCTCGCCCCCGATGGAGCCCGAATGAGATGTGGTCCGAGAGCGAGCAGCGGGGGGAGCGAGGGGACTGGAGGAGGGACCCCGCGGGGCTGTCTGAGACCCTCTCGCCCACCCGGGAGCGCCCTCTCCGCCTGGGCGCTTCGGGCTGCTGGCTTGCACTGGTGCACCTAAGTCCAGGAGGAGGAAGTGTGGGAGGGGTCCAGGCGCCCTGGGCAGGGGCTTCTGGCAGGGAGGTGTCCTGGGGTATGTGGATGGCCTGTGGGGATCCCGTGTATCTGCCCCTGCCGAGGAGGACAGAGCAGCCTGCTGGGGAGGGACGACCCGTGCCCACTTGGTCCCATGATGTTGAGAGGACAGTGGGGGCAGAGGCCTGTGGCACAGGACACGAGGAGGAAATGTCCTCTCCTTCCGTTAAGGAGGTCGCTGTCAGCGGAGGTGCCCGGAAGGGGGCTTCGTGCCTGGGCAGTGACACAAGCAGTTTTCAGCTGGAGAAAGGGTGTGTGTGTGTGTGTGAGAGAGAGAGAGAGAGAGAGAGATGGCCTTGCTAAGGAGAACAGGCTCCTGCGGTTGTTCTGGGGAAGTGCGCGAGAGAGACCCCTGCCCCTTCTCTAAGAGGGGCAGAGTGCCTGGTTTACAGATCTGTAAGGATGGTGTCAGACTTCCAGTCCCCAAAGGGTTAAGGACGGCTGCGAGGTAGAGAGCAATAAACCATGATTTTCCTGCCAGAGGGATCGAGATGGAAACAGAGAGTGAAAGATTCATTTTCTTGTCAGAAAACACACACACACACCCCCACACGCACACACACATACACACATGTTTTTCTATGTGCACAGAGAGACAGACTAACGGCTCATGTGCCATGCGCTCACCCCTAAATGCTCTTGCAGGGACTGAGCCCGGACATGTGCTTTTCTAACTCAGTGTGTGGTTCTTGGCTGCCGCAGAGGAAAAATTTCCAGGAGAGAAAGAGCAAGAGGGAGGACATTTTCTGTGTGCGTGTGCACACACACGTACACACACACACGCGTGTGCACACACACACATAGTTTTCTGCAGGCTGTGAACCAGCACTGGTTTTGTTTCTCAGGTGGTTCACGCTTGCTGGGGGGTGGGAGGCCCATTTACCCCTCCATGGAACGGTGCTTCTGCAAGCATGTGTGTGTGTGTGTGTGTGTGTGTGTGAGAGAGAGAGAGAGAGAGAGAGAGAGAGAAAGCATGCCAGAGAAGAGACAGAGGCAGGGAGAGAGACTGAGAGAGGAATTTTTCCTGTTTGGAAAAATAGCACATGTATTTTTCTGCTGGCAGGGAAGCAAATCCAGAGGGGTTTTGTTTTTGTTTTGTTTTGTGTTTTCCTTACGGGCACACTTGTGTGAACACACACACACAGTTTCCCTCATTCCCTGCGTGTGTTCATCTCGGGTGTGCCGTCTGGGAGAGACGGGAGCTGCTCTGCTGGTGATGGAAGGCTTCTGCGGGAGAGACTAGGGTGGGAGAAGAACAGTTTGTGCTTGGGCGCGAGTTCTGTGAGCCAGGAGTCGCCACGTGTTGGTGGTTCAAGTGCTGCACGCTTACTGGAAAAGACGTTCTGCCGTGTGTGTGTGTGTGTGTGTGTGCGTGCGTGTGCGTGCGTGTACATGTGTGTGCGTGTGTGTGCGTAAGGCGTTCATTCTCTGGCATGGAAGGGATACATGCAGTTGACTTCCTGTAGGAAGAGATGGTCTGGTACACTGACCTCCCCCCATGCACATGAACACGTGTGTGCACATGCACACACACACGCACACACTTCTCCGAGTGTGGAACATGAGTGAGAGTGGGTTTTCATTTTGTGGGGGAGGATGTATTTCTGCCCCGTGATTTTTTAAAAAGTGACTTTTCTGAATGAAAAGGAGAATTTGGGTCTTGATTTCGCTTAGAGAAGCACGCATTTGATTTCATGCAAGCCAAGGAGGAGTGCGCTTGTTCCGCAGGAGGTGCCAGGACAGAGAAGAGCTGCTGGTGTGTGTTTGGGGGGCGTCCCTTGAAAAGGAGTAGCTCAGGGCTGGGGTGCTTCTCAGTAGCACACGAGGGACCCTGGCTACATCCCCAGCACCACAAAAGAAAAGAGAAAAAGAAAGGAAAGGAACAGATATTTTTCTGCTTCCGAGAGTCAGCTCAACTCCGAGACGCCTTCTCTGCTTATAATCACAAACACAAACACAGTTGCCTTCCGGCTCTGTGTGTGTGTGTGTGTGTGTGTGTGTGTGTGTGTGTTTGTACACATGTGCATGAGCGTGTGTGAGTGAGATTTTTTGCCGGTGGCAGAGCTTTGGAGAGACACTTTTCTGAAAGACAAAGAGAACATTTTCTGTCTGGAAATGCGTGTTTTCGCTGTGAGCCGAGACGCACTGTTGGTTTTGGTTTTGCGGCAGTGTGGAGGGCGGCCTCCTGCGGGGGTGCGGGAGAGACAGACAGACCAGACAGACAGAGCAGACGCAGACAATCGAGTTTTTCTGCCTAGAAAAAGACACGTAATTTTTGGCTGGCAAAAAAGCAGACCAAAAAGGAGCCATTTCACACCCCCCACGCCCCACTTCCCAGCACGGACCTGGAGCAGAAGGGTCGTGACCCCCGCCCCCACCCCACGCTCCTGCTGGTGTGGGACCCATATCCGCAATGACGAGGTTCTGAGTCCCGAGAAACGAGCAGGCAGATCTTTATGAGGCAAAGATCAGAAGGAAAGGATCTTGGAGCGATCACAGTAGGCAGGGGCCATTTGCACCGGCTGGTGTGTGTGTTAGAGCCTCTGGCAGCGTGCCTGGCGACAGCTCCAGACGTTTCTCAAGCCCAGAGCCCCTCACTGCAGCGGCTCCCAAGCTGCCTGGCCACCAGGAGCCACAGAGGTGTTGGGTTCAGGTGTGCAGACATCTCCCGGGCAGGAAAGGGAGCCATAGGCAAGGGTGCAGGGTCCCCTGCAAAGAGACACACACGTGCTTTCTGTTGGTAGATGAGATAGACAGTGGACAGATGTGCAACACACATGCTGGGCTCGGCTGGAGGGGGCGAGTGTGCACGACCCCCCAGTGTGGAAGAGAGCCAGGTGGCTGCAGGGCCGGAGTCTCTGAGGGAGGGAGGTTCGTTTTCTGGTTACAGACTTTTCCATGAGCTGAGAGATGGTTCCGGGAGGTGACGCCCGAGGGAGATTGGAGAGAAATGTGTGTGTGCGTGTGTCTCATCTGATCTGCTGTCGCCGTGCTTGGGGAGGAGAGGCCTCCTCGGCCCAAGGACACACGCAGCTGTCTTCTGTGAACCAAGGCAGGAGGAGCCAGACTGAACTGGAGGGGCCCGGGCTGGCGGGCATGTGTGTGCCCGTGTACTTGTGTGTGTGTGTGTGTGTGTGTGTGTATTCTGTGTGGAGAACAACAGGTCTGCAGAGTGCACCGGGGACGGGCTCAAGCCAAACACTTGTTTTTTTTCGGCACCAGCACCTGCACACGCACACACACACACACACACACACACACACACAGAGGTTTCTGGTGTAAAGGGTGAGTGTGAGTGTCTAGGTGCTTTTATTGAGGGTGGGGGTGGCTCTACCTCCTCCCAGGGAGCTCCTGGAGGGTCGTCCTGAGTGAGGGACACTCTCTGGGTGCACAGCCTTGCCAAGGGGTGCGTGTCCAGGAGCTGTCCGGGCAGGTGTCCGGTCCTTCCTCCAGCCTAGAAGAGAGAGCACACACCCGGCATGCAGGTGACAGGCCTGTCTCTCCTGCAGGGACCAGAGAATCGCCCAGTGTGGAAGAGTGGGCACGGGCTGCTCTGTCTTCCAGGACCCTAGGGAGACCTCAGGGGAGAGAGGAGGCCTTGCAGGGACCCATGATGGAAAGGAAGCTGGGAGGAGACGAAGGGAAGGAGAGTGGGAAGGAGGGCGGAGGGCAGTGGGACCAGCTCCCGGCTCGCCCAGAAAGACCCAACGGCAGCCTGCCCAGGGCCCAGCAGGCACGCCCGTGCGTGGTCCTTCCTGCTGGGCTTGCTGACCCTCTGCTGCTTCCTTCCTGGGTATGAGAGGCCTGTGCTGAGCCTCGGAAGCCTTTGGAGAGACTTCCTCAGAGGCACAGAGGGCTCTGCCACCTTCCCAGGGACATGCCAGCATCTTGCACGGGGAATGGAGACTGTGCGTTCCTGCTGCGTGCTTGGGAGAGGAGAGAAGTCATTTTCCATGTGTGGGGACAGCTTTTCCTGTGCGGAGAGGAACCACTTATTTCCTCTCATTTCAGAGAGAGGCCAGCCAACACGGGAAGGCGTTGGTCTCCATGTGCACACGCACCTGGCACAGCAGAGTTCATGTGCGTCTTTCTCTCTGGTGCAGACTTCGAGGGAGCCACCATTTCTGCCCAGTGAGGAGAGCTCGAGAGTCTCTCTGAGAGGGGGCGCTCTCTGTGTCTCACACACACACACACACACACACACACACACACAATGCTCTGCGTGCTGAGAGACAGAAGGCTGGTTATTTCTCAGGTGATGAATCTCTAGAGAAGGGAGGTAATTTCTGTCTACTTTTAACAACCAAGAGGGAGAATTTGTTGAGAGAGACTGAGAAACAGAGAAACAGAGGCAGAGAGAAAGAAACAGAAAGAAATAGGCAGAAAGACTGAGAGATAGAGACTCAAGGACAGAGACAGAAACAAGCACAGAGAGAGACAGACTGAGACAGAGACACAGAGACAGAGACTGAGAGGCAGAAATACAGACATACAGAAGAAACAGAGACAGGCAGAAAGAGACGTACTAAGAATGAGACAGACAAAAGACAAAAAACAGAGACACTCACACAGACACACACAGACCACACAGACACACACACAGACGGACACACACACAGACACACACGCACAGACACACAGACACACACATGCACAGACACACATGCACAGACACACACACAGACGGACACACACAGACCACACAGACACACACACAGATACACACATGCACAGACACACACACACACACACACACACACACAGATACACAGACAGTACACTTTTCAATGAGCTGAGAAATGGAGGGCGTGAGTGCTTCAGTCTGGTTCCTTCTTCCTTAAGTAAAGACACCTTTCTGCCTAAAGATGGAGCTGAAGAGGGACGTACTGTGGGGTGGAGAGGGGCAGAGAGAGCTGCAGAGAGACGTGGAGAGACGAGACAGTCAGAGACAGAGAGAGGCGTAGAGGGTAGAGAGACAGGCGGAGGGGAAGGTCTCCAGTCCCAGCAGAGCTTGGAGGGCAGAGAACACCCTCAGGCCCCAGCCTGGACGTGTGTGGGTGTCCGCCGACCGTTGGCTGGGAATTGGTCCCCTGCTGCTGCACGGTCCCCGCTTTCTCCCCGGGACTCGGGGGCTCAGCTCCTGGCTAGTGGTCACTTCCTATGAGCAAAAGGCAGGGCTTTCTCGAGCTTGGGTGAGAAGCCCTAGGGAAGTGACGGCTGAGGGCCCCGGAGGGACGGTTGTCACCTGCTGCCTAAGTGGCCCAGGAGGGAGTCGAGGGCCACAGTCCTGAGGAGCAGGGACGTGGCTCGGCCTGGACTGAGGCTGGGGGTGTGGGATTCGGAAGTGGAGTGGCGGGCGGGACCACGGGGGCTTCACAGTTCGCTCCGGCCTTGGCTGACTGAGTGGGCGCCGTCTGTGAACCCGGGCAACCTCTGTGGCAGCCGGAGCCGGCCCGCGGTCCTCAGGAAGGGACAAGCACAGCGGCCTGTGGCTGGCGCAAGGGCTCCTCCTTTCACCTGCCGCACATCACCAACCCCAGAAGCACCGACCTCCCGCCCCCGGCGTGGCCCCTTTGCTCTGTGAGCAGAACGTGGGCTTCGTGCGACAGTATGCCCAGCTCCGCGGGGAGAGGGCTGCGTGTTTTGAGCCAGGCCACCCACTCCCCTTGTCCTGGGGCAGGGCTGAGTGGGGATGTGCTTGCACCCTGTCTCAGTCGGGCTTTTCACCCTGTGACTCAGTGATCCGACCAGCACGTTACAGAGCAGGAGAGCTTTATTCGAGGGCTCACGGCTTCAGAGGTCTCAGTCCACACAAGGTCGGTCGCATTCCTTGGGGCTCGAGGTGAGGCTGAACATCATGGCTGGAAAGGGTGGCAGAGGAAGCAGCTGACATCATCAGGAAACAGAGAGAGGGAGAGGGAGAGGGGGAGGGGGGAGGGAGAGGGGGAGGGGAGGGGGAGGGGAGGGGGAGGGGGAGGGGAGGGGGAGGGGGAGAGGGAGAGAGAGAGAGAGAGGGAGGGAGAGGGAGAGGGGGAGAGAGAGAGGGAGAGAGAGATGGAGAGAGAGAACTCTACAGGCACAAAATATTCACCCCATGCTGCACCTCAATTCCCACCTCCCCCAGCCACACCCCACCACTTCAATTAATCCTGTCAGGAATTAATTCACCGATTGGGTTAAGACTCTTACAACCCAATCACTTCTCCTCTGAACCTTCCTGCATTGTCTCACGTGAGCTTTTTGGGGGACACCTCACCTCCAAACCATAACATTCCCCAACAATGAAATGCAGAAGGAAATCTTGCAGGTAGCTCCTGGAAGAGATTATTTCCTCATCCAAAAAAAAAATTCATAAAGAGAAGTTCTTTGATTTGTACCCCCTTCTCTCCTGTTAGGGATGCCATTGTGTGAGAACATGCTATGTGGAGCTATGGCAACCTTCTTATGACCATGAGGATGGCAAAGCAGAAAGCAGGGAAGAATATGAGCCACACCTCTAATCTCCCAGGTACTTTCCAACTGCAGGTTGCTTGTTACATGTGATCCATTAGCTCCTGGTGTCTGAGTCTCTTTCATTCCCTATGACCATAGGATTTTGACTGATATGTTCACAGAATATTAAAGTGACTATCTTTTAAAAATTGTAGGTGGATAAATGTTTTTTTAATTTATTTTTATTGTAAACAAATGGGATACATGTTGTTTCTGTTGTACAGGGAGTAACAGCATACCATTTGCATAATCATACATTCACATAGGTTAATGATGTTTGATTCATTCTGTTATTTTTTCCATCCTCCCACCCCTCCCACCCCTCTTTTCCCTCTATACAGTCCCTCCTTCCTCCATTCTTGCCCCCCTCCCAACCCCCATTATGTGTCATCATCCACTTATCCATGAGATCATTCGTCTTTTGGATTTTTGAGATTGGCTTATCTCACTTAGCATGATATTCTACAATTTCATCCATTTGCCTGCAAATGCCATAATTTTATTATTCTTTATAGCTGAGTAATATTTCATTGTATATATATACCACAGTTTCTTTATCCATTCATCAATTGAAGGGCATCTAGGTTGGTTCCACAGTCTGGCTATTGTGAATTGAGCAGCTATGAACATTGATGTGGCTGTATCTCTGTAGTATGCTGATTTTAAGTCCTTTGGGTATAGGCCGAGGAGTGGGATAGCTGGGTCAAATGGTGGGTCCATTCCAAGTTTTCTAAGGAATCTCCACGCTGCTTTCCAGAGTGGCTGCACTAATTTGCAGCCTCACCAGCAATGTATGAGTGTACCTTTTTCCCCACATCCTCTCCAACACCTATTGTTGCTTGTATTCTTGATAATCGCCATTCTAATTGGGGTGAGATGGAATCTTAGTGTAGTTTTGATTTGCATTTCTCTTATTACTAAAGATGGTGAACATTTTTTCATATGTTTGTTGATTGCTTGTAGATCTTCTGTGAAGCGTCTGTTCATATCCTTAGTCCATTTGTTGATTGGGTTATTTGTATTCTTTGTGTAGAGTTTTTTGAGTTCTTTATAAATTCTGGAAATTAGTGCTCTATCTGAAGTATGAGTGGCAAAGATATTCTCCCACTCTGTAGGCTCTCTCTTCGCATTGCTGATAGTTTCCTTTGCTGAGAGAAAGTTATTTAGTTTGAATCTCATGGCTTCAGAGGTCTTAGTCCACAGAAGGCCGGCCGCATCCCAGTTATTGATTCTTGCTTTTATTTCTTGTGCTATGGGAGTCCTGTTAAGGAAGTCTGATCCTAAGCCAACAAGTTGAAGATCTGGACCTACTTTTTCTTCTATAAAATGCAGGGTCTCTGGTCTGATTTCAAGGTCCTTGATCCATTGTGAGTTGATTTTTGTGCAGGGTGAGAGATAGAGGTTTAGTTTCATTCTGTTGCATATGGATTTCCAGTTTTCCCAGCACCATTTGTTGAACAGGCTATCTTTTCTCCTTTGCATATTTTTGGCACCTTTGTCTAGTATGAGAAAATTGTATTTATTTGGGTTTGTGTCCATGTCCTCTATTCTGTACCATTGATCTACCTATCTATTTTGGTGCCAATACCATGCCGTTTTTGTTACTATTGCTTTGTAGTATAGTTGAAGTTCTGGTATTGCGATACCCCCTGTTTCATTCTTCCTGCTAAGGATTGCTTTAGCTATTCTGGGTTTCTTATTCTTCCAGGTGAATTTCACGATTGCTTGCTCTATTTCTGTAAGGTACGTCATTGGGGTTTTAATTGGAATTGCATTGAATCTGTATAGCACTTTTGGTAGTATGGCCATTTTGACAATATTAATTCTGCCTATCCAAGAACATGGGGGATCTTTCCATCTTCTAAGGTCTTCCTCAATTTCTTTCTTCAATGTTTTGTAGTTTTCATTGTAGAGATCTTTTACCTCTTTGGTTAGATTGATTCCCAAGTATTTTATTTTTTTGAGGCTATTGCAAATGGAGCTGTTTTCCTCACTTCCCTTTAAGCTATTTCGTTGCTTGCGTATAAAAATGCTTTCGATTTATGCGTGTTGATTTTATAGCCTGCTATTTTGCTGAATTCATTGATGAGGTCTAGAAGTTTTCTGGATCCTCTAAATATAGAATCATGTCATCAGCAAATAGTGACACCTTAAGTTCCTCTTTTCCTATTCGTATCCCTTTAATTTCTTTAGTCTGCCTAATTGCTCTGGCTAGAGTTTCGAGGATAATGTTGAATAGAAGTGGTAAAAGAGGACATCCCTGTCTTGTTCCCGTTTTTAAAGGGAATGGTTTCAGATTTTCTCCATTTAGAATGATGTTGGCCATGGGCTTAGTGGATAAATGTTTTGAAGAAGAGACGAACTGCCGTGAAATTCCGGCCTTTGGCACTCTTCCTAGGGAGTGCACACTCTCTTTTCTGACCTCTCGTTCCTCAGAAGATAAGCACTAGAAAAACCTGCAAAGCCACTGCTCCACGTGCTTTGAGGGGTTGGGGGTGGGCTTAGAACTGTGCCCCATATTGTCCAGCATCTTCCCGATCACAGTGATCGACTGAGGGGTGGGTATGTGAAGCCAATTGTCCAGTTGGAGCTGATCCTAAGTCTTCTGTTTCCAAGACCAGGATGAAGGTGTGGCTTTCCATTCCCTGTGGGTCTGCAGCTGGGGAGATGCCCGGGCGGAGGGTCTTGGCCCCAGCGCACAGGTGAGCAGAGCTGAGACCGTCCTCAGAGTCCTGCACAGAGGCTGGGCTGCTAGACCATCCGCACCTGAAGCTAGAGGACCCCTTGTGAGCCGATCAGATCCAGGGTGAGTGTTCCTTTCTGTGGACATCAGAAAGACCGTACTAAATACACCTGGGAACAATGCCACATCGTTGGGGGACCCGATAATCATGAATCAACGGCAGAGAAAACTAAGGTGTGACATTGAAAGAGCACCCTGGTCTACCTCACCCGAGGGTCTCACCAGGAGTGGCCCCTGAGGCCCGGCGAGCTGTTCCCTTTGGGAGCAATGACATGGACACAGAAGAGATGACAGCTCGAGGCCCAGTAAAATCAAATGCGGGACCTAAACCCGGCCGTGTGAGGTGAGCAAGTTGAAAGGTGTCTCTGCACAGAAAGGGAGGCTGACCAGGGATGGATGGGCGTTCCCCAAATTTCCTGTGGCCAAAAATATTGACTCAATGTCGCATTCCAGTACCTTATCAGTCAGTGATGGCACCCTCAGGACACCACGGCGACAATGGCCCCAGACAGCAGATGCCGCTTCCACTCCCACAGCCTAGACGCAGAAGCAGCTCTGACGAGGACCCCATCACAGTGGCCTCCTGGGCCTGGACATTTTCCAGAAGGGCCCAGGCACGGCTCCACAGGGCACTTGAGACCAGAACGTCATCACTTCCCTTCTCACTAAAGTGACCGCAGGCAGCCTCAGAAGGGAGGGTCCCCATAGAGCACACCTCTGGGCCCAGCTCGCAGAGACCGGCCTCCTGACTCCCTGTTGCCCACATCCCAGTCCCGGGGTGGTGGAGGCCCCTTATGAGTGACACGTGGCCTTCCCCTGACTCTGCGGTGTGCACCAACCTGGATTTGTCCTCGGACTCCACTCAGCCAGGGAGTGGCTCTTGGTGTTCCCTGTTCTCCCGGTGAAGCTCGGAGGGGCTTATCTGTACCTCTCTGGCCTCCCTGGCCGACCCTGTACTTCACAGCGGGGAGGGAAGGGGGCCCAGTGACCTGACCTCCACAGAGCTGTGATTCCAGGGCGGCTTCTTTTTTCCGCCTTGTCCCCTGCTTCCTACCACCACGTCCCATTGGGGCAGCCGAGCTGCTGGTGGGATAGAGAAGTACTCTGGGGTGCTGCCCCAGAGTCGGGCGCTCGGAAGCCCCACTGCAGTCCCCTACTCCCCTGCCCACTGGGTGCCCTGGTTAAGCCGACCTCGTGTTGCCCTGGTCAGAAGCCAGCCTCCGCCTGGGGCAGATGTAGAGCCCACCTTTCCTGAAACCTGGCACATACCCACGGGTGGACAGGAAACACCCCCTGGACCTCGGCACACCCCAGGCATAGTTGTGGAGGGCCACCAGAGCTGGGACACTGGGAAAGGTGCAGCCAGGTGAGGCCGGTTGACCAGTGCCCTGCATGTGGGCTCTGCTTCCAGAAGGGGCTACTTCTGAGAAAGGCCCTGGCCTCACAGCCCCACCTCCCAGCGCCAGACCCAGCGCCAGACCCAACGCCAGAGGCAAGCTACTCGACAGAACACTTAGCAATTAATTCAGTTTCCAAAACGCTGGTCAATAAATCACAGAGATGGCTTCCCGGAACAGTCTGTTCCTTGCCCCCAAGGGGCTGTGGCACAGGGCCAGGTTCCTGTGCCAAAGTAAGTGCAGGCTACACACGCCCGTGTTCTGCCACCTCCCGGACCCACGTGCGCTCCATGTCAACCACTGAATAGACGTGCGTACACGCACACGTGCACATGTGTACGTTTTTATCTTCACAAGAATAAATCACTTACCATGGAGAAGGTTGCAGACCTAACGCCATGACCACGGGCTGCCTCTGCCCTTCTCAGGCACCTGCCAGGAAGACGTGGGGGAGGCCGGTCGGCAGCCGGGCGGGTAGCGGACTCTTTATGGGGCTTGGTTATCATCGGGCTCACCTTCCCAGGGTCGAGGTCAGCAGATGCAGGGATGAGAACACCCAGCTTCCTGTGAGGGACAGAGGGAGAGCCCGGGAGTGGAGGCTGCTTTCCTACCCAGGAGGAGATGGCCGCTCATTACTGGGCACCTGGCACGGATGGGATTTGCACCTGCCGGCCTGTCTGGGTCTCTGCTCCACTCGGGATGCAAGCACCACGCCACAGCCCCAGCCTGGCCTCACTCTGTGGGCTCCCATGGGTACCTGTGTCTGGGGCTCGCCCCGAGGCCAGGGCCCTCCTCAGAGTCTTGGCCTGTCCCTTGTCCCAGGAAAGCTTGCTCCCACAGGACACTGACCCCAGCTGAAGAGCTGGCTAAAGTCTGACCCTCTCCAGCTCATACAAGTAAAAGAGGGGCTGTCAGCCAGGAGCAGATGCAGGTCATTGGTGGAAGGGTTGTTTCTTGGGGGTCTTGAGGATACTGTCCTGTGGCCAGAGCACAGAGGCCCTCCTCTCCCCACCACGTGACCCTACAGCTCCCCAGGAAGTAGAGCACACGTGATCCCCCCATGTTCAGGGAGGCCCCTGGAGCTCAGGATGTGGCAGGCTGGCTAGAGACCCCCTGGCCAGGCCTGGCATTCAACCCCAATGCCATGTCCAAGCTCGTGCTGACCATCATTCTGCCTGCCCAGCGTTCCCCTCGAAGCATCGCACACGCTTCCCTGGCACACGAGTGTGTCCCTGTGGGGCCCTTTGTGCCGGCTGAGGTGCAGATGCCCAGGGAGCAGAGCAGGTGGGGAGGGGTCTGGAGGGACTGGGGGGAGGGCGATGGGCTGGTCGTGCCTTCTCAGCAGGTGCTGGGAGGAAGCCACAGCTGGGCACCTTGGCTTTGGCCCGGGGCTGGGCTGGACCTGGGCTGGGGTGGGCGGCCTCTGAAGCACGTCCTCCAGTCCTCCGTGCCAGCGCACGCCCCCTGCGGGGTTCTGCTCTCTCCTCATCCAGCCCGAACATTATCTTGAGTCCATTCTAGAAGGACACGCTTCATGAGGCTGGACCTGTCCTGGCAATCAGACCCACAAAATCCCAGCCTGGAGGAGCCATAAAACATTACCTAACACCCCCGAGATCACATGCCCACACTGTGAGGCTCAGAAACGCAGCAGGTGTCGGCCTGGCCAGCGTGGAGAGGGTTCCCTCAGCCTAGCACTGGTGCAAGGAGGCCACGTCACGAAGGGAGACCCAGGAAGCCCTGGGAGCTGGTCTGGGCTCCCTCTTCTCTGGAGCTCTCTCGGGTCCCTCCTGTGGCCTATCTCCCTGTCCTCCCACAGCCACCTGGTTTGTGTCAGCGTCCTTCTCTGCCTCCTGGAAGCCCATCGGCTATTTGACAACAACCTGGGTCTGTTTTGTCCCTGGCTCCCTGTGGAAAGCAACCAACCGGCCTGGGCCCGGTTGACTGATCCTCATCTCCCTGGGGACACACTAGAACAGGACTGCAGGAGAGCCCCCCGTACGTCCCTCCCCGAGGGCAGACCTCCATCTTCCCTCAGAGATTCTTCGCAACGCTCTGACTCCAAGGGCCTGATACTGCCCTTCTGTTTAGGAGGAGACTCTCCCCATGTCCATATTTGTGGCAAGAAAAGCCCTGGATAGCGGAGGGTGCAGGCTGAGGCAAGTGACCATCTTCACCTGTCCCTGCAGAGGGTTTTGTGGGTGAGGCACAGGGGCGGCCTGCGTTCCCACAGTTCCGGGCGCTCCCCAGGACCGTGGATGCTGCAGCAGTGAGCTGGAGCCTGATCCGGAGTCTCAGAAGGTGCCCAGGCCTTGTCCCCTCGGCGACTTTGTCTGCTCCCTCCCAGCACAGAGGCTCCACATGGCCCAGTCTGCATTCTCAGGAAGAGATGGTGGTTTGTCCCAGTTACCAGGAAGGTACACCCTGGTGGAACACTCCGGAAGCAAGTTCTAGGTGCGCCCGCCACCCTCGCCTGCTCTCCTGTGTGTGGGACTCGGTGCAGTTGTCCGTTGCACCAGCAGCGATCTGTGCTCGTGTGGCTGGCTGTGTTGAATCTGATGGATATGCGTCCCCACAGTACGTTTCAAGCTTCCTGACCATGGGAACCACATCTACCTACCCTCTGGCACATCACTGATTCCTTGGCACAGAGAAAAGTGCCCGGAACACGCAGGGTGTTTGCTAAATATTAGGGGACAAGGAGGCCATGGGAGGGAGGTGGGATATAGCGACTCAATGCTCCCCTGCCTGAGTCTCCCCGCCTCTAGGGGTCCCTCCATGCAGGTTTTGTCGGCTTTGGGGGGATGCTGAAAGGTGTCCCCTCCCTTGAAGAGGTCTGGTTAGATGATTCGTGTCCCCCACCCCGCCCCAATACTAATATCCTAGAACTCTGCAGAGTGAGAGGTCTGCTATCTGCATCAGTAATGGGCGTTATCAACAGGACCTGAGTCACTAAGTAAAGGCCAGATGGTGCTGTGCGCATCCCGATAAGGCAGGCCTTGGAGGGGAGCGGGGAGGAGCAGAGTGGGCTGGAAGCTGTTGCCGTTGCCCTTGCCTGGAAAACCCACCACCCAGAACACCGCACCCCGAAAACGCCAGCCAGGCAGTGCTGCGGCTCAGCCTTCTAGGGGTTTTGCTGAGTTTGGACATTCTTTAACCATGCTCACTTGAACTATTGATTACAATCAGCAGTTTCCCCTGCAATTCATTTTTTCAATAATGCTAATTTTTCTAATTCATTATGTTAGGCCTGACAGTAGTTCTGCTCCTAACGTGTAATGAGCCAAATCATGAAATTAGATAATGCAGGGACTCCAGGCCAAGCCTTGCCAGCAGACTTGGCACAAAGCTAGAGAACCTCAGACCCACCAGGCACTGAGACCTGCAAAGCCCTCACGTACACCGACTCCATCTCCATCTCAGAGTCAGAAACTTTTCCCATTAGGACAAGTGAATCATCTTGATTTCAAAGTTCTTTGCAGAAAAATATTCCACCCCAGACTGTTGTCATTCATTCCAGAGTTAATATCCTGACACATCAGGAAGTTGTCTGCAGTATCTAAATTAAATTCTTTCTTCTGAAGCTCAGATCCATTTCCTTCTGAGGAGACAGCAACCCACCAGCCAGTGTCCGTGTGATAAGAGACACTCGGAGATGTTGAGGATGATCTGACCCAAGCCCTTTCAGAGGGATGCCCCTTGCCCAGGGAGTCAGAACAAGATCACATGGAGCCATGGAAGCAAGGCTGGCCTTAGAGGCCAAGACTCTGGCAGTGCCTCAAAGTCCCACCCTAAGCCTACTCCCCACAGCCCCAAGAAGCCCCGAGGAGCAGGACAGGACTCTGCCAAGGATGCGATGGCTGTTTCACAGGGAAGGAAATCTCAGAGACTTTGAAAATGCATGAAAAGTCGCCCAGCTTCTCTCAGCATATGGGAATGATGCAAATGAGGCGTGGATGCAAATGAGGCGTCCATCTGACCGGTGGGTGGCTGGGCTTGAGGGCACCCTGGAGGGACGCTCCACGTGGAGAAACAGCAGCCTTGAAGAGAGAACCACACCATCACTCACGCAGATCCAGCGGGCACACCCCCGGCCTGGCGGCTCCTTCCAGGAGCCCAACCCATACATGGTCCCTCTGGCCCCAAGACACTGGGAGAAGACTGCAAACCACAGGTGCACGCCCACAGTCCCAGGAGCCCCAGAGAGGGGGACCTCGACTCAGGACGAGCGGGGTCCTTGGTATAGAATTTCTGCTTGCACCAGTCAGTGACACAGATTCACGTAGGAAAACAGATATAAATTCAAGAGAAAATGTGGTCTATCTCAGGGAAGAGCCGTTTTGCGGGGGAAAGGAAGAAATATTCAGGGGAAAATGCAAACCACCTGCATAGGGAGAGCCCCTTGGTGTAGGGTGTTCCTATTTATGGAGGGACAGCTGCGAGGGGCTGGCCTGGAGCTACACAATTTGGTGCCAGCCTTTCCTGTGTGCGCATGGCCCTCGGGCTACTTTTCGCTGGCAAGGGCAGGCGTCGAGGGTAGGGGCCATGTGCACAGGCTAAGGTCAGGGGCTGGGTCGCTCAGGAATGCTTGTTTTTCATTTCAAAGGTTCACGGGTGTTTCCTCATTCCAAGGGCTCCTGGGAGATTTTTTTTTTCTTTTGAACTTTATGATTTTATTTAAATAATTATCAATTAGAGGCAAAACTATCCCATGGTGTCAACAGGTAGGATGTGGGCAACCTTCTGAGACAAGAGGAGAAGTAATGACTTCAAAAGGACATAAGACACATACTGAAGTTGTTGATCACAGTTTCTCAACCTGGGCGATGGTTGCTAACTGTGATCCTCCACTTCCACATAAACACGTGAGAAGTTCGCACGATGGCGTCTTTCCTTGGCCTTCTCTCCCCTGAGTCCTGACTATTCCTGGGCCCAGTGTCTTCTTCTTACTCAAGGAGAATGCTTTGTCTTATTTCTGCTTTGGATAGCCTATTTCCTGGATCCTGAGTAATGCTTTCCTTGATTTTTTCTCTCATTTTTTCCAGCATATCCTTCCATAACTTCTTTATAAATGGTATAACCCCTCGCAATAATAGTTTGAAAGTTTACATTTCTGAAAATATTCTTTTATTTTACCACCATGCTCTTCAAAAAAATATCCCTGAGGATATAATTCTAGGTTTAGTATCATGTTCTTTAGAATTTATTTTATTTTAACTGGTACATAAAAAAATTTAAAATGTACATATAAGTATTATAGCATTTTTTCCCACATCATAAAAATTTAGATCAGGTGAAACACATACATCTCTTCTATTGTCAGTCATTTCTTCACACTGATAGCATTTACTATCCTTTTTTCTCTTTTGAGGAGCAATTATAATGTTTTCTTGATCCTAGGACTTCTGTTCATGTTTACATGCCTTTGTTGCTCTTTCTCTGGAACTTTGTCAAATCTTCTCTTTTTCATGAACAGTCTGATATTCCTACTGATATACTTTGCTGTGAAATCCATTTCTTCCAATGCACACACAGGTGTGTAAGACTCTTTTAATTATAAATAGAAACTTCCTCAAAGGATTCCTTAATGACATTCTCATCTCATTCAGTTTTTTCTTTTCTTATTCTAGGTTTCTTATTATTCAAGGCTGGAATTTCTGCACAATTATATTATTCTGTTTTCTATATTTTTTGTCTTCTTTCCCCCTCTACTTCTTCTAAGACCATCAATTTTGCCTTCCAAATCCTATATTTTTAAAAAATTTCTGCTGTCATGGTTTTAATTTCTTGGGGCTCTTTTATGTTTTCTGAAGTTCCCTGTTTATATGTTTATATGTTTTTTTTAATTTTTTTAATATTTTAATTTTATTTGTTCTAATTAGTTGAACATGACAGTAGAATGTATTTATACATTTTGATAGGTCCTACATAAATGGAATGTAATCTCTCATTTTTCTGATTATACATATTGTAGGATCACATCGGTCATGCAGTCGTACCCATACATGAGATAATAATGTCTGTTTCACTCTACTATCATTCCTTTTTGGGAGCTTCTTTGAAGCTCAGTCTATCTTTCCTTTTCTGTATCCCCAAATTCCTGTCTGGCTCCCATGCAAAGCTACAAACCAGCACTAAGGATGAATCCTGTCCATCCGCACTAATATGAACTGTCCTCCAAATATCCTATTGATGAAGAAAAGCAAAGTACAGAAAAATGCACTCTAGATACCACTACATGCATGGAAAGTAAAGTCATAACACGCCTGCAATATCCCGAGGCATGGAGCAACCCCAGAAGCATGTCCAAGAAACTGTGACCCAGTGTGGCCTCTGGGGAGGAGCCCTGGGGACCAGAAAGCGTGAGAGCTGGGTCGTGTGTGTGTCTTTTGATATTGCGTGGAGTTGTTACCATGCCTGCATTTCTCTTAAAGCACATGCATGTACATAGCGATATACCCCGATGTGACCGTTGATGGTGGCCTTTGAAATCAGACAGGTCTGGCTGAGGGCAAGCTGGAGGGCTTCACGTCTCCTGGCAGTAAGTCTTGACTTCTTCCTCTAAGGAATGAGGAGAATAGGGGTCGCACCAGGCTACCAAGGGTGTTCGCTACGCGAATTGCGGAGCAACAGGCAGCACCCAGGGAACTGTGGGTCACTTTGCCAGCTGCCCAGCCTGCATGTGACGTCCCCAGACGTCTGCGTGATTTGGGTTCTAAAGGTCAGGACCAGAAGATCTGGGATGGCGAGTCCATATTCATTCCAGGAGCTTCCTGCTGGAAGGACCCTGTGGCTTCCTGAGTTTGCCCCTCCCTCTGGGTGTCTCCAGAGTTCTTCCCTTCCATCTCAGGCCCAGGTGGTACACCTCTGAGGGAAGCTGCCTGGAGCATTCGCAGGATTCCTCCTTGGGCTCCTGTGCAGATGGGGACTGGGGTCAGCCCACCACATGCTCACTGGCTCCTGACCTTGAACTCAAGCCACGTCCATCTTCTCATCTTATTGACTCATAACACACAGCCAAGCGTAGGTAAGGATGTAAAGCAACAGAACTCTCAGAAAGCAAAAATATTGCTTAAAAATGGTACAACTAATTCTGAACTTCTTGATAGTTCCTAATAACATGAAGCAGGAATCCTACAGCCCAGTGAGTCCCAAGCAGGTTACCCAAGAGAAATGAAAACCTACGTATATGATGGTCCCTAGTGCAGCTTTATTCAAAATACTCCTAGACTCCAGCAACCCAAATGTCTATCAGCAGTAGCATGGTAAGTAGACTGAGGGACGTTTATACAACAGAACGTTAGCAAGAATGAAACAACTAAGGGGGGATTCCACAACATCATGGACCACTCTCAAAGCACTGTGTTAAGTGAGAGACCAGACTTGAGCAAGCATGTCTTGCATTATCCTGCCAGGGTCAAGGTCAAGAACTGGCAAAATGGCTGGGCATGGTGGCACACACTTGTAAACCCAGGGACTCCTGAGGTCGAGGCAGGAGGATCACAAGTTCAAAGCAGGCATTGGCAACTTAGTAAGACCCTGCCTTAAAATTAAATGAATAAATAAACAAACAAATAAAAAGGACTGGGGAGTGGCTCAGTGGTAAAATGCCTCTTGGTTCTATCTCCTTGACCCCCCCCCCAAAAAAAAAGAACAGGCAAGATTAATTATGCTATGGAGATCAGAATATTGGTTGTCTACCAAGATGAGGTAGAGTGGGCATTGTAAGGCAGCTTGGGACCTGCAGCCATTCTAGACACTGCTGCGCGATCCCGCTGAACTGCCGCCTGCTCGCTTGTCTCAGTTGCAGCTGCCAATAGCTCCCAGAAAAATGCACCGCAGACACGAGGTCTCACGCAAGAGACTTCATTATGTGGACGACTAACATGTCCGCTCAGGGTGAAAAGAAAGAAAAAAAGAGAAAGATGGCGTGTAGCTTCTCCCAGATATTGGAATCTTGCGGGCTGGAAGGAACCAATAGTGGAGGAGAATACTTGCAAGCTGACTGATGAACCAATAGCTATCTAGCATGTTAGGACATAACGTGGGAAGCAGGAAAATGGCGGCAGCGTAAGCCGGAAATTTCTGCAACATAAGAGGCGGGCAGAGTGCAGATTGACAAGTGGTTGGGAGGCGGAGTATTGGCTTTATATTATAGGCATTATGTGCAGAAGGAGGGAAGAAAGGAAACTTCTGGACTGAGGGAACATGGTGGTTACATGGGTTTATGCAGAGTAGAAGTCACAGAGCTGAAACCTGAATTCTGAGCATCTTACTGAATATGAATAAACCTCTGTCCCAGGGCGAGGTTTCCAGCCGGCTCCTGGGCCAATGTCACTTCCCTTTACGTGTACCAACTGTGTCAAGGACTCCAGGGGCAGGTTCCCTGTATTCCAAAGGTCTGCACTTGAGAAGAGTATCCCTTATGCAGTGTGTGGCAAAAAGAAAGTAGGGAGAACTTTAGAGCTATTTTGCAGATGCAGTTGACACTTACAGAGTTGTTCTATATACATTAACCCTTCTAGATATTTTATTGCCTAATAAGGAGAAAGTTATAGGAGCCATTTTTCAGCCTGGGAATTCCTGTGGGAGCACTATATGGAGGGAGAGGAGGCCCTGTGTTACCAGCGATGGAATGTTGTTTATGGAAAGAAGGGTGCCCTAGCGCCCGACGGGTGTGGGGTCGATGTCTTCGCTGCTGAGGAGCCACTGCCGCGCTCCAGGCTGGGCCTCAGAGACAGCACCACTGTGCCCGGTGCCGAGTGTTTACTTCTCCCACCCCACTGCACCCCCAGGGCTCCCCCATGCCTCAGGGGCACCCTGAGAATCGACAGAACCTGATCCCAGGAGAAGGGCCGCTAGCTGACTGCACAGGAGAGAAGGACAAGGCTCTGGCGGGTCAGGAAGGGCCTACAGGTTCTCCCAGGGGAGAGGGAGAGCCAGGTGCCCGTGCGGCTGGCATCCCCATGGCCATTGCCCTCTGGCGCTCTTCCCTCTGACAGTGCAAATCCTCATCTTTGCCCAGAAATCTGCTCAACTGTCTTTACCCCACCCATCTGGAACTGTTTACCATGCTGTGAGCACGTCTCCCACACCTGGGAGATTCTCAGCGAGAAGCCTGCTCCTGTGTTCGAGTTCTTCATGATACATGATTCGGGGCTGCACTGATCTGGGAGGTGGGATGGCAAGACTCTCAGGAATATGTGTTGATTGAGCGATCAGCGATCTGTTTTGTTCGCCTCCTGGGCGAACGCTGTACCTGCTCAGGTTTCTTCACTGCATCAATGAGGTCGCCATGGAAGCCCATGGCGTCAGCTAGAGACGGAGCTCTAAATAATGTTTAACTTCTGCTTGTGCTGAGCCTGGATCCCAGGTCTGGGGGCCAGATCGTGAATGTCAAATGCAGGGGCAATGCAAATACACCGGGGAGGGCCTGCATAGATCAATGACAAGTGAGGTCATTAGCATTTGCAGAAGGCAGGAGGCCCCAGGGGGACGAGACAGAGGCGTTTGCTCAGCTACAAGGTCATTGTGCCTTCATCCATCTATCCACTGTTCTCATCCCCAGAATTAAACAATGAAACGTGTTGCCCAAGTCCGAGTGCAGCAGTAAAATCTCTTTATCACACAAGTACGGCTCCCAACTGACAGCTAGTTGGACGGGCAGGGTGGAGACAGGTGGTTCTGGAATCTTCTGCCTGTCCTGACCCCACCCGCAAGGAACGTCCAGTGCTGGGACTACTTTTTTGCCTCTAATTCAACACCCTTTTCGCAGCTCCTTCTCCCTGCAGGGTTTGTATTTGTTCTTCTTTCTGAACACCTTAAAACACCCGCGTGCTTAGGGAACCTAGTGGGCAGGATGGTGCCTGGCACTGCTCTTTGAATGGCACAGCAGGCTGCCGCATGGAGCCCAGGGCCCACCCTGTGGGCTTTAGCAATAGACAGACTTCCATCTAAAACCAAAGCCAGCACAGCATGAGCACCCTCCTGCCCCGCCTTGGCAGCTCCCAGGAGTAGACTTCCCCGCCATCACCCCAGGATGGCGTGGCCAGGCCCTGGGAGAGGAAGCAGGAGTGTGCCCTTCCAGCAGCCAGCCTTATTAACTGACTGAACCAGCAAATTGGATTCATAATACTATAAATTAAAAATTATGCTAATTCTTCTTTCAAACTGCCAACCCTAAATACAAACTTTGATTCCAATGCATGCGAGGACCATGTGCAGGAAAGCTCCAAGGAAAGCAGATTCAGGGAAACGAGCGAGAAAAGTTCCCAAGGCCAGGCCGGGAGAAGACTCGAGAAAGCCCTTAATGGAAGATCTGACCAGGGATGTAAAGAGTACCTCTCAGGCTACCCGCCATCGCGGGGTGCAAAGCCAGCTGCTTTCCTTCCCACATCCACCTGAGGAGAGGACCAGGACCCGGAGGGCGGGGCTTCCTACCGCCACAGGCCTGGCCCAGAACTTGCCTAAGGGGCTCCTTGGGAGCCAAAATGATTTCAGTGACCACAACTGGAGTTTGTCCCCTGTACCTGTGGTGTCTTCAATCCACACTGAGTGCATGCAAACCCCATAATTCCTAGCCAGGTTGACCTCTGGGGCTTTGGGGTTCGAGTGCTCAATTCTGGCAGCTGCACATTTTCTGAGGAGCAGCTTCTCCTTGGGTGACCTGGTTTTCAAGGGGGTCATTTTGATGTGTGGGAAGGCCAGCCCAGGGAGTGAGGCCATGCTGTGGGGAAGGTGGCAGGGAGAGAGGGGAGGGCCCCGGAGGGATGCAGTGGGCAGATGCCTGAGGGGGAACTGGCTCTTGTCCTCAAAGACAAGGTCACCTCAGCTTCTACTGGTGAGCCCTTTGTTCTCCCTGGAGTGGCCAGGGCAGCTTTCCTCTTACAAGCACCTGGCCTCTGTGCAGGAGTGTTACGTGCACAGCTCGGCATGAAGCCACCCAGGTCAAGGATCCCCCTCGGCCGCAAGTCCCCGTCCCTGGCTGCCAGTCACCATTCCCTCACGGAGGTCAGATCCTGTGTGGATCAGGTTCACTGGCTTTGCAAATCCACTCAATGGAACCTCTCAGGAGGTACTGTGTCCTGCGCCTCTCGCTCACCACGTGTGTGAGATTCACCTGTCTTACAAGGAACTGCGGAGGGTTACTTGCTGTGGTGTGCCTACCCTGTCATGTGAGTGGCCCACAATGTGTTCACACATTGTACTGCTGATGGCCCCCGGGCTGCTCCAGACTGACTCTTAGGAACAGCGGGGCTCTGGACATACAGCGCATGGTCGGGTGAGTGGGGGATGCATGTGCCCTGGTGCTGTGACTTGGCAGTAGAGCTGCCGAAAGATCATCGGGCAGGTGGTAGTGAGGGAAGTCCCAGCCTGGCCCTCCTAGGGCAGTCTGGTTATATCCCAGAGAGGCCTACAGACCCCACTCCCTGGATCTCACCCGTGTTATCATTTGTCATCCTTTGTATGTTTATTTTGTGTATTTGAGACCCCCTCTCCCTGCTACACAATCGCTCCTGAAGGCCAGGAGCTGGTCTGTGTGGTTTGGTCCATGAGTCCACTCTGCCCACGTCTACTAAGCAACAAGTGCATGCCAGGGACTGCCCTGGCAGCCAGGAGTCAACCGCGCACTTGAACAAGTCCTGTCTCCATAGCCTAAGGGCCCAGTGGTGGAAACAGAGTAAGCAGACAGATACAGAACATGTCATAAGTGCTTGGAGAAAAGGATAGGGGACAGAGGGTCGGGTGGGATCAGCAAAGGCCACACCAATGAGGTGACACTGGAGCAGAGATCCAGAGAAGTAAGAGAGGAGCCACAAGAGGGTATGAGGGGAGAGAGCTGCAGACTGGGGGATCAGCAGCATAAAGGCCCCAGTCAAGGGAAAAGCTCTGGGCATTTGAGAAGGAGTTGAAGGTCAGAGTGGCTGCAGCCGGGACAGGAGCCAAGGGGAAGGAATGAGGCCAGAGGCGGAAGTAGGAGGGCAGGCCCTGCAGGCATGGTCAGAAGCCCCACTCAGAGTGTGATGGGGAGTGTCCTGAGTCACCCTGTGCTCAATAGATGTTTGTTGAGTGAATGAATGAATTGGCCCACAGAGCCAATAGGATACCTGGGCTCCTACGACTGAGTCCTAGACCCTCAAAAAGGCTTAAGGGTCCCCTGAACACGTTACATATGCCCTTAAGCAGTCTCTGACCGCACCTTCATGGGCTTGTTGGACAAGAGTCTCCGCTGCCCACTTCACCCCCTGCCAACACCTGTTACCAGCTGTGTTGAATGATCAAGAGGGTCACTGGCCTTCTCTGCTGGAGGACACATGGAAGGTGCAGCTGATAAGCAAGTGCCCCACAAGGCTGGCAGAGCCAAGACTGGCCCATTTCTACTGAGGAAGTCATGAACTTGCAAGAGGCCACCTGGGAGTCTCAGCCCTTGGTGGTTTGGCCTTTCATAACCACATAGTTTCATTTTCTAACAGGGCAACTGAGATGACAGAAGAATATATGCTTCCCACTGGGACCCAAAGAGGGAGAGGCAGTGCTGGGTAAAGACCTTCATGTGGACACCAGGCCTTCAGAAATGGCCACAGACACATCCTCCCATTCCATTTGAAAGGACCTAAAAGATTAAACAGAGATGATTTGTTTTGGCCAAGCAAACTTTGGAGTTGAAGGCATTGGGATAAAAGATGTCAAGTTTCACAGGTCTGAACACAGGATCACCTCCAGTCAGCTGGGAAAATCCAGACAGAGGCCAAAATGTGGTTCTTCAGCTGTGCACACGTGCAGGAGGGCAGCACTAGGGGTCCAGATGCCCCAGAAGAAACTTGCTCGGGGGGTTGACTCTCTAGCCTTGGGCTGGAAGGCCAGAAGCTCAGGGAGAGCAGAATGAAGAAGAAGCCGAGTTCAGGGAGGTGGACTCTCTCCCCGTCTTTCCGTCTTTCAGGCAATAAGGCAACCAGAAGCATCCCACTCAGCAATGCCTAATAATCTACTGGAGTGTGAGAGTCCAGGAACAAAATCGTTGAAGGACCGTGTGGACAGAGCTGCTTGACCATCTAGCGGCTGGCAGCTGCCGACACGGGGGCGGGCAACAGTCTGTCTTGCAGCAAACTCACACCTACAATCCACCACAAAGCCAGGGGCAGTTTGCACGGTGTGACGCCGTGCCGTGGTGGGATGTCTGTATCCAGCCAGGCCTAATGACCCCTTCCCAGGAAGACCCCTGAAGTGCTCTATACATATGCAAAGAGCTGCCACCGGACATTTTGGTTTGCAGCTGCCCCCCACGCTGGGCTCTCTGAAACCCGGCGGGCATAGAGTCAGGAGGGCCCAGCGAGGGTTCACTGCAGGATGAAGGGTACAGCTGGATCGAGCACAAGCAGGAGCAGAGAGCACATGCATTCCTGAGCAGGTGGTCTCAGCCCACTTCTCCACGGCGCCTGCACCCCTTCCTCAACTCAGCACTCCCAGGACAGGGAAGGGTCCTTCACCACCAGCCGAGAGAGGAAGGAGAACTTCACCTCGAATGACGGACCTGATGAATGGGTGAGAGGCAGAAGCACCCTCAGCCACCACTTTGAAAGACAAATCGTCCCAAAGACAGCCTTGGGACCACGCCGGAGTCCTGTGGGCTGGACCCTGTGCTTAGTTCCATTACCTTCTCCCTCCTCCCTCCGCCCACCCTTTCCTCACTTTTTTGAGCATTGATCCTGAGGGTACTTCTCAGTCCAGAATCCATTACCCAGAGAAATTGACCTAGACCCAGCCATCTGCCATTCATCCATCAACTGAACCTTCCCTTATCCACCCACCCATCCCACCTAGCCCTCTATTGTAACAAGCTTCCATTTATCCATTCAAACTCCCATCCATCTTCAGTCCATCTGTCTGTCTATCCAGCATCCAAATGCCTGTCCATCCATTCAATCATCTAACTTCTTTACTCAAACCAACTCTGTTTCTACAAGTATTCAGCTCTGTGGGCATTTATTCACTCAGTCACTCTACCATCCGACTACTCATCCATTACCCATCCATTTTTCTGTTTGTCTTTTCTTCCATCCATCCATCCATCCATCCATAAACAATTCAACTATCTATTCCAACATTTACCCATCCAGTCATCTATCCACCACCCGCCTACCTAGCTATCATACAAATATGTATTTTGTACCCACTGTGGACCAGACACTCTCCTGTTGATTCAGCAGTGAACAGAGGTACCCAGCCTTCCTAGAACTTTTTTCCTAGCAATAAATCTAACCAGCATTCAGTGTATATTTCATGCCTAGCCCCGAAACATTAAGACCAAAAAACAGTCCCAGCCTGCAAAGAGTTCCTAGCTTCCTGGGGGGACTGATGCACAGCATGTACTTGACCCAGACATTGAAATGCTGAGGTTCAGAATCTATAGGAGCATTGAGGAAGCCCCTAAGCCCCGTTGGGAAGTTCCAGAAAGGGCAGGCGGAGGGAGTCAGGTAGAAAGCACAGCCCAAGTAAGGGCATGGGGCACGGGGCATGGACATACTGCCTGGAACCAGGGCAGCTCATGGCGGGAGCAGTGAGCACCAGGGTGACAAGAGAGAGTGCAGCTCAGCCTGAAACCTTGCTTGGCACAGGGTCCCAGTCACATTTTTAATGAAACCAAAGGACATTAGAAGATGTATTAGTCTGCCAAGTACAAAATGGGGCAACGGTGCCAGTCTCAGGGCTGTGACCAGAGTTCTGCCTCTGGAAGCACCTGATGCCACTGACCACAGCTGCTCACTAGGGAGGTAATGATGCACTAGCACGACAGCGATCATTGATGCGGCCTTAGCGGAGAGCTTCACCATGCTCGCGACTCTGTCGCTGACACTTTTTGCACCCTGCTATAGGAGGACCTCTCCGGGGGCCCCGGGGGCACAGGGATTTTTGCTGTCTCTCTGCAGCTCAGGGGCTGAGAGTTAGTGGCCCTCCAAGGGGAGGACTCAGGGTGCTCGAGGACGTGCGCGTGCCTGGCCTCGTGCTGCTGGGCGGGGAGGCCGTGGGCGGGCAGGAGAGAGGGTCGCGGCCCCTCTTCAGGAGCGGAACACGCTTCTGTCCCTTAATGATGCCATTATGGCTGTCACCCATGAATTTTGCTAAAACCTTTTGGGAAATTGTTTATATTTTCAGCTGAATGACCTCTTGGGTAATGAGTTTCCATAACAACTAATGGGTGTCCAGCACGCTTCCGCCCGGAGCTGGGCCCTTGGTGCTCTCTGATTCCCAGCAGCAGCAGCTGATGGCAGCTCAAGTGGTTCCTGTTTGCTACCTCTGTGCACAATGGCAGGTGGGTGGGGTGGGGGCCGGGCAGGCTCCAGCCCCAGGGCTGTCAGTACCCCCACCACACGCCAGCCCACCCTGGGGCTGTTCAGCCTTGCCCCCAAGGCCCCCGCCTGCATCTGGTGGGAAGCTCACGGGTATCTGGAGAGAGGGAAGCACCTAGTTCGATGGGCACACTGCAGTCAGACAGAGGGACCAGCTCGGAGCACAAGAAGACAAACAGATCAAAGGGCACTTTTCTCTGTACAAGGCCCCCCATGGGGGAGAAAGAGGACCAGAGAGATTTTTGGAGACCCTGACGGGTCACACAAAGCCGTTCTGTCAGGGCAGAAAGGCTTGGCTCTGCCTGGCAGGAAGCACGTTGCCAGCAACCCTGGGAGACCCTGGCTGGCCCTATGGTGGCCAGGTCAATGTAGCTGGGCAGGGAAGGCTGGGTCCAGTTTCCAGGGTGGGGGCTTTGCCGAGGCAAGGGTTGTGAAATACTCGCTGCGCAGAGAAGAGCTGATGGGCAGATCTTAACAAAGCTCAGAGGGCACGCACGGGGGTCTGGGAGCAGCATGTGCATCTCCCTGCCCCTGAGACGGCTTGGTCTCTGGCCACCAGCCAGAGGAGTGGTTCTCCTGGTGCCTCAGGTCAAAGACAAGGTCCAGTCGCCCATTCTCTCCAGGCCCCTTCTGCTAGACTCTGAGGCCTTGGGACTTCAGCTACTTTCCTTTTGAATTTGGAGGCGGCTGCAGAGTGGAGGGGTGAGCCTGAGGACCCCAGTCAGCTGAGGCAGGGATCCTTCCTCTGTCAACCGGCAGGAACCTCTGCTCCCTCACGTGGGGAATGAGGAGAGGGAGGGAGCTGGGCCCAGACCGAGAAGGGGCCTGGAAGCAGGGGCGCCACCCCGGGGCCTGGCCAGACCCCACTTGAGCGTACCCACCCTTTCCAGCCCTCTGCCCAGCAAGAGTGCCCGAGCCGTTGACAAGCCAAGAGAACAAGAGCCCCAGCCAGGCAGGAGCTGCAAGGGGCTGCACGTGAGGCCATGCCAGAGGGAAGGAGAACGGGGCCCTTTAATGGCGTGGCCTGGCAGGGTGGCTAGAGACAGCTGGGCTGAGAGAGGGCAGCGGGCTTCTCGGGGACACCTGGGCAGAGGCAGCAGTGAGGGCAAAGGAGCTGACCTGGAGGGCGCCAAGGGTTGGGATGTGGCTCAGCAGAGGAAGAGGAAGGGGTGGCTTGGGGTGCGGGCAGAGCAGCGGTGGGTGCCCTGTGACCCACATCCCCACTCTGGGACCGGGGAGCCCCTGGGGACAAGTCCGAATCCACAAGTGTGCAGAGCAGGAGGCGGCTGAAGAGGAGGCCACCTGGAGAGCCTGTGCCTGTTCAGAGGGCTATGTGGCGCAGAGGGGACCCGGCCTGCAGCCTCAGCACCTCAGCCTGGCCAGGAAATGGAGGTGGGGGCCACCTTCCCAAGGTCACACGAGGCCTTAGCACAAAGGACAAGCTGGCTGACAAAGGGGAGAAAGGAAGCAGAGACTTTCTGAGCCGGTCTTAATGGCGCCCCGGCAGATTGGAAGGGAGGAGCCGGCAGTGCTGGGGGGTCCATGAGGGCCTGCAGTCGGGCTTATAAAAGGGAAATCAATTTGCACTCCTCAGGAGGAGGCCGCGTGTGGCCTGAATTACTCTTCTGGGTTATTTGGTTTTGCCTTCAAATCAGAAAATTGTAGTCATTACAGCCCCGGGATTGATTGGCGAGGAGCGGCGCAGGTCCGCACCTCTGCCTTTGTCTGCCCGCGAGTGGAGAGCGCGCTCCCCAGCCGGGGGGCACCGGCGCAGGCGGCGGGAGAAAGGGCAGAGGCCCGCGGGGGCGGCCTGGGCAGACGCCTCTCTAATGCATCCGAGTCATGATTCTTCCGGTTTGACGTGTTGTGTACTTTCGGAGCTAAAAGGGGTCCGCACCGGCTGCCTGCTGGAGTCCGGCAGCCCTGCCCCCCGGACCGCAGAAATGCGCAGCCCCTCCACGGCTCGGCCGTCATCACCCATTGATCATCTTCAGCTTTACCCTTCATCCTGCAAGCCTCTGCAGATAGCCCCTCATTCACGATCACCCGAAATGCTATCGATTTGTTTTAATCTAACTTGCAACACGTTTCCAGCTCCACTGCCACCAGAGGGAAAGGCGGACATTAAGCCCCCTCCCCAGAGCCTTGGAGACGTCACCTCCTTCTGGCGCAACACCCCGTCTCCCAAGCACAAAACAGGCACTTTTTTTATTATTTATTGTAGTTCCGTGACCTTTCGGATTCTTCACAGCTCCACACACAGAGCCGAGTCCCTGGAGTAACTTCCATTGGCGATCTGTTAAGACCAAGTCATGGATGTTAACAAGGACCTTCCTTTGTCACCTTGGGGCCTCACACCCCTGTCCCTAGGGGGAAGAGGGCTTCCATTTGCCCCGGGCCCCTGACCCTGCCTACTCCTCGTTCACAAAACATGTGACAGGCAGCCACATGTTTTCTGCCCACAGCACCAGACTGGAGGTACTCAGAAAGCTCCCCTCTCCAGGACTCCTGCTTGTCCACGGAGGCCACCACAGCCAGGGAAGTCCTCTGGGAACGTCGGGTTTAGAAGAGTTAGATCAGCAAGAAGGCTTTTCACTGCCAGCTGTGTTTGTGGTTTGTCCAAGGGCACAATTCACCCACTAGCACAGTCTTTCCGTACCGAGCCTGTTCCACAGCGGGGGGCGTGGGGAACCTGGAGGGACTGGCCGAGCCCTGACTCCACCTCGCCCGGCGTGACCTGCCCCCTGTGCAGGGCCCCTAAGCCTTTGCATGATTCGGTTTCATCTAAGAAAAGGAGGAACACACACGTGCGCACAGTGTGGCCGGTGGTGTGGTCTGAATGCCTGCTGACTGTCCTGGGTTGTTGTGGACGGGACCCCACCGTGGGGAAGCCACGAGAACGCGTCACTGAGTTTGCCGTCTCCTGTAAATCTAGGGTTCTTTCGAGATTAAAACGCTGAGCTTTGCTGAGGGCATAATCGGAGCACCCATTCAGGTGTTTAGAGAGAACTCAGAGCGACGCAGGTGTCCTGCAGGCGGCCCAAGCCGGGCGTCAGTGTGTGCTTAACAAATGGGGTTTATCTTTGGCCCTTCGTCTATTGATTCAAGCCAGCAGCGGCCCCTTCGCGTTGGGCACGTCCAGAAGAGCGCGAGCCGTGTTTGCAGAGTGTCTGAGCGGCTTGGCAAAAGCCGGACTTTTTCTTTTATGCTGGCTCATGCGTTCTCGAGGTTAATTGTCGCTACTTGCACTGTTAGATTGCCCACGGAAGCGTCAACGCACGACCAGTTAGGTGCTGATGTTAGCTGGTGGGAGGGGGCTGGAGGCAGACCCGGGGCGGGAGGCAGAGTCTGCAAAGCAAGACTAATGGTGTCTGAGGGCAGGAGCAGGGGCTGACCAGCCCTCTGCTGGTCCTCCTTTCCCCTCAAGCCCCTGTGCCTTTGCCACTCAAGGCTGTGTCCGTCATCCACGGGCGTCTGTGCCTTTTTGACTTTTGGTGCAGATATGTCCTGTTTGCAGAGAGCAGCAGCCGTGCTCTTGAGTTCATGGTGCGTGGGAAGCACCTGCTCCTTCTTTCACAGGAGTTCTTCGTGCTGAATGGTGTCACAGACCAAACCTAACCCCAATCTGGGCTCAGATACAACCATTGCTGTGTGGTTTGGTGCAGGATCCTTAACCTCTCTGAGCCTCAACTTTCTTTTCCACAATCTGCTGATTAAAATGCAGACTTCTCTGCTAACATAAGGGGAAGCGAGGTGATGGGGGGCAGTCTATGAAAACAAAATTAACCCAAACACATGCTTGCTAGGGCCTCTGGAGACTGGAGATAACCAAGATGAAGTGCTTGGGTTCCCAAGCTTTATGCGGGAGACGGGGACAGCCAGCCCTTTCTTCATCCTTACTCTTTATTTTTCTCTTACCTTTACTGTACCTTCATCCCAGATTAGGCCAGCCCATTGATGCAGTGCTGACAGGCTGACAGGAACCGCAGGTGATCGATCGCCTGTGAACAAACACCCTTGCTGCTTTGGGGAGGGGACAGTCCCCTCCTTGGAATCGCAATCTCAACCTTAAAAACCAGGTCGGGGGTGGCGGCTGAGCCTCCTGCTGCTTCTCTTCACCTAGGGCTGGAGGCCACTGCAAAGCAGGAGAAGGCAGGCCTGGCCCAGAAGGTCCTGAAGCCCCTGAGAAGTGCATTAGGCCCCCTCCCGCAGCTGGTCCCCTCCTGCTCCCTGGCAAGCAAAGCAATCTGTGCTGTTCTGGAGCCCGAGGAAGGTGGAGAGCATCGTGCGCGCCTCCTGCTGCCGGGCTCTGGAGTCCTGCGTGTGCCTACGGGGCCCTCGGCAAGGGCACAGTGCCAGTCTGGAACGTGATGCTCCATCCCAAGAGGGTTCCTGCCTGCACCTGGGGGCTCAGTGAAGCCCCGCCCAGCCCCGGATTCACGCCCCTGCCTGGTCTCTGCGAAGGAAAACCTGAGCCCTCTGATCAGTGGTGGTGCTGGGCTGCCCAACAACAGCATGGCGCCCACTTCGCAAAGTCACCAAGTAATGGAAAACGCAGTCGAGTCGCCTGATGAGGCTGGTGATCCGATGGACTGGGTGGCACATCTAACCGAGTGGCGTTAGCCTGGCCTGTTAATTAAAGCGTGACACTTGAAGCACCATCCAAAGCACCCCTTAATTATTCCTTGAATCCAAGGCCGAAAGTACTGGAGGCGCTTCAAGACAGGCTGGAGCTGCTGAAGCCTCCTTCGCACGCAGGCCAGGCTCCCACCTGTCACTCAGGTGGAGGGAGAGCAGCAACCCTCTCCCCTGGGCACTCTGCTCAAGTTCAGGGGAAGGACTGAGGCTGCGTGAGGGGCTGGCCCCAGCTCAGCCCCACCCCAGGCTCCAGGCGCAGCACCAAGTTCATGGACAGCGGAGCACTCGCTGTTGCCAGATTGGCCGAAGGGTCTCCTGCATCCCGCCTTGCTCTGTGAGATCCCTAGGCACAGGCAGCTGGAGCCACGTTTCCAAAGCTGGGAATCAGCAGGCGAGGACTCACAGTCAAGACGAGTTCTTACTTTACATTAAAAGAAAAAAGTTTGTGCTGGGACAAAAAGCAAACTTCTCAGCAATGTGAGGCGTGTGTGACTTCAGGCAAGTTACTTAGCCTCTCTGGGCCCCATTTGCCTGTCCGTGTGTTAGTCAGCTTTGTGTCACTGTGACCAAAAGACCCGACAAGAACAACTTAGAGGAGGGAAAGATTGTTCTGGCTCACGGTTTCGGAAGTCCCAGTCTGTGGTCAGCCAACTTCAGACTTCACAGCTCTGAGCTGAGGTGAGGAGGGACATCATGGCTGAAGGGTGCAGTGGAGGGCAGCAGTTCAGGGCGTGACCGCAGGAAGCAGAGAGGGCTCCTCTCACCACGGCACGTCCTAGTGACCGCCCTCCAGCCACACTCCACCTGCCTGTAGTTACTGCCCACAAGTCAGTCGAGACGGATTAATCCACTGATGAGGGCAAGACTGACGGACCACGTCACCTCTGACTGCTTCCACACTGTCTCACATGTGAGCTTTGGGTGTTTCATGTCCAAACCCAACAGCCTCATATCTGGGGCTCAGAACTTCGGACAAGAGGATGGTGGCGGGGCGGTGGCACGCAGGGTGGCCTGCTCAGCATGAGAGCCGGGCCCTGGTGTGCCCCTCACGGCACCTGGCCACCACAACAAGCCTTTCCAGAGTCCACTAAACTCAGGTCCCAAGACGGTGGTTGCCCCCGGACCTAGGTGCACTTGGGCATCCTGGTGGCTGGGAAGCGAGGTCTTGGGACCTTGGATCACCTGAGGAGGCACCAGCCCGTTCTCCAGAGGAGTGAACAGACACCTGGGGAAAGCCAGCTGGCAGGAACGATGGGTGCCCCTCCACTAGGCCATTCCCGAGGCCTGGCTCCTCACCAGCCCCGAGCCTTCTGGGCCTAGGAGGGTCGGAGGGAAGTGTTCAGGACATCAGGGGAAAAGACCTAAAACTGTACCAAGAGTCAAGGATGAGCAGCAATTAGACAGTGTGCGTCACAGTGAACAGCACATGTGCCCCCCACTCATAAGTCCTGCTCCTGGGACTTGACCCCCCAAGATGGAAGGACCCCCAGAGCAGGGCTTGTTGCAGCCAGGCAACCCCCACCCCCCACTCTCCCAGTTTCAGCAAACAAAGAGGTGTCCCCAGGGAGGCGCGCCCCACACAGCTAGCCAGGGGCTGCTGTCTCCTTCAGCACAAACACTTCCTAGGTGCAAGCTGGGGTTGAGCTAGTGAGCAGAACAGCGTCACTCCTCACAGAAGCCCGCGTGGAAAGACGTCCGCGTGGACCCGCCTCTGCGCGGACCCGCCTCTGCGCGTTCAGTGCACACAGAAGGACCCTGCTGCACTCGTTCAGTGTAAGCTCTACAAACTCACGTGCACAGGCGGTGTGCACACACAGCACGCAGCAGGTGTGTCCTTCCTTCCATTTTGATGAATTTGCTTTTGTACTATCATGAACGGCTAATTTTTAGACTTTACAAAGAGTTAGAATTTAAAATCTCCAGGACCAGCTCTGAAGTCTTGCATGGGGTGGAATCCTGCTCCATCCGGGAGCAGATCCCGTCTTCTTCCCCAGGGTCAGGCTTGGAGTGAACCCGACACGCACCGCAGTTCAGACGCTGACAGACGCCCGTTGGCAAGCAGCAGGGCAGCGGGCTGAGCCAGCCTGGCACCTGAGCCTACGACAGCACAACTATTTATTTAACGGATGGCTGCTGTCTTCATTCAAATGATGTCGCCGGTTGGAAATGAATGCCCATTGAATCTGTCACAGTGACAAAACACACCTGGGTTTATCCTTCTGCTGCCAAGGCTGAGAATTCAATATTTTTTTCATTAATTTTTATCGCCTTTTTTAAAAAGGGGGCTTCAGCTAGGGAATGAGGAGGTTTTCCCTTTCCCAGGCCTTCAGCCTCCCTGCCTCCTCCCTCTCCCGGGATTCTGCTGGAAGCAGGGTGGACTCACCCTCACGAGCCTCGCCATTCAAAGGCCATGCTTCCCCAAAGCGCGGAGTGATGAGCTGATGATTAGCTAACCGCCGGAAGACACCTGCTTGTGCCCAGCTGCGTGGCCCTTGCAGGTACCTCGCCTCCCTCTGTCCTTAGAAAGCACTCAAAGCCCAGACCTCCAGGTATCTGCTCCCCCTCCCTCACCCAGCCTGGCTCCAGGGTCCCTTGTGCTACAAGCTTAGACCCTGAACCCGTGTCTGTTAGGTGACTCCATTGATTCTGTCTCCATGAGGTTCTGCTGTGGTCTTATCACCCCACACCTGTAGGGAAGGACAGAGTGGTTCTGACCTGCCAGCTCGCTCATCCAATCCTTCCTTCATCAGCCTAAGTTGGTTTCCTGCTGAGTTTCGGGTAGTGTGATGAACGCATCCCACAGGCCTGCCCCAGAACTCTCAGCCCTCTGACGGGGCAGGAGGGAGGAGGCAGTTTCCTGGGCCAGGCAGGAGGGACCCTCAGCCCTGCCTCCGCCTCCCGCCTCCCCCACAGCAGGGCTGGAGACAGGGGCGCTCTGTGCATGGCCAGACCTCACAGGAAGGGAGGCCCCAAGGAGCGTGCTCCTTGGCCCACAGGGCAGGATCCGGAGCGCCTCAGAGGCAACGGGGCGTCTGGGTACTTCTCTGCGACGTCAGTGGGAGCCCCTTGGAGGATATGCTTGCTCCCCTTTTCCATTGCCCAGGCTCAGACCTCGCTTAACCCCTGTTATGGCTTAGGTGGGGTGTCCCCCAAAAGCTCACGTGAGACAATGCGAGAAAGTTTAGAGGTGAGACAACTGGGTCGCGAGGGCCTGGACCTAGTCAGCACATTCGTCCCCCGAAAGGGCTCCCTGTGAGTCACTGCAAGCACGCGGGGTGTGGCGGAGGAGGCGGTCATTCGGGTGTGCCCATGGGATCTATGCTTTTCCTTGGCGAGAGGAGTCTCTCTGCATCCTGGTGCCATGTCCCGAGCTGCTCTCTCCCCCACACCTCCCTCCATGATGTTCTGCCTCACCTCCGGCCTACAGCAATGGACTGAGACCCCGGGAATGGTGAGCACCAAATAAACCTTCCCTCCTCTAAAACGGTTCCTTTCAGTCCTTTGGGTCACAACAGTGAAAAGGCTGAGTAAGACGCCCAGAGCCTCCCCAGGGCCTCCCTGTCCTGGTTTGCGTGGCAGGATAGAAATAGCTACTCTTCCCGCGCGGCTGTGTGCCAGCCTGTCCCCTGAGTCCTCTCTGCACTTGGTTCTCCCGGCCAGGCCAGAACCTTCCAAACAGGACCCACGGAAGCCAAAGGGTGGGCCACAGCCTCGCTGGAGGGATGGGACCCGAAGTCGGCTGTGCACAAATTCAGAGCCTCCACCATGCTCCTCCCCAGGATGGGACAAGGTACTGCGGTGCTGTGCAGGACCCCAGGGCCAAGGAGTGCTCAGTGCAGCGTCCCTCCCTCCCTCTGGAGGCTGGCCAGGGAACACACCTGCCTGCATCTGGTCAGCACGAAGCTCGTTGCCGATGACCTCACCCCACATCCCGGATGTGGCCCTGGGGGAGTTCCCGGGGGCCCAGTCCCGACGCTGCCACCCTATGACCCCCTGGATTTTCTCAGCAGCTCTAAGCCCCCCAGAACCCCACTGGCAGCACAGAGCCACTCTTGCCTCCTGAAGAAGCCCTGCTATTGCATCGGACTCCTAACTCCTCGGAGGTGACCCTGTTACCTACGAGCAGGTGGGGACAGGGAGCGGGGGCGGGGAAGGGAAGCAGAGAGGAGCTGGGCAGGGGCAGGAGAGGCACAGGGAGAGGAAGACCTGACGCGGGCGGGGGAGAGGGCTGCATCCGCCACAGGGACAATGGCGGCCAGAGGAGAGGAAGCCTGGGCTGCTTGGACAGGTGTTCTCGGTGGCTGCCGGGGAGGCGAGGGGCCGGGGTCAGGGAGGCTGCAGCAGCGCTTCCCTTCTCACTTCCTGGATCCCAGGAGTTACCTGGCAAATGTTCCTGCACTTCTCTGGGGGCCGCCGCAGCCCTGCAGCCAGCAGATGCCCGGTGAGGGTGGCCGGGGGCTCTTTCCCTTTCTCCCAGGAGCACTGAGTACAGCAAGTTCCTCACAGGCCCTGAGACCTGTGCTCTGGCCCTCAGGAGGCCACTGGATGCTGACGCCTGGGGGTGCTGTGTGCATTGTCACATTTCCGACAAGCCAGCGGCTGCCACCCAAGGTCCCACAGCAAGGAGCCCAGTGCTCGAGCCCCAGAGCCTTGAGCACCCTTGGCGGTTCCCTTGTTTCCTCAGAGGACCCCTCTGCAGTACCTGGCGGGGCACGCTGGGCACGTGCTTTCAGGATGGCCGCCTCCTGTGGTCCACCCGACAGCAGCCGCAGACACGTGAGCCCAAGGCGACAAGGCCTGCAGAAGGGCTCTCAGGAAGGCCACGAGGAAGGCCTGCTGCAGGGGACAGGGCCTCCCTGGAGTGGAGGAATCAGGCCACCAGGGCCACAGGCCCGGCACTGGGAAGGGGTACAGTCCATCAGAGCGCGTGGTCCCGCCTCTGCTTCATGCGGGAGGCGATCAGTACCTTTGCACAATCATGCTTAATCGAGGAGGAAATGGGTTTTGATCACAAAAGCATAGATCCGATTTTGCTTTTTTAATTAGAAAAAACATCCATTTTAGAAAGCCAAGCATAAAGATGCTTAGGCTCAGGCAGGAAGGAGCTGCTGGGGTGGCGGGGCCTTCCAGGCAGGGGAGGGGCTACGCTGCCCCAGGCCCCAGCCGGGACTAGGACAGGGACGGAGGCATGACCAGCCCAGTCGGCGCAGGCACCTTGCACCTTAGCCACGCTGTCCTGAGTGGTGCAAGTCAGGCTGGCCCAGCCTGGAACCTGACTCCTGGCCTTGCCAGCCGGCAGCCTCTGGGACCTGGTGTCTTCATCCGTGGGGGGCAGTGCCTGATGGCCTGAGGCGCCCAGGGCACCAGAAGAGCAGAGGCGAGCTGGGTGGAGAAGGATGGGCCTTCTCCCGCAGGTGCCTCCATTCTGGGCCCATCTGCGTCCCTGGGTCTCACAGAACATTGACGGGGAGCAGGAGGCTCGCCACCAACAGGCTGGGCACCCGGGGGGCTGTGTGAGGAGAAGGAGCTGCCTCCAGGTGGGCAGGAGAGGTCCTGCCATTGGGCATGGCCACACCGGAGGAGGGCAGCCTGGGGCCACCGCAGCAGCTGTGTTTCAGTCAGCTGTTCTGCTGGGACTGGAAACCTGACTTCTGTTTTCATGTGAGACTCAACATTTTCATTTATTTTTTCGTATTGGCATCCATTCTTTTTTATTTGTTCCTTTTACATATACCAGACAGCCGAGCGTATTTGACATCTGGTACACACATGGAGTGTGACTTCCTGTTCCTGTGGGGGTACACGATGTGGAGTTTCGCTGGTCGTGTATTCAAATGTGAACACAGGAAAGCGACGTCTGATTCAATCTACTGTCTTTCCCCTCCCCCTCCCTTCCCGTCATCCCCCTTTGTCTAATTCAATGAACTTCTGTTCTTCCCTTCCGCCTACCTTATTGTGAATTAGCATCCCCATATCAGAGAGAATATTTGACTTTTGGGTTTTGGGATTGGCTTATTTCACTTAGCATGATAGTCTTCACATCTATTCATTTATTGGCAAATGCCATGATTTCGTTCTTCTTTATGACTGAGTAATATTCCATTATATATTTATACCCCATTTTCTTTATCCATTCATCTGTCGAAAGGCACCTAGGTTGGTTCCATAGCTTAGCTATTGTGAATTGAGATGCTATAAACATTGATATGGCTGCATCACTATAGTATGTTGATTTAAAGTCCTTTGGGTATAAACCAAGGAGTGGGTTAACTGGGTCAAGTGGTGGTTCCATTCCAAATTTTCAGAGGAATCTCCATACTGCTTTCCACAGTGGTTTGCACCAATTTGCATTACCACCAGCAATGTATGACTACACATTTTTCCCTACATCCTCCCCAACATTTACTGTTACTTGAAATTCTTGGTAATTGCCCTTCTGACCGAAGTGAGATGAAATCTCAGTGTAGTTTTGATTTGCATTTCTCTAATTGATAGAGATGTTGAACATTTTTTCATACATTTGTTGACCAATTATAATTTTTCTTCCATGAAGGACCTGTTCAGTTCCTTTGCCCATTTATTGGTTGGGTTATTTTTGGTTTTGGTTACATTTTTTTGAATTCTTTATATATCCTGGAGATTAATGCTCTATGTGAGGTGAGTGTGGCAAAGGTTTTCTCCCGTTCTGTAGGCTCTCTCTTCATGTTCTTGATTGTTTCCTTTGCTGTGAAGATGCTTTTAGTTTGATTCCATCCCATTTATTGATTTTTTATTTTACTTCTTGCATGTTAGGAGTCTTTTTTAGAAAGTAAGTTCCTAAGCCAACAAGATGGAGAATTGATCCTCCATTTTTTTCTAGTAGGCACAGGGTCTCTGTTCTAGTGCCTAGGTCCTTGACCCACTTTGAGTTGAGTTTTGTGCAGGGTGAGAGATAGGGGTTAAGTTTCATTCTGCTACATATGGATTTCCAGTTTTCCCAGCACCATTTACTGAAGAGGCTATCTTTTCTCCAATGTATATTTATGGTAACTTTGTCTAGTATGAGATAACTGTATTTATGTGGGTTTGTCTCTGTGTCTTTTATTCTGTACTATTGGTCTTCATGTCTGCTTTGGTGCCAATACCCTGCCATTTTTGTTAATATAGCTCTGTAGTATAATTTAAGGTCTGGTATTAATGCATTCTGCTTCATTTTTCTCACTCAGGTTTGTTTTGACTATTCTGGGCTTCTAATTTTTCCAAGTGTATTCATGACGGCTTTTTAATATTTCTATGAAGAAAGTCATTGAAATTTTAATATCAATTACATTAAATCTGTAATAGAGCTTTTGGCAGTATGGCCATTTTGACAATATTAATTCTGCCTATCCAAGAGCATGGAAGATCTTTCCGTTTTCTAAGTTCTTCAATTTCTTTCTTTAGTGTTCTGTAGTTTTCATTGTAGAGGTCTTTCACCTCTTTTGTTAGATTGATTCCCAAGTGTTTTATTTTATTTTATTTTATTGAGGCTATTGTTAATTGGATAGTTTTCCTCATTTCTCTTTCAGTTGATTCATCATTGGTGTATAGGAATGCAATTGATTTATGGGTGTTAATTTTATATATCCTGCTACTTCACTGAATTCATTTATGAGGTCTAGAAATTTTCTGGTGAAATATTTTGGGTCTTCTAAATATAGAATCATGTCATTGACAAATAGGTATACTCTGAGTTCTTCTTTTCCTATCTGTGTTCTTTAATTTCTTTCTTCTGCCTAATTGCTCTGGCTAGAGTTTCTAGGGATGAAAGAGGGCATCCTTGTCTTTTCCAAGTTTTTAGAGGGAATGCTTTTAATTTTTCTCCATTTTATTGGCTTTGAGTTTAGCTTTTACAATGTTGAGGTATGTTCCTACCATCCCTAATTTTGCTAATGTTTTGAACATGAATGGTAGGCTTTGATGTCATCTTCAATTTCATTACTTGAAACTGATCTATTTAAATTTTCTATGTCCTTTTGATTCAATTTGTTTAGGTCATATGTCTCTAGAAATTTGTCAATGACTTCAAGATTTTCTATTTTATTAGAGTATCAATTTTCAAAATTGTTTCTTCTTATTGTCTGTATTTCAGTAGTGTCTCTCATGATATTTCTTTTTTCATCATGAATATTAGTAATTTGGGTTTCTTTTTTTTTTCTCTTGTTTAACTTGGTTAAGGGTTTATCAATTTTATTTATTTTTTAAAACAACTAACTTTTAATTTTACTTATTTTTTTGAATTTTTTTGTTTTAATTTTATTTATTTCAGCCCTGATTTTAGTTATCATTTGTCTTCTGCTTTTGGTATTGATTTGTGTTCCTTTTTCTATGGCTTTGAGATCTAATGTTAGGTTATGTATTTGGTGAGTTTCTATTCTTTTAATGAATAAGAGCAATGCAATGAACTTTTAACACAGCCTTCATAGTGTCCAGAGATTTTAACATTTTATATTGCTATTCTCATTTACCTCTGAATACTTTTTTATTTCATCCCTTATTTCTTCTGTTATCCATCAATTATTCAATAGTGTATCTTTTAGTCTCCAGGTGTTAGAGTAACTTCTGTTTTTATTTTATCATTGATTTCTAATATCATTCCATTATGATTTGGTAGAATGCAAGGTTATCTCTATTTTTTTAACATTTATAAAGAGTTGCTTTGTGGCATAAAATATGGTCTATTTTAGAGAAGGATCTGTGTGCTTCTGAGAATAAAGTATTTTCAGTCATTGATGGATGAAATATACTATGTCTGCTAAATCTAAATTATTAATTGTATTTTTTAGTTCTATAGCGTGTTTATTTCATTTTTGTTTAGAGGATCCATCCAGTGGTGACAGAGGTGTGTTAATGTCACCCAGAATCACTGTGCTGTGGTCTGTTTGATTCTTGAAATTGAGAAGGGTTTGTTTGATGTAGGTAGATGCTCCATTGTTTGGGGCATAAATATTTATGATTATTATGTCTTGTTGATGTATGATTCCCTTAAGTAGTGTGAAATGTCCTTCTGATTAACTTTGGCTTGAAGTCCACTTTATCTGATGTGAGGATAAAATCTCCTGCTTGTTTACAAGATCCATGTGAATGATATGTTTTTTCCCATCCTTTTACCTTCAATCTGTGGATGTCTTTGCCTGTGAGGTGAGTTTGTTGGAGAAAGTTTATAGTTGGGTCTTACATTTTAATCCAGTCTGCCAGTCTGTGTCTTTTGATTGATGAGTTTAGGCCATTTACATTCAATGTTATTATTGAGAAATGATTTTTTATTCTCTGTCATTTTGATTTATTTCTGGTTTTTCATTTGAATTAGTTTCTCCTTTGATTAACCATTCTTCTAATGTAGTTTCTCTCTTTTCTTATCATGAAATAGTTTATTGACTATGCTTTGTAGTGCAGGCTTTCTAGTTGTGAATTTTTTTAACTTTTATCATGGAAAGTTTTTATTTCATCATCAATTCTGAAACTTAATTTTGCTGGTATAGTATTCTTGGCTGGCATCCATTTTCTTTCAGAGTTTTGCATATGTTATTCCAAGATCTCCTAGCTTTGAGGGTCTGGGTTGAAAAATCAACTGAGATCCAGACTGCTTTCCATCTGATGTGACCTGTTATCTTCCTCTGCAGTCTTTAAGATTCTATCCTTATTCTGTATGTTAGGCATTTTTATAATAATGTGTCTTGGTGAGGGTCTGTTGTGTATTTAGGGTCCTGTAAGCTTCCTGTATTTGATTTTCCATTTCATTCTTTATGCTTGGGAAATTTTCTGATATTATGTCATTGAAAAAATTGTGCATTCATCTAGTCTGATAAATCTTAAATTTGGTCTTTTCATATTATCCCATATTTCTTGGAAGTTCTCTTCATGGCCTCTTAACATCTCTCCATGGTCAACTTTCTTTTCTTTTTTAATTTTATACCTTTATTTTATTTATTTGTTTATTATGTGGTGTTGAGGATCAAACCCAGGGCCTCATGCGTGCTAGGTGAGTACTCTACCACTGAGCCACAACCCCAGCCCACCTTTATTTCCAAGTTGTATATTTTGTCTTCATTTCCTGAAAATTTGTCTTCCAAGTAGTCTAGTCTGTTGGTAATGCTTTCCATTGAGTTTTTCCTTCATTTCAGGAATTTCTGCTTGATTTTTTTTTCAGAAGCTCTCTTAATTTAAGTAATTTTTCACTTCCTGTATTTAATCTCTGATTTTACTCCTTACATCATTCCTCACCTCAAAGATCAATTCAACTATGTACTTTCTAAACTCCTTCTCTGACATTTCTTCCACTCTGGTGTTGATGGATTCTGTTACTGAAGTATCTTGGTTTGTTGGTGGCAATTTGTTCCTTTTGTTTTCCATGTTGTTTCTGTGTCTACCCATCTAACAGTGTGGGTCAGAGTTTCTACCCTGTGTAGTTATCATGTCCCTGAAGGTTTCCAGTACCTTGCTGTTTAGGGGGAGACCAATAATAACAACCACCAACACAAACAATGTACAACATTAAACCACATACTTCCTGCTATGGTGTCTGCAATGTTAATTATCACAATAAACAGAAATGATATGACCAGTTATTGCCTACAGTAAAAACAGTAGCTAACAAAAGGGCTTATAATTTCAAATGGTGAACTGGGAGAGAATAGAAGTGATGTAGGATGTAGTGACTAAGAGGGAAGAGGAAAGAAGATAAAAGTAAAAAATTAAAGGAAAAGTGAAAGAGAGAAAAATAGAGATTGTTAGCAGAAGAAAAGAGAGAAAGAGAATCAAGGAAAACAGATAAGTGAGAGGAAAAATATATATATAGTAAAAATTTATAAAAAATAACTGAATACAGAGGAAAATGAGAAGGAGGAGGGGGCAGGGGTATGAAAGATGGTGGGATGAGACAGACATCATTACCTATGTACATGTATGATTACACAGATGGCATGATCCTACATGGGGCACAACCATAGAAACAAAAGTTGTATCTCATTTGTGTATAAAGAATCAAAATGCAGTCTGTAAAAATAAAAAAAGATCAAAAAAATAAGTGAATAGAAAAGAAAATTGAAATATACTAATGAAAAAATCCTTGTCCTCAAAATACTGATCCTTGAAAAATAACAAGCTCCAAAAGTGCTAGAAATGAGGAAAAACAAGTATGAATATGTATAAATGTCCATGAACCATTAGGGTCACAATCAAACAGAGAAAAGTAAAAAGAAAAAAAATCTCAGTAAAAAATTGAAGGATTGTTTCTGCTGGAGTTCAGAAGAGTCTCGGCTTCCTTGCTCGAGCGGCGAGGCGTCCTGGGCGAGCTCCCTGGCCTCACGGCTCGCTCTGGGCCTTCCGGTGGGATTGAAGGACTTGGGTCCTTGGGCTGCCGTAGGTGCTGAAAACCCGCACAGGTGGGGAGAAGATGGCAGGCGCCAGCTCCCATGCAGTCACACACCTGCACGTGGCCGAGCAAGCCCGACCCTAAAGTCAAGGCCGCCAAGGGGACGGACATAACGTGACGACAGAGATCCAGTTACCCACCAGACACCTGCAGCCTCCAGCGCAGACTTGGGGTTTTCAGCCCCAGCGGCCTTCAGGTCCTCGAGGAGGGACCTAGACCACGGCCACCAGGAGGACCCACACATCAGAGCTGTCACTCCCGAAAAGTGGGCGGCGACTAGGAATGTGGGCCAGTTACACCACCCGAGACATTAGCGATTTCTAAATTGAGGAAGATCAAGTGAAGCCAGAGGGCTCGAGGGGTTTTGCCCGTGACGGTCTCATCCTGAGCACACATTCTGCATCTGTGGTTTGCTCAGGGTCCCGCGCCTGCTCTGTGGAGAAGAGCGCCAGGGAAGGGCGCCAGCAAGCCCGGCTGCCAAGGGCCATCGTTGACCGCGCCCTGGGCTTACCTCACTGTCCCAGCCTTTGTCCCACCAGGACGGCCCCCGCCTGTCTCAGAGCCAAGGCTCCTTGGGGAGGTAACTTATTGCAGAGCTGGTACAGGATGTATAGGACCACCTTGGGACATCCGCGTGCAGAGCATGAGGACAGTAACCGCCTGCGTGTGGAGAGCACATCAAGGGACATGGAAGCCAAGGAGAGAGTTCCCAGTGGCCACAGCTGGAGATGCACGAGAAGATCGTCACCTGGAGTGAAAACAAATATCCATGGGACAACGCCGATTAAAGAATTGAATAAATAAATAAATTGGGGGGAGGAGAGGAGTCTGTTGGGCAGAAGAATTCTCCAGACAGTTTATACAGCCAACCCACCCTCAGGGAAGTGGAGACTGACTGCCTCCTTCTCACAAGGGGGCAATGGGGGCCCTGGCCTAGTCTGGGGGACAGCAGGCACTACTAATGCTTCAGCCACCACCCCAGGGGATGAGGAGCTGGCTGGCTCTGTGTGTCAGTAGAGAAGCAGGGAAAAGCATGGCAGGCACTGGAACAGACAAGTTAAGACTGAGCAAGGAGGAAGCAGGACCTGTAGGCAGAGCGGCCAGAGGACAGGGACGGTGTTCACACCGGGAAGCCGGGTGGAATAGTGGGCACCATCACAGAAACAGCCCTCTGCATGACTGTCACACTCCTAGACAGTCCAGCTTTATTGCTGGGGAGCTCGGGTGGAAGCTTTAACAACCAACAGGGAAGCAAGTGCCTTCCACAGAAAGCATGCTTTAAACTCTGTGTGCCATGTGGTCTCTGGTGCCACCACACGACTCTAAGCCACATCGAGACCACGGAGCAGCTGAGCGTGAAGCTTCATTTTTGGACTCTGAGGTTTGCGTTCGCATCGTGGCTTGTGTTGCAAATATGATTGTTCTTCTTTTGATTTGTTTTCCAGGCTCAGAGGTTTATCAGAGAGTTGGACTCTTAGACCAAAGGCCATGGGGACCCTAGAGTGGAACTTCGGGGACAAGCCCAGAGTGTAGGCCTCAGGCCCTCTCCACTCTGGCCTGGACCCTGGACTTTCCAGAATCACACATACCAGCACCGGGGAGACTCAGGCTGTGGGCCCCACAGCCTTGGGCTGCACTGGCCGGGAGGCTCAGGAGTGGAGGAATCTGACACCCTGTCTGGGATTTTGCCATTTGGTTTGGTTCTGTCAGGAGAGGCTCAGCATGGGTAGAAATTTCCTGGCCCTGGGATGGAACTGGGCTCCCAACCCACGTCTTGGTGCCACCTCGCACAGGTGACATCTCTGTGCCACCTTACCAGTCCCCCACCCCAATCTGATCTCATTAATCTTGAGGTAACGATGGCGGGGAAGCACTTCTCTGCGGGGGGGTCACACTTGCGAGCTCATTTCCAAAGATGCGCCTCCTTGACTTGCAAAGGAAGGAGCAGGGCAAGCACCCAGCGCCCAGCCGAGATGGGGCCTGGGGAGGCTGACGCTGCGTTCTCTTAGGTCCGAGGAGCCAGCCCCAGGCGTCACTGGGCACAAAGTGTGCCGTTAGTAAAACCCTTTGCGGTGATGTGGAGTTGGTGGTGCGGCGACACCAAGCTGGCTCCTCCTGGCGCCCACAACCGCGGCCTCCGCCATCGTCCAGCACCACAGTGCCCTGGAAACCCCCATCCTGGCCGCATGTCCACCATTCATTCCCGACCTCGGTGGGCTCCCTGGGTGCCCCTGGCCTGCTGCACCCGCATCCCAGTGCTGTTCCTGGTCCAGTCACCTGTCCTTCCTGGCCCCCCCACTGGCTCCCCGGCAGCCCGTCTGCAATCGTCTCACCCCCTCCACCCACAGCTGCACCTCAGCTGCACGGCCTGTGCCAGGCAGCCCCCATTGGCCCTGGCCACATAGGCCTCCGCTCTTCTTCCTCAGGTGCCTCACACCTGCCTGTCGCAGGACCTTGTCCTGCTGTTGCCTCTGCCTGGTGCACCCCACCCCCTGCTGGGCTGCCTCCGTCCCAGCCTCAGGTTCCAGCTTCTCCCTCCTGCAGGTCTAGAGGAGGGACACAGTGCCCTGTGACAGTCCTCTGCATAGTGGTCACTTCTGGTGATGGCTATCTCCTGATCAGACTGGACACCTCCTAGCCAGGACGGGGACTTCATCCTTCACACTCCCTGCTGAGCCGAGCCTGGGTTTTCTCAGGGACACAGGGCCAGCTTCTGAATTTGCAGGACCCAGTGCAAAGCAAAAAATGAGGGCACTTAGCTGAAAAATGACGAAGGGTTTCCAAACAGTGACAGGGCAGCGTAGGGACTTGTGAGTGCGGGGCCCCACGTGAGGAGCACAGGGTACCTGCCCCTAAAGCTGCTCTTGCTAGAATTGTGAGGAACACACTCACCTGTCCAAACCCAAAGAACGGACTGAGACAAAAGGCACAGGGAAAGATGGGGTGCCCCGTGGTCAGCACCCAGAGCAGCTGGAAGCAGCTGACTGCAGGGTCCATCCCGGTCCTCCTCTGCGGAGTGCTGTGTGGTGCGCTCTTCCCAGCCAGCATGTGGGCCTTGCTGTCCCCTTCAGGTTGTTTAGAGAAACCTACCTGGAGCTGCCCCACCTCCTTTGCTCTCTGGAGGTGGGAACATCGTCTGGGCTGAACGCGTTCTGACGCAGCAGCTCTTCTGTCTCCACCAAGCTTCTCTTTCTCCCCAGAAGGCTTCCCTGGTGGCCAGCCGACCTCCTCACCTCCGGGGAAGGGCTGTTCAGGGTGGGCTTTGCAGCCGCCGCGCCCAGGCCGCGGTCCTGTTGCTGAGCTCTCCGTCTGCTCCGCGTCCCACCGGCTGCCTTCCTGACATCCCGATTTACACTCAAGACTGAACACTGCATTCTGAAAACGGACCACTGGACGCCCTGTTCCTCACAGAATGAGTGTCCTTGGACCAGCGCTCTGCCCTCGGAGAGTCCTGTCCCCACCTGCGAGTTGGGCCCTGTGTTAGCTCTCTGTGCTTACAGGATGAACTGAAGAAGACTTAGTGACTTGAAACAACACCGAGAGGAAAACCCACGGTTCCCGAGCCCAGAAGTCCAGGTGGGCGGTGGGTTCTCTGCCCAGGTTAGGCCGACGTCCCTTTCTGTCGGCTCTGGGGATGAACCTGATTCCTAGCTCCTTCTGGGTCCCATGGTGCTGGGCTACGTTCTCACTTCTGTGCCGATGGTCTGTTGGGCACCTGAGCTCCCCCAGCCTGTCCAGACCTCATCTCCAAAGCCAGCCACTGAGGTTCTCTTGCATCCGATCTTCTTCACGCTTGAAATCGCTCCCACTTCTGCCTCTGACCTCCGACCCAGACTTACAGGGCTCATGGGATGAGGTCAAGCCTGCAGATAATCTCTCTTAACCGATTAATATCCTCAGTTCGTCCACAAATCCTTCGGCCGAGTAATGGAACCTAATCTCAGAGTGACTTCCCGTCTTAGTCAGCACTGCCGCCCTCCAAGGAAGGGGACTTCACAGGGCTCATGTCCCAGAGGAGGAGTCCACAGGAGGGGAAGACCCTGGCCCGTCAGGTCTAACTTACTGGGGTTTTGTTTTGTAAAGTTCAGGGCAACGTGTGTGAGCTTTGTCCTCCTGTCCACCTGACAATGCTGTGGTGCTGGTTGTCTGTCCGACTCTGTCCACATGCGGTGTGGAGGTATTTTGGGGAAATGATCGACACCCACGACCACTTGAAGGAGTCACACTTGCTACTGTGAATGGGCCTCATTCTCCCCCACCCTCCCCGAAAGCCTAAGAACAAAAACTGCGGTTTCCCAGATGAAAAGGAATTCTGCCTCAAGACCACAGCAGGAAAGTCCTGCCCAGGTCTCCAGGCCACTGGCCTGTCCTGCAGGTTTCAGACTTGCCAGTTCCTCAGAATAAATCCCTCTCAGCATGTGTGTGCGTGTGTATCCTTCTGGGTCTTTCTGGGAAGCCCTCACTGACACCCATGTAAAGCCCCGGGCTCATACGTGGTGGGTTCTCAGTGGTGGTTGACTCTGTGCACTTTTCAGTGAGTTCAGATGGGGTTGAACAAGAGCTGTTATGTGGCAGGACCCGTGAGTGGCACTGGGGAGGGCCTCCGAGTTGTAAAGGCACACGGTAGCCTCTGACCTTCAAGTTCACAGTCAAGTGTCTTCCTTCTACAATGAGGAAAATGAGTGAGGTGCCCAAGGTCACACAGCTGTAAGAGGCAGCACGGTGGCTCAGGTATGGCTCCGTGGTGAAGGCACGCCTAGTGTGCGTGAGACCCTGGGGTCCATCCCCAGCACAGAGAGAAAAAGGGACAAGAACTGCCTTTGACCGCAAATTCATGGTCTTCATCTCTCTGGAACAGTCTCTTGTTTCCTCGCCTCATGGCTAAGGGCATTTACTCCTCCCCATTACAGAGGGCATCAGGAATTGGCAAGACCACACCCATATCAGGCTCATGGGTCCAAAAGTAAAAATTCACTTAAGAAGAGACCAGTGGGCCACCCTGTTTGCACGGGGGTGGGCCTGGGAAGTTTTTTCAATATGGTCGGCGGCCCAGGAACTCAGAGGCTGCTGCAGTCAGGGTCCCTGGAGGCTTGGCTACTGCTGGAGATGGTGGCAGACCTGGGCATCAACCTCATGGCCTGGGAGGTCAGGCAAGGTGCAGCAGGGTCAGAGGCCCTGTAGGCTCCCCCTGAGAGGGTGAAGAATGAGATGAGAGGAGGAGGCTGACATTGCAGTGGGCCCCCAAGATTAAGAAATGCCAGTAACATGGAATGTCCACCAAAAGAAGTTGCAGGAATTGAACAGAGACAAGCCAAGTGAGAGGTCACTGGGTTACAACCAGCAAAGTCACAGGGGTGAGCCACACAAGCCCTTCAGAGACACCACCAGGAAGCCATGTGCCCCAGATGCTGAACATAGAGCTGGGACGTATTTCAGACTTGCTTTTGTTCCATCCCCTCTTCTTCACTTGGAAATGGTTACCCTGTGTCTTTGTATATTGGACACATGGAACTTGCTTTTGATTTTTACAGGAACCCATGCTTAGAGTTTACCCTGAGGCTCAGAGGCGACTTCGAAGTGGCTGTCAACCAGCACTGGTATTGCCCCCAGGGGGCTTGAGGTGATGTCTGGGGGCATTTGGGTGTCGCAACTGGTAGGCATTACTGGCATCTAGTGGGTGAAGTTCAGGGATGATGCCAAACACCCTCGGTGCCCAGAATGGCCCCACAGGGAATGCCCCCACCCTCAGTGTCCGTGATGCTAAGGCCCTGGTCAGCAGACAGGGAGGAGGCCGAGCTTGTGTGCTCTCACACTGCAGGACCAAAGTGGCCTCAACCACTCCCTCCGGAACTGAATTCCTCTCCTGTCCTTGGCATCCTCATGTGTGCTATGCAGATAGCTGTAGTCCCTGTAGGACGTAGTGAACTTCAGTCAGACCTGGCGAGCTAACGGCACAATGGACACCCACCACATGGAGGACGGTGTCTCCAAGCACGCAGCCTGTGTCTGCTCCCCACAGGCACAGCCGCCTTCTCAGGGACAACTGGGCCTCAAGGCAGAACAGATTCTTCTACTGCAACCCAATGACACTCCAAGGCACCCTGTGCTCGTGGGCTTCGCTCACACTGCATCCTTTTGCCAAGGCATAACCAGCCCAGGAGGCCATATGACAGAGTCCAGGCCAGCTGCAGGATGCCAGCCACTTGTCCTAAACCACAGTCACCCCCTTAGGTGGTGGGTCTGGTGTGCAAGGATGTCCAGCCACACTTTATTCAACAAAGGAACTCCGAGGCTCTGTGCAGCGGAAGCTCTGGAACCTTCTGGGACAGACCACTCTGCGCTCACCAGAGCTCAGTAGCAGCCAAACTCTCCCTGCAGGAGACGGGAGAGTCAGCACCAGCCATAAATCTCTTCTCAGTAGAACTTTCCTATCAGCATGCTGGCAGTTGGGACAGCAGCGCTCTTCTGGGGTGATTCCAGCCCTGCCTCTAGCCTCTGTCACCTCTTGCCTGGCTGGGGTACTGTTCCAGTGCCCTGAGTGCCTCACACTCACACTCGGGGTCTCACAGACAGGGAAACCAAGGCAGAGAGCAGTCAAAGAACTTGCCACGGTCACTCGGAGGAGTGGGGCCAAGCCTCCGCCTGCTGCACTCAGGCCTCGCTCTCTGGGGGTCCCTGGCGAGATGGCGCTCACAAGCCTCTGGGGCTCTTCCCCAGAAGCCCAGCTTTGGGTTGCATGTGACTTAAACTGCCTCACCAGAACGCTACAACACTGCTCCCAAATCTCCCTGTATCTTCTGAATGCCCCTGGCACGCATGCGAAATGGAAGGAGAGGGTCTAACAAAACCACGGGTCTGCTCCTGCCCGCACCAGCACAGGCAGGATACCTGGGGTCCCTGAGGCCATTTTGATCTGTTCAGTCATCCTCCAGCCCCCACAAACTTTGCAGGACTTTTCCCTCTGCTTCCCAAACATCCTTGAGAAAAAGATGACCCAAGTGACCCAGCGACTGAAGAGGCGGCCGCAGCCACCCAGGGGCCATGTGGCAGTGGTCATCAGGCCGGAACTTCTACGTCTCCATTACTGTCCTCCGTGAGGAGGACTACAAAGGTAGGAAGACGGACATGATCCAGGACAGACTTGCTAGTAGATATTCACTGTTATTACAATGTGCATTTTCTCTTCTGATTTCAAAAGAACATTCTCACCTCTGGTTTCTTAGCTCCTTAGACCCTGTATTGGTGTTGAGGGTCTGCAGGGAGGCCAGGACATACAGACAGACTGGAGGGAACAGCCACCTCCATATCCCCTCAGGCCAGACTGTCAAGAAAAGGCTAACCTGACAGATTCCAAGTGAGCTTCCTTGACAGTGATCAGAGGACATCTCACTTCTAGCTGGAAAACTTAGGGAAATATTAGACTACGACTATCATTTAAGCAATGCTGTTTTTTTCCATGTATTTTGCTATTTTCAGTAACATTGCAATGAATATCTTGGTAATCAAAAGTTTGGAGTATGAATATTTTCAAGTTCTTCAATCATTTTGACAAACTGTTTACATAAGAATCTTTCCAGCTCGCACTTCTACCCGCGCACTATGAGCATGACCATTCCCTTGTATTGTTGCCAAGTTTAGAAAATGCCAAAATAAATTTTAGTACTCAAAAATTGATATTTTTTTCAATTAGGAAATAAAGGGCTGAGCCATGCCAGAGACAGGTGTCTGTGGTGCTGCAAGGAACTGAATCCCCACAATTTAGAATCACCAGACAAAATATAGGACACTGCAGACTTGAATTTCAGAGAAACAGTGAATAATTTCTCAGTATGTGTCTTGTTTATTGCATGGAATATACTTATACTAAAATTTTATTCATTATTTATCTGAAATTTAAACTTCTTTTGGTTTCCTGTACTTTTATTTATGAAATCTAGCAAGCCCATCCCAGTCATTGTCTACTTTTATTTTTTTTTTAACTTAAACAACAGGAATTCCTTTGCTTAAATTTTGGAGGCTGGAAAGTCTAAGCTTCAGTTTCAACGGAGTTCAGATTTTGGTAAGATCTTCCTTTCTGGCTTTTTTTTTTTTTGTCATTCACTTATTTTTAAGCTCATACATAAAACCCCAAACTTGTACCTATGAAGAGGGTAGCATGTGGCTTTTCAATGCATGCCAACATTGTGCAATGTTTAACTCAGGTTGAACATCTCTCTCTCCTCAAACATTTATCATTTCTTTATGAAAAGTGTTGAAAATCCTTTCTTCTAGCTTTTTGAAATGTCTGGCACGTTATTATTGCACAGTCGCCAAATGTGCTTCACCAGTTGCTCAGGCTGGTCCAGACCCTCTCTCTGCAGGAGTCACTCCCCTTCAGAACAACCCCTCACGTCTACGCCACGTGCTTCTGAGAGTGACCTCATGTCACTCCACACAGGAAAACCAAGAGCACCGCACCTCCCTGAAGAATCGCTGGCAATGACCCTGTTAATCCATTACATAAAGCAGATGGTCCGGAAGGGCAGGAGAGGGGTTGGCATGTCCCCTGGTCTCGGTATCATGCTCTTAATTGGCTTTTTCATAGATAATTCAAAAAGAAGATCCAATCTATGCTCTGTCAGAACAATTACAAACTCTGAATTTATGGAGTCCACATCACCCACTGCTGCCCACTTGGCGCTGCAGGTGCAGAAAAGGTGACGTCAGAGAGTGATTTAATTGAGGCATCGGTGAGAGCAGCACAGAATCTGCTGCTCCAGGCCTCTTGGTTATTAACCCTGAGCCTCTGGGAGGCTTCCAGGCAGAAGGCTGCCTCCCTAATCCTTCCAACAAATGGTCTCCTTCCATTCCTCTCTCGCATTCCCCAGAGCTCAGAGGGGGAAAGCACTGCGCCTCCGTGACCACTCTGGGAGAAACTTGGTAACGAGCAGGTGGTACCACCTGTGGCCAGCTCCAATTCCAGGGCCACAGCTGTTGCCCAGCTGCAGAGACCCAAATCCTAAGGTTTCCTGAGAATTTTCCCACCATCTGGGCCCAGGAATTCCCATGCCTGAAAGCTTCCTCATGAGCCAGGGTCCCATTTCAAATGTTGCCACTGTCCTCAGAGGACAGCTTCACGGCCCATTCTTTCCCTGAGACAGTCTAATCCTCTCCCACCGAGGCCCCCACCTCCTCCGGCAATTATGTCCCATCTGTCTTCCAGAAATGACTGTCCATCAGAAAAGGGGCTTTATCCAGCCCCTTCGTCCAACCTGGTTCAAAAAGAGCTTGGCACCCCTCCAGGAATATCCCATTGCCCCTGGCTGTCATCAGGACTTTATTATTCAAACAGTGGAAAGAAGCCTTTCTAAGTTCTGGGGAAGCCCTCTTCCTTGGACTGCCTTGGGTTACTCACCTGTTACCTACAGAACAACTCAGTCATTCGACACCAGCAGGGGATCAGGGAACGATTTGATTCCTAAAGAGACCCCCAAATGCTGGCTGAGATTCCTTGCCTTCTTGTCTTCACCTCCTCTTCACTCCTCTCTCTTGGAAAGGCTGGCCTAGCATCATCAATTAGCTCATTTTCTCTCAATACCAACTTGGCTCTGGGCCCTGGACAAGAGCGTAAGATGGCTGATGTGTACTGTGTGTGCTCCATGTGTCCAGCACCAGGGTCAGCCCTGGGTTCACCATCTCGGTGGTGAAGATCGCATTGCTGAAGGACCCATTAAAGAAACTGGAGCACACAGAAGTTAGTTCACCTACTCAGATGACCACCATACGAGAACTGGTGAACCTCAGAGCCACTGACCCGGAGCCTTCAGGGCACCTACTGAAACACCAGGGGCAGTGTGTGCACACTGATCCCACACAGCCCGAGACTGGGAAACACAATCTTAGCAAATGTGTATTTTGCATTTTTCATTTGAGGTAAGGTCAAGGCAACATTGAACATTGACTGCATTGTACAGGATAGACAAAATTTCAGTATAGCCCAATAAGGTTTCCAGCTAGGCCTAAACGTTTCTTTGAAACAGGAAACACAAATGTCAGGGTTGCTACTCATCTATGATAAACACAAAGATGTCAACACCAATTCTCTTTCTATATCTGCAACCCTCGTAAGGTGATTTCTGTGGCTTCTGCTATCTAGATGGCCCTTTGAATCTGGGCTGCTTTGTGACTTGCTTTGAATGATGGAGGGTGGGAGAACCCAGGCCACAGAGACGCCACGTGTTTCTCTCACTCCTTTCCCTGATTCCACCACGAGTGTGAGCCCAGTCTGACCTACTGGAAGATGAGCGACCATGGAGCACAGCCTCGTCACCCTGGCCACGGCCAGGCTAGGTGAGCCAGTCCTAAGTCAAGCCACCAGTTGCCTGCAGATGTACAAGCAATCCCAGAGGAGGTCAGCCAAGCAGAACCACTGCAAAGACCCCTGGGTTGAGGGAGATGGTATTATTTCTATAAGTAACTGAATTTGGGGATTATCTACCACAAAGCACTAGCTAATATACAAAAGCTAACAAAACTTGGAGCATTTTGCTTTCTTTCTCAAGACTGTGAGAATTTAGGCAACACTTGGATCCATGGTGATAAGGAACAGTACTGGTGGTCCAGGACTATTTTACTGCTCTGATGTGTCCTTGTAGGAAAATGGCAATAGCTTAGGAGCCTTTCAAGGGCCTGTATTTGAGGACTGAAACACATGGAGTCTATTGGCTCTGAAGTATAAAACAAAGTGAAGCAAAACAACCACATTAATAAATGCCTCGTTAAATCCCTTCAAAACCCAGGATCATGGCAAGGAGTCAATTGCAACTCTATTCATTTGTCATCATATGGGTTGAGTAAAATTTAACACATACAATCCAAACGATTAGTTTATCCTTAATAAATACCAGAATTTAAAAACCATAAAAAATTCAAATCATTATCTTTATCCCGTGTATGGAGTCCTACTCCCATAATTTTCTTAAAAAGATTAATGAACTTTTCACAGAATTTCACAAGCCTGCTCCCAATAAGTAATAGTCTAGCATGGGTTATGCATGGATTTTCAGGTGTTCAAGGTTTCATGGCCTGTGACCTCTGAAAATGACAGCACCCAGGGCCTTCAAGAGTCTTGCAATAGCCCTGGGAAAGTCCCCTTTTCACATGGAGGGGCTGAGATCCTGCGGGCTAGCAGTGCCCCGGGGGGAGACAGCAGGGCTGGTCTGTGTGAGGAGGCCCTCACCAGATGGGCGAGTGTGGCCAGTCTCCACAAGGCCGGGAGCACAGCCTGGTCAGGGGCAGGTGCTATTTGTCCAGCCAAGGAGCTCTTCCTTCTCTGGGCTGCACGGCACCCATCAGTCACCAAACCTCTGGAATTACCAAGGTCCATTGACTTGCCATTCCGTGAGACTCTGGGTCCCTCAAGGCAGGGACCATGTGGGGCTCATCTTTGTGTCTGCTCATTCAATAGTTGTTCATGGGGGGCAGCCAAGGGCCAAGCTCTAGCAGCAAACAACGGACGCCAGCTTCATTCTCGGGAGAGAGCAGCAGAGGGGACAAGTAGCAAGCAAAAACGACGAGGTCAGCATGCACAAGAGGACTACGGGTGAGTGAGCAGTGAGGACTGCAGCCTGGCCCTCCTCCCCCTGGCTTCATTCTCCCCCTTCGCCCCCTGCCCCGAGTGAACCTCCCCAGCCGATTCTCTGGCTCCTCTGTGAGGCCCAACTGGGGCAAGTTGCTGAGGACAAAGACTTCTGGGGACCCTGGGTAGGAGGTGGGAGGGGTCCTTTAGGAGGTGTTGGACAGAAGCACAGGCAGAAACCCGGGTGTCTGCAAGAACATTTGCCCAGCACAGCTGACCCGCACACCATGGGAAATTCCAGTTACCCAATGGCCGCTGGCCGGTGCCTGCTTAGTTATGGTTCTGCTCTGAGGCTGGACCGCTCTATGGGCATGATTGTGCTGTGGATTATGGACCACAGAACAGCAGGGCTCTGAGCTGCTGTTCTCAAAGCAGAGATGGCACAGATGCCGGCCAGGAGAGTTGGGGATGTGCGGCAAGGACGGTCTAGACAAGAAAGGGGTCTAAGTGAAGGTCATGAGATGGACCAGAATTCAAGAAGCAGCGAGGCGTCTGCGACTGGCCCATCGTGAGGAATTGTCTTAGTCCACTAAGGTGAGGCTGGACAGATGGGCAAAGACCAGATTACATGGGGCCTCAAGGCCACCAAAGGAGTCAGACACACTGTATCTCAAGAGTACCCGGTTAATAGCAGATTCTACAAATGGCCTTTATTTCTCTCACTGTTTCTCTTCCCTCCGTGCTGGGGATGAACCCAGCGCTCAACCACTAAGCTACACCCTCTAGTCTTGGCTTTTGTTTTTGAACTCTGACTTCATATTTACCAAGAGAGAAGGAGAAATTCTTAGACCTCATCCACCCTCATTCTAAGCAAAGGTCATGTTTAAAACTGCCTGAGCCAAGAGGAAGTACCTCTGTTATCAGATAACTTTGGAGAATACTCAATAGCAATTCCAGTGTACACTGATGGTTCCTTATCTCTAACTTATATCTCTAAGCAGGGCTCCTTAATCCCACGTACCAAGGTTAATCAGCTAAGTACTCAGAAAATGTTTCCCCTGGTGTTTGATCCAAGCAACTGAGTGAATGAATACTTAAGACAGTTAAGGTTCAACTTTGAAATTCCAGACCTGTGACCCTGGGAATGACAGGACTATGATCCCAGAGGACCGTCTTTGGGCATCCCTGTGGCGACGTCACACACACTGGCTGCTGACACGCACTGCCTTGTGATGTAGGAGTCAGCCTCCTCCAACACTATCCAAAGAAGGCAACTTTCCCCACTCTCTCTTGGTCCCACTTTCAGCATTAGGCTGTTTCTTGGACCTCAGGACATGAAGGGCCTGAGTCCGCTCTAATGAGATGTGCACTTGGAAGGAAGTGTCTGGAGAGGCTGGTCAGGATGCATCTCCTGCAGGAAGACTGCAAACTGATGAGACTCAGGGTCCTCTTTCAAGGATCACTGGATCCCCTTAACTCAAGACAGGACTGATGTCTTCATCAGGACTTGCACTGGGACTTCGGTGGACTCTGTCCTTCACTTTCCCTTCTGGGAAGAGCATGTGGACTTCTTTTGGGTCCAAGGGATGAGGAAGCATCAGAGCCCAGACTGGCCCTCGCACTGTAACTTCCTAGCCCGAGGGTTGGTATGGGACACATGGCCCAGGTGGGCCCGACTGCACAGGAGCCAGGATTGCACAGAAGCAGCTGGGGACAGCTTTTCTCTTTGCAATTGGACTTAGAGCAATAAGAGCTGGTAATTAGTGGATTTTCTAGTGAGTTACAAAGTGGCCCTGCCAGCGTCATTACCCAATTACATGAACTCGAGTAGCCAGGAGGACTTTGCTGAGAGGAAATTGTATTATTGCATCAAATCCAAGTGTGCAGAAAGTTTAGCCAGAGACAAAATGTCACCAAGAACTAAGGAAGTCCCCTTCCAAGCCCTCCTTGGATGCATGCTGTCTTGTCTCTCTTCCTTGCTCTATCTCCAAGGACCAGTCTCCTTCCATGTAGGAGGCAGAGAAAGGTCCCCCTCCTGAGATGCTCCCTCAGTCCCACTTCACTCAAGAGTTGTACTTCTAAACTCCTAGGGGACAGCCTTTCCAGGTGCAGCCCTGGTTCAGTCAGATATGGCCAGAGCAATGACATCATATAATGTAAGCTTCATCAGAGATTCTACCTGGGGTGAGTAGGTTTTTAAAAGGGACATCATAGAGGTATTCACCCACCAACATACAGAGCTGCTCCCAGGAACTGTCCTTCAGACAGACCCACACAGGTAAGAAATGACCATTGTAGGATTAGTCACTGTCGTATTATTTTTCATAGAGAAATATTGGAAGTAACCTCATTGTCATCAGAGGGGACCAGTCAAATGAACTATGGCATATCCACCCCAAAAAACCCCATATGATCATAAAATTAAAGTGCTAAATCCTCACTGGCAGGGAGAACCTCCTGGAAGCATTAAGGGGGAAAGAGCAAGATACTCTAACTAGTGTGTATTTGTGGTTTCATAAAGAATAAACATTTGCTCTTTGTCCTGGGCTCCTGAAAAAGAGTTCCTGCAACTCTTGGAGTTTCAATCTCGTATGCTCATGAAATGACTCCAGGTGGGACAGTCATCTTTAGGAGGGGACTGGTCACTAGAGAGGCCTTGATTAGAGAGTGAGAACTTTCTGTTCCATTCCAGGCCCTCTGGGATGGGTTCAATCACCACTGAGCACCGATCTCATCAATCAGGCCCGTGTAATCGACACCCCAGAAACCCCAGAAACATCGGGGTCCCAGCAGCTTCCCTGCTGGGGAATGTGCTGAGGCGCTGGGAAGCCCCCCACAGCCCATCTTTGCTGTCTCATCCATGTGGCTGTTCCTGAGTTCTGCCCTTTCTCATAAAGTGCTGCACTCACACCCAGCACTTTCCTGAGACTTGGGAGCCGTTCTGTGAATTTTTCCACGTGCTGGGGGGTGGCTCGTGAAACTCCCAAATTTGTAGTCAACTGGGCAAAAAGTTGGATCACATGGGCCCTCACTTGGGTTGTTGTCTGAGTGGGAGCAGCGTTATGGGTGTGAAACTTTAATTTGTGGGGACAGATGCTAACTCCAGGCAGGTAACATCAGAATTAAATTGAATTTCTGGACACCCAGTGGTGTTGGAGAATTGGTGTGGAAAAACAGCATGGATTTGGTGTCAGGAAGGAAAAGAAAAAAAGAACACTTACACATCTTTAATGACAGAAGCGGTATCAGGAAAAAAACAGTGTCACCTGCTAACTTTTGTGTAGAACAGTGGTAAGAAGCTGGACCAGGCGCTGGCACTTGCTCCTATTTGGACATGAAACAGGAAAGCATCAACTGAGAGCAACACAGTGACCCTCCGGGGACAGAAGTGAATGGGCAGGTGGAGATGGGGTGGGGGAAGACGTCCACCTATAGGTAGTTTTAACTTTTGAGTCATGTAAAGTCTTTACTTGTTGAATATTGTAATCCAAAACATCTTCACAAACGTATTACCAGCCTTGATTCTTACTGTCACTTGCATTAGCTAACATGTCCAGCAGTGCAGTGAGGACAAACCATTCTGTGCTAGGGGCTGGCCGTCCCTAGGACTCTCAGCGCTCTGGATAATTGGAACAGTGAGGCCTGTGACCGCACTGAAGTCGTGGGGTTACCTTGAGAGATCACAAAGAGGGCACACATTTTGATTGACAGAGTGCCTCACCTATGTCCTGGGCTCCTTGCACACACCCCCACACAGAAAGCTCCTGGGAATGAACACTCGTGGGTCACCCAAGGGCCAGCTTCTCTATGGGAAAACTTGCTCCCCAGGTAACCTAAAACATCTCCGAATGGCAGCCTGGATTTTCAATATCGAACTCATACTCACAATAAGGGGTACAAAATTAAAATACGCAGGCAAGGGAGAAATTAAGAAAATACGTACTTTAAGTGAAATTCAACTAAAGGCACTGAGAGAGCCCAGAGAGGGGCAGAGTAGAATGTTGGGTGAGAAGACCAAAAGTCTTTCAGAAATAAAAGAGGGGGGGGTCCCCTCAACTGAAAAATCATACCAAGTTCTAATTGGTACAAATTAAGGGGGGAAAAAATCTCTGACTGATCACTTTCCACTGAAACTGCAGAGCATCGAGGATAAAGGGGGCGGGGGGGGGGTCACCAAAGAGAAAAGACAAATGATCCACCGAGAAAGAGCAACTGGTCTTGGAGAAGTTTTCTAACGGACGCAGAGGAGAACAAAACGACATTCTCAAAGAATGGAGGATAACAGCTGTCAGCTTCCAATTCTGTCACCAGCAAAACTATCACTGACAAATTTCAAAGTGAAAATACTTGTAGACAGACTAAGATGTAAAAAATTCACTACCCAGGGAGTGCTCTGCACCGGGGGCTGGAAATCTGCCACCCACTAGCCAGACTTATCCAGCGACCACGGTAAGCCAGTTGGGATGGGACACGGCCATCCTGTCACATACCTCGGCAATGGCTGCTCTCCATCGGAAAGGGCAGGGTAGTCACATAGGCACCAGGTGGCACAAAGTGTCAAAAATGTTGACTGTGCACAAAAGCAGTGAAATGTTTACTCAGTAACACAGTATAGTAAAATATTTTAATATAAGCTAAATATTTACTATTTAGATAAAAATTCACTGATTCCTGCTCTATAGGATTCAGGGTGGATGTGTCTGTCAATCATTCAGCCTACATTTGATTAACAGTAAGTGGGGTGGGGGGACGGGCAGCCCGGCAGACACAGGGTGAGTCTGCCAGGGGAAGGCTCAGGTGCCTGCGGGCACTCTACACCCACCGACCGCTGTGTGAGGCGTGCCTGGAGGCTTGGCCCAGGGGCAGGTCTAGAAACAAAGAACCCTTCTGCAGACCATCAGCCACCCTGATTCTCCTCAGATGCAGACAGGGAGCCAGGTGAGCCCTGCCCACTTCAAGCATTTCCAGGTGGTTCCAGGTCACAGGGTCAGCTTAGGGTTCCCCTGTCTCAGCCACAGTCATGCTCCTCACCCTCTCGCTGCTGTGAAACCAGCCATGCCCTGCTTTCCACCTGCCTCTCCCGGCTCTGCTGTGGTCTCCACGTCTTTAGGCAGCTCCATCTGGGTCTCCTTCCCTCGTGGCTTGGCTTGGCTAGCTCTCGCTCCCCTCCCTGAGAAGTCTTTCCCAGCCCCAGACTGGGCCAGTACCCTCCTTACTGCAAGATAACCCTACTACTGAGCACAGGGTACGTACCAGACACCGATCTGATCTGGTGTCCATCTCCATCCCCTTTCCAGTGAAGGCACACCTTCAAAACCAGGATGGCCAGAGGGGACATTCGCTATGCCATTCAAATTCGAGTGTGAGGCAGAGAGCCCTTGTTGAGAATACTCCTTCCTGAGAGAAAAAGGAAGCTTGTGGAAGGGGGCAGTGGTCTCACAGAGGGCACCCGTGCCCTGCACATGGTGTTGGAGGCTGAGCCAATGCCCAGAGCCAAACTCGATCCTGGAGGCACCTGCCAATCACACAGAGAAGTGGGGATTTATACAGCTTCCCGATGGAGAACAGCTCAAGTAAACATGGAGGAAGAGAGAAGGAGGAAGGAAAAGAGAAAGAGGAAGGCAGAGAGAAGGGAACTCTGAGTTCACCTTTGTTGAGTGTCTCCCTCTCCCACAGGATTCTTTTTCTCTGCCATGAATTCCTAATACCCCTGCCTCCTCTGTTTATCACCTGCTCTTGTCATTTATGCAGTACTTTGTCCTTGAGTGCCAGAAGGAGGGAGGCACATCTAGCAGAAGGGTGGTTGTGTTCATTTACTCGGCCCCTGACAGCTACTAATTCTTATCATTTCCCTGCACTAAATACCTCCCAGATCTCAATGATTCTGAGCATTCTGCCAGCAAAGAAAAAGGAAATTGCATGTTCAGGAACAGAAGGACCCAAGTGCATTGATGATGTTCTGAATAGCAGGTAACTTGATTTGCTTGAGCTTTAGGATACTTAAGAAGCCACAGATACGAATTTTGGGATTTGGAGAACTTATGTCTTTTGCGGGGGATGGGGAATCAACTATCCTAATGGTTTCTATAAATCAAAAGTACTTTCATTACTTTGGGGTACTTTCTAAACTCCAACGTGTACTTCCATGAGAAATTTCTAGTAAGAACAGGATTGGGGGCAAAACTTGAAGCCGTGGAGACTTGATTTGACCTTTCTTGAGAAAGCAGTGAAGCAGCCAGGCCAGGATCACACCTGTTGTAAATGAGGAAACAGACTGGGAGAGTCTCAGTTCCCCATGGGAACTGGTGACAAAGCCAGGTCTCTAGACTCCGCAACCTACAACCTTTTTTTGCTAAGCTTCCTTGACTGGTCATCTGGGCTGGTGAATGGGATGCAGGCTCAGAAGAACCCCTCTTGGTACTCCTCTGCTGCCACCATCTTGAAATTCTCCATCCTTTTTGAGCTGGGGCCTGCAATTTCTACAGCTGGTCCTGCTCATGATTCTATGGACTGTTCCTCTACTGCTCTACCCAGATGCCAGGGAAGCCCATCACATTTGGGACTCAGGCTGCTTCCACCAGCCTCTGGGACTCCTGGGCTCTCGGCCTCCACAGTATCTCAGTAGGCGGGAGTTACCTCACATGAGCACCATGACTCCTGGGTGAGACTCCACATCCTGCTGAATAAATGAGTACCCACGTCTATGTGTTTAATTAAAATAAGAGGTTCTTGGGCTTTCTCAGACTAGATAGTGATCAAAGTACTCAGAACAGTGGATTTCTCTTTGCTCTTGGTCTGGGTCTGTGTCTTAGGCCCATTCCTTCCCCGAGGGTCTTTAAGTCTGGATCCAGAAGCGGAACAGGGAGATGGAGGAAAGGAAGAGAGAAAAAGAAGAAGGGAAAAGGAAGAAACCCCTACTCCTTCCTCACAGCCCAACCCCGGAGATGTTTTATAATCTCGAAGGCTTAAACATGTTGCCCAGAGTGGTCAATTCCAGCTAATACCCAGGAGCTCTGAGCAAGGATTCACATGCCCCGCTGGCATCCTGCAGGGCCAGAGGAAAAAGTTCTCCTTGCAATGAAGACACAGTGGTGCCCGGGAAGGCGCCAGAGCTCTCCCCAAGTCTGCCTCTTCCTGGCTGCCTCGAATGTTTAATCTTCTGGGGACAGTCTCCAAACCCCGCTTCTTCCTTAATATCCAAGCAGCCCCTCATCTTCTCCATAATTGACTTTAGATGAATTCTACTTCCCGAACTATAATTCCCTCCCAGCCTCTCTAGAGGTCCATGAAAAGTTGATGTGTAACCATGCATATAACAACAGTGAGGAAAAACCCACAAATCAGAACAAACTTTCAGGTTTTTTATTATGCATTTGACAGTATTTTCTGAGTGTTCACGCCATGAGCAAATTCCTCTCTGAGACACCACCTCGCACCATGCCAGACAGCACATCCACATTTAAAAATGTAATTCAAGCTCTAAGGAATATGAGTTTGGATTCAGAACACAATTTAAAATCTGTATGTGTGCAGTGACTTCACTTTTAACAGATCCCATAAAAGAGCTGAAGTAGAGGACACTTTCCCAATAAATAATCACTTCTCTTAACCTGTACAGAATTCGCTCACGATAGGTACGCACCTTACTCCTGGAGTCAGGGGTAGAACGATGCGTCCCCGAGTCCTGCGTGCAGACAAGGCCCGAGCTCCACCACGCACCCTCTGAAATACCCTGGAGGGTGCCCTTGCCACTGCTCCCAAGATGCTCTGCTGGCCCTGCGGCCCAGTGGGGGGTGGCGCTCTCCCCACACCCCCCAGTAGAGGGCTTGGGGTGGCCCAGCCACAGCCCCACACTCACTGCGAGTACGGCACCGCGAGGAGGCCCAGCAGCATCGCCGTTCCCTGTCACTGCCAATCATACAGATAAATAGGAATTTACATAATTTGCAGAGTTTGTGTTCATGGCTTATTTTGAAGCTACTCTCCAAAGAAAGCAAATGTTCCTGCTAATAACCTGGAGCCGGGGCTGACTCACAGCAAGCTTCTGGTCAACGAGGCTGGAGAGCTCCGCTGCGCACGGGCCTGGTGTCTACGAGGGACACAACCGGCCAGTCCACGGACCAGGGATGAGCGCTATGGAGCCCAGAGTTCAAATCTATCAGATGTCAATTTCTCCTTTCCTCGTCACAAACATCAGAGCCTCTTTCTTTCTTCCTTTCTTCATTTTTTTTCTTCCTTTCTTTCTCGATACATTTCTTTGATGGGAACCAAGCATGGCTACAAATTTTGGTCTCAGGCTTCAGACTCAAACTACTGTGCATTCGGGCTCGCGCAGGCCCTCACCTCGCTGATTTCAGCATGCAGCCTGCAGAGGCCGACGTGCCCTGGCCACGCCGGCCTTGCACATCTAGGACAAGATGGACATGTGTTTACATTTGCAAAGAGCCTGCCTGGCATCCACTTACTCTCCAAGAGAAGTCGTGTCAAAAGCCAGTAAGTGGCTTTCCAGCTTGCCATACCTCTCCAAAAACAATTTCCTGCGTGAAACCGGAGCCGCGGGCGTCTGGGCCTGGGCACATCTGGGATCATTTTACCCATTAGGGGAAGCGGGGTCATTTGGATTGGGGCATTCTTGGAGTAGGGGTGTATTGTTAAGTGGGGACTCTTTGGGTGGGTTTTCTGCCCCCGACAAATTCACCCCTTGTCCCTAAAGGGGTGGGAATGTGACCATAGAGAGCAGTGGCTCCTTCCGGGAAGATAGCGAGCAGGCGGGGAGGGCAGGGAGGAAGTCCATGCGGAGAGCAGGCATCCGCGGCTGCCGCCTAAGCGCTGCGTGTTCTGTCTGTCCTGGACTTCAACCTATCCTGAGCAAAGGGGACAAAGAAAACAGAAGTTTATTGCAAAAGAGTCCTAGCTTTCTCAAGCTGGAAAAGGTGGCTTCCTCCTGCCCCATCTCCAGCTGCTCCCTGACAGGAACCATCCCCCTCACCAGGGCTTCTTGGGAAGGTGTGGAGGGAACAGCACAGCAGGGTGGCAACCAGGAGCCCTTCCCCAGCCTGGGCCCATGGCCTGGTCCCATCACCAGCCCAGATTAGTACCTGCCCTTCTTCCCCAGGAAAGTTTCTTATAGGGCTCCCTTGCTGGCTGTCCCCAGGACCTTTGCACTTCCTGTTCCACCTGCCCAAAACACAGCTCCCTCACTCATCCCTTTGGCTCATCCCTCACTTCCTTCAGGGTTCTGTTCCAAAGTCACCTGGTTGGTGAGCATGCGCCTGTCCACCAATCAGAACTTGCATCCGCCCCAACACCTGCTGACTCTGCCCCAACACCTCCTACTGACTCTCCCACCCCCCTTGCACCCACACTCCCTGCTGCATGTGCTTCTTTTCCATCTGTTTTCACCAGCATCCTAGTTTCTTAAAGAAGACCCTTTCCTCGGTCCCCTCACTGTGTCCCCACATCTAGAACAGTGTCCAGCAAGTCTCTGCAGAACAAACGCATGAGTGAAAGAATAACAACTTAACAGGCGGTGATGCTGATCACACCCATCCCCACTGACGCAAGTTCTGGTTTGCAGGGAGGAAGAGAAAAAGAGGACAAAGAACAAAGAGGCCAGGGAGGAACCGAGGGGTGAGACTCACTCTCCTGGGACTTCCCTGCCACCTCAGCCCTCCTCCTTCCTTGCCATTCTTATTATGGATGCTGACAGATCCCTCTCCCAGCAACTGGAAGTGATCTGCCACCAATTTAGAAAGTCTCCTATACACTGAGCACGGCTTAACTTCCCTTGATCAGTCCCGGCAGGAACCGAAGCCACCTCCAGGCTATTATTATGAACATAAATTACCATCCATTGCAGATGTGCAGGCAAGTCATTAATAATGATTTCTGATTGATAGAATGGCAAATAAACCTGGTCTGGCTGCGGGAAACCCTCAGCTGAAAAATAATAGTAAAACGAACCGGGGACCCTGGAGCTGCTGCCAAGCACCAACTTCACCTTTGTTCAAGATCAGCTGCTGCAAAGGAGACGTGCTTTATGGAGGGGGTGGGGGTCGTACTGCTACAGAAGCGGAGACAAGACATGGGCCGGGCAGGTCAGCCTGCGGGATCCCTGAGAAGCAGCTATCTGCTGGCTTTGTCAGGTCTAGAAAAACCTGCACTGGACATCACTGCCCAGGAGCTGGTGCCTAAGACAGCTGGGTGGCCGAGGCCCTGGAGAATGATGACCGTCCACAGCTCCAGCCTGCTCCACCCCCAGAGCTGACCAACCCAAAATCACATCATCTGTGGATGGAGCCCTCCCAAGTTCTGGGTCCCACTGGCTGCCCCCGACACACCGTCTCCTCCACGAAGGGCAGGGCCCCCATCTTCACCTTTGACGCAGGCCTCCACGGGTCCCTCTGGCCCTCTGCTTCTCTTCTTTGTCTGGGTTTTCTGCTGTCCTGGAGTTTCTGTGGGGAGAGAGCTGGTTTGAAGGAATCAACTGGCATTTCCAAGTGGCTGGTTTCTTGATGATGATCTCTTCCTGCCAACCAGCAGGAGCATCTTAGCATGTGCCCCAAGGAGCACATCTCTGGAGGCTGAGCACTCCTACCCGGGCACAGCACCCACTCAGCCCTGTTACTCACTGAGTTCAAAAACTCAGAAAGGGGAAAGGAAGTAGAATCAGCGTCAAGCCTGGAGAGCAGATCCTGGGAACTGCCTGCTATGGCGCCTGCCCTGCCCTGAGTCACACCCCCCTCACAGGCTATGGGCAGGGTTGGTGAAGGGCTGCTTTGCGCGCCTGGGTTGAGTCTTGGCCCCACGTGAAGAGAAAGAGTAGCAAAGCCCATGAACAGGAATGCCTGTTTTGTGAACACCTGGGGCAAATCCCGGGTCTGCCCACTCACCCCGTCAGAGTGGATTTTTAAGCTTCTCTAAGAGGACAGAGCAGACCACAGGGCCTCAAACTCAAGGGCCTCCAGAAAACAAACGAGCAACCAGGCAAATGAATCAAGCCTTCACACCCTGCTCGGAAAGCGGAGCGGGGAGACCGGAAGTCACGTGGGCCGTTTGTGAGGAAGCAAGAATATGTGTGGGTGGGCGGTCCACTCTTCCATCTTTAATGTTGACAAATCATTCAGATTTGTCTAAAGTGCTGCTCAGGACGGAAGACAGACACCTGGAAACTGGAACAAGCCATGGCCGGAAGGGCACAGTTCTGAAGGGCAGCGAGGGCTGGGGATGCCCACCTCCTGCCCTCCAGGAGCTGAGTTCCCATAGCCTCTGGGCTCAGCACCCTCTTTCCCTGGTCCCAGGACCGTGGGCTGAGTTAACCTCCAACTGCCTTCAGGAAGCGCCTGGCCTGGCCTCACCCCTCAGTGACCTGTGCCTGAGTGGAATCAGAGGGAGTCGTACCTGCTGACGTCCAGGGTCGACATGCAGAAGCGTAGGCAGGCCTCATCATCTCTGCCCGCACAAGCACAGCGCAAGTGCGTCCCCACCGAGGGCTGTGAGCTCCCTGGGACCCGTCCCAAGGATCTCTTTCCCCGGGAGCTTCTTCTGTAGTTAGACAGTCCATAGGGCACCGTCCGTCTGCAAAGCACAGAGGAGGGTCAGGAGGGTGTACCAGGGCCCCCCAGTGTGCAGCATGAGCTGCGGCCTGCTCGTGGGAAACAACAGGGCTGCCCCTGCCCCCAGGAAGGAGGGCCAAGGGGACAGAAAGCCAATAGGGTCAGGGGAAAGGCCAACTGTCCCAGCAGCCCAGTCGCTGGAGCCACGGAGTCAGCATGGACACAGGCACGTGGGGGAGCCTGCAGCCTCACTGGGGGGCTTCAGTCTTTTCCAGACTGACATGCAGGTGACTTCTGCCCGCTACCTGTGAAAGCTCAGCCTGGGCCTCCAGTTCCCCAGGGAAGACTGAGAAGTGATTAAGACAGCTGGAGCTCCCTGCCTGGAGGCTGCTCTTCTGTGTCTGACCAGAACACTGGGGTTGAGCCACATGTTGGTCCCCATCTGTGCCCTTCACCTGCTGCTGGGCATGGACACCAGCAGCCGTAAGGCCTCCATACCTGTAATGCCCTGGCCTAACTGTCCGCCCAGGGCCTTCCCTGGAGGCTGAACTACTGACAGCTTCTCCTGAGTGCTCAGGGGCCTCAAAGGAACAAGAACAGCCGAGTCTCTGAACACTCGTCCTCAAAGAGACCAACATCAGAAGAGCTGCTCCCTGCCCTCTGAGAGGCCTTGACAAGGCAGATGAGGGTGGAACTGGCCTTGGCAGAGTCTTATTATGAAGCAAAGAATTGTCAACCACTTCTGCCCACGGTCAGCTTTGTGGTGGGCAGCATTCAGAGCAACAAACCTCAAGCCTAGTTCCAGAGCTCGGTGGGGGAAGTCAAAACATGCACAATTCATCAGAACTACCAGCCCTGTGATCCTGGGACCAGCTACTAGGGACTCAAAGAAACAAATGCGGCCAAAGCCTCTTTTCCAACAGTCTTGGTTTTCCTGCCCATCCCCAGAGGGCAGCCACCTTGGTTTCTATGAGCCCCGTGGCATCCACCTCAAAGGGTGGCCTGACATCCTCCCTGCAAATAAAAGTAAAGTCAAATTGAATTTCTTTTTATTAAAAATGCATGCCATGGAGGCTTTTTGGATGGGGAGGACAAACAGCAGGGCTACCCCACTGTGACCAGATGCTCAGAGCAGCCCCCTCCCCCCGCCAGGCTGGAGACCAGAGCAGAGGCATCTGGCAACCCTATTCTTCTGTTCTCACCCCAACTCCTTCCCACCCAAGTTCCTTGAGAAACAGCACAGCAGCAGCTCCCTGCTGACCGAGGCAGCCCAGCTGTGGAGCAGAGGAGGAGGGCAGGGTCCATGCGGAAACTTCTGAACTTCTCTCAAAACCTGGGGGGCGGGGGAGGGGGGACACAACAGCGTGGCTTTTGTCGTGAGTCCAGATCTGGTTAAAGGTATGTTTTTCCAGTAACAGGGCCACATTAAATCTCTTCAGTATTGACATTAAATCCAGTCCCCCATTTCTTGGTGAAAACTGCACACAAGGAATAACAACGCTCCCATTTTCCCATCAACAGCGAGACCTGCAATTTTGAAATTGCTGTCAGCTGATTATGCACTTGCGGCTGTAGAGCCACTCAGCTGCAGAACACTCCGAAGTGTTTTAAGTAAGGAAACAAAGCAACACGGTATGTGCTCAGCACGTCCCCAGCAGCCCAGGCCAATGGCTGATAGGCAAACACCGTGGCAATTTCAAAGAATGTTTACAGAGAAGCACCGCCCCCTCCCCACATGGCCAAATCTCAGTGGGGCCCACCTGAGTGAACACTTGGAGTTTGGAATCAGTTCAAAATGGAGGCCCACCTCCCATCCATGCACAAACTTACAAGATTAAAGGCATAGGGATGTGTGCCTGAGCCCTGTTCTGTCCTGACTGTCAGACCCTAGAAGACACCTACTCGGATCCTGGAAGTGAGCTTGGGGACAGAGTCTGGAAGAAGGGGTATAAGGCTTTCAGTCCCACAGACTCCTTGAAATGAGATGGGGGATCTGTGACCAAAGGAGGGTCCCAGGTGGTTCTCTAACTCAGAGAACCAGGTCAGGGATGTTTCTTACCCAGGTCTAAGAGCCAATTACCAGTTCCTCCAGAAGGAAAGGCAGGTCTTTCACTTCTTTTACACCAGCCAGGGACCTACCACAAGGTCAGGAAATAAAAACTATTGCCTGAGCAACTGATAGCCAATTGTGGCACAACTCTAGTCTGGCAAGACTGGATTCTTTCCATCTGAATGAGTTCAATAACCATAAACATCATTACAAAGAATCTCCACCATCTGTTAAGTAACCACTGCACACCTAGTGTTATTTTAAGTGTGAAAGGCACACTTGGGTTGTGCCTCCAGGATTTCACATGCTACTGGGGTATGAAAACAGGTAGAGGAAAAATGTCAAGCCAGTATGTACAGGTACACGCAAGGTACACAGAGTGCAGACAGATTCCCTGGTAAGTCCATTATTAAGTTGTAAAGTACTTGGGTGATGATCACTCCACCCTCTCAATAGTTTCCTGATTCACAAAAGGGTTGTTGGGCAAATGAAGTGAGATGCTAGGTGAAAAATGCTTAGTAAAGGTTTAACAGTACATGAAACTTAGTTGCTGTTGCTCTTTATTTGGCCTGGGAAATCATGAGTTTCATCAAGCAGGAAAGTTCCATGTACTAGGCCTGCATTTGAGATGTGTGACTAAGCAATAAAGAAGGGTAGTAAGGAACCAGAGGCCACCTGGCTCAGCAATGCCATTCTGCCACACTCCTGGCAGTGCCGTCCCTCACTACTGCCTGGCTGAAGCACCTGCTTTTCAGTTGGAGAGCCATTTCCTGAACAGAGAGCAGGAAAGACCTAATGGTGAAACCATGAAGATGAAGTTAAATTGGCTGAGAATCTTGGACCAGCATCTCTACCTAGCTAAGTTAGCCTACTGTTTGCAACTGGGTTTGAGAATACAATTCTTTAAAGAGACAGGCAGCTTTTCCATCCATTAGTGCTTCAGGTATAACACAGAGCTCCATGCAAAAGGGAAGCAGATGATGAGATGAGAAAACTACCAACCCTCAGTGCACCCATGCATTCAGTGTCTAGTGCCCTGTGTGTTTGTGCAACGCTGTCCCTCCGCTTATGTACCTGAAACATTCATCATTTGATTAGTGGTGGTTTCGGAGTCATTAGTCACGGTGTTCCTCACTTGTCAAGTGTCCCCAAACATTGCATACAAATGCTATTAAATATCAAACTCCCAAAGCTCCCACATTCATTTTTCATCTGTAGCAACACATGGAAAGCACTTTGTCTCTCCAAGTTTTTAAATAAGCAAACTGACTTTTTCAAAAAAGTCACTTTCCATCAGTAAGCTCTATTTTGTTCTTTCCTAAAGGACTTATCGATCTCCATATTTCTGATCGGGACACTGCCTGCTGTGCCTGCAGTTCACAGAACAGACATGCATTCACAAAGGCTAGGTAGGAGGTGGCAGAGGGGTTTCACCTGCCAAAGTTTAAATCCTTAACAAAGTGTATCCAACTGTCATTCCTCCGGAAAAAGCCAATTTCCATTTCTTCCCACTTTCACTAAATGGCATCTAACAAATATCTGCTGAAAGTTTCAATGTGCAGACTGGAGTAGTCCAGGTGAATATCACAACAAACCAGACAGACCCGGGCCCTGTGCACACACAACCTCTTCCGGTACAGAGCCTAGCAAGCTAGCAGTTTTTCAGCTTCATCCAATCACGAAAGTGTGCTGTTAAAACTGGAAATTTCACACAAACATCCCAATCTCCAACTTCTCTTGGATAGCTAGAAACCATGCTGAACGCAGTCCCAGATCCCAACACGGCAGCAAAGGTCTGGCGCCAATGACAGAGCCCCCATTCTGCCCCATCCCCACCATTCCCAATGGCTTATTCCTGGCCTCCTCCACTCATTTTGTTATGTGTCTAGTCCTCATGGGTATCTAGGTTTACAAGCTGGGGGCTAGTGGTTTGTCCCATAAGGCAAATCAGACAGGTGACAGGACCTATTGATGACCTATTGATGACAACATTGGTACCTGATGCTACCGTCTCTGCAGCAGGTAGGGCAAGTTCACCCCACGCTTAGAACATAGGTCAAGTTGATGATCTATCTCCTTTGGTGCACATTTTTCCTTCTGAAATGTAAAAGCAAGGTGATAAGGAGACACTGTAGGCAGAAGGCAGGTTCCACTGACTGTCTGGCCCAGAGGAGGAGAAGCAACCATCTCCCCGTGGCAGACGGTCAGGAGACAACTCCAGCTGCCTGGCACAGTGGTCACTGGACTCCAACTCCCACCACTCCCTGGAGAAGCAGCTCAGAGACCCTAACATGCTTTCTGACAATGGCTCGATTTCAGATTGTATCAAGGTTCTTCTTTAGAAGCCACCAATCACTAACTGTCCCAAGTGCAGTCCTTCTGGGCGAGGAGGGTCCTGCCTCTCACCGTCATTCACCATCTCTGAAACATGAACCAGGCGGTTAGTGCCAGTGGCTGCATGATCACAGCCCGGGGACCCCAGGCCCCACTTCAGCACGCACCTGGTGCCCAACCACCGTGAGTGCACGAGGGTCAGGAAATGCTCAGGTGGTAAAGAAACCACTCTTAAAGACTCACAGTAGGGCTTTTCTACAGTCTGAGGCTAATGTTCTCTCTTAGAGTCCAGTCTCCCATTTTCTTTTGGGGAATTAGCCCTCCTTCATCGTGTGAGGTCCCTGAGACTGACCACCAACTTGCCTCACCCCTCCCCCACCAGCACCACCTAAGGACTAGTCAGGTGACTCAAGCTGGGCCAGTCAGGTCCTATCTCCCAAGATTCCCAAATGAAGAGACTCAAGGTCAGATAACACTCAAGGTGCTATTTGCCAGGTGGTCCCATCCAGCCTGATCCATTGGATTGAACTCTTCAAACCTCTAGTCCTGTCCCAAGACCCCTCCTCCCTGAGCCTGGGGCTTCTTTCTTCCAGCCTGAGGACATCCTGTAACCTTCCATTAAACTCTTTTCATGTGTTATTAGCCAGATGAGGTGTCGGTTGCTTGTGGACAGTGAGCTCTAACTGCCCCTGGACCCCACTATCATGAGAAGGCAACTGTGGCCTCTTGGGCCTGCAGAGAATTTTCTTTACTGCAAACAAGACACAAAAGGGCTGTTCAGAGTCAGGATAAGACTCAGTGAACCAGGCTGGCTGGAGCCCTCTCCTTCCAACTGTGCCCACTGTGAAATGTCCAGTTTGGCTCATGCTGTCCTTCAGCAAGCATGCCACCCTCCTCCATCCCAAGGTGCTCTGATCCCAGCTCCTGGACACTTGGTGGCCAGCGCAGACATCCTGTGCTCCACTGAGCATACTCCATGCCCCTCATCAAATGCTGATGCCAGGTATTGGGTACCCCTCCAACCTCCAGGAAAGGAAATGGGCCGGGAATCGGGCTCCTCAGTGAACTCGGTGCACAAGCAGAAAGCACACACGTGGGCTTGTGCCTCAGAGCAGCACGCTGGCCGTCTGCAGCTTGACTTCTACTGCAGACACCCTTGTAGCTGGAGGGTGGAAAAGCCAAGGCCAGTGTTCACCCAGCCACCCACAATGGGGAGAGTCCTCTCCAGCAGCCTCAGAAGGAGCCAAGGATTCCAGAGTACTCTGAAATATCAGAAGCTATGAGCTACATGCTGTAGCAACCCCCTCATGCCCCTCAAAAACTGTGAGAATATCCAGGACTTGACTATTTGGGAATTTTAATAGAATCATATACATTTTCAAAGAGACTGTCGAGCACTGGCCCTTAGACTTCAGATCCAGAACTGAAGGCCACTGTTTCTGTGAATGGCTCTACCAGTCCTGGCCAACACAATCCCTCCACCCTGGTTACTTAGAGGTCACACTCCTTCCAGGAAAACCTCCAGGGTGGGCCACACACACCTGCTAAATGAAGGAAGAACTGCCACCATTGCTAGGTGGTCCCCTCTCCCAAGTGCACAGAGTTCTTGGCTGATTGGATGGGTTTCTACCTGTCCACCCCCAGTTGGCCCATTCTGGGAAGTTTACCTAGCTCCCTGGGAGAGGAGGAACCATGTGCAGCCCCATGCACACAGCAGTGAACAGAGCAGGCAGCACAGACGGGTGAGCCACAGGGTAAAACCAGAGGCTGCCCTCAGTCAGCAGCACCAGCTCCTATCCAAACTGAAGACTTGCTCTCTGGCAGTCCCAGGTACGCAGGTGACAGGCTGGCCAGGTCCCTGGAGGAGTCCAACTGGAGAATCCAATCACCCTCACTATCACCAGTATCTCCAGGCAACACAGACACTACAGGAGGGCCTAGACCTTCAGTCCAGTAGGAGAGCGAAAGCGTGGCCTGAACCAACTGTTTACACTCTTCTGTGCCAATTACCATGTGACTGGGCTCTAAAATAACCCCAAAGCCACAGAATTCATGGTCCTCAGGCTCACTGGAACACAGTCCTTCTGAGCACAAGCACACACGGAGGAATGTTGGGAGGAGCACCAGGGGCAGAAGGAAAGCTCAAAAAAACACCTGGTTTTGTCTGTGCTATGGCATCTCCTGGAGCGACAGCCCGAAGGAAAAGCAAATTAGAGAAACAAACTCCAACAGGCAGAAACAAAACCATCCACGGACTCCTCCAGGCTGGCTGCCCCTCCATCTGCACAATCCAAATGCAGCAACGAGCTGGGCTCGGGTTTCTCTCCCCAGGCCCCTGTGACCCTGAGGAGGTCCAGGATGGATGAATGTGGACACAAGGGCCCCCTTGGCCAGCCCAGCTCATTACGACTTTATGCAAAGCTGCAGACAGATGGGGCTCAACACAGCTGCCAGCGGTGGAAACAGGAGGGTTTACAGGGAGCAGGTATTTTTGTAAGGATGGGGTATTAAAAGATAAAAAAAAAAAATACGGACACCATCCCATATCCCTCCAGGTAATCGGCAAGAAGCAAGAGCAGCCAGGCCGGCGGTGAGCTTCCAGGAAAGTCCATGGCTGGGATAAAAAGTCTTGGCACTCAGACTGGCTTTTGCCACCACAACGGTAGCAAGATATTCTCATCTGCTGTCTAATTGTGTGCAAGGCCATCTTGGCTGCCCACTACCAGCCTCTCTCCCCAAGAAGCCAGGGCCGGGATTAGGGCAAAACTCAAGGTCTTGCTATAAATGTGAGATTCTGAAGATTATTCTTTGCAATCATTTTGGTATTTCGGAAATACTGTCCTTTACTGTCCTTATTTTCCCAAAGAGGTTTTGGGGTCCCCTGAGAGTTTGTCCTGGAGGGTCCCTTGCTCGCCAATTCTTAAACCTGTGGGAATCAGATTTATACAACTCCAGAAAAGGTACAAAGGCCCCTGTTTCTCAATTACTTGCTTCTGACTTCTGGCAAAGCTATGCCACACACCCCAGGCTATGGGGCAAAATCCCCTTTGTCCACCTGCGAGTCACCTCTGTCTCTACATGATTCTCACTGACTCATGAAGCAAATCTGTTCTGGTTTTTAACTTAATGGGCTGGGTGCCGGCTGCCATGTTCCAGAGTCACTGTGTGTCAGGGGCTCCCACTAAGTTGCCTGAGAGGAACATAAAAGAAATCCTCCAATCTAGAGAGCCGCCAAGTTCTTCAGAAGTTCTTGGCTTCAAGTCACCAAGCAAGGGCAGTGGAGGGCATAACCAGACACCTCCTCCTGCCTGTCTGCTCCTGGGATACTTGGCAAGTGGTTGGGATCTAGAAGCACCCCAAACTATGACCGGCCAAGCATTTCCTCCACACCGTGGCCTTCGTCCACGGCACTCAGCCATCCTCTGTATTTATTTTCCTTCTAAGTACAACTGACTCCTATCCCAGAGGGGGCAAAAATGCAGGCTCAGGTATGCGTGTACGCCTGGGCAGGGTGGGCGCGTCTGCTTCTCATCTTCAGGGACCCTCCGATTCCACCAAAATGTGATGGAATGAGAACTGGTCGCTTCCTCACAGGAAGCAGAGCCGCTGCATGCCCTGTCTGCTGGAGTCTGAGATGGGCCAGATGTGCTGAGACTCTGCAGGTCCACGCAGAAGGGAGAGCTGGATCCTGAAGCCAGGTGGTTCCAGCCACCGCTGTGGAGCCTCCGTTAGGAAAGCATTGTTGGCCTCCCGCTCCCTTTGTTTTAAATTCTTGCAGGAATAAGCCACACCAGGGACTTTCATCTGCCTTCAGATTTAAGGCCAAGTTCCTAACTGCAACATCCCTTTCATCTAGCAGAAATCCAAACGCTCTCGCAGGGTCACGCAGGGTCACCACCTCTTCCTACCCAGCTCTCTTGCTTCAATGCGAACTGCCTTCCAGTCTCAAGTGGGGCTCAGCCGCATTCCAGGCAAGCCTGTCTCTGCTCTTACACATCTCATGCCCACTCTGGGGCTTTCGATCCGTGGGAATCCAACAGAGAGGTCACTGTGTGAGGTCGGACCTTTCCAACAAACTCTGAAGTTTAGCCCCAAGCCCTCACCTCTTAAAGCACCTTGCCATCAAATGTTCTAAGAACTATGCTTCTTGAACTCAAAACTAAGATCCAAAAGGGTGCTCTGTTTCCAAGGAGGACACAGACATAGTCACCGGAGAACGAACAAGTCCATAAAGTCCTGAGCAGGGCAGAAGCACCATCAGCCGGGGCCCTGGGCTCGGCACAGCAGGGCAGCAGGACAACACCGTCTTCCAAAGCGCAACGCGGAACCCTTTCTCATGCACCTCTGTTCACGGCACTTCCTGGAGCACCTCCCAGTGACGCCTTGTCTGCGGTTCCCACTTCAGGCAATGATGGACAAGTGGGGACATAGGGTCCTGGGCCCCCTGGGGTCCTCAGCTACAAATCACAGCCTCATATTTACTCTGCGAGGCTCAGCCCATGTGCGAAGGAGGACAGTCCTCCCAAAGATGTCCCCACAGAAGTTTAAACAGAGAAGACTATGCAGGTCGCTCCCAGTGCCTAGATGCACATCCTGGAATTACCCATGTCACTCCCCCTCACCTCCTGGATTTGGCAGAGGGTGCCTGGGCCAGTAACCTCAGGGAACACCATGTCCCCTTCTTCAAACTTCCAATTATTTACCAAGGCCAGAGGGACGCAGTGGGAAGTCAGACAGGAGGGTCAGGACTAATCCCATCCTGCCTGGAACCACCTTTGGCCTCAGGTGCCTTTATCAAGCTGCTTATCAGCAGTAGAGCCAGCCAGGCGTCCCTCTCCAGGGTCTGCAAGCCATAAGCTATGCACCGGGCCCTAGAGTAGGCCGGAGGACCGTGGCGACAGTGTGCAGGGTTGGTCTGGGGTGCTCCAGGAGGACTGGGTTGGACGGCCCTCCAAGGCCAGCTTCGCGGCACTTGAGAGAGAATGTTCTGCTTGTTGGCACCCTCCAAGTGCAGAACAGGATGGGCAGGAGGACTGGCTGCACCCAGAGGGCCACTGCCAACTGGGGTTGTGCTGGATTGTCACGGTCAGCGTCTTCCATACCCTGAGTGCTGACCAGATTGAAAGCATCATGCTGACCACTTCCTGGGCACTTTTGAGTGTCACCTGCACCTCTTCACTTGTAGGAGACCACCAATCCCCCTGCTGCAGAGGCAGGGAGACTGCGGCTCCTAAGTGTCAGACCCAGGACCCCACACCAGACCTGAAACCAGAGTCTGAGCTCTGAGCCTTGACAGATGGGTCTGCACCGTGGCTGGATCTGGATGATAGAAGACTGTGTCTTTGATCCATCATTGGTCCAGTGCCACCCCGACAAGGCACTCTATGAAAACATGCTGCATGCATGGATGAGGAGGTCACTTAGGACAAGGCCCAGGCTGAGAAAGGTACACAGGAGCCATGGAGGTCAGATCTCAGAGCCAGACTGCCAGGCTCAGGGCTGTGTAGCACTGGCCAAGGGACTCAGCCCTCTGCAAACTGGGCAGGACACCAGCCCACTGCCAAGGGATTGTCTTGCAGATGGCTTGAGAGATGTGTGCTCAACATTCACATCACTGCTGTTACCAGGATCAGAGCATTCAAGACACTGCCCAAACTGTCCTGGCCACTCTGTCCCTATCTCCTGCAGGGATCCTACCAGGCCTGGCACACAGGACAGGATGACTTTTTGCTTTTAATATTTTTAGTTGTAGATGGACACAATACCCTTATTTTGTTTATTTAGTTATTTTAATGTAGTGGTGGGAATTGAAAGCAGTGCCTTATGCATGCTAGACAAGTGCTCCACCCCAGGGTGACTTTTATTGGAATCTAATATGCAGAATAATGGGGTCCCAGATCCAACCACTCCACTGGGAAGTTGTAAAATCTGTAACGTCTTTTCTTGGAAATGTGTTAAATGTCTTTTTCGGATAACACTGGAGTCAAGACCAGAATTTGTGGTGAAGTTGCCTTTTTGTGGTAGAATACATAAAACTGTAAATTTAACTGTTTAGTTAATTACTACTGTTATTATTTCGTTCTTTACTTCTTTGGGGAGGAAACAATGCAAAACAAATATCACTCTTGCAGAACTGGGACGTGCTGCATGCTTCAGAGCAGCTGGGACAGCCAGGTAGATATCCTACAGGAAATGGCCAGGCCAAGGAACTCAAGGAGACCAGAGGGTCACTGTCCTATAGCTGGACTGGTGTCTGCACCTTACAGAGGAGACACAGAGTTGATGGTGCCCCCCACCCCAAGGACACGATCACAGCCAGGTCTCAAGGGCAGAGCTCCTGAATGAGAGTCAGCCCTACGAAGGAGACTGCAGATCCAGGGTCCTACCGAAGTCGTGATTTTGAACATCCTGCCCTGCTTCTTTCACAAATGCATTCCTATTTGCCAACCAGGTGGCTCTGATTTTTGTTGGGAAAACATGGTCCCCAACACAGCTTCACCGTGCCACCCTCATGTTATAACCAAAGACAACCTCAGGGAGGGACCTGGACGGCCCTTCAAGGCACACAGCAGCACAGCAGGTTCTTTCTTGGGTACTCTGAACCTCAGTCATCATTTGATTGACTAGTTTTCACCCTTCAGGGGATCCAAGGGGCTAGGTGCTATAGGGCATGGTTAAGATCTATGTTCCCATGATGGTTAATTTTATGTGTCAACTTGACTGGGTTATGGTGCCCAATAGTTAGGTTAAACACCAATCAAGATGTTACTGTGAAGGTCTTTTTCTTTCTTTCTCTCTTTCTTTTTTTTTTTTTTTTTTTTTTTTTTTGGTATCAGAGATTGCACCCTGGGGTGCTTAATCACTGAGCCACATCCCCACATCCCCAGCCCTTTTTTTTATATTTTCTCTTGGGACCAGGTCTCACCAAGTTGCTCAGGACCTTGCTGAGTTGCTGAGGCTGGCTTTGAACTTGTGCTCTCCTGTCTTAGCCTCAGGAGCTGCTGGAATTATAGGTGTGCACCACCATGGCCGGCAGGCAAAGTTTTTTTTCAAACATCATAAACACTAAACTCAGTAGACTGAGCAAAGTAGCTCACCCTCCGCCACATGGGTGAGCCTCATTCAATCAGTCGAAGGCCTTCAAAGCAAAGATTGAGGGCCCCTGAAGAGGGAATTCTGCCTCCAGGTTGCTTTTGGTCCCAACACCACTCCATCAGCTCCTGCTAGAACTTCCAGCTTCTGGTCTGTGGAATTCAGACCTGCTGGCCTCATGATCACATAAGCCAATTTTCTGTCTCTGTGTGTGTACGTGCACACACATAGGTCTTGTTGAGGACTTGCCTAACACAGTCCTGAGTTCCCTGGCAAGATGTTCGTGTTCCAAGCACACTCCTAAGGACAGAAGCTTACACTAAGCACAGGGTCTTGCTCGCTGCCTCTGCCTGTGTCACCTTATTCTTCACAAATGCTCCATGACAATAAGATGGCATGTGTTTTTCTCAAATTTTGGCTTTTGGTTTTATTTTTGTAGGGAGCTGGGGTCCCTAACGTGGCCAAGGAAAGTCTTATGAAAGCGACACTGTCCCCACTGCTTAGGTGTGATCTCAGTCGCCTCTGCAGGGCCACAAAGTGCAGTTGCCAAGGGACAAAATTGCTTCCTCTTTGGGGCCATGGTTATTGGGGAGAATATGATGGAAGTTATGGGAAACGCGTCCCAGAAAAACACACCTTCCCACACATATCTCAGCGACAGGCAGGCTTTCAGAAGAGAGCCACACGCCCTGGACAGGGAATGCTCGCCAGGGAAGACAGTGCTGCACACCAGAACCAGTGGCAGCACAAACAGCAAGGACGCCGTGGGCAGGGCTGGACCCACGTCAGCCAGCATTAATTGAGTCCCTCTGCAGGCTGAGAGCTGATGGAAAGCGCTGACCACACCAAGGCCGCGGCAGGAAATAGGAGAACCAGGGGGCTCACTTGGCTCTTTTGTCTGTAAGATTTTTAAGAGTCTCTTCAGGACAACTTAGAGTTGACTCTCCACGGGGAGATGCAGAATGGGCCTCCGTGGTGATTCTCAGCACACCCCTGCCAGGGCACAGATAACCAATTCATCAGTCCCTCTCTGAGGTCCACACAAACATCCTCCAAAGACACAGCAGACTCTGTCCCACACAATCCAAGGGGTAGGAGCAAGGGCCCCAAAGGCAAAGACACCCAACCTTTGAGGTTCTTGGTTAGGCCCAAAGATGGAGGCTCCTCCCAGTCCCAGAGCAGCTGCAGGGATGCAGGCCACATCCTGGCAGAGAAGTCTAGAGGGCCAGACCAGGATGTCTGCTAGGCGAGGGGCACGGGCACCCTGGAGAGGCAGGGCTGGGACAGCAGCTCTGGGAAAGACCCCATTGCGTGCAGGCCCCCACCCTCAGCACCTTCCAGTGATCTTTCGGATTCTTCTACTTCCCCAGAGGCCAATATCCCCCCATCACTGGAGCCCATTTTCTCAAACTGCAGTCTTGACTAAGATACAGCTAATGGACCTGTGTACACATCAACAGCGTTTCAAGGAGGGAGGGAGGGAGGGAAGAAGCAAAAAAGAAAAGGCAGGAGGAGGAAGGCCTACAGAAAAAGCTTCCCTACAACATTTCGTTTTGTCTAATTTCAAAGCGCTCATGTCTGGCTACTGTCATTTTTGTTCCCTGGACAGCTCGCGGACACCGAGACGCTGGCTTTAACCCTGCTCTCGCGATGTTTAGAATGAATCAGAGGAAGGGAAGGGGGAAGAGGTAAATCAAACTTTGGGAGAAGGTTATCAAATTGGCTGTCCTGAGAAAAGTCAAGGATCCACGGCTGGTTTCAGGCTACAAAAGGCCACTCAAAATTCTGGGACAGGATTTCAAACTGCAGTAGGTGTTGGTAGAGCCCCTTACACGTGTGTCAAGGAATCGGGTTTGGAGGATGGGAGAGAACTGGGTGCTCTCCCCTGCTCCACCCCTCTCTCTCCGTTGACTTTCTTCTTTTTCCTTCTAGATTCAGAGCTTGGGATTCCAGTCAAACCAGGACTCAGGCCCACCACCAACTACCAGTGCTTTTGATTCTGGTTGGACCATGACACCAGTCAGATCAGAATCAGAAAAGACAAGTGTCAGGGTGACGACGGAGGCTAGAAGGAAAGGAGACCCCAGCACTGTCTGAAGATAGAAGGTGGTCGATGACAGCCCGACACACATCACTGTTATCCTCCCATCTCCCTGTTGTGGGCTGACAGTTCAGGGAGCCTCAGCAGACACAGCTGGACAAGAGAACCATGCTGTCAGCCGCACAGCTTATCAGCCACAGTATCTATGGGAACCAGAATCAAAGGTGAGTGTGCACCCCTTGATCCGAGAGGATGAGGAATTTTGTGAGAACCACAGCAGGGCCTCAGTGTGGGTGGGGCCCTTCTGAGCTCCGGTCATGCCAGCAGCCAGGTAGCTCACCAGTGGAGCCAGCCCTATCTGCCATTCTGGCGTAGTGGGGTGCTTCTCAGACCTACCTGGATATGCTTAGAAGTCTTGCTACCTGGCTGAATGCCACCGGAACACTCAAGGTTACCCACACTTGCACTCCATCCCTGAGGCGTCCGGGTGGGTAAGTGAGCCCCTCAAAACACCACCCAGAGGGCATCAAGGCTGGCTTGGGAACAAAGGAAACCATGAGGGACAGGAATGAAGATGCCTCCAAACTTAGTGCAAAGTCATCTTTGCAGCCAAGAGTCTGTGTGTACAACCAAGTCCAGGTTCTCAGCAGGGTGCAAGCAGGACCCCGGAGGCCCCCAGAACACCAGGGGAATGGGCCTTAGCAGCATCTAGTCCAGGGTCCAGTTTCTACAGATTTGGAGAGCCATGTCCAGGAGGTGGTGACCAGAGCAAAGTCAGGTTCAAGCTCCCTCTATTGTTTGCATGATGTTGTCTATAGCAGGGGCTCCCCAAAGCCTGTGTTCAATGAGAGAATGGGGGGGGAAGTCAAATCCTCCCCTATCCCGGGGGAGGCTGGACCTCCCTGCGGGGTGGTCCCACCTCAGCAAGGTGCTGCTGGGGGCTAGCTAAAAGGGATCTTAAGGGCTGAGGAGAGGAGGCCCAGATGGACAGGAGGTGGCCAGCAGTCAGCAGTCCAGCCTCCAACGGCCTCGGCATCCAGGAGGGCAGGGAGTACAGGAACCCATTCCGCCTGGAAGGGCAATTCTGCCAGGCTCCGCCAAGCCCACCCGGCTCTCCCCAGGGAGCATCAGGCAGCTCTCAAGGAACTGTCAGCTCCTTGGAGCTCAGTGGGTGCAGGAGCAGGGACAGCTCCCTTAACCTCTGGGGCAGGAAACAAAATTTCAGGGATTTCTTTGGCTCAGAAAAGAGGCTCAGAGAGACTTCTCAGGTATCTAATCCCCCTGTCTCACTCATTTCCCTGGGAGATAGACTGGCCATCTATAGGATCACAAACCCAGGATTAGGTTTCTCCCGGCCAGCCCTCAGAAAGGATGTGGTTCAGTCCTCTGACCTGCAGACAGGCCCGGGGCTGCTGGGGACCTCAGCAGGCGCTGAAGGCTGTGCTAGAATAGCCTCTGGGCCCTGGCTGTGGTCGGACAAGGTCCTCCTGGGAAAGTGCAATGTGTGCTGAGCCAGGGCTGTGCCCCCCACCTCAGGGCAACTCACTCAGGAGTGTTGATCCAGATGATGTCCAGGTGGCAATAGTAGACACACTCCTTGTCCTTGTACGTGAAGCATGTGCAGCGCCGGGAGCGGTGGTGCACAGAGACCCCCTCTGCCTGCTCTCCAGACCAACTGGGCCCCTGCTTCTGCCCAGGACTTCCAGGACTTGTCCCTTCACTGGGCTCTGCCACATTCTCTTCACAGTCCCCCTCAGATCTGGTTGCAGGGGGAGCCTGGGGCACACTGGTCCTGCCAGAGCCCCCAGGCTGGAGGCAAGGAGTGAATCCTGCGGAAGGCAGATTGAGGGGCTCCTGAGCTGCAGGTACAGAGGCTAGTTACATTTTCTGTGGTGTCCGTGCTACACCAAACGTTCTGAAAAGTTTGCAAAGCTACACGCACAGTTTCTGAAAAGTTTGCAAGTTACGTGCATGCTTCATGAAAAGCTTGCAAGCTATTTTCACTCTGCAAAATCTGCAAGTTATTTTCACTGGTTGAAAACTTGCACGCATTTTTGCACTTTCTGAAAACTTTGCAAACATTCTGTTACAGTCTCTGAGTAGTTTGCAAACTTTATGAAAAGTTCCCCACTTCATGAAAAATTGACCAATTCATCCCGAGTTGCAACCCCCAGAGCCTGTGAGGTAGTCCTTGCGTTCCTCTTTTGCCCTCCAGCCTGCTCCCAGGCACCTCCCAGGGATGCAGCTAGCTCTCTGCAACACAGAACCCCCTACCCCGCCCCCTGCTCCTTTTGTGTGTGCTCGCGCCAGGAGAGGCGCGCCGCCCCGCCTGCTTACCTGCAGCTGAGGTCACTGTGAGCCCGAAAAGGAGCCACAGCCCGGGCTCCATGAACCCCATCAGGTACCGGAGCACCTTGCCTGGAGGAGGGCCGCCTGAGGCCTAGAAAGGGAACTGGGGCCGGGCACCGCTTCCAAGTCGGGCGGATCACTGTCTGCGTCCCAGGCTCGGGCCAACAGTTGGCTGCGGCGGTCACGAACTTTCAGAGCGCGCTGCCCATCCCTGCGCAGGGCTGGCCGCTGTGGGCTCGGGCTTTTCTGGCTCCCGCACCACCCCTTTCGCCTCCCCGCCCCCCGGAGGGGGCTGGAGCTGCGGCGCGGAGCCTTTGAACCCGGGGCGCACCGGGGGTCTCCTCGCAGGCACTGGGGGAGTCTGCTTGGAGCGCAGCGGCCCCAGCGCACCCTAATCAGAGAGGGGCAGGGGCGGCGCGATTCAGTGGGTGGGGTGGGCTGGGCCGGGGGCCGGGACAGCTGCCGGAAGGCCACGCGCCCGCGCGCATACATTCACACTCGCCCTCCCCGCCGGCCTGCTGTCCCGAGACCCGCAGCCCCCCGCCCCAAGAGCAATAAGGGGATAAAAAGGCTGCGTATAAAGGCTGTTATCTTTTATCTCAGGGTCTAAGGGAAACATTTCTCAATGTTCACCTAATGACTCCCTACCCTTGCACAGGGGTGGCCTTGCCAAGGGGCTGGGCGTACTTTACACTCGTGACTCATGTGCACCGAGTCACCGCAGCTGGCTCCCTACCTCGGCAGTTCAGAGTGGTAGGTGCGGCCTGGTTCAGGAGCAAAGTCACAACACTCCAGGTTAGTTAGCGGTCCTAGGGAGCCCCACTCCTCACAGCCCCCGCACAGTGGGGGGCTTCAGTGAGCTGCAGGTTCCTCCCCACAGGTCATGCTCGCCCAGCATGGGGGCCCAGAGAAGCCCCTTCCTTCCTTCCTGGCTATCCAAGGCCCACTAGCCGAGCCTCTCCCCAGCTCCATCTCAGATGCCCACATCTGGCACCCCAGAGTCTCTCATTTCAAGGCGCTTGGAGTAGATTTAAAACATTTGCAAATCTTTTGACCTCCTCTGATACAAGGTGGAGTTGAATACCAACCCTGCCCTGCCCTCAGATCCAATGACCAGCTTCTGAAAAGCTCTAAGCCAGCAGTGACCTGAGGGACTTTCAAGGTGAGTCCTAAAAGGTGCTACAAATTCTGCCCAGCTGGCCCCACCTGGAAGCACTGTATCAGGCCATTAGGAAGCCCAGACCAGCCCTGCAGAGAGACCACTCAGAGCAACCTGCACAGAGAGAAGCAGCCTGGCAGCCAGCAGCCAAGGCCAGCCACTGGGGACAGGTGAGAAGATCGGACGCTCAGCCTTCAAGAACTCCAACTGAGGATTCATGTGTTTGGGCAGTGACAACACAATGCTATAACAGGGGTGGCTAGCACCCAGCAGCTCTGGGGTCTTGGTATTCCGAGTCCCGGAGCTGCAGGCTTGGCTCCTGGTGAGGGTCACCTTCTGCTTGCTTCTTCATGGTGCCCTCCCAGAGTGGAAGGGGTGAGGGCACTAATACCACAGGGAGGGGCTCCACTCCGTGACCTCATCACCTCCCAAAGCCCTCGATGCCTAACGCCTCACCCTTGGGTTAGGAGTTCATCAGATAAACGTGAGAGGGACATTCAGGCCATAACAGTCAGGCCCATGAGCTCCTACCATAAGTGGGGCCACAGGCCACAGGCTTAGAGCCCTCAGCAGGCTGGGGACGAGCCAGGGTTTTGTAGTGTTGTTTTCATTGCACTTACTTTCATGTTTATCTTTTATTTGTGGAAAGTAATACTGACTTTCCTCATGTGGTAGAGATAGAAAATTCCTTTCTAAATTAATTTTCTTACATCAAAAAAGTAGCCTGAATTAAAATATGAAAATTCGTCGTAAAGGTGATTGCAGACTAAGAAAAATCACAAAAGCGGTTTTCCCATGACTTAAACCTGGAGAGTAAAGATTTGAAGGGTGGGGGCTTTGAACTAAGCCGGGGGTGGGGAGTGATTGTTTTGATAGCAACATCCCTAAGGCAGAGGAGAATGGGCACCAGGAGGGAAGTCACATTGTTCTTGAGGATAACCTTCAGAGCCTGTGGAAATTAATAAGACACATGGGATATATTTTGGCAAATTAGAGGTACAGAGGAACTTCACAATTCTAAATCAGGGATGGCTTTTGGTGACTTCCACTGTAGTGTGGAAATAGGCCCAGAGGAAACAGACGGCCATCCCTCTCCACCTTGTCGATTGAGGATTCAGAGAATTGGCCCAGTTCTGCCATGGCAGATCTACCTGGCGGGCTGTGGGCAGGGAAGCAGATGGTTCAGCCCCTGGGCAGCTCCCTCCTCCAGCTCTGCGTTTTCTGAATTGTCAGCCATCACCTTGAAGCCACAGAGGAAGGTGCGGGCTGCTTTTGCACCTGGTGCCCACTCCCAGCCTATAGCAAAGACCTTCTTGGCTTCTTCTTTGAGGATTTGCCCACCCTTTGCCCACACAGCCACAATTCGGGTGGGACCTCAGTGCCTCTGGAGTCTGGGATTTCACGGTAGGCTCGTGACTGACATTTAACCAGGGGACACATTCCGCCCTCCTGGCTACTGGCTTAGCACCAAGGCTGAGCACATGACCAGATTGGACCAATCAAAGTCAGTCTCAGGACTTGAGCTGCAACCCTTGAGAAAGAGGTTCTCTAATTACTAGAATTGTTGAGGGGAGAGGAAATATGGCCAAAACTACTGAGGGCCACCTTGCCACCCTGAGAGAAAGGCCCTGGCTGAGGATGACCGGAAGATAGGAGAAGTGGGGTCAGGAGATGCAGCCTGGCTTGGCTTCCTGATGCATCGTTTCTAGCAGCTCATAATTTCGTTTGTTTAAGCTTATGTGAGATTCCGTCCTTCCCACTGGAAAAGTGACTTTCAGAACACACCCATTCTCATGGACTCCAGGCGAAGCTGCCTGCAAAGGAAACACGATTCTCATGATTCGGTGGCCAGTTGGTAACGCGGGGCTTAATCATTGTTTGGCTCAAAAAGCTTAAAGGAACCGACCTGCTATGGCAGAGCTATTCAGTGGATTCAAATTCATCTCTGCCTCATTCCAGGGACAGAGTTGGAAACCATCAGGTGGCGCTGCCCCTCGAGATCGGATCCGCGTCCACAGTGGTTCCCGTTTTCTCCTGGGTGCGGTTCCTGGGTCATCGCCTGTCCATCTCACTGTTCCACCGTCCCTGATGGAAGGACATGCAGAGGAGCCAGGACCCGGGTTCCTCCTGCAGAGAACACTAACTATGGCCTTTCCTCCCCACCGAAGCCCACCGATATTCCTTGATCTCCTTCGCTGCATCTGCTGTCAAATATGCCCTAAGAGGAGCCAGACAGGAGGACCTTGTGAGCCCCCACCAAGTGCATGGCTTGGTCACCATGTTTATTTTTCATCCACTTTTTCCAAGTCAGCAGATGTGCGTCTGTTGCTTCAAGACAGCACCTCGCACTGATATTTTGATTCAAAACCCAGCCACGAAGACCGACCGCTGCAGTTGAGCTCAGCTAAGCATCCCCTCAAGTCGTCCCTTCATGTGCTTTATGACTCTTTTGAAGATTGTTTTCTCTTAAGTTTAGGGGATTTAAGGGGCAGAAACAATACATGACGTAGTTTTCCATTACCCCAGAATTCTTCCTCCTGCCCACCCTGACCAGCAGACGCTCTGAACTTCCTCAGAAACAAGAACAATTAAGTGCTTTTCCACTTTTCTCCTGTCTTAGCAATGCACCCCGGATCAGCACGTGGCTCACTATGAGTCACAGGAGGAGGCACCACGCTCCAAATTCATTGCTTTAAAAATGACACTAATTGTAATGAAAGTTTCTGGTGAAATAAAGTGATCATGATGCATTCTGAGCTTAGGCTCTGCTAACTACCTGTCAAGGCCTAAAAGAAACCAGCTCACCCCAAGAGAAACCTGGCAGCAAATCTAGCAATAATCATTCAAGAGAGTCCCCAAGTTTTCCCCTGCTTTCTGTTCTGGACAGTCACTGTTGGCTCTTCAGTATCCCGTCCCTGCATGTCTGGTGATGGACCTCCTCCTCTCCTGGAGAGCCACCCCCTCCGATCCTTTGCCCACACTGTTTGGGTGGGGCTCCAGGGCCAGGCCTGTGAATCTGGACTAACCAATTGGAGCATCAGATCACCTCTGAGATAGGCAGAATAATGGTCCCCTAAAAGTGTCTGCGTCCTAATTCTTAGAACCTGTGAAAATGTCACCTTATGTGGCAGAAGGGACTTTGCAGCTGTGATGAAGGACCTTGAGATGCAAGATTTTACTGTATTATTCAGGGGGCCCCAATGTCATCACAAATGTCCTCATAAGAGAGACTGGAAACTGGTCAGAGCAGGACATGTGACAACTAGGTGCAGGTCAGAGTGACAGGGACTCTCACCCAAGGAGAGCAGCGGCCATTGGAAACCAGAAAAGACACAGAAACGAATCCTCGCCCACAGCCTCCAGAAGGAACACGGTCCAGTCACCTGCTTACCAGACTTCTGACCTCCAGATTGTAAGATAATACATTTGCATTGTTTAAACTAGTTGGTGGTCATTTGTTAGAGCAGCAATGGGAAATTAATACCTCCTTAAATGTGGTGATTGGTCCAGGGATAGGCCGCAGCCATACGACCAAGCCCTGCCAGCCAGTGAGATCTGGTTGTGGGACTTAGAAGAGGGGACCTTCTGCCTCCCTGTGGAGTTTCTGGGAGGATCAGCTGGGTGGGAACCTGGAAATGCGAGCAGCCACTGAGGTCATGAGGTGAACAGACTGTCCCCAGTGGACCTGACACAGAGAGAAGACTTGGAAGGGAAAAGTGGGGAGGGAGGTGGGACCACGTCATGAGTCCCTGGATGGGATATGGCTCTGCTGGACTGCTCCCGGTCGGCCAGTCCTTGCTCACACATTAAGTTTCTCCCATTTGCACTCAAAACCATCCTGACGTGGTTTTGATCTCGACCTGTCGTGACACTGGTTGTGGAGAAAGCCGTGCTGGGTGCAGGTGCCACACACAGTGGCTGCCCTGATGGCAGTCCTCAGGGAGACAGCAAAGCAGTCGTGCGTTGTGAGAAGAGCTACCCACACGAGTACTTGAAGTATGTCGAGAAAGTCTGAGGTTCTACATTTCTAGCAGGTGAGACAAAAGCTTGTCCAAAACCTCATCTTGTGGGAGTAGAAACGACACAGGAGTTTGGGGACAGGGTCTCCCTGAGCCCTGGAGCCATTGTTCTGTACCCATCAGACGCGGTGCTCACCAGAGCCCCGAGGCTGCCTGGCAGGAGCGACAGGCCTGGACAGGGCTGTCGCCTGATGGAAGGGCACGGAGAATCCATCTCCCATCAGCATCGACCCTGGGGAATCGTCTTGAGATTTGCTTTTGGAATTTCTGGCCAGTGTTTGGTGCCCATTTTCCTCAGCAATGCCTCCAGTGTCTCTCCCCACCCTGCAGAGAGCCCCCAGACAACGTGCCTCCCTGCAGAGGCGCACAGACCGGCCCTCCTCTCAACTTATCTCAAAGAGCATGTGTGCATTTTAACCGGCACCTCCAGTGCCTGGGCTCAAGGTGGGAATGAAGGTCAGGCATCCAAGCAGATTCGTGGGAGGATGCTTTTGAGTAAGTTAAGTCAACATGCTACAAATGCACCTGCCTGTTTGACCTCCTTGAAGTAGCCTCAACTGTTATCAGAGGAATTTTTCACTAACTGCATCTTCGTAACATTCCTCTGGCAATGGGTTCCTGAGGTCACCAAATGTGACCGTTGACTAGATTTGGAAAGTTGACTTCAGCAGCTATTGAACACCTTGCTCTGTTTGCGGGGGGAAAAAAAAAATACATCCATTCAAGGACTTCTCCATTCCTACCACACAGAATGGAATCCTGCCTAAAGCCACTTCAGAGGCCAGTTCAAACGCTGCCCCTTCTAGCAAGTTCTACCTGATTTGCCTGTTTCAAAGGAATATGTCATGACCCTCATTGCTGCTCAAACATTGAGACATGGGGCAAAGCATAATGGTAACGCTGGTGGCCTTTGAAGTCAACCAGACTTGGATTCAAATCTTCACCCCCACCCCGGCTTGCCGAGCTGTGTGACCCTGGCCAAGGCCTCACCTCTCTCAGTTTTTGCATCTGTGAAATGGAAGTAATGGTAGTTATGTACCTAGGAGGGTGGTATGCAGACTAAATGAGAGATGTAGCATTGAATGTAGGACCTGAAACAAAACAAGCATTTGATCAACGTCACCCAGCCATGGTGGCAGCTGCGGTCGTCACAGCAGCGTGCTGGCGTTCTTCTCCCTGTAGGTTGGAAGTCCTCTCAGGGAGGTGTGTTAGTCATCCATTGCCACAACCATGGGCACTGCACACACCCCTCAGTTCACAGGGTCAACAAGGCACCTGCTGGCTGGGCAGCCCTGTGATGTCCTGGGCTCACTCACCTGTCTGGGGACTGGCTGCCGGAGGATCCAGGGTGGCCTTGATAGAGCGAGGGATGCTCTGCTCCGTGTCTCCCTCGTTATCCAGGAGGCCAGCCAGGATGTCCTTCCCACGGCAGTAGAAGGGACTCCAGAGTCAGAAAGTCCCATGCACGGCCCTTCATAAGCCTGTCTGAGCGCCATGTCTGTGGCCATCATTTGACCCAGCCCTTGTGACTCAGGAGGGCACATAGGTCATGAGGTAAAGGGCAGGGAAAGGGAGGTTTGAAGAATTGGGACCACTTGTAATCCAGCACAGGTGGGAAGAGGTCCGACAACATGCCTAAAATGAACTCGAAGAATCCATTCGTAAATAAATGTTGGCTGAGTCAAACATGGACTCGCGCTCCACACCTAAATTGCTGGTATCAAACTTCAGAGTCTGTGGTTAAAACACAGGCGTTTATGGAGTCCTTAGGTGATTCATTGTTGTTGAAGTCTGTGGGTTCCCAAACAGCTACCTTTATCTCCTTACATTGGATCTATTCAAACTTGTGTTCCCAGGATAGGAGCGAAAAGATACCGAACGTGCCCACCTCCCTCCTTTCCTCCTCACTAGGTCTCCCTCACACCTGGTGGACGGCTCAGACTCGGAAGAGAGGCAAGGAAAGGAAGGGCCACAGGGACCTGGAAGCCCTCTGGATGCAGGAGGGGTGGGGGCGCACCACCTGGAAGCAGCAGCCTAACCTCCTGCTCAAACGTGGCCTGGACACTGGACTCCAGAATTTCTCAAGCAGTGGCACAAACATTTTTGTCTTCTGAAAGAAATTTCACAATCGGGTTTTTAATGAGCTCCACATTTTCTCGTGTGAAAACAATTTCCTTCAAAAAGACTAGAGGAACCGCCTCAGCAGGATGCAAGTCAAACAAAGGAGTAATGCAAAAGAGTCGGGAAGTCATAACTCAAGTTCAGAAGCCCAGGGAGGGCAGGGTTTGACCTGACACCTTTTCAGGGACGTGGAACACTGAGACAGCAATCTCCTGCCGGAGCACAGTGATGGATCGGGGAGGAAATGGAAATGGTTTGGTTTTTTTTTTTTTTTTTTTCTTTAAGTTTGCAGAGATGTCAGATGGAGTCTCCATGAAAATATATCTGAAGGGGTCCTACATTTGCCCCTTTATTTGTTCACTATTCACTGAGCACCTACTGGAGCTGAGCACTGTTCTAGATACTGAGACTCAGCAAGATGGCGCCTCTGTGCCTATTGCCACAAAGACAAGAAGACAAAGTGAATGAAGAGTCAACATGGCGGCAGGTCTGGGTAAGTGCTATGGAGGAGAGACAGGAACGAAGGGGTCGAGGAAGCCCAGCAGGCCGGGAGGGCACCGATCTGAATGCCATTTGAATGGAGACCCCAAGAGGAAGAGAGGAGGCCACACCCAGAGAGCATTCCTGACTAAGGCCCTCACCGGATGTGTGTGGGACACCCCAATCCTTACGTCTGAGCACTTTCAGACATGGGATGCTTGCAGCATCATTATGTTGAAATAGTGCGCCATGCTCATGTGGCTGCCCCCACCATTCCTAGGGTCATTGTTTCAACAGAAGCAGTGAAGATGCACAGTAAGTTAGATTACAGATGTACAGCCCTTACCATAGCCCCCCCCGGCACACACCTTTTCCCTCCTGGAAAGCTCCCTCCTGGGTTCATCCCCTCCTCTCGCTCTCTAGCCATCTCAACAGTTCTCAGCAGCTCTGTGCCCTGGTTAGCCTGACCAGCCTCTCTCCCTGCTGTGGTCACCACGGTCCAAGTCAGACAGAAGGGATAGAGGTGCCTGGTGACACTTGTAATGAGCAAGTTCTGAGCCTTTCCTCACTGCTGTGAACCAGTGATTCCTTCCTGCCAGCTGCTGTGGCCGAGGTGCTGCCAGGGACCACTCGAGACAAGGAGAGAGGAACCCATCAGTCACCAGCAACTCCCAGCACTGTGCCCGGCCCCAGTGTGACATACTCTTTGCACTTTAAAAGCCTGTGTGTTTCCAGGCTAATAAAGGGAAAGGTAGGGAGTTGTCAGAGAACAATGCGAGACAGAGGCACCATTCAGGGGAGGGAAAGCCCATGCTCAGGGCAGTCCTGGGACCCTGGGCCTTCCACTGCTGTGGCTCACTCCTGCCCCAGGGCTCCTGCCCCACTGGGCACTTCCCCTACCACTATCCACTCTCTGTTTATCTTTTACTCCATGACGTTTTGTCTTGAAGTTTTTGCCATAGGAAGAGACAGTAGCAGTTACACAGGTGGAAGCCAGGCTCACGTGGGGTAAATAGAAAGTGATCATAGAATTAAAGGTGGTGAAAACACGCAGACCGTCATCAGCCATCTACCTGGATACTTTGTCTGCCAAAAACTCTCAGCTCTTGACTGAAATTCTCCTTTTTTGCTTGGAGGGGTTAAAGACACCGTGTTCACAGAGGGAGACTGTCCCCGCGGTGACCAGGACAGGAGAGAGCGGCCTGGACTTCACAGGCTGCAGTGCTGGGTAAGGCCCACGAGCCTGAGGCAGACGCCATGCGCCACTCTGAGCACGCCTGCAGGGCAGCTGTGAGAGAGGGCTCAGCGCACAGCCTGGCTTCAGATGCCACTCCAGTGTGGGCTGGGAGCACGTGGCCTCGCTCTCCAAGTCACAGCTTCTTCCTAGGAATAGGGTCACAATAACGACACCCTCACTGGTTCACAGCATTGTTGGGAGGATTTTGTGTACAATGGTATACACCTCAAAATACCTGTACAAATATAAGCTGCCATTTTTGATACGATGACTGTGGTAACGGTGCTGACGATCGAGTGGAGGGCCCTCGCTTCATTCCGTGTTTATCCACAAACTCTTAGGAGTTGCTCCTTGGCGTCGGTGAGAGTGTGATTAGACATTGTCTCTGCCTTCAAAGAGCTTAGACTTTAGCCGGAAGGCAGCATTCGTCAGCCAAAGCAAAATGACAAAGGTGCCAATGGCTGGAAGGCCAAGTCCAGGGACTTAGGACGACCCAACCTACTCAGAGAAGCCCTGACAAGTCCACCTGGTGCCCAAAGATGGAGCGAGCCAGGAAGAGGGAACATCCTGCCTTGCAAGTGAGCAGGGCCGAGCAGCCCAGGGAGAGCAGCCCCAGACGCGAGGCTTTCCAGTGGGGCTGCCCCCAGGCAGGTCTCAGGCTGGGCTCTCCACCCAGCGCCCTTCCACTCTGGGCGAAGGCCAAGCAGGACTCACCAGATGAGGGTGTGGCCGCGCAGGCCTGCCTTGTGCTGGTTCCAAAGGGCCGTCTGGGTGTGCCTCGCAGTTGCCCCAGTGCAGTGCCACCAACCCTGTTCCCATCACCCAGGGGACATCGCTCCTCAAGCAAGCACTCCCTGCTGACCTGCTGGCCACAGCAGCAGAGCTGCCCTCGGGCTCCACAGACACCCTGTGTGTCTACAGCTACTAGTTTGACTAAATTAGTCAATAAATTCGTCCTTTTGCCAAGTCGAAAAACTATTTACTATGTTAAAATCTGCTTCAAGGAGACTGGAGGCATCTGCAGGCAGCCCTAGAAGACAGTCTCCTCCAAACCATCTCAAAGAAGTCGACTGTGGCTCCGGACAGAGCTCTGAGGAGCAGCTTTCCACCTGAGTGCTACTGAGGGTGACGGACGGCAGCACGGAAAGCAGCGTCTGACCTTCCCTTCTCCGCCAGGTGGGGACGGTGGGCTTCTGCCAAGGCATAGAGGAGTCATAGCCCGATTCCACTGAGCGCGCCTGTGCTTCATCCCATGTCACTTCATGTCCGCCCCACGGGGTAGGGACTTTTATGTCCCCTGTCCCTGTGTTGGAAACTGAGGCACGGGAATTAAGTCATAAAGTTAATGAAATGCGGGGCCAGGGCTGGGGTCTTCCTGATGCCAAATCCAGCCATTTCATGCCTCTCTCATATGTCCTCCTCCATGGTCACACAGCTTTGTCCCACCATGTCCCCTCTGATGGGAGGGGAGATCCAAGAGGGTCAGGTGCATGACACTGTCACCTTCATGTCCCCAGCATCTTACAGCACCTGCAGGTGTTGGTACTCAATCGAAGTTCTTCAAATGGGTCTGCCGAACTGAGCCAGGAGTGGCTGGGGGCAAGACGCACTCTAAGGCCTTGGTGCCTCTTCGCTGGAAGGGAATCCATCCCTTCCTGTAGGTAGGAGAACTCTGGCCCTGGGACCTGCATCCCTCTCTCCACCTGGAGCTGACTCATCACAGGCACCATCTCAGGAGCAAAGGCCAGGACCACTCGGGTGGGACAGGAAGACTCCTGGCAATGCTGCGATGATGTCAGGGTCTCTCGTCACCCTCCCTGCTAGTGCCCCCAAGTGCATTTGCTCAGAAGCAAGGCAGACCTCCCAGAGAGCAGCCCCACACGCCGGGAGCTGAGGGCACAGCCACAGTGCAGCTGGCGTCTCTGGGCTCCTCAACCTCCTGCAGCCTGAGCCTTCCTAGGAGACGGGCGGGAGCATGAAGCACAGCTTGGCTCTAGAACACACTCACTCCCTTGGTGAACGGCTGTGGGATTTGGCACTCTGGTTCTTGTGGAACTCTGGACTCATTCATTCACTCACACATGAGCTCAACGCAGGTGCCGGGCAACGGTCTCCCAACACGGAGTCGTATGGCCTTAGCCCTCAGTTGTCTCCTACTTGTGAGAACGAACAGGGTGATCAGGCCTATGGCATTGTGGGGAGGGGTCCTGTTCCTGGAGAGGAGAAGAAAGAGAAGATGAACAAAGAAACTGGGAGGGGGCAGCGGGTGAAAGCAAGTGGCAGGTGCATGACCTCAACAGACCCTACAGCCAGAGTCCAGGGGAGTTTGCAGGTCACAGGGGCAAAGGAAAACAGGTAGAAGGCAAGATGGGACACCCAGGTCCTTGAAAAAGAATCCCCAGTCAGAAGAGAAAAGAGCACAGTCCAGTGAGGGGGCAGAGGCCCCGCCAGCTCCCAAGTGCCTCCAGGACACATGAAAAGCTCCGCCTTCATTGAGCTGACACCTCACACCATCTCTTCCTCTGTGCACCAAGTCCAGGGAAAGACAGCGCTCTCCTGCTTCCCATTCACTCAGTGGAGACACCATGAGCCAGGCACTCAAGCCACAAGGGAGCTGGCCCCAGCCTTCCAGCTGCTCGCAGTCCTAGTGGGGAACACAGACAGCAAACCTGCAAGTGACATGGAAGACGAAGCCATGAGCTGTGACGGTGTGACAAAGGAAGGGACAGATGAGGCAATGGAGAGCCGCTGGGGGAGGCCATCTACCTTGGGTGGTCAGCAGAGACCTCCCTCAGCAGCAGATACTCCAGCAGATCCAGAACATGGGAAGGAGCCAGGCATCCAGGAGAGGTGTTCCCAGCAAAGGAGACAGCAAGGGCAGAGACCCAGCAGGGGCGAATCAAGCTCAGCAGTGAGACAGAAAGAGGGGCAGAAGGTGAAAGCTAATGTCAGTGTTGGGGGCCACCATAACTAAGTACCACAGAATTGGTACTTTAAGTCAGAAACTTGCTCTCTCACAGCTGGAACCCTGAAGCCCAGGATTCAGCAGGACTGCTCTTGCTCTGAAGGTCCCAGGGGAGAAGGCTGGCCATTCCAGGCGTGGGCCAGTATCACTCTGGGCTCCCGTCCCCACTGTCCTTTCTCTTCCCTTTTCTTGTAAGAATTTTTGTCTCTGGGTTTAAGACCCACTCTAATCCAGATTGATTTTATCTCTTTACTGAACTACATCTGCAAAGGTAGTTTTTCCAAATAAGGTCACGTTTATAGGTTCCTGGTGGACATATCTCTGGGGAGACTACCATTCAATTCACTACGGTCTGACTTCTGGCTCCCCCAAATTCATGGTCATCTTGGGTACAAAACACATTCACCCATGCCAGCATCCCCAAAGCCTCAAACCATTACAGCATCAACATTATGTCCCAAATCTCATCCAAATACCATCACAAATCTCGTGCCCCTGGGTGTCATCCATCCTGGACCAAACTTCCCTCTAGCTGTGGACTTGCAAACCTAGAAAACAAAGTGTCCGCTTCCAAAATACAACGGAGAAGGCAAAGATAGACAGCGGCAATCCAAAGGGGAAACACCCGTGCTAAGGAAAGGGGACACTTAGTCCCCAGGGAACTTAGAAATCCAGTAGGGTGAATTCTGTTAGGTTTAGAGGCCTGCAGATAATCCTCTGGTTTGGGGCTCCACCCTAAGGGCCAGGGCTGGTCCTCCTGGCTCTCAGCTCCACCTCCTCAGCCCTCTGTGGGCGTGGAGAATGGACTGTATCGATGGAGAACAAACACAGAAAGCCACTTGAGATGCCCATGTAGACCAAACAGCAGCTGGCAGTGGTGTTGTGGGGGGCGCTGTGGCAGGAACAAAGGATCATAGTCAGATCAGATTCAGAAACTATTTAAGGGGTGGAGCCAACTGGGTTTTGTGATGGATTGATGCCGGGAGGCAGAGAGGAGTGTTAGAAAGGAATCGAAATGCCTTCTAGGATTTGGGGTGGAAAGTTGTGAGTCAGGCATGTGAGAAGCGTTTTCAAGTGAACGTTTTGTGTGAGTGCAGGGAATCTGCCACATTCTTATGGCCACTGTTACTACAGAGTAGGGGCCTGGGTAAGCAAGGTCAGAAGGTCATGTCCCGAAGGCCTTTCGCCAGCACCCAACCACTTCCTCTCTTTTATTCTGACCTTCTCCACTTCAAACGCGCAGAGCCCAGTTCACATAGAAGAGCTTCAGGGATAAAGAGAGCTAGTTTGGGAGGCCTAGCCCATCGCCCGGGCGCTCTCTCCAGCTGCTGCAGACGGCTGCACCCCTCCTGGCACCCACTCCCTGGAAATGCCATTCCAGCCCCCAGATGGGCTGGGCATTGGTTAGGAACACCAGGCCACTCGTCTCTAGTCACATGTCATCATGCTTTGAAGTCATCTTAACATACACTGACTTCCTGCTCAGAACTGATTGAATCCAAAGGAAGTGAAAATCGAATCCTTCAGAAGAATAGATGATTGTGAAAGTGCACAAATGGTGCACACTCCCCACACTTGGAGGGGCCTGGGGTGGCTTTGAGCTGCCTACTCGGCTTACAGATTTTAAGAAAAGCCATGAGATGCTGGGCTCTACCCTCCTCTAATTCTCGCTCTGATTTTTCGAAAAGTCTTTCAGTAAGGAAAGCCCGATGGCGTGAGTGGTCTTGATGGGCTTCCTCAGCTCACTGTTAACAATGCACACTGAAATGATGCTTCCTTCCTGGGAGCCAGGCATCCACACCCACTATCAACCATGCAGAGCCACGAGGAAGGGCACTTTATCCCCGGCTCACAGATGTGGAAGCTGAGGCTCAGAAGGGCCCCACGACTTGATCACCTGGGTCTCAAGATGTTCCCTCGGGCACCCTTAGAGGTGAGTTCCACTCAGAGCTGCAGAATATGCTCACCTGGCAAGAACATGGGACCAGGGGCAAGCTGAGGCTAAGATCTGTACCGATCCAGAGTTTAGACTGGAAGGAGAATAAAGATCCAGAAAATGGGACCGAAAGAGAGAATTCTGCTGTGATCCAACCCCACTGGGTCACTGCTCCCCTGACAATGGGGGCTTACATATCCTGGTACCAGTGGCCACACCTGTTTTCCTGTTGAGAAGTGAGCAATGGGCCCAGCACCACCAAGCTGCTCACTTGCTAGAGGAGGAGATGGAAGAACAGAGTCATTACAGTGGAGTTGGACCTTCAAATTCCTGGTTCCATATCCACAGGTTCAACCAAATATAGATGAAAAATATTTTGGGAAAAAAAATGCATCCATGCTGAACATATACAGGCTCTTTTCCTGTCGTTGTTCCCTAAGCAATAGAGTGTAATGGATTTTTATGCAGCATTTATGTTGTAACAGGTATCATACATCATCTAGAGAGAATTTAATGTATATAGGAGGATAAATTACATAAGTATATGCAAATACACATGGTTTTATATAAGGGACTTGGACATCCAGAGTTTGGTGGTCTCAGAGGTGAGGGGAGTCTTGGAGCCAATCTTTGTAGGTACTCATAGTTTGCCTACGACATGCCCGGGGTGGCAAATACCAAACAGGAATCAATGTAAATTCACTTAACAGGTCACATGAGTCAATAAGACCTGCCTGATTACATTGATCAGATTAATCCTAGCAAATGAAAAAGAAAGCCCCTAGGTAACACCAAGATACAAAGTAATGAGAAAATCTGGGCACCATTCTCAAAGTGTTTGTAATATAGTGAAGCAAGTAGACAGGCACAGAAATGATGTAGACTCCGTTAAAACATTGCAAATCCAAAGAATGCCTGAGTACCACAAAAGTCACTAATAGCAAACCAAAAATTAAGCCCTCACATAGCTGGGCAAATTATTTTCATCAAGGTACCCAGATCATTCCATGGGAAAAGGACAGTCTTTTCAAAACATTGGGCTGGGTCTCCAGGTGCAAAAGAATGAAACTGGACCTTTACTAATACTACATGCAAAAAGTAACTCAAATGGATTGGAGACCTGAACATAAGAGCTAAAACTATAAACTCTTAAAAAAAAAAAAACACAGGGAGAGCTTCACAACATGGATCTGGCAGTGACTTCCTGATTATAGTACCAAAAACAGGCGAAAAAGCAAATGGCAACTTGACCCTCATCAGAATTAAATATATTTATGCATCGTAGACACTATCCCCAGAGTAACAGGGCAGAGCCCAAAATGGGAGTGAGTGTTTGCAGGTCAGTTATCTGCCAAGGGATTAATATCCAGAATATACGAAGAACTCCTGAAACCCACCAACAGCTGCAAACACCTGGAATAGACTTTTATTCGAAGATAAACAAGTGGCCGATAAACACGAGAAGATGCCCAATATTACTAAGCATTAGGAAGATGCAAATCAGAACCACAATGAAATATCCCTTCCTATCCTTCATGCAGAGGAAGGAAAGCCAGAAGGAAGGGAGGGAGGGAGGAATGGAGGGAAAAAAGTGTGGGTGAGGATCTGGATAAGCTGGAGCCCTTATGCACAGCTGGTGGGACGTACAAGGTGTGGCTACTGTGGGTAACAGTCTACTAGTTCCTTAGAAAAATAAAAATAGAATTGTCCAGTGGTGCAGCAGTTCCACTTCTGACTCTAAACCCCAAAGCACTGAGGGACATGCACCCATGTTTATAATAACATTCTTCCTCCAGAGCCCAAAGGTAGAAGCAACCCAATGTCCCTGGACAGGGGTATGGACCAAATGTGCCACATGCATAAAATACCACAAAGGAGATTCTGGCATAAGCAGACCTCAGGTGAAATAGCCAGTCCCAAAAGGACAAGTACTGTATGGCTCCACTCACAGGAGGCACTGAGAGCAAATTCGTAGCGACAGAAAGGAGCCTGGTGGGTGTCAGGTGCTGAGGCGGGAGGAGAAAGGGGAGCTGGCGCTTAATGGAGACAGATTTTCAGATGAAAATCTCTGGGGGGAACAACAGTAGGGGTGGACTCAATGCTGCTGCACTGCACGCTTGGAAATGGCTCCGTGATAAGCTCTGTGTTTCCTGCGTTTTACCACATTTTTACAATTTTAAAAACCGAAGTTTTAAAAGGAGGAAAGTGGGAAGCTCCCCATTTCTCAAAACAAAAAAAGGAAAAAATTCTGAATGGCGGTGATGGCTGAGGTGGTTTTTAATGGTCCAGAGCCAGATGGTGTCCAGGGAGGTTTTGTGAGCCTTGAAATAAGACAGCAACTCATGACTTCCTCCCCACAAGGCGTAAGTGGTTGGTGGTGATCTGCTCAAAATCTTCCTCCCGCTGTCTCTTGAAAGGGGAGGGGAGACTGAGCTGTGACCCCAGGTATGCCCCTAACATTCCACCCTTGTTCCTTTTGCCAGCTGAGCCCAGAGGCTCTTGGAATCTGGTCCGTGTGCTGTTTGGTGAATGTGGCAGCGCGGCTGCAGGGTCCAGTGGAGTTTTAGGAAGGTATGAGACAAGTCTCCTTCAAGTGCAACAAACGTTCCAAATCTCTTAAAAATAGGAGGAAGGGGAAAGCCAAGAGGTCCTCGGTTAGTAACGGGAGGGCACACCCGGTGCCAACTCCTTTTCCTCCATCCAGTGCTGCTCAGTGGCCTTGGTTCTCCATGAACTGGAAGCAGAGACAGTGCAGGGTGGCTGTGGTCCTCACTGTCAAACACATGGAATTTCGTTACAGAATAAACTCACTCTCTGGGAACATTGACGCGGAGTCAGATTGGCCTCGCGGGTGTAGTGAGGCTGATCTCCTGGGGGCCAGTCTCTGTGGTGACAAAAGATGCTACCCAGTCCATCCTCACTTTCGGAAGGAAAAGGACTCGTAACAACCCATAACTGCGGTTCTTTCAACAGTTTCCACATCCTTTTGGAGGGGGATTACTCAAATAATAATTTTTAAACTTTTCTGTCCTTTCAACAGAAGCAAGCTCTCTTTGACCAGGTTCTGTCTCTTGAGGGGAATTATAATTTTAAACACCAATAGATACATACATGAAGACTTCCATCCCAACTTGGATTTTATTTGCCCAAGTTGTGAGACCCTGACCCATAGGACCATATGTTTTAGGGTGTCAAAGGGTCAGACAACAAACCCTTACTAAGCAAGTGTTTGCACTCCAGGCTCTGTGCACACTAGCCAGAGGGAGTTCTGGGCTACAAGAGACTAAACCCCAGTCTCCGGGGCTCTGCAGAACAGCAAGGCCACTGGCCCCACTAACTCCCATGCATGGCGGCAGCCTCCATGAGCCAATCATAGCTTGCGTGCTTGTGTGCACTCTGCTGGGACTACCGCCATAACTGCAAACCAAAACTCAGGTGCATCTCCAGTCTGTGCGCACTGTCCTTCCGAGGAAGAAGGTGCCCCAGGCAGAGAACTCCCATCACATCAACAGATGGGGAGGACACAATGCATTGGGGCTCCTTGCTTTTCTATTGTCTTGTAGACCATTTCTAGGACTGGTGAATATTCCTCTGGGGTGTGAACTTGTCCCTGAAAACTCGTGGCAAATACAGATTCACTTTAAACACGGCATAATTTAAAACTCCTGGTGCTAAAGCACATGCACATGCAAAGTGATCCTCTTTCTAGATGTTTCCTGCAGCCCCGCTGATCAGCACAGCTCTGGGAGGGTGTCTGGTGAGCTTTCAACCGTTTCTAAGTCCTAAGAGTCCAAGCCAAGCATAGTGCTAAGCTAGCGTTTTCCTCTCATCTCCTGGAAGAAAAAATAATTGGTTTTTCCTAATATCTTTTTTCACCATGGTCCCAAATATGCCAAGAGCTCTTCAACAATCAGGAAATGGGACTAAAACGTTCAGAGCATTACAAAGAGCAAGAGTGGGCATCATGGCTGCTCCTCACCAAACAACTGAAAGGCCTCTGAGCTGGAGTAAGGACCCAGGAGATAAAACACAGACAGGTTCCCCACTGGGGTCCCACCAGGGGGACACTTTGACTTAGGCATTCAGCGGGTACTGTACTTCAAGTACCCAGAGGGTCATTCTGTTTCCACTTCAGTACAATATCCAAAAAGTCCCGTGAGCTCTTTGACACCTTCCTATAAAACAGCCTCTGTGTCAGATGGCTTTGCTCCGCGGGAGGCTCTTGTCAGAGCTGGGAGCACACTCCAGTCAGGCTGAGCTGAGCAAGGATGTTCTGGGGGTTCAGGGTGTCCAGTGCATCCTCCAGGTGTGACAGCGGTCTTCAGCTCACCATGCACTTCCCAGGGTGTCAGCCCATCACAAGTCCAGGAGCATCTGTATGGGGCACTTTGAAACTACAGAGTTTGCTAGTTTGGAACAAAGTCACTGAACTGTTTCCTGGGAGATTTCAGCAGGGAAGAAGGAGGACATGGTGGACCCAAGGTTCAGAGAGTCACTGACCATGCTGCATCTTGGTTGGGGAGGGCGGTCGTTTAAAAATCATCGATGGCTGTGAAGATTGCTCATTCTGCCTCTCCGGCCATCGGGCCCAGAACACCTTCCACTGCTGAGTGTCTAATATTCAAAGATGACACTGACAAAAGAATCGCCATCCTGGTGAGAAAAGCAGGCCCTTTCTGCCTTTTATTCAAAATGTCTTACATGCGTATCCAGCCTCTATTTTTTAAAGTCTGTACTCCCGCAAAGCCCTTCAAGACTTATAGCTGAAGACTGTGAGCTTCCAGGGGGCTGGGACTTTGCCTTGGTCCCCACATTTTCCCAAAGGTCTTACATCAACTTAGTTTGAAAATGACTTGCTGGGAAAGGCCAGTTGAACCCTGCTGTCCCCACTTTACTCCCAAGAAAACCAAGAATGTGCCTCTGAGGAGGGAGTCTTCCATGGTTGCACAAAAGTTAGCAACAACTGCAGTGGGTGTCTATCCTGGCCACACTGTCCCCAAGAGAGCTGTTCTGCTGTTGTGAAAGGCCCTTCTCCCTTCCTGTGGCACACTGCCGTCTGTAAATCTCTGTCTCTTCATCTCCTGGGCTGTTCATCCCTGGGCAGAAATTGACGTGTCAGCTCAGACTCTGGTTCCCACATGTCCTGTTGCCAACAATGGAGCCACGGTCTCTGCAGGGGAGAGTTCTGAACTGAACAAAGCAGAGTGACCATAGCACTGGGCGCCACGGACACTCCAACTGTGTGTGTTGGGGGGGGGGGTTGTCCAGGAGTCTGATCTGATTCACCCACGTCTGAAACTGACCCAGGAAAAACCCTCCCTAACCACCTACTCCACAGTGAGTCGGTCTATTTTCCTGGGCTTGCTCTTCTGAGCATCTTACCTGCACAACATCACCGAATCCTCAGAGTGACCCTGTAGAGTCAAGGTCAACATCCCCCGACAGCAGGAACCCTGACTGTGGTGTGATGGGGGTGCGTCACCTCTCCATCTTCTTACCCCAACGCAAGAGCCCAGTCTAATGAGAACATCGGATGAACCCCAATGAGGAATGTTCCATGAACTTCCTGATGGCACCCCACCCCCAGGCTCTCTGGGTGATCAAAATCAAGGAGAGTCTAAGAAACTGTCACAGACCAGAGGAGCCTGAGGGGATGTGACAACTGAATATAACGCGGTGTCCAGATGGGATCAGAGAGCGGAACTGGGACATTAGGAGGAAACTAGTGAGATCTGATTAAATCGTGGAGTCTGGTCAACAGGACTGTACCAAGGCCAGCTCAGTGACGGCCGCCATGGCCACACCACGAATGCACAAGAGCTGGCGAGGGCACAGACTGGGCGAAAGGCTCATGGGTATTCCCTGCACTGTCTTCACATCTTTTCTGAATATCTAAAAGGATTTTAAAATAAAAATTAATTTCAATAAAATCCATTTGCTAAATAATATAACCCTCTGAGTAGATGCTACCGTTTGCCCTAATGGATGGGTGAGGAGACTGTCCCGAGGAGTTCCAATCACTGCCTCCTAACCCGTTTATCATTCTAGCAATTTCTCAGACCCTGCTCTCAAGCTCCTGTTTACCCCAGGGCTCCAGAGAATTAGATCACGAAAGAAGATTTCAAAGAGGTAATTTCTCTGCTCGGAAGCATGAGTGACCTAAATCGCTCAGAGGGGAGGGGAGAAGCGGGGTTGCAAGGCCAGGGCGCTGAGCCCCTGTGATTGAATCATCGCGGCGCTCCGGGGAGGAGGCTGGGAGGCTGCTGTGGAAGGTGGTGCCACCGCCATCGCAGAGCCCCCGCAAGTCCTGGAGCCCGAGTGGGTAGGAAATGGTTTCAATCAGCGGGGCCGGGTGGCAGGGAATCATCTGGAATAACCCCTAACACCATAAGGACACCAAACTCTGTGCTCCTCCAGAAAGTCAAAGGCCCACAGCTGCTTCCAATCAGGGAAGCCGACTCCCGTCCAGAGCCCCACATTCTCACACATCCCCTCGCTGGCTCTTCAAAGCCAGCGCCCTCAGCCCAGCGCAAGGAAAAATACACATACCCTTTCAAGATCCCTGAGTGCCCTCCTTCCCGCCTCCCCCGCTGACGCTGTGGCGTCCCCACACGCCCCGGCCTTATCCACAGGGGTTTCTCAGAAGGCTTCTCGACCAGCAATGGCATCTGCCCACCAGACTGCCCCCAGCTACAACCAGTCTTACAAATGTCCAGGGCTGCACAGGAGACTTGTGGTCTTCCAGGCGTTCCCTGTCTTCCCTCCCTTGGAGTTGGGGCAACTCGGCACCCGTGCGCTGGCTCGGGTCCCAAGTTCTGGCCCAGGCTCCCACCTCCCCTCCAGTCCTGGTTCACCTCAGTCCCAGGGAGTGCTGACCTCAGGGACAGGGGCATCAGCAGAGCAGGCTGGCCATGGATTTGTCACTAACGTGTGACGCGTCCCAGATGGCCACGGGGTTCAGGTCAGCACCTCCTGTGCAGAAGGCAGACTGTGCTTGCTGCCCCTTCTGCCCCCAGGGGTGCCCCTCTTGTCCGCCACATGACCACGGGGCCTGAGCAGCTCACAGCCGCTGGTGCCCAGATGCCCTGGCCTCTGCTGTGTGCTCAGCTGAGCGTGCGATTGTTTCTTCTTCACACTCCAAGCACACAGACGTCCTCAAGTGCTGTTGCACGCTCTCCTTTTAGGTCTTGGCCCTTCCCTGCCACACTCGTCAATCTGCTGCTTCTCTCAAACGCTGCAGATTGTCCTGCTGAATGGGGGTACTGTGGTTCGTGTGGCGCTGACCTTTGCAGGGACATTCAGATTCTTCCCTCTCCGTCACTGCCGCCAGCGGTGCATACTCCAGCAAGAAAGTCTCCATGTACCTTAAAGTATTTCCTTAGGTCAGATGTCCAGCAGCGGACACTTTAGGGAAGGGAAAAGGTAGGCCACATCACTGTGGATGAACCTGGAAGACTCCAGCACTGCTCCCCTGAGAGTGGTCACTGCAGGGTGAGGGACAGGCCCTGTGAAATCAGAGCAAGGGGCTGGCGTCTAGCGGGACCTGCTGTGTGCTGGGCGGGCTCAGCCTGAGTCCTACAAGGCTTTGGGGTTACGTCACTCTGGCGCAGGGCAGCTATCACCCCTACTTTACAGATGAGGAAACCGAAGGTCAGGGACGGTAAGTAATTTATCCCAAATCATGCAACTGATGTGGAAAAACGCGGATTTTGCTCTGCTGGCTCCTCAACCTGGGCATGTCACCACCAACTCTATTGCTGTGTGCCGAGAGCCAGGTGGCTTGCCACAGTCCACTATACCCCCAGCGTCCCCGTTAATGTCATTCCCATAAGGATCAATTAGAAAACGGAGGATTTGGTGGGATGTGAAGTTCTCTTCATCTGGTTTGAATTACATGAAATCAGGATTCTGTTGATATTTTTCCCACTGTACTAGAAGACAGTGATTATTTTCCTTTTTTCATTTATTTTCTTTCTCTATCAACTTCAGCTACTAAATCCTCCTCAGCATAACCTTCCTGATCGTCCTGAAATTGCACAGGATGCGGAGGATTTGCTGTCTCCTAAGCAGTGTCTCTGCGGGGGTGGGGCGGCGGCCCCGCCAGCAGGAGTCTGCTTTTCCGTTGCCTCCTCCCTGATGTTGGCTGGGTGGGAAGCGGAAGCCGCCTTTCTGTGACACCCTCATCTGCAGGCCACCAGGAACTCTTTCACGGCTAGATGCACCTGAAGCCAGTAACGACCCGTTGTGTCCTTGCGGGCAGTGGCCCTAGTCCTCAGTCACACGTTCTGACAGTTACACACAATAGGAACAACCAAAGACTGCAGGGCTGGAGGGCTCCCCTCCCGGCCTCCCCTCCCTGTGTCTTCCTTTGAAAACTTCTCTTAGCATTTCTGGGCTGCTGAGAGGCAGCAGGGAGCCGTCCCTCAAGGGAATAACTGACAGACACACTCCACTTTCCCGTTCTGTGCATGAAGGCTGCACCTCCAGATCCTGCTTCAACAGCAACTCCAGCAGTCATCACTGTCCTCTGGGGCACTTGGGAGGCAGTGGGAGACTTTGTGAGCCAAATTAGGAGTGGGGAGGATGGTCCTGCGCGCAGAGAGTCTGGTTGCACCATGTAGTCAGTCAATGCTTGGTCAAGGAGGTTCCATGACAAAACCAAAAACCTAGGATACGACACACGAAAGGCCCGGTCACCCTCTCCCAGGCTGAGTCTGAACCTCCTAAACCGCAAACCGAGACATCTAGCAGATTGCCCTGCACAAACCCAGGACATGGCCATGCCACAACAGGAGCCCAGACCCCCTGGGGTGGATGAGTATAAGCAGGTGGGAGCTCCCAGGGAAATGGCACATTGGAGCTACAATGAGCAAGGGAGACACCTGGCCCCGTGGCTGGATCCTAACAGGAAACAATTGAGGAGAAGGACAGATACAGAACAAGGCCACGGATGTGAATGGTAAATGCATGCAGGAGTTCATCTGGGGTGACGGAAGTCAGAGTGGTTAGTTCAGGTGGAGAGAGTAGCGTACTGAGAGCAAGCACGTTGCAGCTCTGAGAACTTTCTGTGTCTCGACCAAGTGGGGGCTGTGAGTGTAGTCCCCGTGAAGTCCATCAAGGTACACATCCGGTGATTGCTTTAGCTGGCAAATGGATGGAGTTAGAGAATATCATGTTAAGTGAAATAAGCCAAACCCAAAAAACTAAAGGCAGAATGTTTTCTCTGATATGCAGGAGCTAATTCACAATAGGGTGAGGGGGCTCTAGGGAAGAATAGAGTTGCTTTATGTTAGGTAGAGGGGAGTGAAGGGAAGGGAAAGGAAGGGCATGGGGGAAGAAATGATAGTGGAGTGAAACAGACATTATTACCTCATGTACATGTATGACTGCATGATTGATGTGATCCTGCAATATGTACAATCAGAAAAATGAGAGATTACACTCCGTTTATGTATGATCTATCAAAACATATAAATGCATTCTACTGTCATGTACAACTAATTAGAACAAACAAAAAAATTTTTAAAAAGATATACATCCACAGTGTGTGGGAGGGGCATACAAAGCAATCATACAACAAATGGCTAATGCATTTATTCGTATGGTGGTCACCCTAATCAATGACTCCACCCAATCAGAGGTTAAAAACAAGGACATTTATGCAACATCCCCAAAGCTGATCCTGTGTGGCTTGATTCTCCAAGACCTGTCTGAAAAGTTAGATTGAGTGTGGGAGGCCAAAAAGAAAAAAATGTCAAATAGTGAGAATGATGTTCCCCAAGGTGCTTCTGATTGAATCTGGAGTGTTTGTCCCTGATTTGGGACATGGTGGTAATCAATGAAGTAAAATTCCCATGCTTTCTTGCTGGTTCCAGTCAGGGCAAAACTCCATTCCACACAGTTATCAAACTTGAAGCCGAGGAGCCCACGGCAGGGCCTCGTAATACCAAGCACTATGAAATGCAAGTATGGCTTTATCATCATCCTGGGGTGCAAAGGTCTCTGGTGGTACTGATGATTTTTTTATGTAACAAATCTGTGCTGAATTAATAATTCACTATGCTAATAAAGAAATTCAGTTGTCTATGTCTCAAAAACAATCTCATTTCTTCCCATGATACAAATGGAATTTTTTTTCCCTTTCCCAATTTCTTTTTAACTGGCAAATGGGAATAGTAACTTGCAAAGTCTGTGGAATACTTTGAGCCAAAAACAGTAAGTGGCCTATAGATTTAAGAGAGAGAGGAAGCCAGTCGTAGTCCTGGTTTTGCGTGGCCTCAGTGTACCCGAGTCATCTGAATAATCCCCCTGCCCTTTTTGGTCCTAGGAGGCAAAGCAAGAGACAGCTGCTGGAGCACTTCCGGGCCAGCCTTTCAGTAAACCTGCTCTGTTCCCCACGGTGTGCGTGGGAGGGGCCCCACCACTCTGCAATCTGAGGAGGGAGCCGCCCGAAGCCTAGGAGTTTCTCAAGCTTTCTGGAGGATCAGATGGACACACTCTTCCTCTGTGAATGACTTTTAGCCCCTGGAGAAGCTGCCGGGTGAGGATCCAGGTGATGAAAGAAAGGTTCAGAATCTTCATGACTATTTTGCAAAGCTCTGATCTTGATTCCTAAGGGCTGCCCCAGGGCCTTGGTGGGAAATGAAGAGGCTGTTGGAGGATGGGGTGGTAGGGTCTTCACAAAAGGACGTCACAGTGCTGCACAGAGGTCCTGGTTGCTCATGCAAACACAGAGCTTCCCCATTGCCACCCCTCTGGGTTCCTTGCAAGAGTCATGGAAATGGGGACACAGACCTGGAGCCAACAACTAGGTTAAATGCCAGCTCTGCTGCTCTTCATTGCATGACCTCGGCAAGTTCCTAAGCTTTCCTGTGCCTGGGGTTCGCCTGGGGGTGGCAGAGGAGCGACTGACACAGTGGGTCCTCCAGGTGTGGTCAGGCCTACCGCCTTCAGGACTCCTGACACACCACTTCCACGGCCATGCTAAGATGCAGTTGGCCTTTTCTAGACAGAGCCTCTAAGGAGCACGCAGTGGAGTTTCCAAAACAACCTGGATAATGACATTGCAACACACAGTAAGAGAGCTGTGCATACAGGGAAAACAATACGCTCTTTTCACTAAATGTTTCTTTTGAAAACCACTGTTTTCTATTTAAAAATATGTAACCGGTTTATTATTGTTATTTCAAAATGAATTAACAAACACAAGTTTAAATTTTTTTTTCCAATTTACAATACAACAAATATGGATGACTATTTATAATAGGAATTCATCAAGACTTTGTAACATAGGCTTTGGGGAAATCTCAATAATTTTTCAGAGTGTTGAGGATCACAACTACCAACTTAATAACAAAGCATTTCAGAAGAGTACCAACATGAGCTGTTGGATTTTCACTGAAAGCAATAAACCTAGAGAGGGTGTTTGTATTGTCCTTATTTTACAGAAGCAGAAACTGAGGCAAGGAGAAGATTCAATGCCAGGCAGAGATTCAGAGAAGAGCCAGACTCAAGCCCAGGTCCGTGAAGCCCAAAGCCCACATGCTGAGCAAGACATCGAGTTTATTCTCAATCCACACCTTGTTCCATCTGGTGGCTAACTGACTATTAGCCTGCATGAGTTAGGGTCTCAGAGAAGGCTTGCTAAATGAATCAGTAAGTGGATGAAATTCAATATAAGTCTGCAGACCCTTGTGTGCCTACCACAAGACAGGCTCTATGCTATGCTGACATACACTTCCTGAGAATAGGGACTCTTCTCTACTGACTCTGAGGCTTTCAAGCCCAGCACAGGTAGGACTCGCAGTAGCTACTCAATATGCAACTAAGCAAGCCCAGGGGAGATTTTTTTCTTTTTTAACATTAGATTTGCATTTTATTTATTTTCATTTTTTGGTAGAGCGGGGTGTCTCTTTTTCCTGACAGCAGAAGCCTTTCTTTTTAAAGAAAGCCATCACCAGTTCTTATAGACAACCCCATCATAAAAGTCTGGCCTTTTGTTTGAATACCTGAGGAAAACTGGGGCCATTTCACAGAGAAGACTCCGGCAAGGCTATCTGCTAAGAGTCCATATTAATCAGGAAGAGACTCCCTATGCTACCCCTAATCTTATCTTGACATTTAGAGAATGTCACCTGAAGCCAGCCACAACCTACCTTTTGTCCCTCTGCCTTCCGGGGTGGAAGAATGCAACCAGAGGAACTTCATATTCCGGGCAGGTCTAAACTCCACTGCAGTCAGGGTTATCGCAAAGGCCTTCCAGGAGGGGACTGGCACGTGCTTTCACGGAGCCCTGACAAGCCGGGCCATGTGGATGGAGGCTTCGCCCCGCCATGGCACCACCCCACGTTCCCTGATTGCATCTTTCCCAGGGTGAGAAGGCTGTGCTCGTGTGACCCCCACGCGGTGCAGTTGCAGTCTGCGTGCTTCTCGTGGGTGCACCAGGCCGTCATCTGAAATCCATCTGTATGTAATCGAAAGCTACATTCCCTCTTGTGACACATGAAACCACCAAGCAGTGGACACGGTGGCAATTCATAATATAGCTTTCCCCACCCCCATTCCTAGGTTTGGGGTAGAAGTCAATTAAATCTCCACCTTTAAGTTCCCTGATGCTCCAGAGCACATTAGTTCATTCAATCTGTCAGTAATTTCCAACACTCTGGTTAGAAAATCAGAGTCCAATCTGTGCAGGTTTCCTTCTCTGTCTTCCCAGAGGCTCTTTCTTCCCCAGTCGGAAGGATCAGAGAGGGTCTGATCCTTCAGGGCAGCTCATGTGTCCCCGTGTCTGCGGGTCTCACATGGCAGAGGGCTGCTTCTTCTCCAGCTCCGTTAATGTGCTGTGGCAGACAGGTCCCATGGGGCGGGGGAACCACAGTTTTACTTTCTTTGCCACTTGTGAAAATTGAGTTGTCACAGCATGAGAGTGGCCATGCAGCAGCTAGCTGAGGGTTAGCTGGGCAGGCCAAGGCAGGTAGCAGGATGCTGGGATAGCAAGCCCATCCTGGTTACCCGAGGGCTTCCTGCTGCCTTTAAGCGGCTGGTGGTTTGCGTTGTTAAACGTTCTTGGTTCCTTAATTAAAGACCAGTGTGCACCTCTCGCTCCCAGACACAGAGGCCTCAAGTGTCATCTCTGACACTTTGAAGACAGCACATTTTGAAGAGCTTTCCCCCACGCGCTCTCGGCGGATGTGGACTGTTTTTATAAGTACCAAATAAAAGACAACTAATACACACTGACCCATGAGTTGGTTTTTTAATTAGACGCTCTCTATGGGGGAGAGCTCAGCTACTAATTGAAAAGGTTAAGCTTTTCAAACTTTAAATCTATGTTAAATAAGGATGGAGAGCACAGAACACGATGAAGCGGCTCAACCCAGTGGGTGAGGAGAGGCCCCTGAGCGAGACCTCAACCATCACAGCCGGCTTCCCTCCAGCCTAGCGCTCCTCCACCCTCCGCTGGAGAGAGAGCAGGGCGGGGCGGGAACGAAGACTGCAGGTCTCAGCTTCTGGAGTTTTCTCAGATCCCAATTCTCTTAGATTCTGTTCTTATGCCAAAAGAGAAGCATCTTTCTCCATGAATCCTGTAAGACACAGGAGGCAGCAGACATTTGGAATCTTCTGGATGTTGGTGACTTTCCTCTTTCATCTGTCCATTCAGATAAAAGCAAATCACAAGTCAATTCATGCCGTCTGCTTCTTTATCAGAGAGTTATGGACCACGTCTCAAATCTTGCAGTGGAATGAGCCCCTCAGAATTTCTTTCACAGCTAGGTTATCCCATTAAGATCAGCTCCTGTGAAATCACAGGGGTCCACATCAATGGTCGTATGGAATTTTGTGTCATACTGAACAGCTCTCCGCCTCCCAAGCAGCATTGGACCTAGCCTTTTATTTTTTTTTTTAATCAGTTACTTCCTATTTTCAGAAACAACACCAACCTTTCAGGCACGACTGTGAATTTAGGTTTAAACCAAGGCCAAAGGTGTAACTTAGTGATGGACCTCTTTGCCTAGAATACCCAAAGCCCTGAGTTCCATTCCCAGCAACATGAATAGTAATAACAATAAATTTTAAGGCAATTTCTCACTTTCCAGTCTCAGAAGGACCTTATTCTGGGATCCCCAGAAGACTTCTTGGCCATAGTTAATAAGATAAACCCATCTCAGCTCCTCCCACAAAGTCCTCCTGACCTGACATCCCTTCAGGCCCACCTCCTACTGCTTCTCTCCCACCTACACAAGACCTGGGCCACACCATCCTCCTTTCCGTTCCTCCAACACAGAGTGTGTTCCACCTGGGAAACCCGTCCCCTCATCCTAGCTCATGCTTTGGTGTTCAGCCTAAAGATTCCCTGGTTCTGTGGTTTCCCCAGGGGTGTTCCCTCTTCTTAGCCAGTATGTTCTATTTCTAGTTGTAAATAAACACATGTGATATCTGCTTAATGGCATCTTCTTTACCAGGCTGTGCTTGGCAGACGGCAGATGTTCAATAAATATTTGTTGAATTCCAGAAAGGAAGGAAGGAAGGGAGGGAGGGAGGGAGGGAGGGAGGAAGGAAGGAAGGAAGGAAGGAGGGAAGGAAGGAAGGGAAGGGGAAAGAAATGGAGGAAGGAAGAGGGAAAGAAAGGGAAGGACCTTCAGTGGCTCCTCACTGTTGTGAATCTGAAATGGGCCACCCAGGCCCCTTAGTGGCAGACTCGCTGCCTCTCTTGTCCTCGCCCTCCTTCCGTGCTGCTGGCTCCCTCCTTTGCACAGGAGACCAGTGGTACTCCCTAAGTAACCTCATGCATGCTGACCTCTGCTTCCGTCGGCTTGCAGGAGAACCCAACCAGAAACACTCATAAACCCAAGCAACGCTGGACCCTCTCCTGACAAATGGGTGCTCCGCAAGGCCTGGGATAACCCAGGCCCTAAGTCAGGTTTCAGGGGGAAGCTCCACATGACATTCCCGGCTGTGCCTAAGTTGAACCACAACACTTCTGGGAAGGGCACCGAAGAAAATGGCCTTTCTGGGACCACTGTTGGAACTAGCAATGAGACATCTAGAAGTTTCTCTCACATGAGTGAAAGTGACTTTAAGAACAGGAAAAGTCACAGAAAGTATAGCTGGTGCCTGGCGACATACCAAATATCCAATAAGTGTTTGCCGAGACAATGAAGCTTCTTTTCTCTTGTTCTCTGTTTCTCCCATAAGAATTTAAAACCAGAAAAAGATAATAAGATGAACACATTCAGCCCCATGCAGTTATTTTCTCCAAATCACTTGTTTTTAGCACAAAAGGGATAACTACTTGTGATGTATTTTTCCATTATTTTCTTTGTGCAGGAGGTTTTTAAATTAATTTATTCTCTTTCTGCATCAGGTTGTCTTATAATTGAAGATGTGAAGTGCCTGTCTTCCAAAGGCTTTCTGGTGATGTCTTTTTGCTGTTAACGTCTTCTTTGTCTGTGCCTGTGATCCCTGCCAAATTGCCCGTGGAACAGCGACTTCAGTGCATAAATTAAGAGACCACATAGGAACCGTGCTCATCTATTTGAGTCTAAACGTCTTAGGAGAAAAGTTTTGTTTTTGCAAAACAAACACAATCAAACCTTGATTAACTGGAACATTTAGCAGGTGGAGGAGTCTGGATAATTTGATTATCAAGGTAATTTCCAATTAACCAGAAACTCATCGATATTTTCAAACCTTGATGCAGAACTTCTTATAAGATGTGCTGCTCTTCTTTTTTGATCTGTTCCTTTTAGATGTACGTAACAGTAGAGCTTATTTTGACATATCATACCTACGTGGCATATAACCTATTCTAATTAGGACCCCATTCTTGTGGTTGCACATGAAGTGGAGTTTCCCTGGTCATGTATTCATACATGAGCACAGGAAATGATATCCAAGTCATTCTACTGTCTTTCCTATTTCCATCCCCTTCCCTTCCCTTCATCCCCCTTTGTCTAATCTAATGGACTTCCATTCTCCCCACCCTTCCTTGTTGTGGGTTAGCATCCAAATATCAGAAAGAACATTCAGCCTTTGGTTTTTTGGGGTACTGGCTTATTTCTCTAGCATGATAGTCTCCAGATCCATCCATTTGCCAGTAAATGCCATAATTTCACTCTTCTCTGTGGATAAGTGATATTCTATTGTGTATATTGTGTACACTTTCTTTATCTGTTCATCTGTTGAAGGCCACTTAGGCTGGTTCCATAGCTTATCTACTGTGAATTGAGCTGCTATAAACATTGATGTGGCCACATCACAACAGTATGCTGATTTTAAGTCCTTTGGGTATAGACTGAGGACTGAGATAACTGGTCAAATGGTGGTTCCATTCCACGTTTTCTGAGGAATCTCCATACTGCTTTCCAGAGTGGTTGCACCAATAATCAGTCACACCAGCAAAGTGTGAGTGTGCCTTTTCTCCACATCCTTGCCAACATTTATTGTTACTTGTATTCTTGATAATTGCCATTCTGACTAAAGTGAGATGAAATCTCACTGTGGTTTTAATTTGGATTTCTCTAATTGCTAGAGAAGTTGAACATTGTTTCATATATTTTTTGACCATTCATATTCTTTTGTGAAATGCCTATTTGGTTTCTTTGCCCATTTATTGATTGGGTTATTTATTTATTTATTTATTTATTATTAGGTTTTTGAGTTCTTTATATATCCTGGAGATTGAAGCTCTATCTGAGGTGCATGTGGCAAAGGTATTCTCCCATTCTATAGACTCTCTCTTCACATTCTTCATTGTTTTCTTTGCTGTGAAGGTTTTTAGTTTGATACCATCCCATTTATTGATTCTTGGTTTTACTTCTTGTGCTTTAGGAGTCTTATTTGAGGAATTCGATTCCTACACCATCGTGATGGAGAGCTGATCCTACATTTTCTTCTAGTCGGCATAGGGTCTCAGGCCTAATGCCTAGGTCCTTGATCCACTTTGAGTTTAGTTTTGTGCAGGGTGAGTGATAGGGGTTAAATTTCATTCTGCTACCTATGGATTTCCAGTTTTCCTGGCACCATTTGTTGAATAGGCTATCTTTTCTCCAATGTATGTTTTTGGCATCTTTGTCTAGTATGAGAAAACTGTATTTATGTGGGTTTTTTTCTGTGTCTTCTGTACCATTGGCCTTCATGTTTGGTGCCAATACCATGCCGTTTCTGTTACTATAGCTCTGTAGTATAATTTAGGGTCTGGTATTGGAGTGCCTCCTGCATCGCTTTTCTCACTAAGGATTGCTTTGGCTATTTGTAGGCTTCTTATTTCTCCAAATGAATTCATAACTGCTTTTCCTATATCTGTGAAGCATGTCATTGGGATTTTAATAGGAATTGCCTTAAATTTGTATAGCTTTTTTTGGTAATATGACCTTTTTTTTTATTATAAACAAACGGGATACATGTTGTTTCTGTTTGTAGAGGGAGTAACAGCATACCATTTGTGTAATCATACATTTACATAGGGTAATGAGGTTTGATTCATTCTGTTATTTTTTCCTTCCCCCCCACTCCTCCCACCCCTCTTTTCCCTCTATACAGTCCCTCTTTCCTCCATTCTTGACCCCCTCCCACCTCCCATTATGTGTCATCGTCTGCTTATCAGTGAGATCATTTGTCTTTTGGATTTTTGAGATTGGCTTATCTCACTTAGCATGATATTCTCCAATTTCATCCATTTGCCTGCAAATGCCATAATTTTATCATTCTTTATGGCTGAGTAATATTCCATTGTATATATATATATATATATATATATATATATATATATATACCACAGTTTCTTTATCCATTCATCAATTGAAGGACATCTAGGTTGGTTCCACAGTCTGGCTATTGTGAATTGAGCAGCTATGAACATTGATGTGGCTGTATCTCTGTAGTATGCTGATTTTAAGTCCTTTGGGTATAGGCCGAGGAGTGGGATAGCTGGGTCAAATGGTGGGTCCATTCCAAGTTTTCTAAGGAATCTCCACGCTGCTTTCCAGAGTGGCTGCACTAATTTGCAGCCCCACCAGAAATGTATGAGTGTACATTTTTCCCCACGTCCTCTCCAACACCTATTGTTGCTTGTATTCTTAATAATCACCATTCTAATTGGGGTGAGATGGAATCTTAGTGTAGTTTTGATTTGCATTTCTCTTATTACTAAAGATGGTGAACATTTTTCCATATGTTTGTTGATTGCTTGTAGATCTTCTTCTGTGAAGTGTCTGTTCATATCCTTAGCCCATTTGTTGATTGAGTTATTTGTATTTTTTGTGTAGATTTTTTTTATTTCTTTATGTATTCTGGAAATTAGTGCTCTATCTGAAGTATGAGTGGCAAAGATATTCTACCACTCTGTAGGCTTTCTCTTCGCATTGCTGATAGTTTCCTTTGCTGAGAGAAAGCTTTTTAGTTTGAATCTATCCCAGTTATTGATTCTTGCTTTTATTTCTTGTGCTATGGGAGTCCTGCTAAGGAAGTCTGATCCTAAGCCAACAAGTTGAAGATTTGGACCTACTTTTTCCTCTATAAAATGCAGGGTCTCTGGTCTGATTTCAAGGTCCTTGATCCATTGTGAGTTGATTTTTGTGCAGGGTGAGAGATAGAGGTTTAGTTTCATTCTGTTGCATATGGATTTCCAGTTTTCCCAGCACCATTTGTTGAACAGGCTATCTTTTCTCCTTTGCATATTTTTGGCACCTTTGTCTAGTATGAGAAAATTGTATTTATTTGGGTTTGTGTCCGTGTCCTCTATTCTGTACCATTGATCTACCTGTCTATTTTGGTGCCAATACCATGCCGTTTTTGTTACTATTGCTTTGTAGTATAGTTGAAGTTCTGGTATTGCGATACCCCCTGTTTCGTTCTTCCTGCTAAGGATTGCAGTAGCTATTCTGGGTTTCTTATTCTTCCAGATGAATTTCATGATTGCTTGCTCTATTTCTGTAAGGTAGGTCATTGGGATTTTAATTGGAATTGCATTGAATCTGTATAGCACTTTTGGTAGTGTGACCATTTTGACAAAATTAATTCTGCCTATCCAAGAACATGGGAGATCTTTCCATCTTCTAAGGTCTTCCTCAATTTCTTTCTTCAATGTTTTGTAGTTTTCATTGTAGAGATCTTTTACCTCTTTGGTTAGATTGATTCCCAAGTATTTTATTTATTTATTTTTTGAGGCTATTGCAAATGGAGTTATTTTCCTCGTTTCCTTTTCAGCTGTTTCATCGCTTGCGTATAAAAAATACTTTAGATTTATGCATGTTGGTTTTATAGCCTGCTATTTTCCTGAATTCATTGATGAGGTCTAGAAGTTTTCTGGAGGAGGTTTTTGGATCCTCTAAATATACAATCGTGTCATCAGCGAATAGTGACAGCTTAAGTTCCTCTTTTCCTATTGGTATCCCTTTAATTTCTTTAGTCTGCCTAATTGCTCTGGCTAGAGTTTCGAGGACAATGTTGAATAGAAGTGGTGAAAGAGGACATCCCTGTCTTGTTCCAGTTTTTAAAGGGAATGGTTTCAGTTTTTCTCCATTAAAAATGATGTTGGCCATGGGCTTAGCATAAATAGCCTTTACAGTGTTCAGGTATGTTCCTACTATCCCTATTTTTTCTAGTGTTTTGAGCATGAAGGGGTGTTGTATTTTGTTGAATGCTTTTTCTGCATCAATTGAAATAACCATATGATTCTTATCCTTAAGTCTATTGACATGATGGATTATGTTTATTGATTTACGGATGTTAAACCATCCTTGCATTCCAGGGATTAACCCCACTTGATTGTGGTGCACAATTTTCTTAATATGAATATGACCATTTTCACAATATTAATTCTGCCTTTTCAAGAACATAGATCTTTCCATCTTCTAAGGTCTTCTTCAATTTCTTTCTTTAGTGTTCTGTAGTTTTCATTGTAGAGACCTTTCAACTCTTTTGTTAGATTGATTCCCAAGTATTTTATTTTATTTTATTGAGACTGTTGTAAATGGGATGGTTTTCCTGATTTCTCTTTCAGTTGATTTGTCATTGATGTATAGGAACATGATTTATGGGTGTTAATTTTATATCTTGCTATGTTGCTGAATTTGTTAATAAGTTCTAGAAGCTTTGTGGCAGAGTTTTTTGGGTGTTCTAAATGTAGAATCATGTCATCAGTAAATAAGGATAGTGACAGTTTGAAGCAGGGTAAAGGTCGCCCCTCCCAGCATCCTTCCTCCCTCATGTGCCCTTTCACTCCTGCACCCTCATGCCTACTGCAGACAGACTCTCGGCCTATTGGTTCAAAGAACAAGAAGATGGAGTAGTTAATGGGAAATTGCCACTATGTTCTAAAATTAGTGAAAGTGGAGACTTTTCCAGATGCCTTTGCCCTGTCTGTGATAATGAGATGGGTCCTCAGGAAGAAAGGGATTGGGCTCAATTACTTTTCCTCTGACTCCCAGTGAGGCATTTTCACTTGTTTATGTAGCAAACAGGAATTAACGCCTGCTCAGAGCAGAGCCCTGTTCCAGTGAGAGGAGCACCAAGATGAAGATAGCACGGCCCCTGTCCCCAAGGAGATCCCTTCTGGCCACATACATAGTTGTTTCATTTCCTAGCTCCCTGGCCCCAGCCCACCCAGTTTTTTATTTTAACCAGAGGAGGACTTTCTGAGTAAGTGCCCATGTATCTTCACACATGCGTGTGAGCGTGCGTATTTTGAGGGGCCACTTTCAAGCACATGTGTCTAACTAGAACACTAACATTTGTGGTTCACACATCACATAGACAAACAAGCCTGAGTATTTGGCCTTTAATTTACGAGGGAGCCACGGGGCCTTGGTCCTGCTGAGTTACACCCCATTGCACATGGTGCACACATGGAAGGCAGTCAGATCTCTGTGGTCAAGGACAGGGCTCAGTCTCTCTGTCCCAGAAGCTGCACCTATAAAATCTCCAGTTTCCTATAGGAATCTATCCACTCATGAACTTACACAGGAAAATAATTTACCAACTTCCAGGCTAAAATAGCCATGAACTTGTCCCAGGATGCTAAGTGGTGAAGGGCCTTGAATGTATCTCTGGCAGAAACTGAGGGAAACCAAAAACATGTTTGTCACAGCTGGAGACAAAGGCCCCAGATGCCACAGAGCGAGTCAATCTGTCTTCACAGCTGAAGATCAACAAGCTGTCACCAAGCAGGAGACTTGAAACTTGCTCTCCATGGCTGGTGGTGAAATCCATTTGCTTCACATTTAAAGATACAGAAACAACCTTTCAATGGAATTGATAGCCGTGCGTGTGTGTGAGCCCAACCTGGTTATTCCTATGTGTTGCTCTGTGTTCACCAACCAACCAACCAACAAAACATCGAAACAAAAACAAGCAAAGCAAATGACCTTAGGTCTTTCAAAATTAAATAATGAGATGATCCTTTGATTTGGAATGTTAGTTAGTCAACTGTAAATTTTGACTCAACAAAGTTTTCTGTATATCTACCATTCTCCTTGTGGTTACCAACTCTATTGGCTTGGAGAAAAAATGGGGACAGAACTGTGCTTACCAAGAAGTAGAACCTGCTAGAGAACCTAACAACACATGTACCTTTTAGATGAACTCAGTGTTTCCCCAAATGCAGTGAGTATACCATGGTGGTCTGAAGATGATACTTACGTGGTACATGGAGGAACTCTCTCTAATAGTTTTAATGGATTGATTATAACACACTAGAAAATGTACCTAACTAGCAAATTAAATGAGATTTTATAGCTATTATTGCTTACAGCAAATATATTTTCATTAAGAGAGATTATTTGAATAAGAGTATTAAGTAAATGACTACACATAGCCTGTTGACATGTATTGCAAAAAGCATGAAGATTGTCCTCAAATAACTGAAGTTTGAAAATTGTGGATTACTTTATTACTATTAGAATTTTGTGGGTTAGCAAAAAAGAAATTAAGAGTCCTCAATTAGTGTATCTGTTCCTTCCAAGTTCCCATTCCCACTTTTTTCCCCAATGCCTTCTATCCCTGTTGACTTCAAGTGGTTTCAAATGGTATATACCCAGAAGAAGAATATTGTGTTAAGCTGTAAAATAAGTCTACTTATTCTTGCAAAAATACATGAATTATATTTGCAAGAAGGTACAATTTTAATGGAAGGATGTTTTCTCTGTTGACGAATAAAATTAAATATCCAAGAAACACCAATTCCAAGGGGGAAAGTTTTGGATTATTGCACTGTGGATAGTGCCCTCATGTGGTTTCAAAGTTTAGCTACATTAAGAGTTTAAAAACACATTTCTAAGCTACAAACTATAAAATATGGCAGATAATGACAAATGAGACACATGGGAGAAAGAAACAGCACAAGAGAATGTAATAATTCACCATTACCTAATCCTTTTGTTGAATGGAATGGGATACCAATATGGCGGACAGGATGTCTAGTCAACTTGTTGGAAATAACCAGTTATCCAAGTCATACAGGATATTGCTTGTGGTGGTTCCAGTTAAAATACCAACAAAACAGATGAGACATTTTCAGTTTAAGCTTTATTTTTATCAAAACAAAATAATTTAACTATATAAAGAAGGAAATAAATGTCAACAAACAACTAAGAAGCCAATTGCTTCCCTGATTATGAACAATCAATAGGATATTAAGTCCTGACAGTTGACTATGCTTGTAAGATGGTGATCGTCCTCCAGGACTCCATGCAGCAAGAGCTGCTGGTTTTCTCTGGCTCCTTTTCTCCCAATGGTGAAATAATATGCTCAAATGTTCCTGTATTTCTTCAGACTGAATTATGCATATTCCCACGTAAGTACACAGCATGGGTACACAAAACCATACAGGGTAGAACTCTAGCACACGAGATTTTCTAGATCCTGACATCAGTAGTTAATGAATTCTGAAAGATAGGGACAAGAAATGTAGTGCTTCAAGATCCAGAGTGTCTCCCGCACACGAATTATGGGAATAACAACTGCAGTGAGAAGGGCTACACAAGCCCTTCATGCTGCAGTAGTAGAAATATGATCACCCATAGGCCAGGCAGACCATTTTCTCCTCCCCATATTAAATTATGTCTGGGGAGTTGAGCAGCAGTACATTCCCATCATGATGACAGTTTCCATAACTATAAAAATCTGCTGCACAAGGCAAATTTTGTGCAAAATGCAAATTTCTGTGCTGGGGAAAAATGAATAATGTGATCATTCTAAGTCATGAATGTAAATGCAAGGGAACACTTTTTGGCATGAGACTGCAGATCGTTTCTTTCATGCCAAGGACTGTGGTCAAAATGCATTTTCAAGACTACTCTTCTGATCTTGATTTCAGAAGGGGGATTTTAGGAAGGGAAGTTCTAACTTGCTCTAGGTCCCCCACCATGCTATTGGCCTCCTTTTGGCCGAATTTCAGAGTTAATACTCTTCCCCCTTTTATTTTGATTTCTTGGCAAAGAAACCACATGTCCTCCTGGTTATTGTGAGGTGTGAATCAAAGGGGAGTTCACTTCATCTAGAAGCCCGAAGTTTAGCCCTACAAGGAAGGATGAGTTATTCATCACACCTTATGACTAGGAGGATCCAGTTTGTCCACCAAAAAACGTGTGCCTTTAGGAGTCAGGTAAAAATTTATATTGCCAAGGGAGGAAGTGAGGCCCCTTTCCTTCAAGCATCTGAAGAAGTGAGATGAGGCTGGGTAGGAATAAAGAAATAAACTGGCAGACACCTCAAGCACCCTGAGCTGTGGCCCTGGCTTACCTTGCCCTGTGAGCAAGGTGAAGAATCCAAACACCCTTCACCACAGCCCACACCACATCCCTAGGGCTATTCTCCATGGAGGAAGCTGAGGCACCAGTTGATTAAGATCCTCACTTGAAAATAAATTAACAGCCCTAGGGGAAAAGGGAAATATCTGATCTTTAAACTTGAGTTTGTGTTGTTATAAAATAAGTTTCTCTTTCCAGAACCAACATGCAGTATACACCTGCGCAGTATGAAAGTAAAGTAATTATCAGTTGACAATACTTAAATTGTATTTTAATTACCCAAACTGGGAGAGAGGTTGTTGATGTTACCCTTAAAATAGAAAAACCCATAGGAAAATTGGGTTTCTAAAAATCAGAGATTGTTTGTTGCTTTCTGAAAGAATTTTTAAAAAATAGTCAAAACTTTACCTTAGAATGCCTTCAATAGCCAGCTCTCTTAGAGTGATTAAAAAAAAACATTTCTGATTTTTAAAAAAATCCATCGAACTATAGCTTTTCACAAATTCATGCTTATATAAAGTAAAGTATACTTTGAAACATTGCCACAACTAGCTAAATGACCCTGTGAAACAGAACCACTTGGTCAACTGCCTACCTCTGTGGGACACACAGGAAGTTAAAAAGATGGAATCGGCATTCAGCCGTATTGGATCTAGGTTGGGAAGTGGCAG